>NC_081416.1:51315146-51967646 GCF_949786415.1 Peromyscus eremicus
TGGATGTTACATAAAGGTCAGGGTTGAAAAGTGTACAACTCAGAGGTTCTGGGCGGATCTACAGTGTTGTGTAACCTCTGTGCGGTTCCTAAGCATCTGGGTCACTTCAAAAGGAAACTCCCGACCCAGTGATCAGTTATGCTCCACCCTCCCCACACCCCTAAAGAAGTCAAGTGGCAGAGTTTCTGAGTGTTTCAAGGGCCCTGAGGCAAGAGCCTCTAGTCAGACAGGTGGGCCCAAGATATCCTTGTCATTCATCTGTGTGACCCCGTGCCAGCTGCTTGATTTCTTGTAATCTCAAACTAGAATTCTAACTATTTCAGGTTCAATTTGGAAGTATTGGCGGCGGGGGGGGGGGGGGGGGTTGTCTTGCTTAAGAATTAAAGCTCTGTGGGTGTGGCAGTGCAGGCCTTTAATCCCAGTGCTCAAGAGGCAGAGGCAGGCAGATCTCTGAGTTCTAGGTCAGCCCGATCTATGTAGTGAGTTCCAGACCAGTCAGAGACACACATTGAGACCCTGTCTCAAAAGCAAATACATGAACAAATAAATTAATTAAAGCTCAGCTCAGAACGCTTGTAATCCTAGTACTCAGGAAGATGAAGCAGGAGGATCATGGGTTTGAGGCCAGCCTAGGCACCAAAGCAAGACACTGTCTCCAAAATGTCCAAAAGAACAGAAACTCAGGTGTGGTGGCTCTGGCCTTGGAACTGTAAATGGGTAGTTCTTTTTTGTCTGGGGTCTCCCGTTCCCCCTCTTTCCTTCATTTCTTTCCTTGTCCTTTCTTCCCTTTCCTTTCTATCCCCTCCCCCTCCCTTCATTCTTTTTTGAGCCAGGTTCTCCTTATGTTGTATTGCCTGATTTCAAACTCATGGCCCTCTTGCCTCTGCCTCACAATTGCTGTGGCCACAGTCAGGTGCCACCACGTTTGGCTTCCCTGAGCTTCTGGAAGTCTCTGAGAAACATATACAGGATCCTGATGTCCCCTCCACCGGTCTGTAGCAATAGAGGAGCTTTGGGACGTCTGTCGAAGCCTGTTTCAGGACATTAACCACTACCTCTAATACTAATCATAATGCATAACTCATAGAAACTTGAAAGAAAGGGAATGAAAGAAGTATCATCCATTCAGGCCACTCTAGAGATGTGTCTGGGGGTGACTCAGAGGTCACAGATGTCAGTCAGTGGGCACGAAAGCCTCCCCAAAGAGCAGTGGGAATAGCTTTAGCAGGCATATTGCCTATTAGGATCTCTGTAGTAACTGTATCTTAGACTCTTACCTGTAAGCACCAGATGGCCAGGAAGAATTCGAGAGAATCCTCCACGTGGGCCTAGTTCATCCTGTGGCTCTAAGAAGAAGGAAAGAGGGGCAAAAAGACCCAAATCTCACCCGTCCCTAAAGCAGTATTCGTTTCTCCTGAAGATCATTTAAAGCAGCCAGAGCCAGGCATGGACAGTCCCACCATCTAACAGAAATCCTAGGCAGAGTTTTTTTGGGTTTTGTTTTGTTTTTCTTCTTCATAACAACTGGTACCCACTAATCATCATGGCGCCTAGCTCCTTTCTGATCTCCAGAGTTGGTTCCAGGGCTTGGGGAGGACTCCAGAGTTGGAGATGATGCCGCTCTTCAGACCTGTCCATTCTGTAAAGAGCCACTTACTTTTCTGAACCACACAGCTAGTGAAATGGGGAGCCTCATTCAGTTTTCTGTGTAAAGATCCATGGAGGGCTGTGGTTGACCTGGCAGGAGATAGCAGGAAGGCTATTCCTGAATCTTAACAAGATTCCAAGGATACCTACAAGAAGGGGAAATAAAACACTCACTCTGTGCCTGAGCTGGCCAAGCCAGCCACCATCTCCTCTCTGACCTCCCCACCCCCAAAGGCCCTAACAATTTCAGCAAAGCCCACACAGTCTGAACATCTCAATCCCTGTTCTGAGCCAGAGCTGTCCTGGGCTCCAGAACTACATTCTTGGACTTATCAGCATTTTAGCAATGGATTTCTGCTCCTCCCAACCCCAGACACCACCTGTGGATAGGACAGGTTTCATCAGGTCGGTTCTGGCTCACTGACCCTTGGGCCAGGTGGTTTTGCTAAAAGGGGTTCAAGAAGTCCATAGTCTCTTCCTGTGACTCAGCACTGTTCCAGAGGGCCCTGGGGAACAGCCAGGTCTGCACCCACCCGGAGAAGCTCCAGGGCTCGCTAAGGCTTTGCCAGTAGGCCTTCTCTCCGGGGACATCTGAAGGTCTGTCCCTCCAGCTGGGTAGTGCAGACTCTGTCCTTAGACTAAAGAGGTTTATGATTGCTATGAGATCTTTCAAATCCACCTAGGAGGGCTGCTTAGTTGTCAACTTAACTCTCAACTTGCCACAACCTAGAATAACATGGAAAGAGAGTCTTTTTTTTTTTTTTTTTTTTCCCGAGACAGGGTTTCTCTATAGCTTTTGAGCCTATCCTGGAACTCACTCTGTAGTCCAGGCTGGCCTCAAACTCAAAGAGATCTTCCTGCCTCTGCCTCCCGAGTGCTGGGATTAAAGGCAGGTGCTACCACCGCCTGGCAGGAAAGAGTCTTAATGAGGAATTATGCAGATCAGGATGGCCTGCAGGCATGTCTGTGGGGGACTCTCTTGACTGTTACTTTAGGTGGGAAGACTCACCCAGACTGTGGACCACACCGTATCATGGGCTGGGTCCTGATCTGTGTAAGAGTAAAGAAAGCTGGCCGAGAACAAGTAACAAGTAAGTAAGCAACATGGATGAGCTCAACTCTCCTGCTCATGACTACGGACACGTTGCTTAAAGTTCATTGGAGTGTCTTATCACAGCAATGGAAATGAAACTGGTGAGGGCAAAATCCTACTGTGGGTGGCCAAACATGAGAAAGAGTCTTGTGCACATCAGGGTGGGACAGGAAGCCCAGGGACCACACAATTGCTGTGTTTCTCGGACAGGAGACCACAGTGAAATGCTCCCCATTTCACTGGCCATGGCAGTGGCTCTTCACACTACAAAATGAGTAGGTCTGGAAGGTTGTCCAACACTGAACCCCTCCCCAAGCCTTAGAAGCATCTCTAGAGATCAGAAAAGAGTTAGGAACCCTGAGGACTGATGGGTGCCAGTTAGCTCACTTATTAGAAAAATGGCCAGGATTTCTTCCTGTCTGTCTCTGTCTCTCTCCTCTACAGGGCTTCCTAGACAATGTGCTTTGTCAGGGTCACCCAAGGATGGGTGGGAACGACATTGTCTTCTTTGAGATTTGTTTTTATTTTATTTTTTATGTGTATGAGTGTTTTGCCTTCATGTATGTCTGAGCGCTATGTGCACGCAGTGCTCAGGGAGGCCAGAAGAGGGAGTCTGATCCCCTGGAACTGGAGTTACAGACGGTTGTGAACCACCATGAGAGTGCTGGGAACTGAACTCCGGTCCTCTGCAAGAGCAACAAGAGCTCCTAACTACTGAGCCGTCTCTCCAGCACTCCTTTCTTTGGACTTTTTTTTGCTGTGTTTGTGTGCTTGGTGTGCGTACGTGTGTAGAAGCATGCCTGTTTATATGTGCATGCACTGTGTACTTGGTCTACATGTGTGCACACGCCTGTGTCTGAGGCCGGTGCCAGGAGTCTTCTTGATTGCTCTCCTCGTATTCATTGAGGCAGGGTCTTTCATTGGAACCAGAGCTAGTTGACACACCTAGGCTAGCTAGACAGCTTACTCCTGTCATCAGCTGACTCTGCCTTCTAAGCACTGAACTTATATGCAGGCCACCACATCCACTTGTCCTTTATGTGAATGCTGGGGACCCAAACTCTGATCCTCACTTTTGTGCTTTACCCACTGAGCCATTTCCAACCCTTCATTTTTTTTTTTTTTTTGAGACAGAGTCTCCACCTCCAAGTACTAGGATCGTAGGCATAAGCCACATACTCTGCTTATATAATATTGGGGTGTGGAGGCCCACAGAGGCTCCCTAGTAAGAACTTACTCAAGGCCAGAGAATGTGAGCTTGCTTTACCCAGCAGGGCTGCATAATGGGATAATTTGGCCACAGGAGTGGTTACCAGGTGTTCTGAAGGGTCTGCACTTGGCTGTATGTTGTGCTTTGATCTGGCAAGGGAGAGCTCTTTTGCCTCTCCCCTTGGCGTTGTATAAAAAGCCCTTTGGAATAAATCTCAAAGCGACTGGGTATTGACCCAGGGCCCTCCCAAAGCTATCTTGTGTCTCTGTTTTTCTTATCGTTTCTTTTTCCTCATTCCCCTCTCCTCCCTCCAAGAACCCTTTGACAGGTTGGAGCTGGACACCGGCAGACTCCCACACTGGGGGCTGAACCCAGGGCCAAATGCAAACTAGGCAAGCACACTCCACTGTTTCTGGGGTGGCTCGTTCAGTAAGAAGAGAGCAAGCCATAAGGAAGAAGCCAAGCAAGGCCATAGTCATGGTAACCGTGGGCAAGGATTTGGGCTTCATTCTGGGTTTTCTGGCACAAAGGGACATGCATAAGCTTGCTACAAAGGACACCTTGGATACAGAGTGATGGAGGCTGGGTGCATCGAATGTGTGGAGAAAGCAACGGGGACTTTGGCTTTAGATCGTTGTCCTGGCCAGAAGGAAAGGGGCGCTGGGGCAGGCAGAGAGGACATTATGGCTTAGGTTTTAGTATTCTAAGGGCATATGGTACCCAGCAGAGCTGTCCAGGCAACAACAGCTGGAAAGAGCACTCTGGGCAGAGACTGTGGGGCAGAGGGCCAAACAAGGAAACTGGAGAGCGAGAAGGAATCTTGGGGCAAGCTCCAGGCAGTGTCCACAGGGAGAGGAAGGAGCCAGCCCAGAGGAAGAGTAGACCTGAGACAAAGAATCACAAAGGATGCTGAGGTTCAAGGACAAGGAGGATGCGAATGAGTGTCAGGATCTTCTTAGGGGGCCTGTGAGGGTAGCCTGGTGGGGAAAGGCACGTACCACCAAACCTGACCTGAGTTTGATTCCTGAGACCCATGTAGCAGAAAGAGAGAACCAACTCCTGCAAGTTTCCCCTCTAACCTCTACATGTATACGTGCCATCACACACACACACACACACACACACACACACACACACACACACACACACACGGAGGGAGGGAGGGAGAGAGAGAGAGAGAGAGAGAGAGAGAGAGAGAGAGAGAGAGAGAGAGAGAATAAATAAGTGAATGTAATAAACTTTCTTTTAAAAACTGATCCTTAGAGGCTGTGAACAGTGGCTACTGGATTTTGAAATAAGGGGCCACTACAATCTTTCCATCCTTCTTATTTTCTGTCTTTCTCTTTTAAAAATTGTATGTGCATTGGTATTTTGCCTGAATGTATATGTCTGTGTGAGAGTGTCAAGTGCCCTGGAACTGGAGTTACAGACAGTTGTGAGCTGCCATGTGGGTGCTGGAATTGAACCCGGGTCCTCTGGAAGAGCAGCCAGTGCTCTTAACCCATCTTCCTTCTTTCTTTCTTTCTTTCTTTCTTTCTTTCTTTCTTTCTTTCTTTCTTTCTTTCTTTCTTTCCTTCCTTCTCTCTCTCTCCCTCCCTCCCTCCCTCCCTCCCTCCCTCCCCTCTCTCTTTCTTTCTCTCCTTCCTTCCTTTCTTCTTCCTATGTGTGGTTTGGGATATGGAACCCAGGGTCTCATGCACTTTACTGCTGAGCTCTCCCCAGCTGTCCATTACCATGATTTTGGTGACCTGTGACCTAAAAGAGATGGAAGCAAATGTAGTGAGCTGAGGGTGTGGAGGAAAACCTTCCAGATATTTGACTCTGACAGGAACTCCAGGGCATGGGTTTGGGGCAGACTACAGATGCATAGGCCTTCTGAATGTCCACGTGTTTGTAGGAATGCTCATAATTAACACAGGAGGCTGAGCATGCCCCATGGAGGAGGTCCAACTATTTCTTGTTGTGCTCTGTGCTGGATAGTTTGATGTCAATTCAACATAAGCTAGAGTTATCTGAAAGGAGGGAACTTTAATTAAGAAAATGCCTCCATAAGATCCAGTTGTAGGGCATTTCCTTAGTGATTGATGGGGGAGAGCCTAGCTCATTGTGGGTGGTGCCATCCCTGAGCTGGTGGTCCTGGGTTCTATAGCAAAGCAGGCTGAGCAAACCATGGGAAGCAAGCCAATAAGCCACACCCCTCCATGCCTCTGCATCAGCTCCAGCCTCTCAGTTCCTGCCCTGTTTAAGTTCCTGTCCAACTTCCTTCAATGATGAATTGCGATGTGGAAGCATAAGCTGAATAAACCCTCCTCTTCAAGTTTTTTCATCACGGTGTTTTATCACAGCAGTAGGAACCTAACTAGGACATGGCTCCAATCACAGAATAGCTTCTCCGTATATCCCTCGGGCCTTTGTCCTGTCACTTCCTTGGAATTAATTTCCTAGAATGAAAATGACTGGGTCAAATACTATTTATAGCTTATTTATCTATTATCAAATCTCCTTCTTTGACTAGTTTAGACGACGTTTAGTGGTAATGGAATCCTTGCAGTCTTTGAATATTATCCTTTTGTTGGTGTGCATGTATGTGTGTATTTGTGATACATGTGCACATATACATGGGTGAATGCAGATATGTGAATGCCATGATGCACCTGAGCAGGTCAGAGGACAACCTCTGGTGTCAGTTCCTCATCCTTATTTGGCTTTACACGGGCTCTGGGGATTTGAACTCCAGTCTTCACACTTGCACAGTAAGTACTTTATCCACTGAGCCAACTCCTCATGCCAAATATTATTCATTTTCAAGAGGGTGGTCGGTGTGAATGACCGAATACATTCCTCTTTTCTGTTTTGTAGAGTTCTCCACCCATACCCATGAAGGACACATTCTATGATCCCCAGTGGATGCCTAAAGCCATGCATGGTACCAGACACCACACAGGCTGTGCTTGTTTCCTCTACATCTGCATCTTGACAAGCCTCATTGTGAATTAGGCACAGTCAGACATGAAAAGCAACAGCTGATGGTAACAGAGCAGGGTGCTGGGGAGATGGCTCGGTGGGTGAAAGTACTTGGTGCTCTCTGAGAGGACCTCCGTTAGATTCCCCGCACCCACTTTGCGTGGCTCACAACGACCTGTAACTCTAGCTCCAGGAGATCCAAGCCCCTCTTCTGGCCTCTGTGGGCACCACACACAGTTGGTGCATATGTAGTCAAGCAGGCACACCACACACACACACACACACACACACACACACACACACACACACACGTGTAAAATAAGTAAAATTAAAACAGAGCAATTATAACAGCATGCTAATGTTAATATATCCACAGTAATAAAAGTGAACATGCAAATATAGTCTCTGAGAGTATCTGATTGTATTGCCATGTCTTCTTATGACAGTGTGATACGGCACAATGACTCTGTGAGGAGAGCCACTCAAATGATGAAATCTGAGTTGAGTGACAGTGACAGAGCGTCAGGTTACTCTGTGAGAGTCACTTGAACAGTTGATCTGATAATCACATGGCTGCCATGTGACCAGCAGATGTTCAGTGTATCCAGCATGGATGATCTGGACAGAGGGGTGACTCACATCCTGGGTGGGGCTGAATGGCCCAGATGTGAGATGTCATTTGGTTACTCAGCATTTAAAACACATAACTTGTTTGTTTCTAGAATTTCCGTTTCATATTTTTGGATTGTGCTTAACCAAGATAACTGAAACTGTGGAAGGATGCCCTTGGACATGGTCGCCATTCTGCAGAGCTTTGCTTACTCAGGACAGCACGTGTGTTCATATGATATTCACTCCTCCTATTTCTTGAGTTACATGTTCATACTCCATCTTTCTGTTGGGATGAGGGTCTTGTTCACCATCTCATAAGAACTCTCTGTTAAGTGTTAATGTAACACACTTTTATCTTCTAGTTGTCTGTCACTGAGTTTCATTTATGATGTTCCTCTTTTTGTAAATTTATTATTATTGTTGTGTGTGTGGTGAGGGGCACGTGTCACAATGTATATGTAAAGGTCAGAGGACAGCTTTGTGGAGTTGGACTCTCTTTTCCCACCTTTAAGTGGGTGCCAAAGACCAAACTCGGGTCACCAGCTTGCACAGCAAATTCCTTTACCCACTGGGTCATCTTGCCGGCTCCTTTTATGTCATTTTCTACACCAGGTTGTTCTCTTTGATTCTCTGTCTGTTCCTGTCGCTCCTGTTTTTGAGGCAGGGTCTCACTATGAGGTTTAGGTCCCAAACTCTCCATCCTCCTGTCCCTGTGTTACAGTTAACACTTAGTACAGAGTTCCTGTGAATTAGTGGAATAAGACGCTCATCCCAGCAGAAAGCTTAAGGGGACCTGAAAGGGTGATTCAAGAACTGAAGGTAGTGAATGACGTATGAACATGCCAGCTGTGAGGAGTAACCAAAGCCAGGCCGATGTGGCCATGCCCCTTACAGCTGTAGGTTGCAAGTGCCTGCCACTACATCTGGATTTACCCTTCCTTCTCTCTCTTTTTTGTTTTTGTTGTTGTTGTTGTTGTTGTTTGAGACAGGGTTTCTCTGTGTAGTTTTGGTGCTTGTCCTCGCTCTCTCTCTGTAGCCCAGGCTGGCCTCAAACTCACAGAGATCCTCCCAGCTCTGACTCCTGAGTGCTGGGATTAAAGGCGTGCGCTACCGCCGTCCAGCTCACCCTTTCTTTTCTTAATCCACAGTTCTTTTCTTTTTAAGCCAAACTGGAATCCACAGGTTTTTTGTAGACTAAAGAAAAAAGTCAGCATTACTTTGTCCTCTTTCCCTTGGTGACCTTAAGCACCTTCTAGGGTGAGCAGACAGGCTCTCGATGTTCTTCCTGGACTTGGCTGGATAACCTCTGTATGGCAGACTGGCCCAAACCCAGAGCATTCAGCCATCAGGGTGAGATCCCAGCACGGAACCATTTCTAATCCTTTCATGAAAGTTCCCAGAAGTTCTGAATTGTCCTCAGCAATCCCCAGAGGGGTCTCCATGAACCCCTCACCTTGAATCCCACCTACACTGTTTAGCTACCGTGTGTATGTGTGCACGTGTATTTGTTAGTTTCTGTTGTTGTAACAAAACACCTGAAGGGCAGACTAATTTATAAAGAAAGAAGGTTTGTTTGGCACAGTTTTAGATACTGAAAGTCTAAATATGATTTCACAGGCTCTAGTGAGGACTCCCTCACTTGATTGTGTCTCCTCATGGTTGGTAGCAATGATGGAAACATGTAGGAACAAGAGATCATGTCTCAAAAATGGAAACTGGAGAGCAACCAGGGGTCATACTCAGCTCTATATAACAACTTCCCCCAGAAAGTTATCTCCTGCTTAAAGCAGCACCCTAATACCCAGGATTACCCTACTGAGGCCAGCTTCTGAGTCTACCTGATGTCTTAGTTACTTTTCAATTGCTATGACGAAACACTATGATCATGACAACTTATAGAAGAAAGAGTTTATTTGGAGCTTACAGCTTCAGTGGGCAAGTCCATGACCATCATGGTGGGGAGCATGGCAGCATGCAGGCATGGCACTGAAGCTGAGGCTGAGATCTTCACATCCTTACCTTCAAACAGGCAGCAGAGAGAAAGCTAATTGGGAATGGTGTGGGCTTTTGAAACTTCAGAGCCCACTCCAGTGACACAACCCTTTCAAGGCCACACCTAATCCTTCCCAAACAGTTCCACCAACTTCAGACCAAGCACTCAAATATATGAGCCTATGCAAGGGCATTCTCCTTCAAACTACCATACCTGAGGATCAAGCATCTAGTTAGTACCCAGACCCTTGGACAACACACTGCTGTAACAGGAATTGCTAAAATGATCTTTCTAATAAAAAACCCAGAGCCAGATATTGGGGTAAATGCTGAAAGATAAGAGAGACAAAGGGACAAGCCACTGCCACATCTTACCTCTAGGACGCCTCAGCCTGAGAAGCCTTTAGTTCCTGTCTCTTCACACCTTATATACCTTTCTCTGCCCAGCCATATCACTTCCTTCTTAGTGCTGGGATTAAAGGTATGTATGCTTCCTAAGAAAAGGCATTAGATTTCAAGAGCTGAGATTGATTCCCAAGTATTAGGATTAAAGGTGTGTGCCACCACCACCTGGCTCTGTTTCTCTCCTAGACTGAGTCAATCTCATGTAGTCCAGGGTGGTTTTGAACTCACAGAGATCCAGCTGGATCTCTGCCTCCTGAGTGCTAGGATTAAAGGTGTGTGCCACCACTGCCTGGCATCTATGTTTAATCTCGTGGTTTGTTCAGTTCTCTGATCTTCAGGCAAATTTTATTGGGGTACACAATATACCACCAGACACTGCATCTAAACCATGGCCCTCTACAGTGTCACAAGTCATGAAAGCAGCAGAAATTTTGTTAGTTTTACTCTCTGACTACGCAGGAAGTGATAGAAGTCACCTGTCAGGCCCCTGTGGCCACTCGGTGTTCCTTGGTGGCTTTCCTTTAGCCTTCTCCTTCCCCTTAGCCTTCTGTGACCTCGGTGCTAGACTTACAGATGAGATTAGATGTGGTCAGAAAGTGCGATGCCTTTGCTGGAAGGAAATGATGTAGGAGATTAGTGTGGGATAAGAAGGGCTTCATTTTCCTTGTTGTAAGAATCTCCAAATGGAGCAGAGAAAGCAGTTTGCTGAGTCTCCTACACTCATGACCCAGACCCCACAGTTTTGAACTCATGGCAGTTTCATGTCACCCATACCTTACCCATGTCTCCTCTGTTGTACCTTGAAGCCATTCCCAGACACCAGCGTTTCATTCATAACTATTTCATTATAAAGATAAGGACTTAAACAAAAAGACCATTATTAAACCTGAAAAACAGTAAGCAAAGTAGATTCAGCATAGCATGAGTAGGGGCTGGAGAAATGCTTCAGGGGGTAAGTTTGCTAACCAAGAATGAGGACTTGAGTTCAAATCCCAGCACCCATGTTTTGTTTTGTTAGTCAGGAGAGTTGCTAGGGCTTGCTGATCACCAGCCTAGCTCCAGGATCAGTGAGAGATCCTGTCTATCTCTCTCTCTCTCTTTTTTCTTTTCTTTTTCTTTTCTTTCCTTTTTTTTTTTCAGAGCTGAGGACCAAACCCAGGGCCTTGTGCTTGCTAGGCAAGCGCTCTACCACTGAGCTAAATCCCCAACCCCGAGAGATCCTATCTCAATGGAATAAGGCAGAGAGTGACAGAACAGGGCACCTGACATCTTCCTCTGGCCTCTGTGCATGTGTGCATGCATGGAGTATACTCATACACATATTGCATGTGCACGCGCGCGCGCGCGCGCACACACACACACACACACACACACACCGCAGCATGAGTAGGAATGTCTGTAGGACTTTTGTTTAGTTTTGTTATGTTTTGAGACAGTCTCAACACACAGCCCAGACTTTATTCTGAGACTGCAATCCTCCTGCTTACAGTTTTCTCTCAAATGCTGGGATTATTGCTCATGAACACCACGCTGCCCAGATAAAAGATGTTATCTGACTCTGATTTGCTGTGCCGACCCCCAGCCAAGTGGTTAACCTTCCACACATTTGTCATTATTTACTGTAGCAACAGGCACATTGGGTCTGTGGGTTGGTGGGCAGGGCTGGGAGCAAAGTGCCCCACACTCTCTGGCCTTGTGCATCAGGGCCGTTGGGAAATCCACTGCATAAGTCTATTTCTCTGAAGGGTTGAAGACCTTCAGCTGCCCAAGGGGTTTGATCTGTGTCCCGCCTACCCTGAAAACCTTGAACTTGGCTGTCTACCCCAGCCTGCCTCCAGCTCTGACCAGGTAGACATACTCTCTTATTGAGGTGCAATTTTCCCATCCTTGTGGTATAAAGGGCCCAAGAGAAGTCCTAAAGGATGCCACAAACAAGGGTTTTGTGCCAGAAGAGGCTTGTGGCACCCCTAGCTTTATACAGACCTCTCACTGGTGGTGTTTTCGTAGTTTAATTTTTTTTTTTGAGAC
Organism: Peromyscus eremicus; assembly: GCF_949786415.1. Lineage (NCBI taxonomy): Eukaryota > Metazoa > Chordata > Mammalia > Rodentia > Cricetidae > Peromyscus > Peromyscus eremicus. Next base: position 51,327,098 of record NC_081416.1, read on the forward strand.
AAGGTCTTATGTGTCACAGGCTAGTCTTAAACTTACTATCTAGTCAAACATGATTTTGAACTTCTGATCCTCCTGCCTCTACCCCCAGAGTGTTGGAATTGCAGGCATGTGCCACCATACCTGGTTATGAGGTGCTGGGGACTGAACACAGAACTTTGTGAATACCAGGCAAGCACCCTACCAACTGACCTACATACCCAGCCCTGGTTCTGATTTTTTAAAAAACAAATCCTATTTCTACACTGTAATTTTTAAAATCTCTTTTCAGGCTGCATTGTGTGATAGACTGTTAGTATTATTGTAAAGAAAAAAGAGAAATAGATGTATTTGCCTCAAGTTAATGGCATTGGTCATCTTAACAGAGATTTATTTTCTAAAAAAATACATTATAGCCGGGCAGTGGTGGCAAATGCCTTTAATCCCAGCATTCAGGGGGCAGAGCCAGGTGGATCTCTGAGTTTGGGGCCAGCCTGGTCTACAAAGTGAGTTGGGACAGCCAGGGCTTCACAGAGAAACCCTGTCTCAAAAACAAAAACAAAAGTAAACAACCAAAAACCCACATTATATCATAAACTCTCAAAGCATATTTAGCTGTGTTTTTATCCATTTTGTGCTATTATATCAGGATACTTGAGGCTGGGTAACATAGGGAACAAAGATGTAGCTCTTACAGTTGTGGAGGCAGAGTGAAGCCTCTCAAATTCCATCCATAAGGGAGGAACTCACAGTCTCATCCCCCCCTTAACATTTTCATACTGATCATTAAGTTTTAACACCAGAGGTTTGGACAGGGCATGTCCAGCCGTATAAAAAGCACATCTGGACTGCAGATAGAAGGCTGAGGGTCTGTCATCTAAAGTCACGAAGGTGTGAGAGACCACTTGAAGAAGGTTAAAACAAACAGGGCCGCTACCAAGGACATTCCGCTAGAACTCCAGACTGGGTCTGGTTCAGATCCTGTTCAGGGTCTGGAGAGACGGCTCAGCGGTTAAGTGTAACGGCTGCTCTTCCAGAGGACCCGGGTTAGATTTCCAGCATTCACATGTGTCTCACAACCGCCAGCAACCAGGGGATGTAACTGCTTGTTGTGGTCTCTGTAGGTTCCAGGCACGCACACGGTAGACAGACGTGCTTGCAAGCAAACACCCATACACACAAAAAGATGGAGATCCAGGTATCGAGGTAAGCAGAGGCTGACTGGGGGACGCTTGTGTTATGTCAGATGAATGACTCCTCATGTCTCTACCCACAGCTTCACCACTCCAAATGAGGATTTGGCTACATTCATTTATTTATGTTTGTGCATGGTGGGGGGCACCCCTGCCGCGGTGAACAAGGGCAATCAGAAGACAGTTTATAGAAGTCAGCTCTCTCCTTCCACCATGTAGGTACAGGGATAGCCGTGGAGGTTTGGTGGCACGGGTGCCATCCACTGAGCTGTCTCACTGGCCTCTGCGCTTTCTGCTTTTACCAGCTTTCGGAATGCTTCCAATCTGGCTAAAGCTGCCAGACCACTCCTGGGCGTGTGTGTGTTTTGGTGGTCACATGCACCCATTTCTCTTGCGGATAAATGTAGGAGTGGAATTGCTGGCTTATCGTTTATTCTTGTTCTGTTGTGGTTGTTTGTTTTTTGCTGTTGTTCTTTGAGACAGAGTGTCATGTAGCTCAGCCTGGTCCTCCTGCCTCTGTCTCCCAAGTGCAGGGTATACAGACACATGCCACCATGTCCAGGTCTGATGGCTTATTTCCTAAGGATGGATTGGGAAGGGCCTGCAGGGATTGGCCTGACCATGGATGTGTAGGCCATCAAAGGAGCTGGGAAATATCTGTGGAAGAGCACACCAGTTGTCAGGCAGGATAGTCTCTCCCTGAAATGGACAGTAGCCAGAGGCTGACCTGAAGAGCTCTAAGTGCAAGCAGGCAGAATGGTGCATTTCAAGGCTGGCATGTCAATGACCTCCTTGATTATTTGTGACTGTGCCTTGTCCCCACAGCTCTGTGAAGGAGTTGGAGGAGTGAATTCACACCCTTATGGCTGCAGGCTCATTCAACTCAGGCCAGGGGCTGTGCCTGCCTAGAGGAGGACTTTGGGTTTTTTGAGTGTGCACTGTGATTAGCAGGAAGCCGGGATCAAATCAACAAGACCTTGTCACAGCAAAACAAGCCCTTAGCTAGTGGCACCACTACAGCCAGCAAATCAGAACGCAAGTACAGAGGGTACAGAAATCCCCAAGTAATCAGATTAGGTTTGTGTTTACAGGAAGGCTGAGGCAGGGGTTAAGGGACCGGAGATTCACAACACATTCTTCTGTCTGTTCAAAATAGAGCAAGCCTTTTTACAACCACACACGTTGTTGGAACCAGACTGTCAACAGTTCAAGAGGCTGTTTCACTTACCCAATCAGTCTAGTGGCACCAAGAACAGCCCCTTGTCCTCGTACAAGGGCAACAGGAGGAAGTGGAGAGCGACAGTCATAGCAAGCCAGGCCTGAGTGACACCCAAGTGCTATGCAAGTCATTTCCTCTGGCACTGTGGCACTCATCAGTACAACGAATGGGACCAACCCTGTCTGTATTTATAGACTGCACAGAAAGCCATGTAATCATTCCCTGGAAAAAGTAAATATGACTCTAAAAACATAAAATATTGTGTTAGGCCTCAGCGATGGATTATGACCAGAATCAAGGAATAACTAATGAAGTAGCCTTAGAGAGCAGGGGTGCTCAGCCAGAACTGGTCCCTTCTTAGGATCCATTGCCACTTCCCAGGCAGAAGGCAGATAGCTGTCATGATGTAAGCCCATGTTGGGTGTGGGGGATGTACCTAGGTGTGACGGGAGTATGAGGAACCCATGCTGAGAGCATACCTTCTTCAAGGTCAGTGTCCGGCTCCAGCATTACTACTGAGTGTGAGGAGGAGAAGAGATATTTAGAAGTTGAGGTGTGTACCCAGGATCCTCAGCATCAAGCAGTCAGCAGCAGCCTTAGAAGGGCCTTCCCTCCTGCTCTGAGCTCTCCAACTTTGTCCTCTTTCCCTTGCCTCTCTGTCAGTCCCACTGGAGACTGACTACTGCAGAAGACCACGTGAGCCCTTGGGAATGGGGTTGGAGATCCTGAAATAAGAACCACTGTAGGGGATCCCAGCCAGGTGTGCTGGCTTCCCGTTACATCCCCAAGCCACCTCTCCAGCCGTGCCCTGACTGCACCCAGACTTCACACAGACCAGTCTTCTCCACTTTTCAGGCCCTTTAGAAAGAAAAACAAGCATTGGGTTTATCTGATCTGTGAATGAGGAACGAGATAGTAAGGCTAGCTCCTGGAGAGTATTTACAGAGGTGCTTTTGTTTTAATGGCACTGAGTGTGGTGGTGAACACTTGCAATCCCAGTACTGGAAATGGGTGCAGGAGGGTTAGGAGTTCAAAGTCCTCCTTAGCTACATACTGAGTTCCAGGCAAGCCTGGGATATATAGTATCTGCCTCAAAATAATGGCAAGAGAAAACAAGAAGGAAAATAAAGCACTGTTGGAATAAGTTTCAAAACTGTCATTGTCCTCCAGGAAAAATGACCTTTTGAGATTATCATATCTCAGAAAAATTATGTGTTAACATGGAGCTCACTTCACAGACCAAAAAAGCCCATGCCGGTAGCCTCCAGACCATTGGATCTGAAGCCTGCAGGACAAGCCCACTCCCCATTTGCTTCTGCTAATAAAGTTTTATTGGAACCAGCCAGGTGAATGTGTGTCTTCATCACTTAGGGCTGATTTTGGGCCCCACTGGAAAAGCTGAGTCATGGAGTTGCAGTAAGGGCTGTGCAGCTTGAGGAGCTAAAAGCAGCTCACCTTTCTGTAAAGCATTTGCTCACTCTGAACACACAGAGATCTTTTTTCAAAATTATCTGTGTGTATTTATGTGGTGAACACACATATGAGTGTAAGTGCTTGCACATATGAGTGTGAGTGCTTGTATGTGTGGGGGTGCATATTTTGGAGGTGTGTGTGTGTGTGTGTGTGTGTGTGTGTGTGTGTGTGTACATCTGGAGGCCCAAGATTGACATCTATGTCTTCCTCAATTGCTCTCCACTTCATATTTATATATTGAGGCAGGGTCTCTCAGTTGAATCCAGAACTTACCAACTGGCTTGTCTGGCTAGCCAGCTTGTCCGGGGAATCCTGTCTCTGTTTCTCATGCACCGGAATTACAGGTGGCCACCATATCCACCTGGCTTTTACTTGGGTTCTGAGGATTCCAAGGCTGGGTCCTCACGCTTGTCCAACAAATGCTTTACCTGGTGAGCCATCTCCAAAGCACCATCCATTTTTCAAAATTGTGGTAAAATACATGTAGCACACACTTTACCACCTTGTCCATCTTAAAGTGTGCTGTTCAATAGCATGAGATACATTGGTATTGTGTGAGACCATCCCTCCTGCAAAACTGAACACCCATAGTAAGATGCACAGCTCCTATTTCCTCCCATAGCCCCTAGCAACCACCATTCACTTTCTGTCTGGATGAGTTTGACTAAGCACCTCACACATTAAATGGCAACATGCAGCATCTGTCTTTTTGTGCCTGGCTTATTTTAGCACAATATCCTCAAAGCTCATCCATGTGCTACAGCATATGGCCACATGTCAGTTTCCTTTCCTTTTGTGTATGTTTTGTGTTATACGGGAATGTGTATGCACACACGTAGAGGCCAGAGAAGGACATTCGGTGTCCACTCTATCACTCTCCACCTCACTTCTTTGAGACAGGGTCTCTACCTGAATATAGAGCTAGGCTAGCAGCCGGAAAAGCCCTAAGATCACCCATCCCATGTCTGCCTCCCACATCACTGGAGCTACAGGCATGTATAAAACCATGTTTGAATTTTACATGGGTTCTGAGGATTTGAATTCAGGTCCTTGCACTTGCATAACAGGCACTCCTACCCTCTGAATCACCTCCTCAGCCCACTCGCCCTTTAGTTGAAAAAAATTCTTGAGAAATGGTTCATCTGTTGAGAATGCTAAGCTTCTCCAGAGGACCCAAGCTTGAGTCAACATACACAGTGGCTTACAACCACCTGTAACTCCAGTTCCAGAAGATCTGACACCCTCTTCTCCTTCAGGAATGTGGTACATACGCATACACTCAGGCGCATGTGCGCACACACGCATGTACATAAAATAAAATAATAAATATTTTAAAAAATCATTTGAGTCAAGGTTTTACTATGTAGCCACAATTGCCCTACTTTAGCCTCCTAGGGGCTGGGGACATGTGCCACCAGCCTGATTCCTTTCTTCTTCAGGCGGAGTAACACAGCTTCCACTGTACGCAAATGCCACCTCTCACCCTTCCAGTCGTTTGTTGATGGACACTGGGTTGCTTTCATCTCTGACTATTTCCAGGATACTGTTATGAATATGTATAAATATCTCCCCAGGATCCTGATTTCACTTCTTTTGAACATGTCCAGAAGTGTAATTGCTGGATCATACAGTAGTTCTGCTTTTAAAGCTTTGAGAGAACCCCCATATTGTTTTTCATAACACCCATTCCCATCAGCAGTGCCTGGGATTTCCAATTGCTCCACCTCAGTGTGCTCTACGTGGACTGACAGCATTTGTCTTCTTGGCCAGTCTATGAATTCCTGAGGGTCCCAGTCACCCTTCTCTTGTCATTACCAACATGCCAGCCTTCTTGTGAGCCAGTGGACGGGAGGAAAGGAGGAGTTAGTGGCATTGATCCTGAGAAGACCATTAAGCCCAAGAGATGTTGGAAGCTTTTCGCTTCTTGGGGTCTCAGAACACAGCAGCACAGAACCGAGACTCAGTGCCTTTAGCAGAGGAGTAACACTAAGCCCTGCTCCCTCAGGTCCTCTCTGCTGGCCTCCCTAGACATAGCCAAGAGACAGCACCTTGTTCTTTCAGCTGATGCCTTTTTTTTTTTTTTCTGGGAGCTCCTTTTTAGCCATAGGCCTAAGGGATCACGATAATTATGGTCCTGCAGGCATGTAGCTCTGAATCCTGGGCACAAGTGAATGACTGGGTCTTAGAGGATAGGGAGAGCCTATCTGTAAGGGGAACCCTGAAGATTGAGCCTGAGATAAATGAGGAGGTTGATTCTCCCATTAAAGAGCTTCAGTGCCTAGCACAGCTTCTGTCTTTTTGCTGGGATGGGGAAGCCATAGCTGTAGACTGGATGATTTATCAGAATAGACAAAAATTACACAACATGCCCCGGAGGGAATTAGGAGGCAGAAGCAGAGAGGGCTAAGCCAATAAGACACACCCTGGAGGCAGTCAGCAAGTAGAAATGGCCTGGTGTTGGGAGAGGGACATTGGAGCCCTATGGCATGTGGTAGCAGCTCCCACATCCACCTGGGGTACCAGTCTCAGGTACAGACCTGTGGTTAGTTTTGTTTTATATAATAGTATGTTTTCTTACTTGTAATTCATTCAAGTGGATTGTTCTGTGGAACTATAAGTAAAACAGATCTGGATATGGAGATATATAGATTTTTTTAAAAAAAATCTGACTGAGTCAAATGGGGTGGTATACACCTGTAATCCCAACACTCAAGAGGCAGGAGGATTATGAATTCGAGGCCAGCCTTGGGAAAAACATCTGATTTATCAATGTACCTGTGAGTTTAGTGTGATCAATACAGAGACATGAATGTTGAAGGCAACCGGAGAAGACAGGAGAGTGTTTGGGGAGGACCCTGACTTTAGCAATCAAGGTAGAGCTGCCACTTAGAGACCGTGGAGTATAGCAGGGCCCAAGGTTCGAAAACGTAGACTCTCATGGTTCCACAGTTAAGAGCGCTTGCTCTTGCAGAGGACCTGGGTTTTGTTCCCAGCACTCACATGGCAGCTTACAACCATCAAAACTCCAGTTCCTGGGGATCTGAAACTCTCTCCTGGCCTCGTTGGGCACTTTATGCACATGGTGCACATGGGCAAACACACATACAATGCAATGCATCTTAGTTAAAACAAACAAACAAACAAACAGCCCCGAGACTCTCCTGTGAGACTCAACTTGACATGTAAGTCTTCACTGGTGACGGCCAAAGATGGATGGTGAGGACAGTGTTAGAAGCCAGGTTCTGTGCCCTCATAGGAGAAGAGCAGAAAGGAGAAATCTTTTGTTTAAATGGCATGTTCCTGTGTTCTTGAATCAGCATCTCTGGGAACAAGGGCCTTGATTCCATGTGGAGTGAGCCCAGCACAGGTTCAAGGACTGGTGTTGGCAGTTTCAGGTGTAGACAAACTCTGACACGGAGTCAGACCTACTGAGCCTTGGCCACCTGACTTCAGGCCACTTATGTCATACGTCCTCGTCATCAGAGTGAAGATAATGCTACCCTCAAAGCTTTGATGTGGAGATGACAGAAGGGAAGGCACTTTGTAAATAAGACCATGAGTCCAAAGCTGTTTACCCTCCCGATGCTAATCATTAAGCCCAGGAGGAGGCAGGTGCATCTTTGTGATTCAGGGGGTGAGGGAATCCAGGATGAAGTGATGGTCTCTACCCACTGGCTACAGCCTCCCAGATGGCGCTGGCAAAGTTTGCTTTAAGTGAGTCCTCAAGACTTCTGGTGGCACACTGGACTCCCTTCCCTGGGGTACTTTCCAAAAGGAAGCTAGGAACAGGAATTGCCAAGCTATGGGTACAGCATTCCTGTGAGTGTGGGAATATTTCCCAGGAAATCCATGTTCTTCACCTCCCTGAAGCTGAGCTGGAGAACTCCAAAGACAAGGAAAGGCCCAGGCAACTCATTGCTGGGATAGAAAGACATTTTGGCTCACAGAGGGCAGAGCCCACTTTGGGTTACAGGAGAATCACAGGCTGAAATGGCAGAATGCCCTCTATGCTGAACTTAGTCTGGCTTATCAGCACATGGGCTAGGGCCATGAAGGTGAGGAGGCGGCATTGCCTCTGAGGTTTCCTGCTCCACAGCAGGAGACACATGAGCACAGTAATTAGAGAAATCTGTAACTTCTCCCTGAATAAACCCACAACCTCTCACCTCTGACCTTTCTAGTTGGTGTGATAAATCCAGAGAACAGCCAGACTTGCAAACAGTGGGGGTGGGCAGTCTTCTTCCAGGTTGGCACTTTTTGTGCCAGGTAGGGCCAAGGGCAAAGGCACAGCTATAGGGTCCTCCCAAAGAGGATCCTAGGGAATCCTGAGCCATTTCAGGTGAAGGACAGTCTCTGATTCACTGAGGTCATTTTGATGCCCTTGGCATTGTCCTCCTGGACCTCAACAACCCTGGGACAATCAAGCCCAGTGGGTTGCTCCAACTGCAGCTTGGCAGTTGCAGCTGCAGGAAAACTCCATGCTGCAGTCCTGGGGCCTCACCCCAGAATGAAACACCACTGGCCTTGTGAGATCCCTTGGTGACACCTTAGCAGCAGGGGCCTGGTGACTGGGGTGGGGGTGGGGCAGAGGGAGGTTAAACTGCCTACTCGCTCCTTCCTCACAAAGAGCACTTTGGAAGACCTGTGTCTGGGGGGCTTTGACATCTTGTCTTTTCAAAGTCAAAGGCGTATCATTCCTGCAGGAAACTTCCAGAACTGAGGCGAGTCTTTTCCTGCAGCCTTGCCCCCCTCTTTGGTATTCACATAAAAAGCCCTTTGATGGACTGAAAATGTGGTTCCGTTGGTAGAATGTTTACTGGGCATGCACAAAGCCCTGGCTTCTAGAGCTACACCTCAAAAATCGGTCATGGTGGTGTACACCTAGAACTCGGGAAGTTCAAAGTAAGCCTTGGCTATGTGTTGAGTGAGTGTGAGGCCCACCTAGGCTACATGAGACTATCTCAAGGTGAAGGTCTTTGAGGGAAAGGGTGTTTCCTTGGGGGAGATTTTAGGAGACATCTAAGAACACATAAGAAGGAAAAGACGTCTGAGAGTTTAGGGCCCCAGGGTTGTAATTCTTAACAGATAACCATTAAGCAATTTTGTCTCTGGGCCTTATGAAACGAGAGGCGGCAGGTTGGCTGGTGGCCACAGGTGGTTGTGAAAATCTAATGAAAAGTCAATAGAATTGTTTTGCAGAGCACAACTCACCATCCAAATGGCAGAGAACCCCACGGTGTTCTTGTCTAGACTGTTGCCTACTACATTCGGCCACCCTTGTTTGCCCTGCCAATCCTTCTGGGGCCTTCCAGCCTGTTGACTTGCACAGAGATCCAGGCACATGTGTGGATAATAAGGGAAGGCAGAGAAGTTGCTCTGGGACCAGAATCAGAATGCTTTGGAGGGTAGGGCAATGGCTTTAAGTGGTGGAGTCCCTGAGAATGTAGAAGAGAGAACGGCTTCAAGCTCTTGTACTAAGATGGGTCTGGCAGTATCCGTGAGCTGGGGCAGAGCTGAGGCAGAGGGATGAGCAGCTGCAACCTGAGCCAGCATGTTGCTGGCAGAAAAGGAGGCAGGAATGGATGGATGAAAGACATCCAAATAGTGTGAAAGAATGTGGGACATATGATAAAGAAGGGAATGAACGCCTTCAATTTCCATGACTTGAAGCAGAAAGGGTGGCAGCTGGTCAGAAGAGAATTCAAAAAAGATGCCAGCATGTCGAGGAAGGTTGAGTAATCTCTGGACAGTGACTGAGCCATGAAACAGCTGAGCTCGAAAGGCCTTTACAAGTGAGACAAGTAGAATATCCTTTATCCAAAATGCTTGGACCAGAAGTGCTTCAGATTTTGGAGTTTGGGGATTTTAGAATGCTTGTCTACCAAGTCAGGAAATCTGGAAATTCAAAATCCAAAATGCTCCTAAACCTGGAGACTCTCTCCTCTGCTCTTCTCCCTTCCCCTGTCCTTTCCTCCCCTCCCCTCCCCTCTCTCTCCTCTCTTCTCTCTCCTTTTCATCTTTTTCTCCTTCCTTCCTTCCTTCCTTCCTTCCTTCCTTCCTTCCTTCCTTCCTTCCTTCCTTCCTTTCCTTGAGATAGGTTGGCCTCAAACTCACAATCCTCCTGTCTTAGTGTCCTAAGTCTGGCATTCCAGGTAAGCACCACCATGCCCAACTTTAAAATCTGGGCTTTTGTGAGGGTCCCATCACACCAGTACTCAAGACAGTTTTGCGTTTCCGGGTGCACCCATGACTTTTCTCACTGCTGTCATCAAACATAGGACAAAAATAACTCAGGGAAGGAAAGTTGTGTTTGGGCTCACGGTGTGAGGACGCCGTCCATCACGGTGGGAAGGCGTGGCAGTGAGGGTGGCTTTGGCTGTAACGGGAGGAGCATGGTGCAGCTAGCTATACGGTGTCCAGTCAGAGAGATAAGGATGGATGCTGGTGCCCAGCCATTTCTGCTTGATAATCAGTCCTGGAACCCAGTGCATACAGTGCTTCCCACAGTGTGGGTCTTACCCCTCAAAGCTCTCCGGAAACACCTTCGGAGACTACCCAGATGAGTCTTCAAGGGGATTCTAAATCTCAAGTGAATGATCAAGATTAACCAGACTTTGGACTAAGGCTGCTCAGCCTGCAGGTTGTTCAGTGTTTCTCCTCTGCTGTTGTGAATACGAGGACCCAGAGGGGAGAAGGGGCTGCTTGCAGGTACATAGGCAGAGTGTGAACTGCAAATCCCTCTCGTTCGCTTTCTTTCAGCCCAGACCTCCTGCTGTCCTATGTGTGGGGGTTAACAGTGACTCCCCGACCTCGCCCCTGAAACTGGCCTTGATGGTGGATCGCATAGTGAATATCTCTATGTAATTCAACTACACATTCTATATGACTGAGAAAACATGAGCTGTTCAGTTGAGTTTCCATTTAATAACTTTGCAGCTTGGGGTGAATGACTGTCGAGTGTGTGTGTGTGTGTGTGTGTGTGTGTGTGTGTGTGTGTGTGTGTTTCCTATTGTGTAAAACAAGAATAAACTTACTCTGCAGGCAGTGGTGGTTCATCGGTGAGATAAGGGGTCTACAACCCCCAACACGGGCTAGTACGGCTGGGTGTTCGATGTTCTTCCCAGTTCCTTCCCCGAGCACAGCCTAGGTGGTTACTCTGCCTGAGCCAGGAAGACTGAAAGTGTGGAAATTCCTTACAGATGCAACCCCACTGCTGCTTATACCAGTGCAGTGAACTAATGTGGCTGGATCAGGTGTGTGGGAAGGTAGCTTCTTTTCATGGAAATTATCCAGAAGTTATGATAGCGTCTTGGTCATAAGGTGCAGAAAGGAATCATCGCTCTCCCCTCCTGCCCAGCCTTTAAATCACCTGTACTTCCGGCTCTTGGAACAGGCCACCTGAGGAGTAGCTGTAAACTTAACCCTTATCCCTCTACTTACCTGCTGATATGGACGGATAACCAAGAACAGAAGGGCCTGTACCCTGGAGAACAAAATTGGGCAGCACCACAGTCCCTTCTTATCACCCACCCATGTGGATCCTTAATAGCAGTCTGGGCTGGGAGGCCCATGGACAACATTCTGGGCCTCTTGACTGCTGGCATGCATGTCCTAGCAGCCTGGCCCTTTCTGCCCAATGGCACTAGCTCGTGTGTGTGTGTGTGTGTGTGTGTGTGTGTGTGTGTGTGTGTGTGTGTGTGTTTTACAGGTGGGGATTGGAGTCCAGGAGGCACTTGCTGAGATTTCCAAGTTCCTGTGTTGAAAGACAAAGAATGGCCCTCCCAGAGACACAGGGTCAGGTAGTGGAAACAGAGACCGTCTCTGAAGAAAGAAAAAGGCACTCTTGAGAGAACGGGGATGGGCTAGGGACCGGGGAGAGGCAGGCAGCCGTGAGCGCCTGCCCGAGAGTCTCACGATTCTTTATGTCATTTACATCCTGCCTGCCTTCGCCTGTTTTGTCCTCACAGGCTTTTCCTACACATGTTGTACATGGCCTGTAGCCCAGGAAAGAAAGGGTTTCCAGTCCTCCGCTGACTGGCTTCCTTCACATGTTAATCTTGGTGCCCTTCTTTCTAGTCTCTGCTCTCCCCTGTCACACATTCACTCAGTCAACAAATAACACTGGATGCCAAGCGTGTGCCAGGCTCTTGCTGGGGGTTGAGTATGCAATAGTGCGCAGGATGGACCTGGTCCCCGCCCTGAAGAAATTAGCATTCTGGAGGAAAGAAAGACAATAATAAAGCAGGGACCCAACCATTACAAAGCATGACAGCTAGGGTGGTGAACGAGAGGGACAGGGTGGGGGAGGGCGGCGAGTGGGTGGGGGCGGGGGAGGGAAGCTCTGGAGATGGTCTTTAGAGCCAAACGTGGGCAGGGGCTTAAGAGGAACAATTTGGGCGCAGGTGGTGGTCTGGGTCAAGTCCATGAGGCAGGAATAAACTTGACTTTCTAAGCCCACATGACGGGCTTGTCACGAGGAGCTTAGATTACTCTAAATATGAGAGCAGCTTTAAGAAGAGGAGGTGACAGGACCCAACCTGCATTTCCAGATCGTTTAAGCTGTCTAGAACAGAAGATTGTCAGGAAGCTCCTAGAGAGGGGGCCAGACCAGGCCAGGGTGGGCTTGGGATGGGGTGGGAGGGGATGTTTGGGGATGCTGGGGTGGGGAAGGAGGGAAACTGTCAGGGTGACCTGGGGTTGGATCAGGGGGAAAAGGAAAGAGTTCCTTCATTCAGCTAATGGGTCCAGAACAGCCATAGCGTTGAGGCCCTGTCTTGGAACTGTTACAGGGCAGGGGCTGGCTTGTGTGGACTAACCACAGCCTGCCCCAGACCTCCCAGGCTTCCGCACACAGTGCCCAGTGTATGCTGGCAGCTTCTAACCACAACTCTAAGAACACAGTGAGCCAAGGAGCAACATGTGGACAGACAAGGGCTCATCAGCCTCGAGGTGCCAGTGGTCCACAGTGGCTAGCGGGAACAAACCGTGGCGGCTTGTGGCATTCACCTGCACAAAGGCAGGACCAGAGAACCCTATCGAGTGTGTCTCTGGCTGTTGTCAATTACAGCCCCAAGGAACCGTTGTAAAGATAGTCCCTTCTTTTATCATCAGCCTGTACAGCTATGCTGCAGAAGCCCCCTCTTATCTTTGGGGAGTGTATGCCAAGTCATTCTGCAGATGCCTGAAACCTCCGATAGTGCTGGACCCTATTAATGTTTGTTCTTGTATGTATGCACTTGGGTAAAGTTTAATTTATAAATTAGACTCAGTAAGAGATTAACAATGACAAGTAATAAAATAGAGCGAGTATGGCAATACCCTGCAATAAAGTGTACTTAAAATGTGTGGATTATTTAGTTCTGGAATTTTCCAGTTAGTATTTTCTTACTGAAATCATGGTAAGTAGAATAACAGAGAAGAGGGAAGTACTGGACCTGTTTACATAGTGTACCCACATACGTGCTTTATTTATAAACAGGACACTTTTTGTTCCCTCTGGGGCTGAGAAATGCACTGAGTAGATAAAACTCTCCCCATGCTACAACAGGGACCCACAGACAGTTTCCTCACGGTAGTCAAACATGTCCACTCTCGGGTGGGCAAGATGGCTCAGGAGATAAAGATGCTTGCTGCAAAACATCAGCCTCATGACCGGAGTTCAGTCCCCAGATCCCACATGGTAGAAGGAGAGAACTAAGTCTGGAAAGCTGTCCTCTGACCTTCACAGGAATGCTGTGGCACATGCATGCCTCCCACTAAATAAATCAACAAATGTTTATTTGTTTTTAATCACTTTTGCTTCTTCACCAAGCGTGGTTCACCATTGCCCCTGCTGCTGAGCACTTCAAAGGACTCTAAGCTTCCTAAGAGGACAGGCCTAACCGCCACCCTGTCCCAGAAGCCTTGAGGAACTAAGGCCCGTGTTTCCTATAGACCTCACTCTCTCCGGCCTGCTGTGTGTCTCACAGAAAAGAGACCCCTGTCTTTCTCCCTCTGCATCCTTCTGCGTCTCTAGGCACAGAGACAGCATGAGTGTTCTTTCTTAGGGCCAGACAGACCTCAGGAGTCCCTTGGCTAAGGCTGGGCCCAGTAAAACACCACCAGTTCTGCCTCTGTCCCCACTTGGCCAAAATGTGCTGCTTGACAAGTTCTTTTACCAAGAGCTACAGGCAGATCCCAGCTGGTTGGGACCACACACGGGAAAGCACTTACAGTTCACTGCCTGTACTCCATCTCACGGAGGGGAAATCCAAGCCTTGGAGAGGCCTGGTCTTGAAGCAAAATCACTGACTCACAGGCTTGTTTTGTTTGTCTTGCACCGAAAGAGTGGGACCCTTCACGGCAGCATCTACCCAGCAGGCTGCAGACAGAGGCCTGGGCCTTGGGTGACAGCATGGGCAGGCGTCCTCATAGTGCGGTCTGCACACTACACCTCCCACAAATTGCCGGTTGCTGGTCTGAGACTAGAAAAGTGCAGTAATTAGGAGTCAGCATTTAGGAATGCTTCTAGCAATGTGGTGAAGTCACTCTACATCTATGAGAATGAAAGCATCTGGGCTCAGATACTGAGTTATTTTTGCATTTTCTTTTAAAAAAAATGCCTTAACTTGTCCAATGTGGTGATGCGACTCTTTAATCCCAGCACTCAGGAAACGGAGATGAGAGGATCAGGAGTTCAAGGCCATCTTTGGCAACATATCAAGTTTGAGGCCAGCCTGGGCTACAAGAGACTCTGATCCCAAAACACCAAAAAAAATTTTAAGTTGATACAGTATTTGCACATATTTGTGAGGCACAATATGAGATGTATATATGTAGTATGTAATGATCAAATCAGGGCAATTAGCATTTTGTCTCCTCAAATATTATGGATTATGAACCTTTGGATTCTTTTAAGCTGTTTTTAAATTTTCTTTAAAAATTTAAGTTATTTCTCTGTATGTGTGCTCATGTGATGCATGTGTTAACGCAGGCTTGCTTGTGGAGGCCAGAGGACTGCTTGTGGAAATTGATTCTCTCCTTGACCCTAAGTTCTGGGGATCGAACTCAAGCTGTCAGGCATGGTAGCAAGTGCCTTTACTGGCTGAGTCCTCTTGTGGACACTAGTTAATACTTTGCTGTATACCATAAACTGCAGCTTATCTCCACACTTCCATGCTGTAGAGCTCTGGAGATAATCTCTCCTCATTGGCTATTCTGTTTTTAAAAAGACATTTATTTTTATTTATGTGTATGATTTTTATTTATTTTCGCATCTGTGTATTTATATGTTTTGGCTGTGTATATGTCTGGGCACTACGAGCATGCCTGGTACCCAAACAGGCCAGAAGAGAGTGTCATATCCTCTGGGACTGGAGTTACAGGTGACTGTGAGCTGCCATGTGGGTGCTGGGAACTGAACCCAGGTCCCCTAGAAAAGCAGCCAGTGCTCTTAACCACTGAACCATCTCTCCAGCGCCCTAACTGTGCTCTAATTTCCCTGTCACCTCTATCTTTTGAAGTCTCTACCTGACATTTTCCTGTTCCCTTTTCTATGACATTGCGTTCCATTTCCCCAATGATTTGTTATTGTTTTGTTTTTCTGTCATATTTCAGGAAAGTCTCATTCAGTGGCAGATTAGAAACTAAAGTCCACACTGCCATCTCCTCCTCCTTCTCTGCAGTTTGAGCAACACATTATGGCGGCCACAGCTCCTCACCTCCCATGCCAAGCATAGGTCTTTGGCCTCAGAATTAACACAGAAAGAACATAACTTTCAGTTGTTTGGCTAAACCAACTGATGGGCAGAGCCCAAAGGTTTTTTGTTTTAACCCCAAGTAGACACAGCCCAAGGCCAAGGCAAGCAAGTGGCTTTGTTGTTGTTTCTGAGTAACACATACAAAGTAATGGGTTCCACGGGGACACTTCATCCATTGTATCTGTGGCTCAGAGCCCACACCCCACCCAGTGCCCTGCCCCGTCTTCTTCCTAGTCTCCTTTCTCCTCTCAGCAGTCAGGCAGCTTCAGGACTCCCCGTGCCTCAGGAGGACTAGTCCCTGCCGCAGCCCATCAGTGTGCAGAGAAAGGCCCCGTGTGCCTTGGACCTGAGGTGCCACTCAGTCAAATACCTGACAGAGAGAGCAGACAGGAATTAACACAACCACAAAATTTACGTTTCTTTATTTATTGGGAGGATGGGGCACATGTGTGGGAACGCACACATGTAGAGGTCAGAGGTCAACTGTCAGGAGCCAGTTCTCTGCTTCTACCTTCTGGGTTCCAGGGACTGAAGTCAGGTTGTCAAGCTTGGTGGCAAGTGCCTTTACCCACCTGCCCAGGACCTATTTGTTTGTTTGTTTGTTTATTTAGCTATTTGTTTGTTTGAGACCCAAGAAAATAATGTCTTGTTTCTTTTCCTATCCCTGGGGCTTAGGTGGTGCCTGCCAGAGAATACACATGGGTTCCATCCATGAAGTAAGAACTCTGTAAGCCACGGAGAATAAAGCCTTTCTCACATGGCCAGGTCACCATGAAGGTAGGAGCTGGCTACTTGGCCAATACAAAGGTTTACCTCTGTGTCTCTTGGGATGAGGTCAGCTGGGCTGCTGAGGTAATGACCAAAATGGAGTCGCAGCTGCAAGGCCCCCCGGCAGGACTGAAGGATGTCTAACAGGACACAGCATCCCTCCTTTCTGCTACCAGTATTCTGAAACAATGAACCAAGCACCCAGCCACAAATGTGCATACACGCATGTGAATATATGTGCCTGTACACATGCCAACATACATAAACATGCACAGCACACACACACACACACACACACACACACACACACACACACACACACCACACGCATGCACGCACGCACGCACTAACTGAGAGGAAAAGCTGGATTGTGATTGGAGTTTCCTAACCAATGGTGTGACTTTTTCACTTCGTGCACTTCTGGAGGCCTGGAAACATGGCCCTGCAAGTCAGGACACCCCCGCTGCTGTGCTGGGTGCATGATTTCACCTTCTTTCCTGGCGTTTTCTTTGGGATTGAATTCTACAAATGTTTGACAGGCATCCTCATCAAGAATTTAACTCTGAGTCAGACTCAGTTTCTTCCCACAAGGAACTTACATGCTGGGTGGTAAAGATGTATGAGCTATTTTGATACTATATACAGAAAAGTTTTGGGATTCCAAGGCTGGGGACAAGATTCAGCTGACAGAGTGCCTGCCACTCAAATGTGAGGACTTGAGTTCGATTCCCAACACCCATATAAAAGCCAGATGCTACAGTGTATGTCTATAATCTCAGCTCTGGTGAGGCAGCCATGGAGGTGGTGAAAGATCTTGTCTCAAAAAAAAAAAAAGGGGGGTGGGGAGTGGAGAGAGAGATATGGAGGAAGACATTTGTCAGTTTCTGGCCTTCACAAATATGCACACACATGCATATGCACCCATACAATATATTTTTACATGCACTACACACACATGCACGCACGCATGCACACGTGAAGTGTTTGAGAATCCCAATGAGGGAACTCTGGACTTATCAGAGTAAAGGCAACTCCCCAATGGGGTCTTTAGGTGGAGTAGGAGCTTCAGGCCAGTAATGTGGGAAGGGTGCTATAGCTAGGGGATGAACTGGATTTCAAAGCCAGGAGGACTAAGATTAAGGATTAAGAGGTCACAGTCATGTCTGGGGAAAGTGAGCAGCTGCATGTGCCTGGACGGTAACCATTGGAAGAGGGAAAAAAAAAAAAAAAAGAGCCTTGAAATTGAGGTGGGCACCAGGCAGTGGGCCTTAAGCACAGGATGTATAACCCAGGGAGGGAGGCCACAGATACAGGGGAGGGCAGAGCCTTGGTGTTATAGAAAGGAAATGCACTCCAGAGCCCACCAGACCTGGAGTTAACTTGGTTCACCTGATATACATCTTTGGGACTCTGAGAAACTGCAGATCTGCCTGGAGGGCTTAACAGAAATGGTAAATGGTTGAAGAAAGGTCTTTAGTGTCAACACCCAGAGTTATGGCCTAAGCAGGAGCAAGGAGAAGTGAGACTCTCAGTCTCTGCTGCTCCAAAGCAGGTTCTACCTCAGGCAGGCAGGCAGGCAGGCCCGTAGCATCTGCCAGGGACCAGACAGGACAACCCAGACCTCTCAGTGTGCTTGCGCCCGGGATAGGTGGGCTCCTGAACACACTAACTGCAGCCTCAACCAGCCACCTTGAAATAGGACAGGTGGTGGCTTGAATCTGAAGCCACCAGTAGAGTCACAGATGGGAAAGGAAATTAGACATAACCCACACAACACCATCATCTTTACAAGAGAGGGAAGAGCCAAGAGAAGCACAGGGCAGGTGAGGAGCTCGGATGAGACTACCTCCATCTAGTTACCCTAAATCGGCACGTTGGTCTCCTGAGCGTCAGCTACTCCACTTGGCTTCCAGATGAGAATGGCCAAGGATGCTAAATGATTGGGCAAGGACAGGGTGTTGTCACCTCTAGATCTGAAGCTGAGAAATGCAGCTGGGTCTATGGGGATCTGGACTGGTCATCAAATCTGACAAGGCCTTTGTAACATGGAAGCAGTTGGTACCGGACGCATGTTGGAGCACTTATGTGTTTTACCCAGGACATGTATGTCTCCTCAGTAAGAAAGTGGTGGGTGCAGGTGCCTAGACCATTATATTTTTATTTTCTTTTCACCAGCCTTTTAGCTTCAAATAGACCACAGACCATCCTGTTCTTAGACACGGAAAACTTCTCAGATTTTCTAACTGCTGTAGACATTAGATCCCTAGTCTGCCTGTCTCTGTCTCTGTCTCTGTCTCTGGTGTGTGTGTGTGTGTGTGTGTGTGTGTGTGTGTGTGTGTGTGTCTGGGTGTGTGTCTGGGTGCATGTATACTAGGTGCACATGGGTGTGGAGGTAGAGATCAACAGCACATGTCTTCCTCAATCACTTATCCGCCTTATTGCTGTTATTATTATTACCATGTATGTGTGCGGATGCACACATGTGGCTGTCAGAGACAACTTTCATGGGTCAGTTCTCTCCTACTAGGTAAGTTCTGAGGTCGTCAGGCTTAGTGGCAAGTGCCCTTGCCAAATGAGTCATTTTGTCTGCTTTCTACCTTATTTATATTTATTTTTATTTATGTGTATGTGCATGTGTGTGTGGGTGACCTCAGAGGCCAGAAGAGGGTGTTGGATCCCTTGGGGCTGGAGTTACAAAAGGTTATAAGCTTTCAGATGTGGGATCTGGGAACCGAACTCAAGTCCTCTGCAGGAGCAGCATGTGCTCTTAACCACTGAGCCATCTTTCTAGGACCCTACCCTCCCTCCCACACCTATCTTATTTTTTGAGACAGGATCTTGTGGTGATATTGTGTCCCCCAATATATTGTGCACCCTAATAAATTTATCTGGGGTCAGAGGACAGAACAGCCACTAGATAGACATAGAGGCCAGAAAATGGTGGCACACACACCTTTAATCCTGTCACTTGGGAGACAAAGATCCATCCGGATCTGTGAGTTCAAGGCTACACTGGAAACAGTCAGGCAGTTGTGGCACATGCCAGGAAGTGATGGCAGGAAGCAGAAAAGTATATAAGGTGTGAGGACCAGGAACTAGAGGCTTTTAAGCTTTTAGGCGTTTTAGCAGCAGTTCAGCTGAGATCCATTTGGATGAGGACTCAGAGGCTTCCAGTTTGAGGAAACAGGTTCCGTTGAGAAGTTGGCGAGGTGAGGTTAGCTGTGGCTTGTTCTGCTTCTCTGATCTTTCAGCATTCACCCCAATACCTGTCTCCCGATGTTTTTTTTGTTTGTTTTTCTATTAATAAGGCGTTTTAAAATTCGTGTTACAGGATCTCTCACTGAACCTGGAGCTCACCAATTAAGTAGACTGCCTGGCCACCAAGCCCCAAGGATCGTCCTGCCTTCCACCTATATCCTCTGCATGAAATTATCGTCGTATGCAAGGCACTTTACCAAGCATGCTATTTCCCCAGCCCTTCACCTCCTCTGTCTTACGTGTAAAGCCAGACAATCACCAAGTTTCCAGGACCCTGTCTTTTTTGCCCTGCCTGGGCCATGTGCCCCTTCTTGCTCCAGGTCTGTGGTCACAGTCCTCTGCTTCAGCTCTGCCCCTGTGACTTCCTCTCCTCAGCAGTCCTTCTTCTGGGCCTCTCAAAGTTGGTTGTGTATCAGAACTCATCTGTCCCATCTCATAGTGTATATGGGAAGGGAGAGCCGCCAGAGCTTGGGGGTGATGTTTGTGCCTACCCCTTTGTATTTCTGGAAGCTTCACTGGGAAAAGAGCCCTGGAATAGAAGCTAAAAGCCACAAATCCTGGTTTTTATCCTGCAGCTACCCAGCTTCCTGAAGCCAGTTTTCGTTTTGATTGATCTAATGATTAGATTAGATGCTAAAATGCTTCTAGCTCCAACATGCTGGCTGTGTGCACAGGTCATATCTCAATCTAGATGTGTATGTACTGTGTGCCTTACATAATGTGCATCACATCACATGGTTGTCAGGAAAGCTCTTGGAGGCACCAGCAATGCCTAGTAAGAACCAGTAGTTCTCAACTTGGGGATTGAAACCCCCAGATATTTACACTATGATTCATAACAGTAGCAAAATTACAGTTATGAAGCAGCAATGAAATAATTTTATGGTTGGAGGTCACTACAACATGAAGCACTGTATTAAAGGCTCGCAGCCTTAGGAAGGTGTAGTCAGAAAGTTTCTCAGGTCCCACCAGGCCCCTGCAGTCCTGTGGCCTGCTTATAAAATAATCACTCAGAAGCTTATATTAATTATAACTGCTCAGCCATTAGCTCAGGTTTAATACTGACTAGCTCTTACACTTAAATTAACCCGTAATTCTTATCTATGTTTAGCCACATGGCTTGGTACCTTTTCTCAGTTCCGCCTTGGCATCTTGCTTCCTTTGTGTCTTGCTGGTGACTTTTGACTCTGCCCTTTCTCTTCCCAGTATTCTCCTTGTCTGCTCACCCTGCCTATACTTCCTGCCTGGCTACTGGCCAATCAGAGTTTTATTTCTCAACCAATCAGAGCAACACATATTCACAGTATACAGAAAGACATCCCACAGCAGGAAGGTTGAGAATAATTAAACTATGGGTGGACTATCACTGGGGTTAAGCGGCTTGCTTGAAGTCAGGCCAACTCGAGCGTAGGTTGTTCATTGGAATCACACCTGTAAGTCAAATCCCAGCTTTGCCAGTTTCCTCACCGAGCTTCAGTTTATCCAAATGTAAAATGAGGTTGATAGAGGGGTGTTCACTCTCACTGTGGCCCCGTTTTTAGTTGTCATAGGCTTAGGCATCAGAGGTAACAACTGTATGGGTAAATCAAGCAAGATACCTGACATCTGCCTCTGGCCTTAACATGTAACACATGAGCATCTACACACGTGTGTGTGCACACAAACCCCCAGCCCCATGACTTAACAGTCCCCTCAAGTCCTTACCCTAAGCACATTAGAACCCCAACCCTAGCTCTCTCAACAGGAGTCCAAAGGTAAGAGCAGGGCAGAGGATTCCCCTGAATCTAGATTCTGAACCCCTCTGGAGACCTTTGGCTCCATAAGCACCACTAAAGTGCTTTGTGGTGTTGGGACAGGCCTGGCCACCTGTATTCCCCTGGGGGTTATCAGTAAACTACTGACCTTGAGGGTTGGGGAGATGATTCAGTTGGTAAATTGGTTACCTCGAAAGCGTGAGGGCTTGAGTACAGATCCCCAGAATCCACATAAAAGCTGGGCGTGGTGCCTGTAACCCTAGCACTATAGGAAAGAGTCAGATGGCTCCTGGAGGCGGGCTGGCTAGCCACTTTAGCCAAAATGCCGAGCTTGAGGTTCAGTGGGAGACTTTGTCTCAAAAAATGAAGGTGGAGATTGATCAAGCAAGACAAGTAACATTGACCTCTGGCATCTACATGCACATGAATGTGCATATAACACACACACACACACACACACACACACACACACACACACACACACACACACACCACAAAGATATTGACCTTTAAGTCAGAACTTCTGACTTTCAGTTCATCTCTATGTGGCCTTAGGTTAATCTGTGCCAGCCCTTAGCCTTCTTAAAATGAGTCCTTCCAGCTCTAAAAGTTAGGATATTACAATATGAGCAAATCCGTGTGAACTTAATGCACTTGAAAAGAGAGCCCAAGGTCTCCGGAGCCAGGCTTTCTCCCAGGGAAGGCTGCTAGCTCCACAGACATTGCCAGCTTTGTTTACTCTGCACCTCGCATTGCTGGATATGCAATAGAAATCTTGGAGTGCTTGAAAGAACAGTTTTAAGCGTAATCATTTACCTACTGTTCAGACACGAGTGATTTGGTGGAAATGATGTGGATCACGGATCACACAAATCCCAGAAGTGCTTAGAAGCTGTGGGACCTTGGGCAAGCTATGCAACCTCTTGGAGCCTTATTTCAACATTGGTAAAATGAGAATAATGGGTCCCACTTTACAGCATTGTCTTGAGGAAAATGGATGAGAAATTTAAAGCTCTGAACAGTCCTTGGTGCATAGTGAATGTTCAAGAACTCTTAATGACAGAAACAAACATTAGCACCAGCATCAACACCCTGTGACCAAGGACTACAGTAACAACAGCAAGATCAAGCCCCTTACACTGAGTAGATGGAATACTCTGTAGACTACCCAGTGTTTTCAATTTTCATTGTAATTGTGTGGTTTTATTTTCATAATCCTGTGAGGTAGGTTTTTTTGGTTTTTGTTTTGTTTTTGTTTTTGTTTTTGTTTTTGTTTTTTTTTGTTTTTCGAGACAGGGTTTCTCTGTGTAGTTTTGCGCCTTTCCTGGAACTCACTTGGTAGCCCAGGCTGGCCTCAAACTCACAGAGATCTGCCTGGCTCTGCCTCCCAAGTGCTGGGATTAAAGGCGTGTGCCACCACCGCCCGGCCCTGTGAGGTAGGTTTTATACCTACTTTTCAGTTAAGAAGACTGAGGCTCAGCCAGACGGTGGTGGCTCATGCCTTTAATCTCAGCACTCGGGAGGCAGAGCCAGTGGGGTCTCTGTGAGTTCGAGGCCAACTTGGTCTACAGAGTGAGATCCAGGACAGGCACCAAAACTACACAGAAAAACCCTGTCTCAAAAAACCAAAAACAAAAAAAGACTGAGGCTCAGAGAAATCAAGTGATATCTCTTGAATGATGTGTCCAACAAAGGCCAGAGTGTAGACAGGGTCCTGGGTCTCTGGTATCAGTAGTATGTCCTACTGTCTGCCAATCATGTCCATGTTCTTTTGCTCACAAGGCACCAGTATTTTGCATTCCCTCTTGACACCCTCCTAAGGGCAGGGTATTTGAAGGGTGTGATTCACTTTCACCATCCCCCTGAGTAACTAGACTCTTCCTTCTACAGAGCAGCCATCTTCAGCAGCCACCAGAGTCTCCTTGAAGGGCAAGATGGAAAGGTGTCCTCCCCAGTCAGTGAGGACCATGTGTGAGAGCACCAACCCTACAGGACATGCCTCTCCACACACATGCAGATTAGACCTGGTCTTTTACCCATTTGGCATGCTGGGAGGGTCGGGTTCTATGCCACCCAAGCTGATCTCTTGTTCCCGATAAAGATCAATAATCACAATGATGTCCTGGTGGGGTTCTAGGAAGCTGCAGTTCTTGGTGCTGCTGGAGCTGCAGGGTGCCATAATCCGAGGCACGGGCAGAAGCCAAAGGAACTGCATCTCTGTGTCTGAGATAGCCTCTTCTTCTAGGGGGTTCTCTGTGTCTGAGATAACCTCTTCTTCTAGGGGGTTCGAGAGTAGGCCGGATATGGTAAGGTTTCTCTAGGTAAACAGCTTCACCAGCCCATCCAAGCAGAGAGGGCAGTGTCAGGCCACATCTGGTGTGGGGCCAGCCTCCTAGAGCCATTGCCTAATCCAGGCCTCCTGTCCTCTTCCCAAGAACATTTAGCTTACCCTGTTGTTCCCTTGACTTTGCCTGCATCCCTTCCTGGTCCCAAGCTGCCTCTGTAGTTTGTCCTTTTTCTCTTTCCTTCTTTCTTTCTTTCTTTCTTTCTTTCTTTCTTTCTTTCTTTCTTTCTTTCTTTCTTTCTTCCTTCCTTCCTTCCTTCCTTCCTTCCTTCCTCTCTCTTTCTAAAAACAAAAACATAAAAACTACTTTAATTGTGTGTGTGTGTGTGTGTGTGTGTGTGTGTGTGTGTGTGACTGGGTGTGGGTGTGCATGTGAGCACAGGTACCCAAGGATGCCAGAAGAGGATGTTGAATCCCCTGGAGCAGGAATTACAGGCACTTGTGAGCCAGTCAACATGGGTGCTGGGAACCGAACTTGGGTCTTCTAAAAACACAGTACATGCGACTAACCACTGAGTCATCTCTTCAACCCTCCTTCCCTACCTCCCTTCTTTTTTCCAGTCAGGGTCTCAAGATCTGGCCTTGAACTCACTCTGTAGCAGGATAAACTTCGTTCTCCCTCTGCCTCTTGAATGCTGGAATTACAGGTGTCCACCACCATGCTGGGAATCTAAGTCAGGGCCTAGAGCATATTGGATAAACATTCTTCCAACTGAGCCACCGCCCCAAGCCCTGAAATTCTCTTTGCATACCACAGATCCAATCAGAGCACACCCTTGATTGATGAATTTCTAATACCCTCCACTGTCTCCACTGTGAAGTCTTTAGTCCTTCTCTACCTGTAAGCATGTGGGAATGTCCCCAACTTGAACTCTACCCACAGTCAGCCCAGTCTGAGCTGTTCATTTATTCCTATCTTCATTTGGAGTGCACTGTGACTCATTCTTGGGGCCATCCACTTGTTCTTTCCTCAGTCTTCAAAGGTTCTGCTGTGAGACACTTATTGGGGCTCCCTTTCAACTATCATTTATCTCGCTAAACTTTACAACTCTTAAAATTTTTCATCAGCCTCCGGAGTGCTGGGAATATAGGCATGTGCCACCACTGCCCCAGCCACATCAAATTTTTAACATGCATAAAAGCCAGTCTTGCTCTTTGTATTCAAGCCTCCCTCCCCTTACAAAATCTTGCTCTGCAGCCCAGGCCAGCCTTGAACTCATGAACTCATATCTTGCCTCAGGCTTCTCACCGTTGGCATTATGCACATGGCCACTGTACCTACTTCATTCTCTCTTATCTTTTGGGCAGGTCTTTTTGTTCGGCTGCCTGTTTAACCTCCTCTAAGCCAAGGAAGCCTCACACTCCTTGAGTCTGGAGTTTGTGGAGTGAAGAAAAGATGCTCCTGATGGATGCCAGCACCGGCTGAGGTGAGGATACCGTGGAAAGGACCGTGGAAGGGACTGTGGGGATGGCATCACTCCCTGCACCAGTATTTACTTTTGCACCGATGTCATGAAGCGCTAGGGAGCCCGAAGTCTGGAAAGAGCCATGGAATAAGCCAAGCAGGGCCTCTGGCTAACCATGTGTGTGTTTTTTGTTTGTTTGTTTGTTTTGGTTTTTGGAGACAAGGTTTCTCTATGTAGCTTTGTGCCTTTCCTGGAACTCACTCTGTAGCCCAGGCTGGCCTCGAACTCACAAAGATCCGCCTGCCTCTGCCTACTATGTGTGTTTTGACCCTTTTACCTCTCTCAACCTCGGGGTCTTCATTTTGAAGTTAGCTATAACAATATCATAGGATTGTGATGAGACTTTAGTGAACAGGAGCTCTCTCCCTACTCCTTTGGTATCAGTGCCTTTTTTCCTGCAGTCGGTGCAATCGTGGGCTTTTATTGCTTCCATGTTTCCCAACCAGTCTGTGTGCTCTTGCGCAGTCCAAGACAAGACCGGTGTCCAGTTCATCCTGGCATCCTCCCCAGTGGCCACCCCCGCGGCACTTAGCATGAGGAAGAAAGCAGAGGTCCCACGGTTCTTTTCCAAGATGGTCTGATGAAAGGATTCAGAACCCTGGTTAAAAAGAGACTCACTCCTGGCTCCTTTCTCTAGGGAGGTTGCAGGAGAGTAACAAACAATGTGGATCGCGCAGACAATGTGAGATACTGGAGTCTCAGCTCCAGCTAGCCAGAGAGGGACTTCATTTAACAATCCAGGCGGAGGCCGAGCGCTGCTCACCACAGCCGTTGCGCCTCCTTTGTGCCGGCATCAGGTGCAAATCCCCGGAACGCGGGCTGTGCGCGCTCCCGCTTTGAAGCGCGCAAAGAAAAGCCCAGCTTCCACCCCCGCTCGCCCTCCCAGCTCCTCTGAGATCTACTCCGGCTTCCCCGGCTCCAGCCAGCGAAGGGAGGAGGTCGGACACGTCGCCGGCCTCCCAGCAGGGCTTGACTCCATGCGGGCGGGCGCGAGGGAGGGGGAGCCTGGGACCCGCCGCTCCAGCCCGCTGGCCTTCGAAAGATCCTCCTGGGCCAATGGCAGGCGGGGCGACGAGCCCTGATTGGTGCAGGCGCTCTGCTGATCACTGTGGAAACCCGGGTGGCGGGGAACTCGGGAGGATGCGGAGCCCGGAGTGGGGGGAGCCGGAGGGGTGGGGGGAGGAGGTGTCGAGTCCCTGAGCTACCCTGGAGTTTTCACCAGAGGCAAAAGTCCACAGCAGGCGGGCCGAGGGTGGGGCGGAGGAAGGGAACCGCTTGGGGGCACTGGGAAGCTAGGGGTACTCCAGAAGGAAGGCAGGGATACTGGCTAGCCAGTGAAGGCGAGGAGGAGCGAAGGCGAGGGGAGGAGGCGCGGTGGGAGGAGGAGTAGAAGACAAAAGCCGAAAGCGAGGAGGGCGCCGACCGCACACTGCGGCCGGGAGAGGGACCGTCGGTGCCGCGAGCGGCGGGCACACGGAGGCGGTAGCGCGCGAAGCATCCGGGTGGACAGTTAGCATGGGGAAGGGAGGTAACCAGGGTGAGGGGAACACGGAACGCGAGGTTCCGATGCCCACCTTCCGCTGGGAGGAGATTCAGAAGCACAACCTGCGCACCGACCGGTGGCTCGTCATCGACCGCAAGGTCTACAACGTCACCAAATGGTCCCAGCGGCACCCGGGGGGCCACCGGGTCATCGGACACTATTCGGGAGAAGATGCTACGGTAAGGGTCTAGGGATGCCAGCCATCCTTGTCTGCTGCAGGCCGGTGTCAGGAACCCGGGGTCCCTGGGCGCCAAACAGATCTCCAGTTCTGAATGGAGCGCAGGACGTCCAGGAGGGAAAGAAAGTGTACCTACTGCTCTCATCTCGCACCCGGAATCGTCGTCCTCTGGGCCAGCTGGGCAGACTTGTGCCGAGCCTTTTGGACTCCAGGTCTTAGCACCGCTGTGGAAGTCCCATCAGTGGCAAACTGTGCCCGATGCATGTCCACAGCGCATACTGCGCGCCGGTACAGCTGGAGCCAGGGACTCTCCCAAGGGGGCGCTCCGGCTTTGTGCTTTGGCGCTCCCCATGTGGAAGATGGCCACTCTTGGGCGCCCAGAGAGGAGCCTGAGAGCGGGCAGCCATATGTGGGACTCTCCTGCCAGACCAGGGGGGCGGAGAAGGAAAGCTGGTTCCTTGCCAGGACTCGCTCCTGCTTGGACTCCTGTCTGAGAAAGTCCACAATGGCTGCCCGACAGAGACTGCCTAGTAGCTCAGGTTCCCACGCTCCCGAGGATTATCCCGACTCATTCCAAGTGCCAGCCTTCTGGGAAACCCGGGTGGGGAATTGATGGAAGGCGAATGGGCTGGCTTTTGCAAAGTCCAGGTCCAGAGGGGATCTAGAAGGTGAATTTGGTAGCACCAAGACTGACTTGGCAACAGGTCTATCTGCCTCTGGGGTTACTCTCGGACATTCAACTCAATAGCCCTCTGTTTTTAAATCTTGCCAGGATCACCCTTCCTTCTTGCACTCCTGGAGGTTGTTGGAATCTCAGGGACCTCTCTGGAATCAAGGCTGCCCTTCTTATGCACACCAAATGTGTAGCTCAGCAATTGCATAGAACCCCACGCCATGCCTGGCCCCACCCCCAACAATAAAGGAGTGTGTGGTCGGGTGGGTAAGAGTAAAAGCAAAGTCAAGGAGGAAGACGGAACCTTTGAGGCTGTAGTGGTGAGCCAAAGGCAGAGAGAAAGATCGAGGCTGGAGAGAACTTGGGAAAGATGAGTGGGAAGAGGCAAGAAGAGAGAACACATTCCACCTGAGAGTCCAGGGCGCTGACTTGTTAGTGAGCTTTCGTTGTCCCAGTTTGTTAGTTTCAGTTTGTAACTTACACCTCTTTTCTTCTCTTTGAGATCAACCTAAGTAGCCATACTCTAAACTAATCAATGGACTGGAGGCTTTGATGAACAGGATACAATCTTACTCAAGACTGAGGAGAGAACTGACCATATTCATACTGCCTAAAGCCTATTTTCCTTGCTTGTGGACCCTGCTTAAGCCCAGGGGATTGGTGATGCTAATCAGACCTTAGGTGGGTGTAAGCTTTTCATACTCCTTGAGTGTCCTAGCTTGGACCTTTCCACAACCAGAGAGGACCTTGGTTTTCCAGGGAGAAGACTTTCCAACTTCTGACTGGAGGTCTTTCTACTATTCTGTGGTGCTAGTCTATGCATGACTCCGTAGGCGAATCATAAAACGTCTGTTCCTTTCCAGGCTCTCACCAAAACGTTTCCTAAAAAGTAAAACTATCAATGTGATACAGTTGATCTGTTTATTCCATCTCATGAAAGAAATTGGTTTTCTTCTGTGGAAGATCAATTGGATAACGCCTTGAACTTCATAGTTTACTTAAGAAATCAGATGTATTTCATCTTTGTTTTAGAAGTTCTTAGTGTTTCCCTGACCCGGTTTCTTCCAAATGTCTGTGTTCAGTGCTAAGCCGTCAGATACCTGGATGGCTTGCTCCTTCTTGCTAAAAACCTGGCGTGCTGTTCGCTGCTGCCTTCACTGTTTTCTGTCACTGATTGCCAGTCTGGTGTCTGGGATGTTAATAGCCCCATGATAGGAAAGGTAAGGTGGAACTCAGTGTAGGCTACAGATATGATCACTGGGCTTGACCATGCATGGTGTAACCAGGTGGAGACAACCCCTACCCCAGTGAGCACCAGATGGACACGATGGAGAGTTATGAGACAAGAGGAATGCAGCAACCAGAATGTAAAGAACTTGAGAAATGGAGAAGAGAACTGAGTATATCAAAGCAAGCTCATTTGATGCCGCAACACAAGAGCTTACTGCCTTCCCAAAGAAGATTTTGGGGGGCACAAAACACACTCCCTACAGATAGAGTTGGAGAACGGTGAAGTAGGCAGTGGTGTTTTCTTTGGCGAATCCCCACCCCCGGTTTTTTTCTTTTTATACTGTCTGAGATCAGGTTGGAAAAAGGTCTTGAGCAACAAGGAGACCTTCAAAGGGAACTCCAAGAGCAGGAATCCCTCTCCAGGCTGGTTCCGCAGGTAGCTTTGCCCCCTGGGGCCTTGCCTTCTTTTTGAGAGCTTGAGGGGAGTGATGAGGATGCCCTGAGTTTGGGGAGAGACTGGTGAGCAGATAGAGGCTGGATCCCTGAGCACTCTCTCTGTTGGTGCTCCCAGGATATCTATGATGTCTTCACAAGAGGCTGGAAGGGAGGCCAGGAATCAAGGAAGCCATTTTCAGGACAATCTGGGTATCCAGTGCAGAATTTTCTGTTTCTGAAGAAAACACCTCAGAAGTGCTCACTTCTTCCCTAGAAGGATGGTCCTTCTGTAGTCAGATCCTGGCCTTACTTGTATCAGTAAAAGTCACTTAGTATGGAGCTGGAGACATGGCTCAGTGGTTAAGAGCACTGACTGTTCTTCCAGAGGACCCAGGTTCCCAGCACCCACATGGCAGCTCACACCTGTCTGTAACTCTAGTTCCAGGGCTTTGGACACCTTTACACAGACATACAGGCAAAAACACCAATGCATATAAAATAAAAATAAATTTTTAAAAAATTGAAAAAAAAAAAAGCCATTTAGTGTCATGTGCTCAGAGCCCCAGCTACTCAGAAAGCTGAAGCAAGAGCCTTGAAGCCAAAGGTTTAAGGCCAGCCTGGGTACCATAGTAAGATTCTGTCGTTAAAAACTGTAGTTTTTGCAGTTCACAAATCCATTGGTGTGTGCTATCTCATATAATTCTCAGGTCAGTCCTGCTGCTGTCCTGTCCTGAGGCTCAGGTGGCGGTCAGCCCTAGCCAGGATCTGTGGCCCCAACCCCTCCAGCCTCACCTTCCTCTCTCTCTCCTCCCCTCTTCTCTTCTTTTCACATCTTTAGTCGTTTCTTGCTCATCCCCCAGAGCTTCTTGTGTCTGAGCTTTGCTGTAGGCACAAAGCACTGTCACCACGCCCCAGGCAGTGTTTGCACTTTTCTTGGGAATCTGGTCAGTGCCAGAGCCCCACTTGTGAGTTTCCATCTTCAGCAAGCGCTCATCAAACATTCATTGAGTGTCTCCATGGCTCCGAGCTGAGCTCTGAGCAGGGCCTCAGCAAAAAGATGAATAATTCACGGATGGTGGCCTGCATCCACTGGATTTGTGTCCCTCCCTCTTTTTCTCTTTCTCAGACTGGGGCTTGAACCTGGATCCTCCAGTTCCAGACATTCACCTCTCCTCCAGCCTACTCTGTTTTGTCTACGCTTTTTGGCCCATCTGCCTTGTTTGCTTACCTCTTAGAGTCAAAGGAAGGCAAAGGGGACTAGAGGGGGGTTCCGTCTTTCAGCCACTCCTATACTGCTCTTGTGAAAAAGCAGCAATTGAGAAAATGGAATTGTGCCCCTGTAGAAAGGGCAGGAGGGTCAGGATTCGGAAAAGAACCTGAGTTGGGAGTTTCTAGGCCTGGAGGGTAGCTCTCTCTCCTCAGCTGAGTAGGAGCCATCTGACTCCTGCCCACTGCTGTGGGAGGGAGACCCCATATCCAGTCCCAGCATCCCCTAGTAGCGGTTCTGGTAAAATACAAATAGAATTGGGCTGGGGAGATGGCTTAGTAGTTAAAATGCTTGCTGCCCAATAGTGAGAATGAAGCTCAGATCCCAGAACCCACATAAATACCAAGTGAGGGTGGCAGCCGATTTGTAATTCTAGCCTCTGAATGCAGAGGGACAGGACCCCCAGAGCAAGCTGGCTAGCAAGACTAACCGTGCCAGTGAACTCTGAGTTTGATTGCGAAGCCCTGCTTTGGCGGATAAAGTGGAGGAGCAATTGAGGATGGTTCTCAGCATTAATCTTGGGCCTCCACATGCATGCACATGTGTGCACATGCACATATGCAAAAACATATGCACACATACATGAAAAGGGAAGGGGGGAAGTGGCATCACATCTTCATGCCTGGTCTGCCTCTGTAGGGACTTACTTCCGGTGCAGCCAGGGGAGTCCACACATCCTGCGTTAACAGATATTCTCTTGCCAAGGGCTCATGGGCCTACCTATTCATTCTCGTTTCCTTGGAAGGGACAAGACCAGCAGACTTTCTGCCCTGCCTGCACCTATGTGCTGCAGAAAGGAAGTCAGAAACCAGTGTCCCTGGTGTTTGCTGTCTTCTTTACTCTCTACCTGTGGAATCCAGGGTCCCTCCTGCTTCTCCACCTGCTTTGAGCAGTCGTCAAAGAACTCTGGATTACTAAATGAAGCACTATGCACCCTACTTATTGAGTCTTTGCTTCTCAAATCCTGGGCTAAATTTGTGGATGTGGAAAGTACCTTATCATAGCTGTGCTGTGCAGAAGAACCTGGGCACATTCAGAAACAGGTTTTGGGACCTTGAGCTCAGCGCAAGGACAGGACAGTGAGTTCTGCCCAGAGGTGGCAGGGTCAGGGAAGCTGTGCCTGGAGAAGAAGCTGGGTGGCTGCAGAGGGAGAAATAGCAGACAAGCAGCAAGCGCCATGTTTAAGAATCAGGGCCGCTGACCCCACCAGGAGCCTATTCAGAGCTGCTCCTGCACCTGCCTGCCGCTCCTTTTGCTTTCCCTGAGTCTTGGCCTATTTTAGTAGAGAAGCCTGAGCCTGGGGCTAGCAAAACTGGACCACCCTCCTCACCGCCTGCCTGAGGCTCCTGGGTCAGCAGGCTTCTCTCTCTGAAAAGATCCTTGGTTTTGATCTGGCCCCTTGATTTAATCTTGCCCTTTCTATTCCACTAGGAGAGATTTATTTTGTTTGTTTTCTAAACATAGAGGTTGAAAGATAAAGAAACGCTGTCTCTTCTGAACCAAGAGTTCCTAATAGTAATGTTTGGTCAATTCGCTTTCTCTTTATGTGTAGACAATTTTCTTTTGAAATTAAGTTGTATCAAAACCAGGTATGGTGAGCATGCCTTTAATCTCAGTACTGGGAAGGTAGGGACAAGAGGATCAGGGATTCCAGCCTTCGGCTGTCTAACAAGTCCGAGGCCAGTTTGTGCTACCTCATATACTGTCTCAAAAGTGCAAAGCAGGGTGGACAAGATGAATCTTCAGTTAAAGCTCTTGCTGCCAAGCCTGATGACCTGAGTTCAGTCCCTGGGACCCATGTGGTGGAAGGAGAGAATGGACAATCTAAACATTGTTTTCTCACTTCCACATCTGCTGGGTGTGCACACAAATAAATAAATGTAAACAAACAAACAAACAAACAACCTCAAGTGAAACAGGCTGGAGGGATGGTTCAATGGTTAAGAACACTGTCTGCTCTTCCAGAGGATCTGGGTTCAATTCCTAGCACCCACATGGTGCCTCATAACCATCTGTAACTCCAGTTTCAAGGGATCCAATGGTCTCTTCTGGCTTTCTTGGGCTCCAGGCACACATGATATATATATATATATATATATATATATATATATATATATATATATATATATATATATATATATATATATGCGGGCAAAATACTCATACACATAAAATAAATAAACCTAAATTTTTTTTTAAAAAGTAAAACAGCAGAAAAGTTGCAGCATCATGTGATGTGTCCCTAAATTCTTCAGCATCTTCTCCCAAGCATAATGTTCTGTGATCATTATAATACCTCTATCTCATTCACAAAAATGATTAGCGGCTGGAGCTGTGGTTCATCTGGTAGCATGCTCCTGGATTCAATCCCGAGCATGGCATAAACCAGGCATGCTGGCACATGCTTGTGGTCCCAGCACTTGGGAGATTAAAGCAGGAAGATCAAGGTCATCTTCAACTACATGTGAGCTGATGAGCCAGCCTGGGTGACATGAAACCTTAAAAAAAATTAATAATCCCTATTTTGAGTCAAAAATCCAGTGCCCATTTTTATTTCCACATCTACCTCCCAAAAGTTTATGGAACTTCTGTTTTCCCTCCAACCAGGAGCCTTTCTAGTGAAAGCGTGTGGTTTACATGTCTCCATTTAGACCATCGTCCCACACCTACATCTCCCTACCTCACTATATTGGCTTTTCTGGTCATTTTTCCTGGTACTACATGGCTTGTTCAACTCAATCCTGCAGTGTCTCAATTTGATTGAGTGGTGGAAGGCAGGATAAACGTGGAACTGGAGCATCCAGTTACACACCCTGGGGCAGCTGGTGCAGACTCAGCTCCGGGAGAGGTGTTTGATTTTGTGGAGATAATCTTTGTCATGCATGTACTGTGTAGAAGAGGCAGGCAGAACTACTTCCCACATGATGAATATTTCTCTTCTTTATTCTTCTGTGCATTTTCTAATGTTGCCAGAATTAAGCATATTTTCACTTCATCTTCGGAACAAGAGAGATTAAAATGCAGAACATAATAGTAATGTTAGAGGAAGTTTACAAACTAATGAAAATAAAACAAGGCATAACCCATGTCTTTAACAATAGTTTAGTTCCCTCCAACACTGTGGCAGGGTTTTTCAGGAGTTATTTTACCTAGTTCCACGTTATTGTTCAATGTCATTTAAGCACATTTTCTATGCTGTAGTCATTTTCTAAATGTTAGGGATTGAGCTGAGGGCTTCACACATGCTGGGCAAGCATTTTTATCACTGAGTTAAACTCCTACCCTGGGTCTTATCCCTTCACTGATAATTGTGGCTATGTGATGAGAAGATCTCTGGAGTGGTAGGTGGTGTAGTTTGTGCACTGCCAAAGACACTCAGCTCAGGAGTAGTCCAGGACTGTCTTCTCTGAGTCCTGTGCCTACCTGCTACACCTCCCTGGAGATCTGTCTGTCCGCAGACCTTTGGCCAGCTCAGCAGACCTGGTGCCAGTGCAGAAGCTCAGGATGGATACTGTTTGCCATTGGAGTCCTGCAATGGGAATGTGTCCTGGGGTTGAGTCTGGAGTGAGCACTTGCCTCTGGGTGGTGGGAAGTCCCGCTTGTTATCTGAGCAGAGATTGGGGCTGCTGCTAAGCATCATCCTTCCTGGAGTGAGAGGAGCCGGCAGAGGGCCAGGGCTCAGTTTGACCACCTGCTTCTCTGCTTCCCAGGATGCCTTCCGCGCCTTCCACCTGGACCTTGACTTCGTGGGCAAGTTCTTGAAGCCCCTGCTGATTGGTGAGCTGGCCCCCGAGGAGCCCAGCCTGGACCGTGGCAAGAGCGTGAGTGGGACTTGTAACCTTGATGGGGTGGGATGAGGCCAGATGGACAGTAGGGGTGAGAGTACTTCCTCCCCAAGACCCCGCTGTCAGGGCAGTGACAGGAGAGCCTTTGAGTCTGCCCAGGAGGAGGCCCTGAGCTCCTAGGTCAGGGAGGACCTCAGAGTGTCCCCTGGGAGCCTCCAGCCGGGTGATAGTTTAACGGCATCCCCTCTCTCCCAATGGGTCTCTTTGCCCCTCTCCTTTACATGAAGTTGCCAGATGTTGGTCTAGTACACGACTATCTGAGAAAGGGCAGAAATAGTGAGACAGTATCAGCTAATGAAAAGTGTGGCTGTTTGGAATGAGTCACTTTGAGAAAGAGTGACCATCATTTACTCACTTGTCACTGAGTGAGACCCTCTACTGAGTGCTGGCCTTCAAAGATGTATGTAAAAATAACTCCCCAGGCCTCACCAGCCGAGTGTTAGTGGTGAAGCCACTTACAGGCCAGACCTGGCTTGCATGATGGAGCTGTGTAGAACAGCATGTTTTAGAGTTTCTCGAACCCTTGAGAGTCACTCTCCTCTCCTCCCCTCAATCCTTACCTTCCCCTATTCAAGTCACCCTTTTCATGGAGCCTAGGCTTCGGCTAGCCCTAAACAAGGCTGAGGGTACCATCCCTGTGTCCTGAGCCTGCTGGCCTGGATCGTGTAGGGTGCGATGGTTCAGGTCCTCAGAGCTGAGGTAGTTTCCCCTTCAACAGGCATACTATGTGTGGCCTTGGTGCCAGCAGGAGTGGGTGGGCCACCATCATCCCTGTCTGTCTCAGGGAGATGGCACCTCCTACTGCCATCCAGGGCAGAGAAGTTTCCTGAGAGAAACCGGACCAGGCTGGCCCCTCCTGCTCCCTGCCTGAGCTGGAGTAATTCTTCACTAGCCTCTACCCCAGGGTCCCAGCAAAGCCTGCTTGGCAGGGCACAAGCTCTTTCCTGGCCTGGATTTTTGGTTGGTCCTCCATAGAGGACTCTCTGCCTCCCTGGCCCCCATGTTCAACGCTCACTGCGGCTTCTCTGGCGTCCTTGGTGCTCATGAGCAGGAGCACAGAGTCCTGCACCTGCACAGAGTCGGGTAGCAGAAGAGGCAGGCGCTCTCTTCTGAGGTGTAGAGCTCTGTGGCATGCCCGGCAACTGCACTATTGCAGAACTGTCCTCACCGTCCAGTTCTAGAAGCTTTTACATCATCTCCAACTGACATTCTGCGACGTTAACAAGAGCTCCTCACTCCCCTCAGCCCCTGCAAATATCATTCCATTGTCTCTGAAATATTTGACTCCCCCAGGCACCTCATGAATGGAATCGTGTATTTGTCCTTTACAAAAGTGTATCTTTTGTTATTTTTGTTTT
The DNA here is from genome assembly GCF_949786415.1 of Peromyscus eremicus. Classification (NCBI taxonomy): domain Eukaryota; kingdom Metazoa; phylum Chordata; class Mammalia; order Rodentia; family Cricetidae; genus Peromyscus; species Peromyscus eremicus. Next base: position 51,362,816 of record NC_081416.1, read on the forward strand.
CTTTATTGTTTTGATACAGGGTCTCATGTAGCCCAGGCTAGCCTTGAACTCCTGATCCTACCGCTTTCCCCTCTCATGTGCTGGGATTGCAGGCATGGGCTGTCACATCTGACAACTAGTGTATATTGATCGTACGGAATAGTAGGTTTTGTTCGGACATCTTTGTGCAAGCATTTGTCCTTTTCTGACTGGCCTGTTTCATTTAGCACAAACTTCACTCATGATAGGACACATTGTAGCAGTATGCCAAATTTTCCTTTGTTTTTAAGGCTGAAGAGTCTATGTGCAGGACACAATCAGGTATACCCAACCTGCAGCCTAACACAAAACTGTACACTTACTTAAACATTACTCTATGTGTGTGTGTGTGTGTGTGTGTGTGTGTGTGTTGTAACTTGAATTAGAAAAAGTTTTCAAGTATGTTGTGGATGACAACATTGTGTTACAGTGTCAAAAGGACTGATACACCTGGAACTTAGTTCCTCATCCATCATTGGATATTTGGATTGTTTTTAATTAAAAAGAAAAAGGGGTGTGTGTGTGTGTGTGTGTGTGTGTGTGTGTGTGTGTGTGTGTGCGGGCGCGCTCATGTACATGTGGATGCCTGTGGAGGTCCAAAGAGGGCATCAGATCCCCTGGAGCTGTAATTGCAGGCAGCTGTGAGTGGCCCTACATAAACGTTGGGAACTTCAGTCCTCCGGGAGAGCTGTGGTCACTCTTAACCCTTGAGCCATTTCTGAGCTCCTGCTTCTGTGTTTGCCTGTTGTGAATAATGCTTCTGAGAACACTGGTCAGGAGATACAAGCTGCTTATTATTAATTACTGTTATTATTCTTACTACACGGGGTTATAGGAGGCCATTTTCACACACACATACAGTGTACTCGGAGCATGTTGTCCCGTATCTTCCACTCCCCTTCTAACCCCTCCTCCTACCTCCTTTAGTTCTTTAATTTTTTTTTTAACCTTTATTTTTATGTTATGTGTTTGAGTGTTCTGCCTGCATGTATGTCTGTGCATTACATGCATGCAGTACCCTTGGAGGCCAAAAGAGGGTGTTGGATGTCCCTGAGACTGGATCTACAGACAGTTGAGAGCCACCAACTGAATGCTGGGAATCAAACCCTGGTCCTATGGAAAAGCAGCCAGTGCTCTTAACTACTGAGCCATCTCTCCAGCCCTGCTAGTCCCTCTTGTTCCCATACAGCTTTATTTCTAGTTTAGTGTCATCTGCACATATAAGATACTATATATCTAGGAAGTCTAGAATCCGCTTGAGAACTGAGAAAACACAGCATATTTGTCTTTCTGACACTGGCTTAATTCACTTAGTATGATTAAAAGTACAAGCTTTTGAGTCCAACTTTTCTTCTGCTTCTTATCCAGCTGCGACATATCTGTAGTAATGGTGGCTGTTGCTGCATCTGGTGACTGGGCTCACACAGGATTCAAGATGCTTGCCACAGCTATGGTGTGTACGGTGCTTGAACACATGTCACCTTGGAGGGTCTAGTGGCTGACTCTCTCCTGTGTCCTTGCTCAACAGTCTCAGATCACCGAGGACTTCCGGGCCCTGAAGAAGACTGCCGAGGACATGAACCTCTTCAAAACGAACCACCTGTTCTTCTTCCTCCTCCTGGCCCACATCATCGTCATGGAAAGCATCGCCTGGTTCAGCCTCTCGTACTTTGGCAACGGCTGGATTCCTACCCTCATCACTGCCTTTGTTCTTGCTACCTCTCAGGTGAGGCCTGACACCCTTGACCAGGATCTGAGCACCCCCACCCCTCAGATCCCTCGTGCCTGTTTGCTGATGCTGCAGTGACATTCACAGCCCTCTTTCCCCAGGCCCAAGCTGGATGGCTGCAGCATGACTATGGCCATCTTTCTGTCTATAAGAAATCCAGATGGAACCACATTGTCCACAAGTTTGTCATTGGCCACTTAAAGGTAAGTATTGGGGTTAAAGGTGATGGCTCAGAAAGTAAATCCCTTGGGAAAACCTGAATTTGATACCAGAATGCATGTAAAAATGCTGATTATAGTGTGACGTGCTTGTAATCCCAGTACTGAGGAGGCAGAGACAGGAGGATTCCTAGGGCTCACTGGCCAGGCAGTCTGAACTACCTGCTGAACTCCAAGCCAGTGTGAGGTGGACAGTGTTCCCGAGGATGCCACCTAAGACTGCCCAGCCTCCACATGCGTGTGCACATGTGTGCAGCCTCCCCGCAAAGATGCAGCTACATGTGCACACACATTGAAAATGGGGGAACTGGAGGATAGAGGGGTCTATCAGCAGCCTGGGTAATCATCCCATTAGATCAATTCTCTGTAAATGGAAACTATCCCAAGTTAAAAACGTTTGTAATTCCCCTAGCCCACCAAACCTCACAGCTTAGCAACAGAAGGCAATGTAGCCTGTTGGTTGTTTAATGATCCGTGGCTTGCTGCTACACAACCAAAAGCCATGGTAAATCAAGAACTGCAAATCACCTCTACTGTCATTTTAGCTGAGTCCTTAGTGAGACATCCAACTGTTTAATACTTAACTAAACCAAAGGTCTGAAGTTGTTTAAAATGGAGACAGTGAGTTGGTTCTGCTCAGATGAGGCCGTGCCCCCTGGAGAGGAGTTACAGTCAAGCAGAAGCCAAGCTTGCCAGTGACCTTGAGCTGATCTGATAGGTGTTACCTCAACTTGGGAAACCATTTTTTGCCAACTGTACTCAACCCTGCAACAAAATACCAGCCACAAACAGTGTAGGAGAGGGAGGATTTCTCCTAGTGGCTTGAGGGTTCAGAAGTGTCACTCTGTAATCCTCGGCTCTGTTAATTCTGGGTCCCCGGTGAGGCAGAATACCCTGCCGGTGGAAGCATGTGGCAGGAGCTACTTAACTCAAGGCAAGCAGGAAGAAGACTGTGAGAAAAAAAGGGTCAGACACAACCTTCAAAGGTGTGCCCCCCTCCGTTGATCTACTTTTTCCATCTCCTCAAGTTCCTGCCGTCTACTAAAATAGTGCCATTGGCGTGGGACTGAGGGTTCAGCCTGCAAGCTGATGGAGATGTGCCGTACTCAAACCATAACATACTCTCTCAAACAAAACCCACTGTCTCCCATAATCAGTCCATCTCAATAGCATCTAGTTGCTTCCTCAGAAAAGCTAGGTCGCCCAGACTTCTACCCTCCCGTCTTTGGCTGGGGAAGAGCCCTGTGCCCAGGTTAAATATCTCCGCTCTGTGGCCATGACCCCACTGCACGCTTGCTTTGCTACTGGATTGGATTGTGAGTGAGCCAGCAATGATCTGCTCAGCAGTTCCCAGTTAGCAGTTTACCTGGCCCTGAGCCTTAGAGGGCTGGGAATCTGGACTCTTCCCAGAACCTCAGGAGGGAATCCACATAAGGGCTTTGTTTCATTTTGTACTTTCCTCTGTGGCCTAAAATCCTCCTCTGTGTAGGAAAGAAACATTTTACCCACTGCCCCTGTCCTCCCCATGCCGTGAACAAAGATGGACTGTGTCCTATTTCCAGGTTCCGGCAGAGTCTTGAGGGCCCTTCCTGTCCCAAGGCCTTGAGTCCTTGAAGGATAGTTTGAAACACAGCTCTTACATCAGACAAACAAGGGCAGGACAGAGGGCTGGCTTCCCTGTAGAGCATTTGCTTGTGAAATTGTTACTCTGGGGGCTGGGGATGTAGCTCAGTTGGTAGAATGCTTGCTGAGATTCCTGAAGCCCTGGGTTCATCCCCAGCACCGTATAAACTGAGTGTGGTGGTACAACTTGCTCTCTCTTTCTCGCTTTATTTTATTTTATTTTTTAGACATGGTCTCACTATGTAGCCCTGATTGACCTACAATTCCCCATATAGATCAGACTGGCCTCATATTCACAGAGGTCTACCTGCTTCTGCCTCCTGAGTTCTCGGATTAAAGGGACATGCTACCACGCCCAGCTGATATATCATTTTTTAAATGATCAACCCTTTAACTCCAGAACACCAAAATATAAAATGTTCAAAAATTGAAAAGTCTGGGGCTGCAGTGATGGCTCAGTGGTTAAGAGCACCAACTGCTCTACCAGAGGACCCGGGTTCAATTCCTAGCACCCACATGGCAGCTAACAACTGTCTGTAACTCTAAGATCTGACACCCTCACACAGACATACACGCATACACCAATGCACATAAAATAAAGATAAATAAATTGTTAAAAAACAAAAACAAAAATTGAAAAGTCTGTTGAAATTATTTTAAATATAAATATTTTATTTATATCAAAACAAAATTTATTATGCTTTTTCTTTATTAAGAAAAAAAACTTTGTGGTGCTGGGAATTGAACCCAGGACCTTGCACATGCTAGATAAGTGCTCTACCACCAAGCTACAGCTCCAACCCTTTTGCTATACTCTCACTTCAAGGTAGGATAATGTAATTAAAAATATTTAAGTATGTCAAGCTCAGAAAGTGTCTCCCTTGAAAACAAGATGATCCCCAAAGCAGATTTTGAAAGTATTACAGATGCGTTTGCCAGGGTGCACACTTTCTCTTTGGCCCCAGGCTGTGAGCTGACTACCCAGCTCTGCTGGCTACACTTCTGCTGAGGCGTCTTCTTGCTAGGTGTGGTGGAGCACCTTGTGGCCCAGTCCTAGTAGTTGGGAGGCCAAGGCAGTATGAACCCAGCCTGGCCTCAGATAAGCACAGTCTCTTGGCTCACCAATGGTCTCTTGGCTCAGCACTGGCTCCCCTGGGCCCAGGCCAGCAGCTGCCTTGGAGCAGATACCATTCACCCCTTATTCTGAGAACACAGAATCCTCACAGATGCAGCTTCCCTGTGCCGTGGAGGATAAGTGGGGCTTTGCCTGGTGAAGGCGAATGGGAGAGACTCAAAGCAGGGTGGAATCAAACACGAACAGCCAAAATATCACGGTGTCTGGTCCCAAGTCCAGGGAGGGGGTGTGTATCCCACCTGGATGGCCCTCACTCCTCATTCCACAAACATCTCTAGGTTGGTGGGCTTTCAGCCGGCTTACTTGTTACCTACCTCGCGCCTCAGTGTCTTTGTGCCAGGGACTTTTCCATCTGATGCTTCTCTTGGGAATTTTGTTCCTTTTGGCTTCAGACGCGAATGCGTCATCCGACTCCTTCCCACTCGGACATGCTGCTTTTTGCTGTGGTGGGTTTTGAAGCCTGTTGCCTACAGGGGCCTGAGGTCACTGCAAAGACCACAGCTGTTTCTTACCATCCACCCATGCTGTCAGTGTTCAGAAGCTGTGTTTGTCTCCAAAACACTCTCCAAGTAAGAAGCTTGTTTGGAGCAAATAGACCTTTTTGCAGATGGTCAGGCCCTACCAAAGCTCAGAGGCAGCGAAGGGTCAACGTTTCACCTGCTCCTGACGGGACAGAAAAGGCCCGTGTCATACTTGGGCCACCTGGCAACTTTGTTGAGTGACACAACTCTGAAGAAGGCTTTGAGAACTAGTCACATAGCAGCCTGTGGCATTCAAATGCCCTTGTTGTGCTCCCTGTGTTGTGGGACCAGGATGCCATCTAAATGTTGGCTCCTCCCGGCTGTCAGCCAGCATTCACTGGAAAGGGCTCATGGCAGATGAACCCTGTGTCATCTGAGATACATTTCCATCCTGCGAAAACTTGGGATTCCCTCTCGTACTCAACTGTCTTTTCTTTCTTTCTTTCTTTCTTTCTTTCTTTCTTTCTTTCTTTCTTTCTTTCTTTCTTTCTTTCTTTCTTTCTTCCTTTCTTCTTCTTCTTCTTCTTCTTCTTCTTCTTCTTCTTCTTCTTCTTCTTCTTCTTCTTCTTTTGTAGGCTTATATTAATTTTTCAGCGTATGCAATTTGTAGAGAATATTAGATTTCATGAGGACATTTTCACCCAAGTGTACACGGTACTTGTTCGTGTTCATCCTTTCCACCCCCGCTGCCGCCTTCTCCCCTCACGCTGGTTCCCACTCCTTCCCAGATGGCCTCACTTCTACCTTCATGTCTCTATTTTTGAATCTAGGGTCCACGTCTGGGAGAAAATGTATGGCATTTGTCTTTCTGAGTCAGGCTTATTTCACTTAATGTGATCTCCAGTTCTGTTCCTTTTCCGAAAATGTCATAATTTCATTCTTCATGGCTGAATCATATTCTGTTGCGCACATACCATGTTTTCTTTATCCATTCACACACGCGTGTGCGCACACACACACATACACACACGCACACGCACACCCCTGAAGCAGCATTTGTTGTTTGCTATCTTGACAGTGACTGTTCTGACTGGGACGAGACGGAATCTCGGTGTGGTGATTTGCATCTCCTTTGCTGCCAAGGATAGTGAACTTTTTTTTTTCATAGACTGGCCATTTGTACTTACTTCTCAGGCAACAGCCTCATAAATTCATATGTCTACTTATTGAATGGATTACTTATCTCTTGGTGTCTCATACTGTAGCCTTTTATGGATTCTTACCTGTCAGATGAATAGCTGGCGAGGCTTGTGTCCCATTCTGGCTCGTCACCGACAATTGTTTCCTTTCCATTCAGTGCCATCACACTTGTCTTGCTGTGTCCTGTCAGAAAATGGCTGCCTGTACCTAGACCTTGAAGCATTTCCTTGTATTTTCCTCTGATAGTTTCAGGTGTTACATGAAGGCCTTTGATCCACGGGGAAAAATTTAGATAAAACAGTGGTTTTGAGAAATAATACACGCAGAGAGCCATTTGTCCAATTTAAGTGAACGCTTGGAGTTCCTGGGAGAACCTTCACAGACACACACCAAGCACACAGTTTTAGGGCATCTGCAGCACCCCCACACATCTCCAGCCCCGTCTCCAGCACCCCCATACATCTGCAGCCCCGTCTCCAGCACCCCCACACATCTGCAGCCCCGTCTCCAGCACCCCCACACATCTGCAGCACCCCACACATCTGCAGCCCCGTCTCCAGCACCCCAACCCTATTTCTCCACTGCTCACTCCTACCCCTGCTTAGCCACCAACTTCCTTCCGCTGAGCTTCACGTGGGATTTTTGTTTTTAATTCATTTATTTTTATTTCATGCGTATTGGTATTTTGCCATGAGTGTTGAGTCCCTTGGAATTGGAATTACAGTTGTGAGCTGCCATGTGAGTGCTAGGAATTGAACCCTGGTCTTCTAGAAGAGTCCCTTCCAGCGGTTAAGCTGAGCCACTCTCCAGTCCCATGGTTTTTGTTTTTTACTGGCTTCTTTCACTTTGTGTGGTGGTTCTAGGGTCACCCATGCTTATATCATGTGTTAGTGGTCATTCTTTTCTAAAGAAAGCTTTTTTACATTTACTTATGTGTTTATTATTTGGGGAGAGGAGCGCCACAGCACGTATGTAGAGGTCAGAGGACAACTTTCAGGAGTCAGTTTTCTCCTTCTACCATGTGAGTCCCAGGGATCGAACTCAGGTCATCAGGCTTTGGGGCAGACACCTTTAGTCACAGAACCATCTTACTGGCCCAGTCCATTCCTTTTTATGGTTGAGCTAAACTATTCCATTGTGTGGATATCACGTCGTAGTTCCAGTTTATAGACATTTGAATTGTTTCTGTCATGGTTATTTTTAAGAATGCTGCTTTGAATCTCTCTCTCTCTCTCTCTCTCTCTCTCTCTCTCTCTCTCTCTCTCTCTCTGTGTGTGTGTGTGAACATCATGATTTCTCTGGCACATAAGTCAGGAGAGAAACTGCTGGTCCCCTGGTAGAGATAATTTCACTGTTTCTGAAGTCCTTTTCCCTTGCTCAGTACTGGGGAAACTGAGGCTGGAGAAATGACTTGACATCTTTCAAAACTGACCAGTACTCTGAGTTCAGAAGTGGCAGGTCTATAGTCTGATTTCCAGGGACTCCAGGCATGATCCCCATATGTGATGGAGAAGCCAGTCAGTCATTTGTGTTGGAGGTACCAGGACATGGTTCCCAACAAGACCCATCACTGGCAAGGTCAAGGGCCCACTGGCCTGTGTGGCTCATCTAGCTCCTCTCTCCTTACAGGGTGCCTCCGCCAACTGGTGGAACCATCGACATTTCCAGCACCATGCCAAGCCCAACATCTTCCACAAGGACCCAGACATAAAGAGCCTGCACGTGTTTGTCCTTGGCGAGTGGCAGGCCCTCGAGGTATGAGTGAGGGCATTGGTTGGAACGTGTCATGGGAGGAAGGAAGGAGTCCTGTAGGGTCAGCATTTAACCAGGACATCAGCAGCTTCTGCCACCCAGATCCCTTTCCTAGTCACCCTGAGTTATCCCAGCCACAGTTTACACTGCGTGGCTTTTCTTGAGAGTACTGGACACAGAACCTCATGAGCAGGCTCAGTGCATCCGTCCCTCCTGCCCACAGGAAACTGGGTCAAGTTTTTCAGGAAGGCAGAATTCTAGGTCTCCATGATGGTCTAGTGGACCAGCCCGTGCGCAGGAAGCGTTATCTGGAGAACGGCGGCCTGAACAGCAGATGAGAGAAAGAGAGCAAGGCTCAGACAGAAGACAGGAAGTGGTAGGTTGGGCTGTCATTCACCAGTTAGTCCAGGATAAGCCTTCAGATCTAGGACACTTCCTTCTATTTTCCCACACATTTTACTGTCACTTTTTTTTTTATTATAAATATAGGACATACTTGATACAAACATTGAAATAGTATAGAAATGTATATTCAGTGTCTTATCCTTGTCACCTCTTGGCCTCAAGTTTCGTGGGCCCAATAATAACCACTGTCGGTGAGAAGCCAGAGAGCTTTGTAAGTGCCCGCTACGAACGCTTGTCTACAGCTCTCAATATCTTCTGCGTGTGTATGAACATGTGTCTTAGTTAGGGTTTCTATTGCTGTGAAGAAACATCATGACCTCAACAGCTTTTATAAAGAAAACTATTTAATTTGGGGCTGGCTTAGAGTTTCAGAGGTTTAGTCCATTATCATCATGGCGGGAAGCATGGCAGCATGCAGGCAGACATTGTACTAGAGAAGGAGCTGAGAGTTCTACATCTTAGTCCACAGGCAATAGGAAATAGACTGGCTTGAGCTTCTGAGACCCCAAAGCCTCCCCTCGGTGACACACTTCCTCCAACAAGGCCACGCCTCCTAATAGTGCCACTTCCTATCTATGAGAGCCTTTCCTATTCAAATCACCACAGCATGCATATATAGTTTTCTTTAAAAACAAAACTAGAAATAAAGTATGCCTTCTATTCTGCAGCTCACTACTTCTAATGTGGGCCTTGTTCCAGGAGTTCAAGGGGATTGGTCTCATTCCTCTTGGGGACTGTGTGTATTACATTCCATTTGTATAGTCCAGCACGATGCGCACTATTTCATATAAAAAGTTTTTGTGCTACTGATCTTAGTCCATCTTTGGGGTAGGTGTTGGGTTTCAAACTCAGTGTCTCACAGGTGTTAAGCTCATGTTCTACCATAGAGCTTCTGTGTTAGGGTTTAACTTACAAAAAGGAAGGAAGGAAGAGGGAAAGAAAGCTGTTGAAATACACTGAGGGTGGACACAAGTCAAGCTGTGGGTATAGCTCAGTGGCAGAGACCTTGCCCAAAGTGCTCAAGGCCTGGGTTCAATCCCAACATTGTGATGGAAAATTACAGTGCTGGGCAGAGCAGAGCAGAGCCCTCAACAGGCAGTTATGGGAGGATACAGATTTACCCTCAGTAAGCAGGGTCATAGAAGAAGGAGTATCCTAACTGTGTTGGCATCCAAGGCTTGTGACGTAGTTGAGAGAGAGCCTGTCCCCTCAGTTCTGGTTCATATCTCTGTCTGATCCAAGACGCACAGGAAATCAGCCACAGTTCCGAACTTTGGCTAGGCAGGGATTTCATTTTCTGCCCAACACCTGTCTCTGTTTCTCTTCTAGGAAATGGCTTGTTAGCTTTGGTTAGAAGTGTTTGGATAGTAGAGTTGATTACCCAGAGGCCTTCTGATAGTGAGGACAAAGGCTTCCTTAATGTCTGTAGTAAAGCTGTTAGCTGTTCTCACAGATGGTCCTAAGTCGCTCACAAACAAAGGAAAGCCAGGCTCATCAGCTCTGCAGACCGGCTGCACAGTAGCTGATGAATTCTGTCTCATCTCACTTCTCAAATGCTGGCTGGCTTCGGGAGGGAGGCTGTGGCATTCTGCTTGTCCTCTTGGCGGTGGCATTTGAAGATGGAGACCAGCATCAGCGTCTGTGGAAAGCCTCTCAGGCATTCAGGTGTTTACAAGGGAAAAGCCATGTTTCCTGGGTTCCTGGCTGAACTGTGTGCAAGTGCCCAAGAGTCCAGCCCATCGCAACAGAGCCCCAAATGGCTATGCCTCAGGGGCTTGAGCCTCCATTCCAGGCTCCAGAGCTGATGCCTGCCAAGGCCTTTATCTCAGGTGTGGATGACCAGAGCAGACCAGCCACAAGGGCATTCGATTCACAGAAGTATTAAGAGCAGTCTTCCCCCACCTGGTCATATTTACGCCTTCCAGGAGGGTGTTCTTGGTTTGTTTTATGTGGCCATGTGCATCCAGTTTCTCTCCTGGATGTTCTTTTCAGTTTAGGAAAGTTCTCCACACATAGTATTTTTAGTGTTTTACAGCTTTACATCTCAACTTTTAGCTGGGGTGTGGGGGTGAGGGGGGGGACGATAAAACCCATTTTTACACTGATGCATTTAATTTGTGTGTGGTCCATGTGAGGACCACTTGTGTAAGTCAGTTCTATTCTTCCACCATGTGGGTTCTGAGGATGTAACCGAGCTTATCAGGCTTGGCAGCAAGCTCCTGTAGCCTCTGAGCCATCTCACTGAACCTTAATTTGTAACTTTTCCCCAGGAGGATTTGGGTGTGACGTGTTCTGCTTCTACATCCTCTATAGTCAGTCAATGTCCTCAGCCACTAAAGGGCTGTAGTGCCCTTCCCAAACTGGTGAGCTCTCCTACACCCCAATGTCTACTCTAGACTGCTGCTCCTCCCTCAGGACCTGGACAAAGCTTTCTCCTTTGCATAATACCTCAGGCATGCTCCTTTTTAAACGTGCATCATGCCCTTTAACGGCAGGGCTTCTCCAGTACTCAGGAAGTTACCGATGGCTGGCTCCTCGTGCATAGATAGTGTCTCCCGAGGCCTCTTCATGGTTCTAGCTTCTCCTTTGGTTCAGCTGCCCTGGGAAGGCAATCAATCAATTAGACTCTTACAATAAGGAGGCCAGTGCTTTCTCTCTCCTGGCACCACTCTGTAATTTCTGCTTGGGGTTCCAGCGCTGGGTGGGAACTCTCAGCCTAATTAAACCGTGTTCTATGACAATCTTGTTTGCCACCCCTTCCTTTTGCCACGTCACTATCCCCATAGTGTAGTCAGTGTGTTCCCAGAAGTGGGAGCGTGCCAGCCTTCCTACCTGAGGGCTTCCTTCTCTACTCACCCCTGCTTTCCACTTATCTTCCTGCTTCCAGCAGACTCTCTAGTCCCCGCCCCAGCTCCTAGGACACATGAGACCCTCTTCTTGGGGACGCGGGTGGGCATCTAGCATCCTGCCAGGGCCTGCTGTGGCCGCGTGGCTCATTGCTCTGTGTATGAGTTTGTGAGTTCTCAGAGGCAGCAACTGACCTTGTGGCCACTCCTGCCAAACCACCCTCAGCTCTAGACAGACAAGGAAGGCCCTTGTTATTCCTCAGACACTCCATTTCAAACCTGCAGAGTCCCTCTATACGACCTTGCCTGTGTCTGATGTATTATTATTTTTCTTCTTGCTGCTACAAAGTGCCTGACAAGGAGCCATTTAAAGAAGGAAGAGCTTCTTAGGATTTAGTGATAAAGGCGGTAGATTCCGTCGAGTAGGGAAGGAGTGACGGCAGGAGCGCAAAGCTGGCTGGTCACCGCATCTGCAGTTGGGACAGATGAATGCTAATGCTCAGCGTGCTTTCTCCTTTGGTTCAGTCTAGGACCCCAGCATGTGGAGTAACGCTGCCTGCTGGTAGAGTAGGCCTTCCCACCTTAGTTAACCTAACCTAGATAACCCCCGACAGGCGTTCCCAGAGGCTGTTCCTCAGGTGAGCCCAGAGCCGTCAAATTGATAATCAGTATTAGCTCTCTCAGTGCCATCTCGTAACACCCAAACACATCGCTGTTATAACCTTCCATAACCTTCCCTGCTGTTCTTGAAGTCTCATGCGTTCAGTTCAACTTCAACCGTCTTCGTTAGCAGTTCCAATACTGTTCACAAGTGTAAATGCAGGAACTGGTTAAGATCAATTGCTACTCTTCCAGAAGACCCAAGTTCAGTTCCTGGCAGAGTTCAGATCTTAGCAAACCACGTTGGGCAGCTCACGACTGTTTGTAACTCCAGCTCCAGGGGATCTGACACCCTCTTCTGGCCTCTATAGGCACCTTCACTCACACATGCCCACAAACACGTTAATAAAAATGAAAAACACATCTTTAAGAAACTGAGTGAGTGCACAGTCTCTTCTGAGACTGGGGCAGCCTCTTCTGAGACTGTGAGCACCTGTAACATCGAAGCCCATGTTCCATACTCCCAACATGCACTGGAACAGAGTAAACATTCATAGCCCAGAAAGATGGGTACAGCAACCAAAGCAGGATTGATACCTAGCATGGCAAACACCAAAATCTAAAGCTCCGTTTGTAGCCTCCAGGGATTATGACAGAATTGTCTGTGTTCCAAAGGACTTAGGGAGCTTTGTCCCCACAGCAATCCTGCCTGCAGACCTCTAGCCTCTCTCCTGTACGTGTCATTTTCCTTGGAGGGTATGCCATGATTCTGGCATCTCTAAAATGATGAAGGGGGTATCTCATTGTAACTTACACTTCAGTTTCACATCTCAGGTGGTTGTGAGCTGCCATGTGGGTTCTGGGAATCAAACCAAGGTCCTCTGAAAGAGCAGCCAGTGCCCTTAACTGCGGAGCCCTCTCTACAGGTCCCAGGCTTGCTCTTTTCAAATGGCATTGCATCTCACAAGTTGGAGCCATTGATAGGTGGGGCCTTGCCCTGAGGACACCTTTTCTGTTATGACAGTGAAGAACTGGAGGTTTTTCCTGTTAACAGTCACAGTCACCCTTGTTAACAGTCACAGTCTCTGTTAACAGTCACAGTCACCCCTGTAAACAGTCACAGTCACCCCTGTTAACAGTCACAGTCACTCCTGTTAACAGTCACAGTCTCTCTGTTAACAGTCACAGTCTCTCTGTTAACAGTCACAGTCACCCCTGTTAACAGTCACAGTCACCCCTGTTAACAGTCACAGCCTCCGTTAACAGTCACAGTCTCTGTTAACAGTCACAGTCACCCCTGTTAACAGTCACAGTCACCCCTGTTAACAGTCACAGTCTCTGTTAACAGTCACAGTCTCTGTTAACAGTCACAGCCTCTGTTAACAGTCACAGTCACCCCTGTTAACAGTCAGTCTCTGTTAACAGTCACAGTCACCCCTGTTAACAGTCACAGTCACTCCTGTTAACAGTCACAGTCACCCCTGTTAACAGTCACAGTCTCTCTGTTAACAGTCACAGTCTCTGTTAACAGTCACAGTCACCTCTGTTAACAGTCACAGTCTCTGTTAACAGTCACAGTCACCCCTGTTAACAGTCACAGTCACCCCTGTTAACAACAGTCACAGTCTCTGTTGTTAACAGTCACAGTCTCTGTTAACAGTCACAGTCTCTGTTAACAGTCACAGTCTCTGTTAACAGTCACAGTCTATGTTAACAGTCACAGTCTCTGTTAACAGTCACAGTCTATGTTAACAGTCACAGTCTCTGTTAACAGTCACAGTTCCTGTTAACAGTCACAGCCCCTGTTTTACCTTGAGCTTTGGCTACAACTTTTTGTTTGAGCTCTTTTCCTTAACGAACTGCACATTTTTAATATTTGCTCCTCTACGTCGCTCTTTTCGATCTGGGTAAGAGTTGTTCCACAGACAGCCGTTCTGCCTTGAGATATCCTCCACCGAACACATTAATTAATCCATTGCTATTGAATTCAGCCTCCCCCAAGTTCTCAGGACATGGGCAGATTCTTTGCCAGAACACCACACGTGGCCTCTAGCCCAGTTCCTGAAAGAGTCCTTGTCCCCTTCCAAAACCTCAGGAGCCAGCCCTCCTCAGCCCTCAGCCTTCCAGCCTTCAGCTCTTCCAGACTCCCAGCAGAATGGCCCAGTAAACCCTATTTATAGCATTTTAGGGCTTTTTAAGCTTATGGCTGCAAACTCTTCCATATTCCTCCCACAAGCTGGTCCCAAGCACTACCAACCACGTGGTCAGGATTATCACACAATGGCCTCACTTCTTGGCACCAGTTCTATATATTAGTTACTTTTCTCATTGCTGTGACCAAAGAAGCCATTTAAGGAAGAATGGACTTATTTCTGCTAAGAGTTCCAGGGGTGTCATTCAATTATGGTAGAGAAGGCATGGTGGAAGGACCAGGAGGCTGGCTGGTCACATTGCATCCATAGCCAGGAAGCGGAGGTGAATGGTAGTGTTCAGCTTGCTTTCTGTTTTATATTCCAAGACCACAGCCTAAGGAATGATATCATCCGTAAGTTAACCTAATCTAAATAGTCCCTCACAGACGTACCCAGAAGCCTATCTCCTAAGTGGTTCTGGAGCCTGTCAAGTTGATAGTCATTATTAACTGTCACATCTGTCCTGTGGTGAAGAAGCTGGTCACACTGGCCACCAGGGTTGGCAGCGCTTCCTGCTCCCTGCCCCTTGCCTGTCCCCCATCTGTGGTCTTCAGCTGTCCCAGTTCAATGAGAGCTCTGCGTGTGCCATCACCTCTGTCTTGGGCTCTGGCCACAACAGATTAGCTGGTAAAAGTGTCTTCTGTTCCTGGCCCCTCCCCTCTAATTGTACTGCATCCCCAGCTTCCTTCCTGTGTGGGACAAGAGTGGGGATGAGCAGGAGCCTCTGCTCCCCATACTTTGGCCTCAGCACCTCCCAGCTGGAAGGAAGTGAGTCTGTGGACCTGCACCCCAAGGAGTACCTGTCAGGTGTGCACAACACCATTTACTCCTTACTTAGCCTATGAGGCAGGAGCTGTCGTCGACCTTTATGTATCTAGAACCACTAAGGCAGAAAAAAAAAAAATGACAGACTCAAAGTCATGGTAGAGCTGCTATCCAGCCTGCCAGCCCTTGGAAACGTTGGTTAGGTCCAGCTTTCTGAAAAGAAGCCGTGTGTTTACCCCACTAGCTCAGGGCGTTCTAAAACACCTCTCTCAGTTCCTTCCTTGATCCCATGACTTAACAAGGTATGGGTCAAGTAAAACCAGCTGGAGGATCACCACAGCGCAGGGCCTGGTGTCGCTAAGACGCCAGCTTGTGCTTTGTGGGTGTACCTGTCTCTTTTCTCATTGCTTTGACTGGAAACCTGACAAGAAGCAACTTAGTGCGGCAGCGTTGGCGGCGGGGTGGGGTGGGGGTTCCTGGGTTCCAGTGCGCGGGGATTCAGTCCATGAGGTGGAGAGCCAGTCAGGAAAGCAGGGAGAGATGAACGCTGGTGCTCGGCTTGCTTTCTTCTTTCTATTCAGTTTAAGACCCCAGTGCATGTCATGGTGAAACCTGCATTTAAGGTGCGTTTTCCGACCTCAATGAACTCAATCTAGAATCACCAGGGAGCTGATAATCAGGATTAACCATCCTATGAGCTCTGGAGAAGAGATGTGGTTCAGCCATACCCTAACATCCCTTTGCAGCTGTCCCTTCAGAGGCCACCGAGTTGAAAACTGCCATGAAAACAGATGTGCTGTGTCAACATGTCACTTTGTACATGCAGATGTTACTGTAAATGATGCTCTGCTCACCACCCCATAGTGCCTTAGTATCTCCTTCATTTTCGTATCTACTTCATCTGTTGGGCTCTCAGAATTCCTATGAAGCGCACAGCATACCTCCACTTCGCAGCAGGGAACCCGAAGGTCAGGGAGGTTAAGGAGTTTGGTTTAATGGAGAATGGTTTCCAAATGCTGAGTCCCTGCGTCTCTAAGACCGGGCATCCGTAGAGGCTGCTTCTGAGACCTGCCACTGCCTGGGGCGGCCTGGCCATGTTGGTGCGTCAATCCGGGATGTTGAAAAGGGCATGTATGAGCCAACAATGCTGACCTGCTGGAGACAGCTGCAAGCAGCCCAACAGTCTCAGTTCTCCCCCACAGTGACCATAAACAATGGAAACAGTACTCGCTGTGCAAAGACAACCTTCAAATGGTCTCCCCTGGTGGCCGTCTCCCATGGTTCTCTAAAGGGGCCTTCTGGCCTCTGCTGACCTGAAGGTTGTCCTTGGTGCTCAGTCTCTGTCTTAGGGTCCCTATTGCTGTGATGAAACACCACGACCAAAGCGACTTGGGGAGGAAAGGGTTTATTTGGCTTATACTTCCACATCACAGTCCATCACTGAAGCAAGTCAGGAACTCAAGTAGGGCAGGAACCTGGAGGCAGGAGCTGATGCAGAGGCCATGGAGGTGGTGGTGGGGAGGGGTGCTGCTTCCTGGCTTACTCCCCACGGTGGCTCACTCAGCCTGCTTTCTTCTAGAACCCAGGACCACACTGCCCAGAGGTGGCCCCACCCACAGTGGGCTGGGTCCTCCCCCATCAATCACCAGTGACGAAACTGCCCTGCTGGCCTGCCTGTACACTGATCTTACTGAGGCCTTTTCTCAGTTGAGGCCCCCTCCTCTCCAGTGACTTTGTGTCACTGACATAAAACTAGCCAGCACAGTTCCAAGAGGGAACAGATAAAGGGGGAAGCCTTCGGGGCTTCCAGGGCTGGGAAGCCTTCATTCAGAGTCTGGGCCTGGGTACCAGTTCCCTGGCTCCTGGGAGGAGGTCAGAGCAGACCCCAGGGCCTGTCCTCACCTTCCCCGAGGCTGCCGCTCCCCCCACTCACTGGGCACCTTAGGGAGGTATCTCTCTTCCCTCTGTGCCCGCCTTTCAATCCCCTCCCTTCCCTGGGAAGCCATCAAAGGCCCCTCTGAGGCTTCCCTGGCTCTGACCTCTCTAAGGCCAACCTCAGGCCTGACTCTAATGACAGACTGTGTGTACGCGACATACTTTCTGGGAATGCATGAGGTCCTTGCCAAGACACAGGAGGCTTCAAGGAACAAAGGGATCGTTTCTGGTTGTCCTTCAGCAGGCGTGTGGCCATGGCCACTGGCACCAAGACACGCATTCTGGGGACAGGCTGGACTTTGTTCCCACCCACACCCCTTCCTTGAGGGAGCCCTTGGACCTCTGATTTTGACGCACACTTCCCCCTCTGTGTTCTGACTTGGAGGACGGGGTGTCAGCCTAGGAGACATCCAAGTTTTCTTCCATCTGTAATTCGTTTTGCTTTCCTGACCCCCAAAAGTGTTTGAGGAGGGTGACTTAAGTTTTGGGTCTGGAGAGGGAAGGATGGCATTGTCTTGGAGTCAGATAGCCTTTATGTCGAAGTTCCCATCGGCAACGCTTGACAACCAATAACTTGGAAACCAGACATGCTCGGAGAGGCCTGGGGACCTGCATGGGCCCTGTGTTGGCAAGAAGCAGCATCTAGTAAGTTTGGATCTGTTGACTCGAAGCACAGGTTTGCACTACCCCCCCAACGCACACACCCTTCCCAGCAGTGCAAGCAAAAAGAGCAGGGGCTCCTTGATCTGAGGCAGGGGTGGGCTGCTCCCTGGGGGTCAGGCCCTGGAATTACAGGGTGTCTGCTGCTGCTGCTGCTGCTGCTTCTATTTATTTTATTTCATGTGTATTTTACTTTATGTATATACCTGTTTTGTCTGTTCATGTGTCTGTGCACCACATGAGTGCATGGTGCCCATAGAGGCCACAGGAGGGCATTGGATCCCCTGGAACTGGAGTTATAGATGGCTGTGAGTCACCATGTTGGTGCTGGGAACCAGGCCTGGGTCCTCTAAAAGAACAAGTGCTCTTAACAGAGGAGCCACCTCTCCAGTGCTGTAGGGTCTCTTCTGTCTAGCTGACTTCCTCGTGTGCCAAGAACCACTGGGGAAAAGAGATTAGCCTTTAGAAATGACTACGAGATTTCAAGAATAGGTGTTCCCAGGATGATGACTGTTAAGGATTCCTGGTCCCTGTTTGGTTTCTCTTAGCTGTCTCCTGGGAGTGCCCTATTGAGACCTGGGAGCCTCTATCATTCCCAGAGGGGTAGAGACAGTTCCAGAAGCTCCCTGTGGGGTACCTAAGCTTATGTAAGCTTTTTTACTATTCATCTCCAAGTTGACCCAAGGGCTAGGAGTGTAGCTCAGTGGCAGAGGATTAGCCCTGGAGTCCATCCCCAACACTCCCAACAAAACTACAACAGGGAGAAAAAAAAAAAAAAAGACTAACAGCAGGCATATTCTCATGGCCTTGAGCAGCGATTAACTCTGGGCCTGAACTTCAGCCACCAGCCTGGGGACTGGCCTGGGATTTGGGCCTCACAGCGCTGGCAGGAATGAAGGTGTTCTAAAGAGAAACTTAGGCCCACTCCCTGTGGCTCTCGGACTATTGAACAATAGACCCCAAGAAACTGGAAATTCCCCGGGAATTGCATGCTGGGAGAAGGAAAAGACTGAAGCCTGATGCCAGCCAGGGAAGAGCTTGTCTCCCAGAGAGATCTCACAATTCTGAGAATTTGCCAGATCACCTTGCAGGAGAGACTGGGATAGAGATAGAGATGGATCAGTGATGGGCAGGGCCACACCTTGACCTAACTGGCTTAGTTATATATACCTCTTGCTTTTGGTTTAAACCCAAACCTCATTTTAGGATCCCAATGATGGTTAGTGGTGTGGTGTAGTGTGGTTCACTGGACCTCTTTATTTTTTTCTTCACAGTGTGACCACACTGACTGACTCTTCCTTCTCTGTTTTTTCCATTAACACATTTCTTTAATTGGTCCATTTCGGACAGGTGGCTGAGCAAAACTCACCAGGGCTGCCAAGACCGGGGGTCTGACCCCTAACTCCAGTAAAAACACTGGCATGTGCAGCCAGGCCCAAGAAAGTTGGCAGCTGCTAGCCTTGTTGGACCCAGATACAGATCGATGGAAAGAGGCGTGGTCTCCGCAGAGGAGGGTGATGCACAAAGTGGGTTGGAGGTGGAATACGGAGGCTCATGTTCACGATCTCTCCTCTCTCCTCAGTACGGCAAGAAGAAGCTGAAATACCTGCCCTACAACCACCAGCACGAATACTTCTTCCTCAGTGAGTGCGATTGCCAGGGGTCCCCAACCCTGCTCTCACCCCAGTGTTCCCATCTGCCCCATTTCCTCCCATACCCTTTTCAAAACGGCAAAGTGACGGGACATCTATTCGAGAGAAGGGTGCTTGCAGCCAGCTTGTGTAGACACCTCCGGACCCTGCAGGTGGTGTCAAGCTGGCCCCCTCACCTCTGACAGGCCATCTGCTCTCCCCACAGTCGGACCGCCGCTGCTCATCCCTATGTACTTCCAGTACCAGATCATCATGACCATGATCAAACGCAGGGACTGGGTGGTAAGTCAAGTGGTGCTGGCTGGCGGTGGGTGAGTGTGACTGGGGCACCTCGCCCCTGGTGCCTCTGTGGGCCTGCGAATCCCCAGACATCTCTCCCAAAGCGAGCTGCTTTGTCACTCTTAGGAAGGACCTGTCCTGAGGTCACCAGAGCCAAGAAAGTCAAGAAGGCTGCAGCATGTCAGTTCTAAAGATGCCTCCAATACAGACATGCAGGGAGTCTACCTGGCAGTCTTTGCCCTTGCAGAGTCCCTTAGAAAGATCCAGAAGGCGACGTGACGAGAGGCTAACACAGCCCACTGGAAGTAGATAGCCTCAGCAATGGAAACATATTTTCTCACTCCCTGGAGGCCAGAAGTCTAAAATCAGTTGACAGCACCCTGGGGAGTGGGGGGGGGGGGTCCATGCCCCTCTCCTTGACTGGTAGATTTGTCTCTCTTTATATCATCTCCCTAGGCCTTTTTGTATCTGTGTTCAGGTGTTCCCCTGTTTTTCTAATGTGTATTTGTGTGTGTCTATGGGTGCATGTGTATATGTGTAGGTGTGCTTACATGTGTGTGCATGTGGAAGCCAAAGGAGAGCTGTCGTAGTTACTTTTGTGTTACTGTGACAAGACACCATGACCAAGGTGACTTATAAAAGAAAGAGTTTATTGGGGGATTATAGTCTCAGAGGGTGAGAGTCCGTGACCACCATGGTGGGACTCATGGCAGCAGGCAGGTGGGCCTGGCACTGGAGCAGTAGCGAAGACCTCACATCTTGAGACACAACTATGAGGCAGAGTGTTAATTGGAAATGATGTGAACTTTTGAGACCTCAAAACCCATCCCCAGTGACACAGCTCCTTCAACAAGGCCACACCTCCTAATCCTTGCCAAGCAGTTCCACCAACTAGGCACCAAATATTCAAATATATGAGCCTCCGCAGGGGCATTCTCATTCAAACCACCACAGGAACCTTAGGTGCCACTTCCTTTGAGGCAGGGTCTCTCACTGGCCTGGAGCTTACAGATTAGGCTGGCCTGTCCAGCAAGCGCCAGGATCTGCCTGACTTTCTCCCCAGTGCCAGGATTACAAGTA
Organism: Peromyscus eremicus; assembly: GCF_949786415.1. NCBI lineage: Eukaryota > Metazoa > Chordata > Mammalia > Rodentia > Cricetidae > Peromyscus > Peromyscus eremicus. The sequence continues at coordinate 51,383,366 of NC_081416.1, forward strand.
TGGGCCGTGGTGCCCAGCTTTTGTTTGTAGGTGGGCATTAAAGTTGCAAGCACTTTACCAACTGAGCTGTACCCCTAGCTTTGTTCCTTTCTTATAGGATGACATTCGTCCTATTGCATTGGGACCTATCGGAATGACCTTGTCTTAATGAGTTCTATTAGCAAGGGCTTTAGCAATGTCCGAAGACATTGCCTTTTGAGGTGCTGGGGCTTAGAATGTCACTGTATGAGTTTGGAAGGTGTGTTAGAGTTCTCTAAAGGAACAGAACTGACAAAATGAATGTGCGCGCATGCGCACGCACACACACACACACACACACACACACACACACACACACACACGGGATTACCGGAGCGGCTTATAGGGAAGCGTCAGAGTAGTACAATGACTGTCCCTGATGGAAAAAGCCAAGAATCTGGTATTGTTCAGCCCATGAGACCGGATGTCTCGGCAGTCCTGCTGTGGTGCTGGAGTCCCAGAGGATTCCTAGAGAGCAGATTCTAACATCAATGAAGGAATGCCACAGCAAAAAGATAGAGGAACTGGCCAGCAAGAGTGAGGGCAAACAGGCAAAGAGCAGAAGCTTCAGTTTTTTGTGATTCTTTTAGTTAATTCCAGATGTCCAGTTGACAACCAAGATTAGCCATCGTAGAGGGTATGTTCCTACCTAAAACAATAGGCTTAGAGGGACCTCCAGGGAGGGAGGAGGCTGTGTGTAGGTTTGAGGAGGCCAGCTTGGGTTTGCATAGTACAGTTGTGATTTTTGTATAAGGTTTGTGAATACCTACCCCTGGTAGAGTAAGCTCTAAGGAGTGGTCACCACAAGCAGAGAGTTAGCTATGAGGGAAATATGGTCCCTGCCCTCAGGAGAGAACAGACAAGTGCACGGCCCCTTAGCATGGGTGTGTTCTCAGCCTTTTAAAATCACATCAGTGGCTAGATGTGGTAGCACACACCTTTAATCCCAGCACTTGGGAGGAAGAGGCAGGTGGATCATTGTGAGTTTGAGGCCAGCCTGGTCTAATAATGAGTGCCAGGCCAGCCGGGGATACATGACAAGGCTGTCTCAAAACAAAACAAACAACAACAACAACAACAACAACGAAACAAACAAAAAACCCAACATCATCAGTGAGAACAACAACAAAGTTTCGCAGTGAGAATTACTGAGACTGAAAGCTTGTGCCTTGTCCAATCTGACGCCAAGGGATACAGAGAACTCCTAACGCCACATCCTTGTACCTTCCTCCCCACACTTCTTCCACACAACAGCACCTCATAACCATAGGGCATCTTCAAGCGTCTGTCTGTGTGTGTGTGTGTGTGTGTGTGTGTGTGTGTGTGTGTACCATATCCTATGCATATGCACACACATATTATGCACACCCATGTACAGCTATTGTGTTTTGTGCTGTCGTGAGTGTTACAGTCATTGTGTGCCTGTGCTTGTGGCGGCCAGATGACAACCTTAGGTGTCACCCTTAGGAACACCATTTTTACCTCCTTTGGGACAGGGTCTCTCACTGGACTGGAGCTCACTAATTAGGCTAGACTGGCTGCCAGAGAGCCTCAGAAATCTTTCTGATCTTGTCTCCTAAATGCTGGAATTACAAGCACCCATCACCATTCATGCAGGGGATCCTGGGGGATCAAACTCGGGTCCTCAGTTATGAGAAAATGAGCCATCTTTATATCCCTAGGTCTGTGTTGCTGTTGTTTGTCCCACAAAGAGTAAAAGCATCAACCAGGAAGAGCAGGAAGGGAAATCAAACCATGTCCCTCAAGAGCATCAGAGGGCAGAGCCAGGGGACTCTGACAGGCTCCCAGGCCTTGCATCCTGAGCAGCTGCTGTAACCAGGTCCTGGGCAGTTCATTGGGCCATTGGCAGTATCTGGAGACACTTATGATGATCAGATTTAGCAGTGGGAAGATGATGCTAGCCTGGCATCTGACCAAGAGGGGTGGTAAACATCCCACAAAGCATAGAAGCCCCATGGTGAAGAGTCATCTTTTACTGGCACACACTGAGGGCTGGGAGACCCTAGCCTTGAGGATGGAGATGGGAAGCCCTAAGAGTTGGAAAGAGTGCTCACGATCTAGCACAGGCACCTACAGCACCACCTGGGGTACTTTTCAGACCGCACTTTCCTGGGACTGATTATCCATGGTTACTTACCCTGGTAGTCTCCCTGTTGTTTACCAGCCTTCACCTCTCAGGCTCACCATCCATTTATTTATTTACTTACTTAATTTTGAAACAAGACCTCACTGTATTGCCCAAGCTAGCCTTGAACTCACTAGCTTCCCACCTCTACTTCCCAAGCCATGCCTGGCATCTCTCTCTCTCTCTCTCTCTCTCTCTCTCTCTCTCTCTCTCTCTCTCTCTCTCTGTGTGTGTGTGTGTGTGTGTGTGTGTGTGTGTGTGTGTGTGTGTGTGTACCACATCCTAGCATATGCACACACACATACCTACATACTTATGCCTTGCATTTATGCAATAGATTAAAGTGGGGCTGAGGATGTGGCTCAGTGACAGAGTGCTTGCCTAGCATACATGAGACCCTGAGTTCAAACTCTGCCCAGGAAAGAAAAAAGGATGATCAAGTATGGCAAGAGCTTGCTGTGCCTGCTTCTCTTGACCAAAGCCACCACTTCGCCAGATCTGAGCATCTTGTCTTCAGCTACTCCTAACTGTTTCATCTGTTCCCACTCCGGCCCTCCGGCCCTCCTGAGATGCCCACCCCCTTTCCCACTTAGTTGACAGCACTCTGACCACCTGGAATGGTGCTAGGGACCGGCCCCAATTCTTTGCAACCAAGAAAGCACTGACTAGGGCCACCCTTGTTCTCTAAGTCATTCTGTGTCCCGCCATGTCTTCATCATCGATGTGGTCCTGGTTTTGTTCTCCATTTTTGTGCCTGAACCAAGACACCAATGTGCCAGATTCTATTGTCATTTCAGGATCTTTGGTTTGGTTTTGGTGGTGCCCACAGAGGCCAAAAGAGGACATCAGGTCACCTAGAACTAAGGTTACAGATGCCTGTGAGCCTCTGTATGGGTTCGAACCTGTGTCCTCTGGAAGAGTAGCCAGTGCTCTTAACCAGTGAACCATCTCTCCAGCTCCTCTTCAGGGTTTTTCCACTGCCTCGGAGAGTCTGGTCCTTGATAAAGTATTCTGCATAAGCATAGGCTGGGCATGAGTATTCGTGACTGCAAAAACAGTTTGTGCAAAAGCCCTGAGAACTGGGTCAGGGTGCTGAGGCAAAAGGACTTCTGGATCCTGCAGAGCTCTATGGCCACTTGGATTACATGGGAGGGTCTTGTAGCAGAGAGCTGGGATCTGCTTGGAGCACAGGTCATTGGTTGCCCTGGATTCGTGAGAACCATCAGCAAGAGAGAAAAGGGAGGTTCTTGCTATGGTCCAGCCAAGACACCTGGGTTGAGTGGCAGAGGAAGTGGAAAGACATGGATTTCTCTGCATGTGACAGAGGGCAGAGACTTCCCAGGAGAGATATCCAAGCTTAGGACCTTGCTGCCAACCCCAAGGAGGGGCAGACAACGTGAAGAGGGGAGAGGGTCCCAAAAGAGAGTCCAACCTGGGGAGTGACCTGGTCTGGGTTGCAGGAAGCGGGGGAGCGTGTGTCTCCTGGTCCTTTCCCTCCTAAGAAAGGAAGGCAATCCAGATACCTGAGCAAGCAGGGGCAAGGCTGATGGCCAGTGACCTGGTCACATGTTGGGGGCTCACATTACAATCCTCTGGACCTACTGGTTACCTGCTAGCCAATATCCCATTTCTTTCCTGAAACTCACCATGCAAACCCCATGTGAAGAGGTGGTTTAGGCAAGTGTCTGACTGTGTACGGCCCAGTGTCCCAACCTCCTAGCAACTGCTGTGGTTTCTTCTGAACACCTGTGCTAAGCAGTGCGAGCTGTGTGTACACATGCCTCTGTGGTTAGGTGCACTATGCCAAGTAGGGTGGGGCAGGTTAAGTCTGATCTTGTTTCCCCTACAGGACTTGGCCTGGGCCATCAGCTACTATGTACGTTTCTTCTACACCTACATCCCTTTCTATGGCATCCTGGGAGCCCTGGTTTTCCTCAACTTCATCAGGTACCCCAGCTTTGCTGGCTCACCCTGTGCTTTTGAGAGCCCTGACTTTGAGATGTGAACCCTGTACTTGCTGTGGGGGTAGGGTAGGTACAGTGGGTCTGTTTCTGTGTGGCTGCCTGTCCCCCACCCTGAGGCTTCAGCACTGAGCTGCACCATCTTCTAGGTTCCTGGAGAGCCACTGGTTTGTGTGGGTCACACAGATGAACCACATCGTCATGGAGATTGATCTTGATCACTACCGGGACTGGTTCAGCAGCCAGGTGAGGGAAGGCAAAGGTCGTCACAGGGACCCTGCAAAGCCCTGACCCCACTGTCCATGCCTTCACCCAAACTTGCCTGCCTCAGTGGATCCAGGGCTGTGCTGGGCTTCCCTAGGACTACTTGTAGCCTGTTGGCAGCCTCAGAGTTGAGCAAGAAAGGGTGGTGGGAAGATTAGGGATGGCTCAGTTGGTGCTTGTCTAGCACACAAACAATCCTGGGTTTGATCTCTGACACCCAATAAACCCAGTATGGCGGCCCATACCTATCATCTTAATACTTGGAAAGTGGGGACAGAAGGATCAGGAGTCCAAGGCCAGACTGAGTTAAAAACAACCCAGAAGAAAATTGGAAGGAATGGTAGGAATCTTCCAAAGGATCTTCAAGGAATCTGGGTGGGCTGAGGCTTCCAGGTAGAACATAGTATGACCTAGAGAGGTGACCCTGAGACCCTGGGTAAGGTGACCTTTATGAGGTCAGTCTCAGTCCTTTGGTTTTCTTCTCACCCCCAGTCACTTATTCCCTGTCCCCTCTGCAGCTGGCAGCCACCTGCAACGTGGAACAGTCCTTCTTCAATGACTGGTTCAGCGGGCACCTCAACTTCCAGATTGAGCACCAGTGAGTGTGGCCCGGCAAGGTGGGGGGGGAGTGGGGGGGACAGGGGGTGGGGGAGGGAAGACAAGGAGTGGGGGGGCAGTCGCCAGCCCATAGGCCAAGGTTGCCATGCAGGTTTGTCTTCTCTTGTTGACAAGGCCACTGCCCCATCCAAGAACATGGTTGGGCAGGAGAGGGGCTCTGGGATCAGTGCATCCTGGAGGCATTGTTATCCAGGCCCTGTGCCACATGGCCATCCTGGGGACTGTGCTACTTTACGTGCGGCCACTTTGCAGATACAGAAAGCTTGCAAGACCATCTCACAGTCCTATAATGCTCCCAGGGCCGAGACACTCCCAGTTAACTGACTGGGAAACTGAGGACCTGTATGACAGCCTGTCTGGTGCTCAGGCGGCCACATGACTGTCCCCAGTGCATCTTCCTTTGTCTCATCTTTTGTCGTTTTCTTCCCATCTCATCTCCCATTTGTTCCTTCATGTCCTTTTTTTTAAGCTGGGAGTTGAACTTCTTCCGCCTTGTTCTCCCAAATAATGAAACCACAGGCCTGAGCCATAGCACTCAGATTTGTTTCTTTTTCTTTTTTAAAAACATGAGACCCTTGTCTCTGGCTGTGCAATACCAATATGGCTTTCTGGAGTGCCCCTGCTCATGAATTGCCCCTCTACGCATCACTAGCGGTCCCTGTAGACAGCTGGTAGGAGCTGCATAGTCTTATCTGGGTTGCAGATAGGGCCTCAGACCTGCCTGCCTCCCTGGGCTGTAGGGAGGGGTGGAGAGCATGGGTCCTGCAGTGCACTCACTCTGCCCACCTGCCCCCTCAGCCTCTTCCCCACCATGCCACGGCACAACTTGCACAAGATCGCCCCACTAGTGAAGTCTCTCTGCACCAAGCATGGCATCGAGTACCAGGAGAAGCCACTGCTGAGGGCCCTGCTGGACATCGTGAGGTGAGGGGTGGACTTGACAGGTGCTGAGGCTCTGAGGCATTGGAAGGGGCCAGCGATGCAGCGGGGCTGAGGAGGTGAGAGGCACATGGCTGGACTCACAGGAGGACTCTAGCTCCCAGTGGGGATTACTGACCTCTGGTCCACTCAGGACTGGAAGAGGAGCTCCTCTCTCTCCTTTCCCAGGGATTTCCCTAGAAAGCATTAGTCAGTAGCCCACAGCCGCTGTGGTAAGTGGCAAGCCCTAGTCAGTAGCTGAGATGAGTAGCACGACTTCCCCCATGTCCCGCTGCCTAGAAGCCTTGGCCCCTTTGCATCCTGGTTCCTGAGCCCTGGTCTTCTCTCTCTTTGCAGTTCTCTGAAGAAGTCTGGGGAGCTGTGGCTGGATGCGTACCTCCATAAATGAAGCAGCAGTCCTCAGGCATCCTCGGGGAAGGGGCACAGTTGGGGTGACGGCCAGAGGGAGGGGAGGGCTTTTGTTCTGAAGGGTTCTCATGAAGTGTCCGCTGGCTCACATTCCCCATGTTTGGTCTTTCATCCTTTCTTGTTCTCCCCCGACCCCCATCCTAGCCTCATGGGGTTCCCCTGTGTCAGCTCCAGCTCTGTCCTCTCTGCTTCCCAGGCCCTTCTCCCAGAGAGCAGGAGAGAGGTGACTGGAGCTGGTGGTACATCTCTGCCTCTGCACCTCCAGATCCCTAGTGTAAGACTCCGCCCCTTGCAGCCTAGCCACCAGACCTTCGTCTGCACTCCCTTGTGTCCCACAGACATGCTGGGGGGCTGTGCAGCAGGGTCCAGGACTGGCCCTACACTCCCTGCTTGTCTGGGTGAAGACATACTTTGTGTTCTGGGCATCCTTCCCATGGCTGGGATTAGTACGTAGGGTCTCCCTCCAGCTGTCCAGGGCCAGCTTAGACCTTGGTGCCCAAGGAAAAGTCCTCCCACATCCATCATCACAGCTCCAGGTCCTGGGGTTGTGCGGGTTCTAGTTCACCATCTACCCAACTCCAGAGACCAAAGGGAGTGTCCCTTGTGTGTGGGCTCAGCAGAGGCAGTGGCCAGGTTGAAGGAGGGACTGGCCAGCCTGGAGCCTTAACCCTAACCTATCTCCCACTCTGGCCAGATGCTTTTTAGTTCAAAGCCCCAAGATTCTAGGGGGACCAGACCATCTCCCAAATCCTCTGGCCAGTCCCTGACGCTTGGTCTAGAGAATGTGGACCTTGTAGGAAAGCCCCCGAGCTGCTCCCCCGGGATAGGGCTGCCAGTCTGGCCAGCATGGCCAGCACCTGGCTCTTTCCTATCTTTCCAATTTTGTTTTAGATGTTGTTGTGTTAACATCTCCAACAGAACGCTTTTTGATAGGAGGGTGACAGAGGGCTGGGCTTCAGGACAATCTACCTTTACCAGATGCCCCTTGCTAGGCTCCCCTAAGGCCCTTCGTGTAGAGCTAGGCTTCGCCATCAAGGCCACAGTATAAGCTGTGGCTTGAGGCTGCTGCTACCAGGGCAGGAGAAACAGGGTGGGGTGGGGTGTCTCAGGAGGGCTGTTGGGGGTACCCAGCGAGGATCAAGCAGGAGTGTAGAGGGAAGGGGAGGTCAGGGAGGCTGAGGGCATGAGGGAAGTGTTTTGGCGGGTGGGAGGGGGGATGTCGGCTTGTATCAGGAGGGGACCCATGCTGTGTCATTCTGAGATCTAACTGACTAACCAATATTTAAATTGGAGGAAGGGGGCTTGGCCTGCACTGGAGAAGCCTTCCAGGATGCCCAGCCAAGAGAGACCAGCTGCTGTTGCTCCACAGAGGCAGAGAACCCACAAGGAGCTGATCATACTTTGTATCACATTTGTTTCCCCACCTCTACTTTTTTTGGGAAATAAAAAAAAAAGTAATTTTATTCTCACTTGCCTGTAGCTCAGTAAGGTCAATGGATGGCTAATGTTCTTGTATGCTAAGGTCACGGGTACGGTAAAGCAAGGTCTGAGAGGAAGGGAGGCATTTGCCTCACGGGAGAAAGAAAGGCCTGACAGTTAAGGCAAGTAGCAAATAGAACCCTGGTCCTATTTTGTGCTGCTGTGCCCATATGGATGCTTGGTGAGTCTCTACAGCCTGGGGAAGGCCTGTATCATCCCAGCCCTGGTTACTGTTCATATGCAGGGGACTCTGCTCTTAGGTCTGTCTGACCTCCAGCCTGGGAAGCCAGAATAATCTACAGCGGAGGTACTTGCCCAGTTCACCCTGTGATTAGACCCATGCTGCTGCTCTCTGAGGATCCATCTCTGACAGGCTCAGCGGGCCTTGTCACTTGAGATGTGTCAGGGAAGAGCTGTCAGGCATGTGGTGGCCAACACTCTCCAGGTTCTTTGCTGGCCTCAGAGCTGCTCCCAGCAAGGTTGGGGAGAGCTCCAGCAGAGATCTCATCCCCATGGATGACCCCAGGCCTGAGCCAGATAGGTACAGGGGTAGTAGCCATTGTGTGGGAGTGATTCCCAGTGACCACACTGTGGCTAGAACAGGGCCTGGGGTGGCAGACATTGTCACTGATCCACTGACTGGCCCTGGATGAGTCCTCTGCCACTTCATCTCCAGGACCCTTGGTGCCATAGTTTCCACACTGAAGAAAAGAAAGGCTTGAGCTAGAATGAATCCAAGGTTGCTGCTGACTTCTGTTCATCCCCACGGGCCCTGGCCTCACCTGAGTGATAAGCCCACTGGAGACCTTGGAGGTGGCAGACTCTGTTGAACACGTCTTCAGTACTTACCTATGTCTTTCTTCTACTTGCTACTTGGGCTGGACCTGGTCCCCCAACACCCAGTATGACTCAGGCCAAACTCTGCCTGCGAACTGTGAATCTGGTATCTATGGCATCTGACACCCAGAGATCTGGGGAGCAGGAGGATGACTGAGAGGAACATTGCAGGACTAGGTGGTCTCAGCTGTGAAGGGGCCAGGGAAATCTAGGCCCACACCCTTGAGCTTGTCTTCTCTATGGTAACACTCTTACCCTATGTCACACATCCTAGCTCCCGCCTCGCCCTTGATCACTACCTAAGGTCCAGAGCTGAGGACACCTGTATCTGCTCCTCTCTTATCACAGGGCTCAGCTGAGGCTCTTGACCAATATCCCCAAATGTGTGGGGTTCTGTCCCCTACCAAAGTTATGACCCTAATATCCAAAGTCCACAGTAACCAAACCCTAACACCTCCCAGGCCGGGATGCTAAGACCAGAGAGGGAAAGTACTCACCCTGAGTCAGCACAGTGACAGCAGCTGACTCAGAGCATACATGGGAAATCTGTGCTTCTACCCCAGTTGGCTTGGCCATCTCTTCCCCTTTCCCCCATCATGCCAAATGTCATACTGTACAGGAGGCCCTGTGGGTAGAGGCACAGTGGGGTGGTTAGTACAGGTGGAGGAAACGATAAGGAATAGGGTGTACTGGAAAAATCCCCTACCAGCTTCAAGGTAACATGAGCATGCACCCAGCATCAGATCCAGAGGTGGGGCTGTTGGAGCAGTGTGGATATCTGTGCATGTGTGTCTGTGTGTACAGGTAGAGGCCCAGAGGTGATGAGCAGCTTGACTAGTTCCTCATACACCCAGCTGAACACACAGGAGGCCTTCAGGGCCACTGGGAGGGAAGACCTCTAGCAGGAAGGTTTGGAGAAGAGGCTGCAGCCACTCGGACTAGCTTGGGCTACCACATCTTGAGCCCACTGAGGCTCCGCTGGCTTTGCCATGCTGACTTGGAGAGGATTATACTGTTGTGAGATGGAATAGGCAGCAGTGGTCCCCGAAGGAAGATCATCTGGTGACCTGAGACTGCACTACAGGAAATCTGCTGTAGCTTCTGGACGCCAGTGTTCTTTTGATTGACAGGATTTTACATTTCTAGCCAGACTGGCTTCACAATAAATAGAACACACAGCCACCCAGTGTTTTAGGACATCACAGTCATGGCCCTAATGTCCTCTGCTGTCATCAGTGCTTTTCTTTGGACGTTGAAGGCATTTGGGTCTTTCCTCAGACCATTTGGTTCAAGAGCTAATGTTGAAGAGAGCCAGTAACAGGAAGCAGGGCTTGGAAAGTGTTGAGGTCTTTAAGGACACAGTGTGTTTGCACACTGTCCTTTCTCAGGGCCCTTTATCTCCCACTGCCAACCACACCCACAAAGGCGGAGGCTGGCCCACGGGAGCCGGCCACGGTTGGCTGTTGGTGGACCGAAAGAACAAACAAGCTGTGGCTTCCCCCAGGAAGCTTTATTTCTGGACCCAGGACTGTTGTATAGACAATAAAAAGGGGGGCAACGGGGTCTTTCAAAGGTGCCAACAAGGCCTTTTCCTGGCCACTGGTAAGTACAGTCTATGATCCATGCATCTTTGCTCTGAGAAACATGCAGGCAGGGAAGTGGGACTCAGCTGAGTGGAGGTGACCCACTGCCAAGAGCTATAGCAAAGATGACAGAGGGACAGAAGGGACAAAGAAAACCTGTCAATAATGGGCTCCAGGCAGAAGGGGTCCCTGGGGGGGAGGGGTATTTTATTAGGTAACTCTGGATTTGGAGGGAGAGTGCACTCCCCTGAGCCACCACTAGGGGCAGCATGGCACACAGTCCACGTCCACACTGCAGTTGTGTGGATACCCCTGGGTGGTGCTGAAGGCTTAGGGATTCCTCTGACCAGGACATGTCTCTGAGCATCTCAGGATACCAACAGAACTCTGACCATTTGCCAGTGTGTAGACAAAGTGCTGCCAGACAGTATGTGAAGGGAATGCCCTCCGGAGCCCTTCCCGGACTGGCCATACCTATGTAGCACCAAGGGTTATCAAGATTTGGATGGAGAGGGGACTTCTGGAAGTGGGAACAGTCAGCACAGAGAGACAGTGTGACAAACTCTGGGCATAAGAAATTTGCTTTTGAGGCAGGAAGTAGTTTCTTTTTTAGTGTTAGGGCTTGGACGGGCCTAAACATGCTAGACTATCAATCTTACTGCTGAGTTACATCCCCAGACCCTTTAAAATAGTTATTATTATAATCTTGAGACAGGATTTCATTAAGTTGCCTTCGCTGCCTTTGAACTTGTGATCCTCCTGCCTCAGCCTAAGTAGCCTGGATTACAGGTTGTGTGTACAGGGCTTTGAAGCATCTTTCAGGGGATATTACCTGAGCAGGAAAATGAAGTCCAGAGAAAGCAAAGGGCTTGTCTCAAGGCACAAAGTAGTTAGCCCAAGGGCATGGGATCATGTGCACAAGGTTTATAAATACACTTCTGAGCCCAGCCTTTTGCTAAGAGCCTTCCTGGGACATCATTTTTGTGTCACCACTTTGGAAGTGATCCTTTGGCTTTGAGAGCTTGAATTCCTTCCCTGAGGTCAGGCAGCCTCAGGTCCTCACAGACACATGACTTAGCCCTCCACAAGCCCCATCCACCTAATCCCAGGGAAAGGGAGGTGGAAGCTAAATGGAATGGATCAAAGTGGGTACCGAGCAGATGATGGTGCCGCCCACCTCTGTTTCCCTAGCTTTCTCCAGGAGACTCCTGCTGGCACTTCCCTGGGCAATGAGGTCACAGGGAGCTTTACATTGCCTACTGCAGGCCTGGAAGGTAATGGGAATGGAGGAAGACCATCAGGTGCTCTCCTGGCCCAGGGTGAGAGAAGAAGGATGCTACGCATCCAGTCTCTGTCGTGCGCTCTGAAAGCAGGCCAGGCTCTGGGAACCCTCCCATCCCTGACAGTGAGCTGAGCTGGGCAGCAAAGGAACTCTGTGGGTTAGGAGGACATCCCGGAGGGGCAGAGCCCAGGAAACCAGGCACAACTCATGGTCTCTGTGACCATTAAGGGGCTTTGGAACAGTCAGGTTCCGCGGAGCAGGACCAGGGAAATGTGTGACCAGAACTACAATGTTTGTGGCCTTCCCTCTCAAAGACAGCACAGTCTGGAGCAGTGGGGGTGCTGGACAAAAGTGGGGGGCAGTCCCCACAACTGGTGGGGAGGCCTCAGCTCCCTCAGGAGACCCCAGCTCCGTATTTCTGCTGTGCTTGCTGCTGCCTAAAGCTGCTAAAACTTCTTTAAAGAAGATCTGCAGCCCAGCTTGGAGCCATGGAATGTCTGTGCTGGGGGCAAAAGGGTCCACCATGCCCTCTCTTTTCTTTTCACCAAGCTTGGCTCTAGGTCAGTAGTAGAGTACTTGCCTAGGATGTCTAAAGTACTGAGTTTGATTTTTTAGCACTAGGGGAAGTATGCCCTCCCAAACTGGGGTGCTTAGTATAAGTAGAAGGGAAACACCCTTAACACTTTGCAGGTAGAGAACCAAGATTAAGTAAAATCTCCCCTTAGAGATGTCCAAAAGTTGATAGGTACAGTCAACTGCACCCATTATCCAGACAGGGATCCCGACCCCAAGTGGGAAGCTAGTCCCTTCTCAAGAAACAGTCCTCAGATTCTCAGGACTTAGGGACAGAATGGCCACACCTGAGTCCCTGCCTATTCAGCTCTGCAACAGTTGTACCATGCCAAGTCTGGCAGAGATCTCCACTACTGGACCCTCCTGCGTGGAGGATTAGAGGAGGCCAGTGCCAATGCAGGGGCTTTCCCATCCCACAACTCAGAGTCACCTGCAGATGTGACCCTCAACCCCAGGTCCTTGAGTATATAACTCACCCCAGGGTGCTGTTGAGAACAGGAAGGAACCAAGCCCTGAGGTGGAGCCGAGCTGCAGCAGCTGTTGCCTCCACGACCCAGAGCACCCAGGGTGGAGGGGGAACTCCTCACATTCTGTCCCATCGCAACACTCTGACGCCCCCTCTGGGAAGTCTGAAGCAGATCTGGCTCCAAAGTCCATGAAAATTCAACACTTGGCTCCATGTGTCTGGGTTGCTTTTTATATAAAAATAACAAGCTTTCCTTCAGTTCTTGCTCTAGGAAAACATGCTATGTTCACCATGTAGCTTTAAGTGTGTCCCTCCACCCCGGTCCTGTTGGACATGTGCCACGGCCATAAGGCTCTTGAACAGAAAATGCTGAGGACTGAGGAAAGCCAGCAGGACCAGGCAGGCAGACAGGCTGCCCCAGCAGGGGGTGAGGAGGGCTGTCGATCTTGCCCAGTAGCTTGGTGACTGCTGGAGTCTGTACCCTTACCCCCTTTGCCACCCATGAGGGTGCTGTCTTCATTGATGGAGGTATGCATCCAGCCAGATGTCGCCAGACTTCTTCAGGGACCTGAGAGTTGGGGATGGGGGTCAGGGACTCAACTGGAAGGTATTAGCATCCCCCTGCACCCCATAAGGAGTGTTGAATAAAGACATCCTTGTGAGTTCCCATCCCCCCTGGGACAGACAGGCGGCTGTGTGGGGCCAGGTACTCATTAACCAGAGTGGAATCTGGACTGCAACAGGGAGGTGAGTGGCAGATGGCCAAATCCAGTTGTGGGCCTCAGTGGGCCTGGCCATCATTCACCTGGTTCTCCCTGTTACCTCTCCCTTTTGGACTCTGCAACCCAAAGGCGTGGGACACAGAACCTGCCCCATCATGATCCCACAGATAAGAACAGGAAAAGAATAATGTAGAGATGCCTGCAGGTCTAGAATCCAACTTCCGTTTCCCCCCCTCCAAGGCTGCTTCTGAGGGCTGAGCCCTCCCCCCACCCCCTTCCACGCCTGAACAGATACAAACAGCCTGGCCTTCCCCTTTCTGCCTCCACTTTTGCTCAGAGTGCATGCCCACTTAGAGCATCTCCGCATGATGTGAACGTCAGGTGGTCTCTCCTCTCAGTGGAGGGGAGACCCACAGATCGGCACATTCCTGCCTGAGGGCCTCTGCAGGGCCTCTTCTGGGACACTCTTTAGCCAGGTGCCCTTTACCCAGTGACCAGCTGTCTCCCCGCTTCTTGCCTCTGCTCACACGCACCCACGTGCCTGTTGCTCCTCCACACTTAGCACCTGCCATGCCATAAACAGTATTACACCCTTTGCCTGATCCTCCACATCCTCTCTCCCGCCTCCACCTTAGGTTTTCATTCTTGTTAAGCTATTAAAATGGTTCTCAAGTTTTGTCATGTACTCTTCAACTGCACACATGTGAGCAAATGCATGTGCATGCGTGCGCACGTGCGCGCTCTCTCTCTCTCGCACGCGCGCGCACACACACGCACACACACACACACTGTGTGTGTTTGTTTATGGTATGAACACATGTGAGGTTGATGCTCAGCGTCTTCTTATTGCTTTTCCATCTTATTTTCTGAGACAGGGCCTCTCACTGAAACTGGAGCTCACTGGCCAATAAACCCTACAGGAATCCCGCTCCCGCCTCCCCAGTGCTTGGATTACAGGCACATGTCATCATTCCTGGCTTTTTACACGAGTGCCGGGGATCTGACCTCGTCTTTGTCCTTATACAGAAAGCACTTTACCTACTAAGCCATCTCCCCAGCCCTACAAATGCTTGCTTTGTTTCCCTTCTGTCTCCCAGGAGGCAGAAACCTTTCAGCCTGTCTGACTCGCTGCCATATTTGTAGGGCTCCATGAGTTCTCCACTCTGGGGGAAAAGGAGAACATTGGCTGATCAGGAAAGGTCTAGAGAGCCAGTTCTTAGGAAGGGCCCTCTCTGAGCGCCAGGTGCTCGGAAGATGCTGACCATGTCAGGAGTGAGCATGGAGCCTTGGGAAAGACTAGCACATGCAACCTGAGGGGCCCAGTGCAGCCTTACCCGATGATATCCACCAGGGCGGTGAGGAAGGGTTTCACCTCGTAGTGTAGGCCGTGCTTGGTGCAGAACGCCTTGACCAGGGGGGCCACCCTGCGGTAGTTGTGCCTTGGCATCGTGGGAAAGAGGCTGGGAGGGCAGGCCAGATTGAGTAGGGAGCTGCCAGAGGGAGCCCGCCTACTCCTCACCTTCCAGGCCACATCTTCCAGGGATCTCACAGAGATGAGTCCTGGGCCCTGGTTTTGGCCTCACCCTGAACCCAGCGAGCCCTACAGGCCACACTTACTGGTGCTCAATCTGGAAATTGAGGTGCCCACTGAACCAGTCAATGAAGAGAGAAGGTTCCACATTGCAGGTGGCTGCCAGCTGCCAGGGGAAGGAGGGGTACAAGTGAGGGGAGCTGACTCAGAACCTTGACCCCACCACCTGGCAGCCTCAGCAAGGCCTGATCCCTCCCAGTCCATGACTCCCCAGTTGGCATATCCTCCCACCAGGCTTCCTGGGACCTACCTGAGAGCTGGCCCAGTCCCGGTGCTTCTCATGGCCAATCTCCTTGGGGATGTGGTTCATCTGTGTGATCCACACAAACCAGTGGCTCTCCAGGACCCTGTGAGGGAGGCTTTGGCACTGCCCTGTATCCAGCTCAGAGTAGAGGCTGGCATACATCCAGCTGAACCCTGACCTGGGTCCCAACTTCCCCATCTGTACGATGGAGTTGTCTAGTTGCTTCCGCCTTGACATTTAAAGAAACTTATAGAGCAGTGTCCCCAGTGAGGCTGAGCGCCACCCACAGAGCCATGACCAAGCCAAGCTGCTCTCCTCAGACCCGCCAGCCCCAGGGTCTGGCCACCCTGCTAGTGTTTGATTACCCCAACAGCCACCTGAAGAGGTGGTACTGGCCCCCATCCTGCAGAGGGACAACAGGCTAGGCTGGGTGGCTGTGGTCAGGGTCCCCCGCCACCTGTGTGAGACCTCCCCGCTCCCTGTCACTCTGGATCTGGCCATACCTGACAGCAACAAAGAGCAGCAGTGTCCCGGTTGCGCCATAGAACGGAGCATAGGACAAGAAGAAGCGGGAATAGAAACTGGCAGCCCACAGCAAGTCCTGTGAGGACGAGAAAGGAGGTGTTGAGTGGCCTCCATGGATTGGGGGATTCGGGAGGCAGGAGGAAGGGCTGGGGTCATTCAGCTCTCTCTTTCCTTTGCTTCGGGGCTCCAGACAGGCCACTGCCCCTCACTGGGCTTCTGCCTTCATGGCTGAGTAAAAGGACAGGGAACCTGCCTTCTCATCAGTTAGGGCTGACCACGGTGGCGACCCAGCCCGTGCCTGGGATACAGGTGCCTGGCAGTCAGTCCAGGGATTCTCCCCACGAGGAGGGAGCCCCTTTACAGAAGAGACCCAAAGGGTGCATACTCTCTTCTTGCACACACACCTCTCCCAGAAGGCCATATGCTTGCGGTCCCGAGCAGTGCCACTCACCGTCCATTGCATGCACACCAGCATGTAGGCCAGATTTTCAACTTCAAAGTTCACCAAGGTGAGCAGCGGTGGGCCAACTGCAAGAAGGGAGCACAGGGGCATGCAGTAACAGGGGTGGGGTACCCGGGTGGAGTGGGCAGAGGAGAAAAAAGGCTCTTCCTCCAGGAACACCCATAGGATACAAACGTGGACCTACCCACTGAGATGACCTCCCAGTTCTCCCAGGGCCCAGATTGTACTCAGTCTCTTGGCGGCTGGCTCTTGTCCCTGTCTCCCACCTCCCTTGTCCCTTGTATAGGTTAGGAGCCAGCCTTACACTGGCTGCCCTTGACTGCCCTTACACTGACTCTGCCCTTGAGTCTCCCCTGTCCCTGTTTGCAGAGGCAATTACAGAGCACTCTAGGGCTCCAGACAACCCTGACTCGAGGGCAGAGGGGCTCTGGGGAGGATGGGAAAGAGTGAGGACAGCCAGAGCAGAGGGTCGGCCCCGCCACATCCCCACCCCCAAAAGGGCCAGCATGTACTCACTCAGGAAGAAGTACAGATGCTGGTGGTTGTAAGGCAGGTATCTCCGTTTCTTCTTGCCATACTGTGGAGACAGGCGTCGGCTGGGGAGAACAGCTCTCCAGGCCCAGATCAGGGGGCTGGCTGAGGCCAAGGTCAAAGGCAACTCTAGATCCTAGCCACTGGGCCACTCATCCCCAGGTGGCTAGGAGATGGAGGGAGGACTGGACCTAGAGCTAGAATGTAGGCTAAGCTAGGGGGCAAGCATGGGGGTACAGTCCCTGCCAGGTCCCCTCAGCTGTAGTCCTGTCCTGAGTGTCCATGTCCCGTCGCACCTACCTCCACAGATGACTCCCCGAGGAGGAAGACGGGGGCCACAGTCACATCTGGGTCCTTGTGGAAGATGTTGGGCTTGGCATGGTGCTGGAAGTGGCGGAAATTCCACCAATGGGCAGAGAAGCCCTGTGGAGAGAAGGGACTTCAGGGGTAGAGTTAGGCTGTGCCCCGACTTGGTACCCACACACTTGAGCAGACCCAGCATAGAGCCCCAGTTCTATGCCTGGATGCCCACCCAGATCCACACTCACTTTCAACTGCCCCATCACGAACTGCTGGGCCACATGGTTCCACCTGGACTTAGCGAAGATGGAGGCATGGCCTAGATCATGCTGCAGACACCAGCACTGGGCCTGGGGAGAGGTCAAGAGTGGAGGAGGAATCCAGCAGTGATGGAGGAGGCTACCTGGGCCCTTCTGGTGCTAGGGCCCACCCAGTGCTGATGCTCCACCTACTACTGATGTGCCACTGAACCAATGCACCTGAGGTTGATGGTGTGCGTGCATGCAAACGTCAGGCTTCAGAAGCAAACTTTCTGTTCTTCTCATAGCTTCCGGTCTCCTGCTTCCCTGCATCCCCCAAGGCAAATGGTAGAACCTAGAATTCTCTACCCTACCTGAGGCAAGCCATAGGCACAAGGGCGCTCTTCTCCAAAGCCTGAAATCACTACTCTAATGTCCTTTGGCCTTGGTGCCGATCTTACAGAAGGGCTACCTCATCCAATAAGAACTCGTAAGACCCCCGTTTCGAGAAGCATTCCATCCCATACCTGGGAGGGAAGAATGCCTCAGGAAGAGGCCAAGAAAAATCGGAGCAGACAGGCCTTGCCGGGTTTCTGAGCCAGTCTGTTTCCCCTGGCTCAGACCTTTTGTGTCTGATCCCATTCTATTCCCTGTCTCATTCTGTCTCCATTACACAGACCTACAGGCTGTTCCTGCTTCATAGAACCTACATGTTAAAAAAAAAAAATGGATAGTTCACCCTGGTCTTTTGCTCTTTAACCTGAAGGCTCCTTGGTCACATAAGACTACGACCAGATAAATTTTTCTAGGCTTTTCCCCTGCTAGTCTGGCTTCTTGTCACTGGAGTGTTAGCCAAGACCTTCATGTTAGGCAGAAAAGGATCCTCCTTCTCTTCACCTACACAAGTCTTGCCATGCATAGGACTGTGACATTCTGAATCTGGCACATCTTAAGAGCCTCTAGCATTTCACTTACCCATCCATCCACCCATCCATCCATTCTTTCTTTCAAACATAAAAAAGCGTCCTGAGTTTACATGTGCTGGACTCCATATCTGCTATGTAGTCTTGGGGTTACCTGAGAGACGGCCAGGATTAGGGCAGCAAGGATGCTGGGCACCCAGCCAGGGCCCAAGAGGTAGATGATAAGCCAGGCCAGCAACTCCATAGCCAGGATGTGGCCCAGCAGGAGTGCAAAGAAAGTGCGGTCAGCTTCGAACAGCTTCATGTCCTCAGCTGCCTGGCGCAAGGCTCGGAAGTCCTCGATCAGCTGGGCCTGTGGTAGGAGAGCGGTCCAGCAGATGAGGAAGCAGGGACGGCCAGATTCCCCAGAAACTTCCCATTGCATCTCAAGCCATCCCACTTCCCATTGCTGGGTCCAGGTGTCAGCAAAGATGATGAATAGAGATGGAATAAGAACACTAGCCAGGGTGTGAGCTGGGGAACTAGCGAGTGGCTAAGTTTCTTCCTGACCCCTTTAGGACTCAAAAACATCTTCCTGACCCCTGTAGGACTCAAAAACCTGTAGAACTTGTAGGGGAGTGGGTTGGGGTGGGCACTGGGTCTGGGCCCGAAAGAGGCCTCACCCAGAGACCCACAGCAAGTTCCTAGCTAAATCAGATCTGGAATCCTTACTTCTACAGGACATTGCTATGACTTTCACCTTTGACTGTGGCCCCAAAGGGGACACAGCCCCAGCCCCCACCCTGCATCCCCCAGGAGTAATACAGAACAAGCTGCTACTGGCAACAGGCAATGCCCCCAAGGCCTCCAGCTGTACCCTCACATTCTGAGCGCCATCCTGGCTGGGCTCCTCTGGGGCTAGCTCTCCAATCAGCAGGGGCTTCAGGAACTTGCGCACATAACGGAGATCCTGGTGGAAGGCATGGAAGGCATCCTGAAGGAGAACAGACAGTCAAGTGAATAGACCGACAGCTCATATAATACCCAGGAAGGACCACAGAAACAGAGTGAGAAGGCTGTTGCGGTGCTGGAGGGGTGGTACGGTGGTTAAGAGTACTTGTTGCTCTTGCAGAGGACCTGGGTTAGAGTCCCAGCATCCATGTGCTGGCTTACAACCATCTGTAATTCCAGTTTCAGGGGATCCAATGTTCTCTTCGTATCTCCGTGACACTAAGCATGCATGTGTTACATGTAAATACAGGCAGGGTCAACACTCACACACACAAAAACTGAATAAATCTAATTTTTAAAACTAACAAATAGAGAGGACTGTTGATGGACAGAGAGACAGACAGAAGGTCAGCTAGATGTTGGGCAGTCATAGACAAAAGACCAGGAGGGTCAACCTTACCTATCAAGCCCTCCCTACTCTGCCCAGGCCCCAGGTGCCCTGGTCTACAGCCCTCACTTGCCACGCCCCATCTGCTTCATCCAGCACAAGGTTCTCCTCTCAACATGCCTGAAAGAATCCCAGACAGACTGAGTCCATCCATGAAAAGGCTTAGCCCTTCCAAAAAGCTTTCTGTGTACCATAGTATTTTCTACTGCCTATGAGACGAGATTTGGCTCACAAATGTTGAATTTATCCAATTCTTACCAATACAATATGGGTAAAATGTGTTGGGGGAGACATGTCATTGAAGACCCTGGGCCACTTGGGCAAGTCCATGGTGGGCCATACACATTGAGTTCTTGGCCACATGCAAGGAAGATATTTGAGCAGTTAAACTTATTTGACTATTATTTTCTTTTTGGAGACATGGTCTCATGTAGCCCCGGCTGGCCTCAAAGTTGCCAAACAGCCCAAGAGAGAATGACCTTGGACTGATCCCCTTGCCTCAACCTCCCTAATGGTGGAACTACAAGCAGGCACCCCATGCCTACCCAGTTCACACGAGTGCTGAGAATTGAACCCAGGGGCTCTTTGCACGCTAGGCAAGCACTCTACCAACTGAGCTACATTCCCAGTAGATAGTATAATTTTAAGGACAGAAAAGCCCGACACTCCTGTGTCTTTCTTTAATAATTGGGGCAGGGGTGAGGAGCAACACAGAAAAAAGACAAAAGCGGGAGGTAAGACAGATGATCAGGAGGAGGGCGGCTGGGTTCCCGCATCCTTCCTGCCTCGGCCCTGCTCTTGTGTTTACTCAACCCATCCTCTGTTTGCTTAGGATATCGCATCTAGCCCATTTATTGGTCACAGGTGGCCAAGTGATTTTTACCGTTGCAATTTCAGAAGCAGAGAGGGTGACTAGATGCCATTGTCCCCATGGCCCTGGGAAAGGGGACTGAGGCCCTTCCAAGATGCTGAAAGGAAACACCTTTGCAGAAGTCTGACAAAGAACAGGGGCCTCCTGTTGTCCATGAGTCTACCAGCTTGTGTAGGTTGAAACAGAAATGACATTGTTAACTACAGTCACCCCACTGTATGTATCACCAAGCTAACTGCCCTACTCATTGTACATTGTACACAGGTGTTGAAATAGCCCTCTGGCCCCAGGAACAGGGGCCTTATTAAGTGTTTATCAAAAATAAAAAGCTAGGAAGACGGCTCATAAAAGCATAATGACCTGAGTTCAAATCCCGATCACCCACGTAGAAATCTGGGCACACCTCTGTGAGTCTGTAACCCCAGCACTGTGGTGGGAAGTGGGGGAGGGCAGAGACAGGAGTCTGTCTCAGGGTGGCGGTGGGGGGTCGGGGGATGGAGTAGGGAGTCATAGAGCAGGATGCCCTCCTCTGGCCTCCACATGCATGTGGGCACTCAAACCCATGTGCATACAGCACCCGCACACACACGTAAAGATAAAATAAGTAATAAGAATAAAATAAATTTACATTTTTAAAATGAAGCTGAAAATGACTGTAGTCCCTACACTTACTGGCAGGACGTTTCTGAAGAGTCCTCGGAGGAAGGAGACTCTATTTAGAGACCACACCCGGAGTCTACCCTAGGGGTCACTGACAGCTAGGGACTGGGGAGCTAGGAGGGTGTGGCTCCTAAAACACCCCAGGCTGGATGATGAGGAAGGGGCAGGGACGCAGGAGAATGGGGTCCCCAGGAAGCTTCTGGTTTGCACATGACTGGGGACTGAACCCAAGGATTCTGTGGCTGCTAGGCAACATGCTACCAACCGAGCTACATCCCCAGCCTTATGTTATTATTATCTATAAAATATCCAGCGGTACCGAGAACCTTCATGCTGATGTGTGACCATCCATCTCCAGAATCTCTCCTCTTCCCCAGATGAAAGGCTACACCCATTCAACTCATTCCCCTTCCACAGCCCCGACTCCACCATTCTACTCTGTTCCTACGGCCCGAGCCCTATTCCAGGAGCCTCACTTAAATGGAGTCCTACAGCATTTGTCCCTTTGTGATTAACCTATTTCACATAGCATAATACCCTCAAGGGTCATCCATGCTGCAGCAAGCGCCAGAATTCCCTAAAGCTGATGGTGATTTCAAACCTCTCTACCTGAGCACAGAGCCTGGGGCATGGAAAGACAGACAGACTGATACTCTCTCTCTCTCCTCTCCACCTCCCCCCCACAGCCACCCACCATGTCAACAAGCAAGATTCAGACTCTTAGAAATGTGCCTAGGGCCATAGTCGACATGAACACCAGACAGACACAGCCCTGTACAGGTGTGCACTGTAGGGAGATGAACAGAACCGGGCTCACCCAAGGGTCTTCCAGTCAGCTCACTAAAGTGATAGGGAAGGTGTGAGTCTCCTTGGTACCAGGTCAGAAATTTCCACAGTAGGTAGGTCAAGGCTCCAGCTGGCAGGAAGCTGACAGGCAGGTAGCCCTAGGCCCTTGGACAGAAGGCTGGAGCCTTAGGACTGAGTGAGTACCATGGGGCCTGTGCATTTTCAGAGGACACTCACAAGGTGGGTCCCTGGACTCTGAGTACCAGCAAGGGACTTCCTGGAACTCTAGCTTAGGTCATATGGAATCAAAAGGTATGCCATGGGGGCTAGAGAGGTTGCTCAGTGGTTAGGAACACTGGCTGGTTTTGCAGAGGACCCAGGTTCAGTTTCTAGCACCTACATGGTGGCTCCCAAGCATCAGTAACCTTGGTTCCAGGGAATCTGACACCTTCTGATCTCTGTGAGCACCAGGCACACACGTGATACACATATGTACATGCAGGAAAAGCACTCATATACATAATTTGTTTTAATCTGAAAAAAATTAAAAACAAAACAAAACAAAAAAGCATAGCAAACCTAAGTTCCCAGTGACCCCTGCAGGCTCTGTTTACAGATATACCCGGTTTGGGGCAAGTTTTTAAGTGCAGATGGTAAGTAGGCAAGAGGCAGCCCTCCCCACCTCCCAGGGCAGGGTTGTGAACCGTTTTTTCCTCGAGACACCTGTCCCAGGGGAAGAACGCGTAGTGGCAGAGCTGGGGTTTGAACTTGAGTCTGTTCTCTATAATGTCCACATACCCTCAGAATATGGAAACCTCAGAGTCCAGACAATCAGAGCCCCTGCTCTGACCCCAGCCTTACTATGAGCTCCGCGTAGCAGCTGACTGGGGGCTGGGGAGGTGGGGTACAGTCTGGAGGCAGCCTTCCTGCAGAGATGGAACCTGTGATTCCACGTAGGAGCCCCAGACAGGCTTGCCGCCTCTTCCCTCTTCTCGATAAGATGGGAAACATTAACGCACACCTCACAGGCTGCGCAAAGGACTGACCTGGTGGGTCAAGCACTTAGAAGGGCCTAGTGGACAACAGGAGCCCCGTTGCCCCAGCGTTCTTCTGTGCCCCAGGGCCCTGCTGTGCACATGCTGCTGAGAGCCACGGGCTGCAGCAGGGAGTGGGGCAGTGAAAATGTGATGTGTTTGGTCAAGACCTAGTTGAGTCTCAGGCTAAGGAACAGGAAGGGTGGGGGCTGGAGGAGACAGCCTCCTTCTACTCCAAGCACAAGGGGCGGGGGGGGGGGGGGGAGAAGTTCTGGTCTCTGGCCAAAGAATGGAGAATGTTCCAGATCAGCCGGGGTGGGGGGTGGGGGGTGGGAGGGGATGGACAGGATGGGACAGGACAGGGAGGGCTGTTGGAGCTCTGGTGATCTGAGTCTGCACTGGCTGCCTATTTACACCTTTGCCAGAGGTGGGCATAGGGTCTCCAAGGACACACCCCTGCGTCTCTTGCCTTCCAGATGGAGGGCAGACAGGAAGGACTAAGGCTCTGCACTTAACTGCTCCATGCCACCCTCTTCCCAACACTGCTTTCAAGAGGCACAGTGAGAAAACATTATCAGTAACCCTCCCTTACAGATGGAGAGACTGAGGCAAGGGCACAGCTCTGTAACCAGTACATACGGCCCTAGCCTGTGCAGCAAAGCCCAGCTCAAGGGAAGCTGCCCCCAGGCCCCTCGGCATCCCTGGTATCCTGGAAAAGGGTGAGAACACACAGCTGATCCTCTGCTAGCCAGGACCCTTGGCCTCAGAGATGTTGCTGTCTCAGCAAATACCTGAAAATGACCCAGGCTTCTGGCACGTGGTCCTCTCTTTACCACTGAACTCTGGCTTTACCACTGGAGCCTGGCCCTTTTGTCAGAAACCCGAAGGTAGCCAAGAGAAGCCTTCCCTCTCAGGAAGGAAGGGGGAAGGCTGCCTGATATTCTGAGGTCACCATCATTCCCACCTCTGCACACTGCATTCCTGCCAGTCACACAGTCCTGACTCCTCCCCACAGGGAGGGGGTGGGCACTTCGGCCTGCAGAAGAAGACACCTGTAAAGCCCCCCAGAGTCAGGTGTGGCAGCTTGCACCTGTAATCTCAGTACTCAGGAGGGAGATGGTGATTGATCTTTGTGAGTTTGAGGCCAGCTTGGGGTATATAATGAGTTCTAGGCCAGCCAGGGATACATAATGAAATCCTGTCTCAATACAAAACAAACAAATGCCCACTCAGGCCCCACAAAATGACTACTCACTGAAGTAGACTTTCAAAGCAGCCAGTGTGGTTGGTGGGAACAAGGTGTGGGCATTGGTTCTGGGTGGTTGAGGCCATCCTGCCCTCACTAGGCCTCAGAGCTTCCTGGTCATAATTCTATTCCCCCTCAGCTCCCATCCAGACACAGACTCTCCTTCCCAAACCCAGGGATGAAGGCCTTGTCATTTTGGGGTACCATGACATCGCTCATCTTCTGCTCAAGTCTCTTTATCTATACAACAGACAGGACCTAACCTCACAAGGTTGTTAGAAGTCAGTAAATTACTACATCTAAAATTCTCAGAAGAAAGCCTAGTCAATAACTGTTGGCTGAAACTACTAGGACACAGCCTCTGATGGTGGCACCAGTGACCCCTACTTTTGGCTCGTTATTCCCAAGGGGCCAGAAGAAGGTGGATGCCAGATGGCTCAGGTCTGCTAGACTTTGAATTCTTCTAGGGCTGACAGTGCTTCAGCCTAATGGGCACCGGGGACTGCTGGGAAAATCCTCGCCTTCCCATAACCACACCAGTTGAGTTCAGGGTTTCATTGCCCATGGTAACCAGTCACTCAGGTGCCCAGCACCATTCTCACAGTGAACCCAAACTGAAAGCAATTTTATCCCTGCTACATGGAAGGGGAAATAGAGTCACAGTGTGAGGACAGGTCAGCTCCTTCTCTAAAAATAAGACAGAGATAACTTGGGCACTTTTTTTTTTTGGTTCTGTTTTATCAAAAACAGGATCTAATGTAGTCCAGGATGGCTTCGAACTCAACGTGTACCTGAGGATGATACTTGACTCCTCACAGTCCTGCTTCCACCTCCCAAGAGCTGGGGTTACAGGCCTGCACCCCAATGCTGGACTCTATTTGCTTTGCCTCATTTTTTTTTAAAAACTTTCACTGCTGGGGATTGAACTTATGTCCTTGGGCATGCTCAGCCAGCACTCTACTGCTGAGCCATATCCTCATCTTACGGAGCTAATTCCAATGGCCCCTACTAGGATCCACATATCTCTGACCTGCCACATTCACACTTTGGAGCCCAGTTACACAGTCACTTGTTCTGAGTGCCATTCCCAAAGAGAGAGCAGGTCTCCATTTTGCTTACCTTGATACCCAAGCCTTTGCCCTTCTAGAAGATGATTTTATTTTGTTTTATTTTTAATTATGTGCATGTGTGTGTGTTTGTGGGGGAGTATGTATACATGAATGACAGTGCACACAGAGGCCAGAGATGTTGGCTCTCCTGCAGCTGGAGTTACAAGGGGTTGTGAGCCACCCAATGTGGGTGCTAGGAATGGAACTCAGGTCCTCTGCAAGAGTAGCATGCACTCTTCACCACTGAGCATTTCTCTAACCACAAGGATCCTTTTATTTGGAGACAAGGTTTCCTGTATTCCAGATTGGGCTCAAACTTGCCTCATACCTGGGAGTGACTTTGAACTCCAAGTCCTTTGTCTCTGTCTCATGAGTGCTGGGGTTACAGGTGGAGGTCACCACGACCAAGTTTATGGACTCTAAGGCATCATGAATACTAGGCAAACAGTCTGCCAGCTAAGCTTCATCCCACTCTTTGGAGATCCTTTTAAACACAGAGCAGACCCCTTTGGTTTCCATGCTCTGCCCCTCCCTGGATCTCCTCCTTCTTTAGAATAAACCAAAGTCGTCCTAAGGACAAAAATATCCAGTGAGCCCGGCATGTCAGCCTTTTGACTCCCTCCCCATGACTGCTCTCTTTTGTAGCCATGTTGTGTTCCTTAGGGATGGGTGGTATGGTCCCACCTCTAAGTCTTTGCTCTAGCTGATCCATCTGCTGGACACTTCCTCCCTGCAAATGGTTTGTTCACAGCTGCATCTGCAGAGATTGGGAGGCGGGCATAGGAGGTACTCATGGGTAGATTTAGGGGACTCCATCATGGAGAAACCAAGGGGCGGGGGAAGAGCATGGCTGTGCATTCAAATCCCACACCTGCCACTGTTTCAAGTCACTTTGTTTCTCTGCATCTGTTTCCTCACCTGTAAAGTGGGACAGCAGAAGCAATGCCTGCCTTAGTGGTTGTAGCCTGAGGATTAGGAAACAGTATCAATAACAAGCACTGAATTTAGAGTCTAGAACATAGTAGGTGCTTGGCATGTGACCCTCACATATTTATGACCAGCAGGGGCTGTACTCTCTGGCTGGCTCTTTTTGTCTCAGGGTGACTATGACTCTTAGGCAAATCTGGCCCAGGGCCCAGAGTGCTCTCCCCAGGGCACCAGGCTCTGTATCCCAGGATGGTCACAAGCTGACTTCACGGCACAAGAACTCTGGGAATTTCCTGGCAGGAAGGCTTCTGTTGCCTGGACATGAGAACAGCTGATGGGCGGCTGGGCTGATGCAAGTGGGCAGCGGCCTCCCACTCCCAACCTGAGTTTCGGGGTCTGGGATGGGACAACTGGCATCTAGATTTGATCACACGGCACTGGACCAGTCCAACCCCTGGTATGCCCTGTGGGTCCATCACAGACGAAGACTAGGGTCTGCTGAGCCCAGGCCCCTCCCAAGCCTTTGACTTGAACATACCAGGTATTTTTGGCAACTCCACCCCAATGTCTGGGACCTATAGCAATATAGCAATCTCTATTACAGACAGGGCCACAGAGAGACTAGGTTACCTAGCAAAGGCTTGGGAATGCTGGGATGGTCCCACTGCACTCTCCAGCTTGCATATATATATATATATATATATATATATATATATATATATATATATATATATATATGGAAGAGCAGTTACTGAACATACACCCTGACATAGCAGCATGGTTGAAAAGGTATGTTCCTGCCCTTGCCATATGGTCCAGGAACCCTGTGTAGGTGGGTGCCCTGTGCAGGCCTGGCCCTGAGCAGGAAAAAGCAATCAGTCCATGCTCTCTGCTGTCCTCCTCCTCTCCTGCCCAGCATCCTGTGCTAGGCTATAACATGATTCTCACAGGGTTGCCAGGGCTCTGTGGGAGGGGCCATGGCACCTCATGCCCACCATACCCTGGTAGAAAGGCAGGTATGTATACACACACACACACACACACACACACACACACACACACACAATGGCCTAAGGTTGATGATTACACACACACACACACACACACACACACACACACACAATGACCCAAGGTTGATGACTTTCAGGAACCTTCTCATTCTTATGCTTCTCGGTTGCTTGGAGTGAATGGGGGAAGAGAGGCACAGTGACAGTTCTGGGACAGGGCAGGATCTCCTGCTGCCACCAAGTTCTTCCATTAAGAATTCATTCCCTCCAGTCTTGAAGATCTTCCTGGTACCCATTGTGACTAACCTACAGTTCTGGACAATGGAAGGCAGAGCGTCATGGCCTCAACCTTTGTTCCCATAGGGTGACTGAGGGAGAAAGGGTCTGGGAAATTGCTTCACCCCTGGGCTCCAGCCAGATAGTCCTTCAGGCCAGCCACATCCCTCCTTGTCTAGACGTGGACTGAGAATGGGAAGCCAGCGTCCCCAGGGGCCAGCCTGTGCCTGGGGTGACTGTGCTTCCCGTGGAGGCCCACCCAGCCTGGCAAAGTCTTCCCACGTGCAGCTGCCAGCCCAGCAGAGGTGAGTCACTGGCCCTCAGAACAGTCTACACAAGTGCTGGATAAGCCACAGACCTCCAGGCCCTGCCCAAGCTCTGCTGCCCAGCCCCCAGTCTCTGATGGCATATCCCTGTCGCTAGGGACCCAGCCCTGCCCCTTGCACTTGGAAGCACCAGGTACTAGTCTGAGAGACTCACAGCAGAGATGAGACCCTCGGTACAACAGTGAGGGTCCTTACCTAGGGTGGGATCTACCCTTCACGGCACACCCACCTCAGTGGGCCCATTCCTCTCTGAGAGAGACCTATTGCACAGACTGACCCAACAGCAAGTCCTCCATGCAAGAAAGAGACCTCCTCAGCCTTGGCTCCATCTCAACTCTGGAGCCACGGCGTGGGGGTCAAAGGTCAGAAAGAGAAGAAAGGATGCTAAGGTCCGCAGGTGGAATGATACTAGGAGCCTGTGACCCACGTCTCCCTCCCCACGGTTAGCGCCAGGCTCCACCCCGCTGCCTGTGGGCTAGCTTACCGTGGCGTCCTCGGCGCCGTGGTGGCCGATGAGGCGGCTGCCCCCTGGGTGCCGCTGTGCCCAGCGGCTGATGTCGTAGACACGGCGCTCGATGACCAGCCACTTGTCGCCTGGTAGGTCGTGCTGGCGGATCTGCTCCCAGCGGAAGATGGGCAGGGGCGCCCCCAGCGGTGCGGGCCCCTCCCGCGGCCCTGGTCCCCCGCCGGGCTCCCCGACGCCACCCATGGCCGCTGTGCACAAGTCCTCCGGACCCCGGAACGTGACCGAGGTCTGAGAGAGACACCGTGGAAGGCGAGGTCGCGATCGGGGGTCTTCCTCCGCCGCCGCCCGCCCTGCCGGCCCCGCCCTGCCGCTGCGGCCGCCGTACGAGCGTGCGCCTGCCCGGCTCTCCGCGCAGGGAACTTTTCCCTCCCTTATAACCGCGCTGACAGCGCTCGCCTCGCCCGCCCCTCGTCCCGGCCCCCGCGCTGGCCAGTCCCGCGCCGGCTCCAATCCCAGCGCGGCACCTCCACCTCCATTGGCTGCCCGGGGAGGGCGGTGTCGCGAAGGGGCTCGCCCCACCCGCGAGGGCCTCGAGGGCCACCACGCCCGGCCCAGCCCCCGGGGCAGTGTCCCGCCCCCAGTTCCTCGGACTCGAAGCTTGACCGAGAAAGGGGGTGAGGGGAATGGGGACCCGGAGCGCACGGGAATCCCTCAGGCCGCCGCGCCAGGGCGCACCCTCAGGAGCCCAAGAGGAGCCCAGGTCTGAGCCCGAAGAGGCTGGGAAGTGTGGTTAGGGACGTCATGGGGCTTTAGCCACGCATCCCGGGTGGCTAGACACTACCTCGGAGCGACTGTCAACAGCCTTCATACAATGGACCTCACCCCCCAACAAACCCTCAACGTCTACAAGAGGATGCCATCTAGAGCCATCTGCTGGGGCGGATAACCTCTTCTCCCCTTTGGCTGCAAACAGGGTTGGGGATGCCCAGAGTAATCACTGGGCAGGAAGGGAGCAGCCAGCACTGGAGCCTGCAGCTCTGCCATTCACGAGAAGAAAGAATGGACCGGTCTGCAATGGGTGGCTTGCTTGTTACCACCTCCTACTCCCCCCCCCCCACTTCAGTCGCATTTTTGACTTACTAAATTGAAGTCCTCTTGAGAGTGTAGCTACATTCCCAAATTGTACGATGTTCCTTTGAGATCGACACCAATTGCTTAAAGCTAAGCATTCACGCCAACCGGAACCACAATTGGCAAACTTGAAGTTCTATCAGAACTTCCCGGAGGGCTAGTTAAAACAGACTCCCTCACTCCACCCTAGCATGACTCAGGGCAGAAAGGTGAGGCAGACCTGATGGTTGGAGAAAAATCTTTTCAGAACCTTTAAGTGTGTTTCTCCAAGATGCTAACATTTCCTCTTGGCCTATGTAAGAATTTGTAGGAGACCTAGCCTTTAAGGCACCCTGTGGATACCAAAATCAACCTGTGCTTCTTGCCTACATAAGACAGTATTTGCATGTAACCTTCACACATCCTACCATGCGCTTTAAATCATCTCTGAATTCCTTACAATACCTAATGTGATGTAAATGTTCTATAATTGTTCACTGCATTGTTTAGGGAACAATGACAAGAATAAAAAGGCTGAAAGCATCCAGTCCAGATGTGACCATTACAAGCGGAAAGGCACAGGACAGGAAGAGAAGCAGAGGCTAGCAAAAAGAATGCTGCTGAGACAGTCAGGACCTGTGAACCCAGGAGGGGTGACAGCAGGGCCAGCCTACATACACACTGCCTCCTTCACAGGGAGAGAGAGGAGTGTGGCACATTCCAGAATTATTTTCTGAACATGTCCAATCTACTGCTGATATGTCTTAGGCTGCAGAACTCATGGGGTTGGAAGACCCATGATATTTGTGCCACAGGCAGACCAGAGCCTGAAGAACAGGGCCTCTTGGTTCTCCCTAGTTCAGGGAACTCTTGCTTTGGTTAGCCAGGACAACCAGAGACCCATGATGTTGCCACGGACAGGAGTTGTTTAAGCCCTTTCTACCAGGCTCTTCAGAGTCCTGGAACCCCATTTCTGCACACCTGGAGGATTCAGCAGCCCAGGCCAAATAGGACAGCGGGTATTGCTGCCCCCACATGGTCACACTGAGCACCGGATGAAGAGAGCCTACTCTTCCCAGGGAATATACCTCTTGCATCCAAACCTGGTGGCCCATGGGGAGTAGCCCTTGCTCCATTCTCGGCACCTCTCAGGAGTATGATGTGCCTGGTTCAAGAGCCATCCAAGGGTTCCTTCCCTGGGGCCTGGCCTGGCCTGGGGTAATGGAGGCAGTAAGGGGTTGGGTAAGTTAAATCTCTCTATGTCCTAGCCATACCAGGAGAGTCAGCTAAGTGAAGGCTGGACAGATTGGTTAGATAACACAAGAACAAGATCTGAACCATGCTACCCTTTCTGGCCAGTTCAGTCCAGCAGGGAGTCTATAGGTGGTGTGGGGCCTCTTTCCACCTGTATCTAGTTGTGTGTTCCCATAAAGCCTAAACTATGAGTGACCTCTCCCTTCCTCCCACACAAACCGCTTCCCACTCTACTTCTCTGCAGGCCTCGGGGTCATCCCTAGGCCACTCTGTCTCTCGGATCTCTGACGCTGGAGAACTTGCAACTTGCAGGGAATCAGGGTTTGGGGGAACTTGAGGCTCCATTGTCCCCAAATCCCCAAATCCGGGCAGCTGAGGCCTCTCAGACCACTTAGAAAGGGAGAGGCATCACTCGACATTCCTGAGCTGCCACTGGGCCACTGCCAGGGTGTGTGGGTGTAGGAGGGTGAGGGAAGCCAGCCAACTGGAGTATTTTTTTTTTGAGGGGGGCAAACTTGAGGTTTGAGGAGAGTGCCCCTTGAATGCCTTGAATGCAGACTCTTGCCTCTGTCCCAGCTGGATCCTCTACTGTTGGGAGCTTCCACCCAGGCCTCTTTTCGGATGCCTTGAGATTGCCACCCCCTACAAAGCCACCAGCTACTGTCCTGGAGCCAAGGGATGTTTGTACAGGGCCAGGGAGGCTCAGCAAGCTGGACAGGCAAGCCGTGGCTTTAAGAAAAAGCTCTGGAGCCACCAAGAAAGCCACCAAGAGAGTCCCAGAGCTCAGGCAAAAGGGACTGGAGCTCTAGGGGTTGGCCTGAGTTACAGATCACATCATGGGCTGGGTTATTAGTTCAGGGTACAACTCTTCTGAGAAAGGAGGAGCAGAGGCCACGGGCACCACAGAATTATGTAAGGGCTCTTTGGAACCATTTAGGCCAGCAACCACAAGCCTATCGGCCACTGGTGGAACACAGACCCTTAGAACACCCCTTGGTAAGAACAGGCTGCACAGAAATGTGCAGCAAAGGTGGGAAGACCCCACATCACTGCTAGGGATGCAGATCAAAGCCCAGGGAGCAAACACCTCACATCTCTTAGAATGCTTACTGCCGAAACCAATAACATTAATTTGGTCAGGAGGCAGAAAATTTGGAACCCTGGGGTATTGTTGCTAGAACTTTAAAATGGTGCAGCCACCATGGAAAAGTATGGAGGGTCCTCTTAAAAAAATAGAACTACCATATGGGTCAACAGACTTACTTCTCATTATTTATTCAAAAAAGATTCTAAGCAGGGTCTCCAAGAGATACCTGCATACACAACAGGTACCAGCAGCCCATGTCTATCTCCAATGAATGGACAGACACAGCAGGGTGTTACATATACAACAGAACACTACTGAGCCTTAAGAAGTCAATCCTGTCATCTTACATGGATGAATATTGAGGAAATTACATTAAATGAAACAAGCCAGTCAAGAGAAGATGAATGTGCTATAATTCCATTTACAGCAAGTCTCTAGAAGAGTCATATTCACAGAGGCAGAAGGTGAAATGCTGCTCTCCACAGTCTGGGGACAGGAGAAACAGGGAATTGTCTAATGATTATAGCTTTTATTTTGCAAGATGCAAAAGGTTTATAGATTGGTTTCATGGCAGTGTGAATATACCTAACACAGCTATAATTCTACACTTAAAAATGGCTAAGATTACGTGTTTTTAAAAAATGAGTAAGTGTGGCAGAGATTGCTCCGTGGGTAAAGCACTTGTTGTGCAAGCCTGACTACCTGAGTCCAGATCCACAGAACTTGTATAAAGCTCGATCCAGTAGTCCTTGCCTGTAATCCCTGTGTTCCTAATGAGAAGGTGGGAGGCAGAGATGGGAGAATTCCCAGCAGCTAGCCTGGCCTATGCAGCAATGGACAATAAAAGACTCTGCCTCAAACAAGGGGGAGGACAAAGACGGACACAACACCAGAGGACCAGAGGTTGTCTTCTGACATGTGCACCATGGTACATGTGCGCGCGCGCGCGCGCGCGCGCGCGCGCGCACACACACACACACACACACACACCAAATGAATGCATGCATGCATAAACAAATGAGGGAAGATTGTGGGGGGGGGATCATAATCCCAGCTCATAAATGAAAACAACTTACTCCAAGGTCACAGCCCTGGCAGGATTCAAATCAGGGCAGGTTTGGCAGATGGCAAAATGAGATATCTCAGGGTGCAGACCCAGGTAAATGTGCTTAGTCAGGTTCGATGCCTTCATGCCTAGAGGCCAGACTCAGGGCTGGCCAAGGAGGGCTCAAATGATTCCTATGTGCCAAGTATTCATAGAAGCCCAAGAGGGTTATCTAGAGAATTTCAGAACAACGGTGTGGCTGATGGCAGTTAATCTCCCTAGTCAGCTCCGAGAGTCAGAGCCCCAAGCTGCCTCTCAGGTCTGCTAGCACAGTCAACCCTAACAGGGTATAGTACAGGGAACAAACCTAGGTTAAAATGCCAGCCCTGTCTCAATCTGTTTCTTGTCTTTTGTTGTGTGTGGTGCTGGGGACCAAAGTCCAGGCCTTGAGCACTCTACCACTGATCTACACCCCTAGCCTTCCGCATCAATTACAGAAGCAAAGAACCTAAGCACACTTTGAGTGTTTGGTATAAAAAACAAAACACTAAGAGGTGGGTTAATACTATAAAGCCCAGAGACTTAGGACCTCTTTGTGATTTTTTTTTTTCCAGGTGACTGAACCCAGGGCCTTGTGCTTGCTAGGCAAGCCTCTACCACTGAGGTAAATAAACCCCAACCTTGGGGCCTCTTTCCAATGCCTCTATCCATTCACATGAGGGAGAACAGCATGTTTTAACATTGCTAAGAGGCTGAAATAATGGGTTCAGAGAGGGCTGGGAGCTATGACTAGTGCTAAGCTATTAATTGCTGTTACCAAGGTGTGGCTGTGTTGATGGCCCCACCTGTGGTCTGATCAGGGTCAAAGTTTTGTAGCAGCAAGGCAAGTAAGTCAGGGGAGTAGGGTCCCCCACGGGCCTCCGGAGTGCCTCCTGGTGTCTCTTTGGTCCTGCATATGGCTGAGCCCAGAACACAGAAGTTAGGGACTGATTAAGTCCAGCACTCAGGTTTTCATCCTCCCTTGTCCCCAGGTGAACAAGGGTTGACATACTTAGAGGATGCCATGGGGATCCCATCTGGGACACCAAGTTTTTCCCTGACATTCTCCTTTGTCTTCACTTTTCTCCATCCAGTGACCTGGATGTATGACTCGTACGTTTATTATTGCCAACGTCCAGCATGAGTAGATGTGACAGGGGTCTAGTCAGTGACCAGGTGTCTATGGGGACTGGGAAGACAGGAAAGGATTGGAGTCATAATGGAGCAGGAAGGGGACGTGAGGACACAGAGGTGCAGCGGAGGCAGAAGAGTGCTGGGAACAGGCTACTGGCCAGAGAACGTGTGAAGGCAAAGGACCTTGACAGAGCTCTGGCCAGCCCCCCCACCCCCGATCTACCATCTGAGTGGCACCTGGGCCTCAGGCCAATCGAGAAGTTCCTGTAGATTCTGACCCAACCCAGAATCTGCTGCATCCTCCTTCCAAGAAAGCACAGAGCCCTATAGGTGGGGCAGAGGCAGGAACCACAGGACATCTCCTCAGTCCTTCTTTGAGGTCTCTGAGGACCCTGGTTACCTTCACTTCTTTCCACTTGTGTCTGCCATGCCTTGCTAAGAACCCATCTAAGATTGGGGTGAGGCAGTTCAGCATTTCTGTAGCCCCTACTGTCCTATGGCAGGTAGCACCAATCAATCTTGCACTGTCCTGCCAAGCCCCAGGAAGTTCCAGTGCTTTTGAGTCCAGGCTTCTAATAGACTGGGGGGTCATCGCTGAGGGCTAGGGGACTCACAGAACTGAACACATAGAGTGGCAAACAATCACTCCACTACCCCATAGCCCCGTGAAATACTAAGGACAACTCCAACAGTCTTCCCAACAGCAAGTCAGCGGTGGTAGCGGTGGGGTGGCTTCAGGATTTGGGTTTAATCCCAAGCACGAGGGCAGTCAGGAAAGGATTTGATTTCATTCCTTCAGATGCCCAAGCCCTGGCCAGAGCCCCAGGGCGCAGGAGTGAAGGCCACTGCTGCCTAGCCCCTACCAACAAAGCCTTCCTTTATTAAACAGAGATTGTGTTACATTCCACTTGAAGGAAATAGGGGCGTGGTGAGGGATATGTCCAGGTTGGATACCCCAAGCCCAGTTCCCAGTGGGCTATGATGGATGGGTAAGGCAGGGTCCAGGTCCTATGTAGCCACTCCATCCAGTCCCATACAGGGCCCCTGTGGTCTGGATGGCAGCCCACAACTACATCCTGAGGCTCCCCTGTGGCACACTTTGAGAAGAAAGAGGCCAGGCCCCTGGCAATTTTAGGGCCAGGGCCTCCTGAAGATGGGGTTGAAGTAGAGAGGGAGGGTCAGAGAGGCCTCTATTCAGAAGAATGGGACAGGGTCTTACTCTTTTTCAGAGCACTTTGGGGCAGTTATCCCTCCACCGTGCTCAGATTGGAGACCTTTGCCCTACCACTGGGGAAGTCTAATGAGGCCACTTGGGAACAGGGTGAGAGATGGCCACAAGGGGGTGCTGGTGACCCAGAGCTTAGAGGCCGCGGTGGAGCATACTCTGGAGATCAGCCACAGAACAGTCCCTTTCTGAAGACAGGGCAGCAACAGAGCATTGGTAAACAGCAGGGACTTTTGGAGGGGGTACTGGCTGTTCAGGGGTCCCCTCCCTAGAGTTGAGTCTCTCTCCAGTATGGCTCCGAGCTCCTTGGTCTTTGGTGCTTTCTTGAAATTTTCTTGGTGGCTACAGAGAACAGTGGTCAAGAGGGTCATCTCATGAAGTCCAGGGCAGGCTGTCCTTCCGTCTGTCCCAGGAGGAATGGATGGGACTGGCTTAGTTCTGTCTCTACAGCCTGGCTGTTTATCTGTCCTTTCAGCTTCTGGCTCAAGCTGGCTCCAGTATTTCTTGACTGTCTGTCCCAAGGCAGCCGTTTGCTCTAGCTCAGAGCCTACTTCAGGCCTGGGATCACGCCCTAGGCCTCCTGGGGGAAGAAGCCAAGCTTGGCTAGTGACATCCCCTTCCGAAGCCTCATGATCTCCCAGAACATCGGCTCAGCTGCAGACAGAGAGGACAATTCATGGTCACTTAAGACAACTGCCCTGGCCTCCCTGGCTTTGGGCAGGGGAGTTCAGACACTCTCTGCCACAGCTGTTTTCATCATGGGCTTAGAACTACACTTCTCCAGTTGCAAATGTTTTCCCACCTTGACCCAGAGCAGTGAGCAGGGCCCAGGGTATCAGTCCCTGTGTCTGGAGAAGGATCCAGAAGGCAGGGAACCCATGTTCTGGTGGCCAAGAAGAAGTAGGGAAGAGTCACAGGAGAGACCCATCATAAAGACCCTTGAATGTCCAAGCCAGTAACAGGAATGATATCTCTGCTGGCCCTAAGGATTTCTAGGCAGAAGAAAAAGCAGCATGGCCCAGACGTGTGGAAGGCACCAGGTTTGCTGCCCAATGAAGCAGAACCCATCATTAAGGAGGACTAGGGACACTTTATTAATGTACAATGCTCCCTTTTGCTGGCCTTCTACTGAAGGGACCCTACACTCCTGTCTCGGCTGCTGCTGGACAGGCAGTTTTCCAAGGCGCTTAACCAACCCCATTCTGCCCGGTCTCCCTCCCTTGGAAACTATCCCGGAAAAGAACACTAGAGGGCACTCACCATCCTGCCGAACCAAGCCTTGCTGGATGTAGCGAATGTAGGTGAAGAAGTTGCATACTGCAGTGATCTGTGGGCAGAATGGAGAGGGTGTGACCCACCAGATTCCCCAGACTCTAGGGTCTCCTCCAAAAGCCAATGTAGACCCTATCCCAGAACAGTAAGTCAAAGGTACCTGGCAGAGCCAGGGGAGTGCTTGCTGACTCTGCTAGAGCTGGGCTTCCAAGGTTGAATTAACACTAGCAAGACACCCACAGCTCCCAAGAATGACTGTTGCAATGCCTGTAAGCAATGTAGCAAGCAAGACACAGACACTCACCATGCCCATTTTACCAGTGATAAAGACTGGTAAAGTGTGCGGTTAGGAAGTGGTCAAGCGGACATGAAATCAGGCAGCCTGCACCAACATCCAAGCTTAGTCCCTTGTGGACCTGCTCATTCTGAGCAAGGAGGTCCAGGCCCACCAGCTGCTATGTATAATTCCACGAAAGGCAATTAGAGTTGCTTTCCCAGGCTACCTTGTCCCTAAGCTTGAGGACCCTTGTATGGCTTGAGGCCTGTTCCCTGCCAAGTTCTGGTGACCCTTTACTGGCAGAGGCACAGCCCCAAAGACTCTCACAGAGAGGAGGGGGCTGTGTTGTTATCCTGCCCAGAGGCCACCCCCAGGCCTGGCCTCATGTCACAGCTTCTGAGGGTTTAGGCGACATTGAGCCCATGGTGCCTACTTTTGTGGGGGAACACAAGGCCAGCTCTTTAGCTAGGCTGGAGGGAGCTCTGTGCCCCAGACTCCCTCTGGATCTAGCCAAAGCTAAGCCCTGTCTTGGTTTGCCTCCTTTCCCTGCCTCACCCTGCTTCCCTCACTCCATTGAGAAGGTCCAGAAATGTCCACGCAGGCTCTGCATCTAGAAAACCAGCCAAGATGGGAGGTAGCAGGCAGCAGGGCCCACGAGAGCCCTATCCAGGATTCTGGGACAGGGAAGGCCTGCATGTGAGGCACCCAGAGGCTGGCAGGCACAAGAGACTGCGGGGAGGGGTGATGCTCTTGCTAGGCCTCCAAACATAAAACTTGCCAGGAGGCCAGAGAGGGTGCAGGGAGCTGGAGCTGGGGGGAGGCTGCCAAAGGCAGGGTGGTGTGAGAAAGCATAGGAGCATCTGCCAGGTGTGGCTGGGCCTGGTGCTGGGAAGGGGGACAGCGCAACTCCAAGGCCAGGTAACAAGCTGGCAGTGGGCAGCCACAGGGGGCTGAGCACTGAGTGGGAGTGGCACAGTGGTACAGTTTCTCCCCTGGGCTGTGCTCTTTGTCAACACCTCATCCCTCAGTCTGTTTGAGCAAGGATCACATACAAACCATTAGACCTCAGCTCCGCTCTCTTCTGCTACACAGCTTTGCCCAGCAGAACCGGACACCAAGGTCACAATAAAAGAAAGTGCTGCGTATAGTTTTGCAAGACACAAGGATAGCCCTTCTGTTGACCTGTGGGTTGGGCTAAGAAGGGATATAGGGGACTTGAGGTCACAGAACAAGGCTCTGGGTGCCCTGCAGATACAAAGTAGGAGCTGCAGACAATTCAGTCCAAAGACTCCAGGTCTAGGCTGTGTGGCTCTGGAGCACACCCCGGCCCTATTTTTAAAGGCCATGTGATAGGCTGGGCAGTGGTGGCGCACGCCTTTAATCCCAGCACTCGGGAGGCAGAGCCAGGCGGATCTCTGTGAGTTCGAGGCCAGCCTGGACTACCAAGTGAGTCCCAGGAAAGGCGCAAAGCTACACGGAGAAACCCTGTCTCGAAAAACAACAACAACAAAAAAAGGCCATGTGGTAGAAGCTGAGGGTGTCCCTAGCCTACAAGGAGCTTTAGGGACACATAGAACTGAATTCTACTAACAGCTGCAGGAGCTTGGAAAGGGCCCTGAACTCAGAAAGGAACCTGCTTGAGCTGAGATCTGACTGCAGGCTGATAGGTCCCTGAGCTGAGGCTGCCTGGTGCC
Source organism: Peromyscus eremicus (assembly GCF_949786415.1). Taxonomy (NCBI): domain Eukaryota; kingdom Metazoa; phylum Chordata; class Mammalia; order Rodentia; family Cricetidae; genus Peromyscus; species Peromyscus eremicus. Next base: position 51,421,701 of record NC_081416.1, read on the forward strand.
TCGGTGTCCAGGCTCCCGGCCCAGGAGGAAGGTGAGAGACTAGGAGTGTTTAACTGCCAGACACGATGGCTCAAGCCTTCAATCTCAGCACTCGGGAGGAAGTGGCAGGCGGAGTTCTCTAAATTCAAGGTCAGCCTGGTTTATACAGCAAGTTCTAGAACAGCAAGGACTACATAGAAAGACCCTGTCTCTGACGGATGGCAGTGGCGCATGCCTTTGGTCCCAGCACTCAGGAGGCAGACACAAGCAGATCTCTGTGAATTTGAGGCCAGCCTGGTCTACTGAGCGAGTTCTAGGACAGGCTCCAAAACTACAGAGAAACCCTGTCTCGAAAAAAAAGAAAAAGAAAAGACCCTGTCTCAAAACAAAACAAATAAACAAAAAAAGGGTAATAACCTTTTGGATGGGGATATAGCCAATTGGCAGTGTGCTTGCCTATTGGTAAACATGGTAAAAATCCAGGCATGGTAGAGCATGCCTATAATTCTAGCACTTGGGAAGTGGAGGCAGGAAGATCATTGCTGTGGGATGGTCTGTATGTCAAATGTGTTGCTGATTGGTCAATAAATAAATCACTGATTGGCCAGTGGCCAGGCAGGAAGTAAAGGCGGGACTAACAGAGAGGAGGATTGAGAGAACAGGAAGCTGGGTGAGGGAGACACTGCCAGCCGCCACCATGACAAGCCGCATGTGAAGATCCCGGTAAGCCACAAGCCATGTGGCAAGGTATAGATTTATGGAAATGGATTAATTTAAGCTGTAAGAACAGTTAGCAAGAAGCCTGCCACGGCCATACAGCTTGTAACCAATATAAGTCTCTGTGCTTACTTGGTTGGGTCTGAGTGGCTGTGGGTCTGGCGGGTGACAGAGATTTGTCCTGACTGTGGGCAAGGCAGGAAAACTGTAGCTACAAATGGCGCCCAACGTGGGGCAAGAGTTTCCACCTAAAACCTGAGTAAAAAGATTCTAAAACGGAGCTAAAAACAGCTCCTAGTTGTCTCTTTCAAGCTAGCATCAGCCTGCGTGTTTGAGCTACTATGGCGGGTTCCTGGCGTGCATGCTCGACCTGCAGTATGGCGGGAATGAGGCCTCTGCAAGTGGCACAATAAGCTATGTGGTGGATTTAGCCTTTGCTAGTACAAAACAAAAAAAAAAGAGGTTTCTGGGCTACACGCTGCTTTGATAGAAGCATAGACCCACTATTTCTGAGAGTTGATGGCTCCCAGAGCTGGCAGAAAAACGTACCACCGCCATATTGGGAAGCTGAAGTGGGCAGAGCCAGCAGCCATAGCGCCAGCGCCCTTTCAGGCTTAGAAGGCTGCAGTTTAAAGCAATAGGCTCAAGCTAATATAAAAAAAATAAGCCACGTAAAGATGGCTACCACACAGAGAATCTGAATTATGTTCTCTTTGATATTCATAACTGAAGAAAAACATTTGATTACAAAAGCTGTTGAGTTATGCCAAAATGTATATTTTAAAGGTACCTTGACTTCAAAATTTGGATGTAAGGATATGTTGCTTTGGAAAGGAGGCTTTGCTTTTGTTTCCACAGAAAGCCAGAGGCTATGGATTTGTTCCAGATTAAGATACATCAGGTTTGACCAGCCAAGACCACCTGAAAGGTCTCCGATGACACCATGGCCCAGATGATCCAACATCCAGAACCATTTCAAGGCAACTGGCTCAGACGATACACCCTCATGGACTACTCCATAATCCTAAAATATTCTTTGTGTCCCCATAAGATACAGCGCCCTCCTCCAGCAGGAAGTAGTAAGAGAAGCTACGCCCAAATTCCCAAATATACCAAACTGACTTTGGAGATGTGTAAAGGTTAAAACCTTCCTTTTTAAGAAAAGAAAAGGGGAAGTGCTGTGGGATGGTCTGTATGTCAAATGTGTTGCTGATTGGTCAATAAATAAATCACTGATTGGCCAGTGGCCAGGCAGGAATTAAAGGCGGGACTAACAGAGAGGAGGATTGAGAGAACAGGAAGCTGGGTGAGGGAGACACTGCCAGCCGCCACCATGACAAGCCGCATGTGAAGATCCCGGTAAGCCACAAGCCATGTGGCAAGGTATAGATTTATGGAAATGGTGACAGAGATTTGTCCTGACTGGGAGCAAGGCAGGAAAACTGTAGCTACAGATCATAGTTCAAGGTTATCCTAAGTTGGGTTGTGAGAAACTGGCTAGAAAAACTAGCATATTATCTTAAGCCCCTATATTTATGGTTATTTGTCACATAGCAATAGGAAAATGAGGCATTTGGCCTGGCTATGGTCGGGATCAACCTCTGTACCTCTGAGAGTTGTTCAGGCAGTGCATCCCAGCCAGAGGTCCAGAGTTCTAGCCCCTATAGTCCCAAAGAATCCAAGTGACATTTGTGAAGGATGACTCACCCTGGCCCGGGATGATGGAGAGATGTAATAATGACTCTCAGAGTCCCCGAGGCGGATTCGGTGGTGGCAGGTACGGGCCAGTCCACTCAGGGCACATGTGCTGGGGAGAACAGAGCAAGTGTAAGGCGCTGAATAAGGCTACAGAGGCAGGGATGTGTGCACGCTAGAGGGTGCATGGACAGTTAGCACAGGAAGCAGGTAGGAAGTAGGACCTGGCCTCCTCTTCCCTCCCCTCCCAACTTCCAAAGGAGCTCAGGGCCAAACAAATATGTGGGATGGGGCAAGAGTCCTCAGGAAAGACCTGAAATGCAGCTGGATCCATGCCCACACCCCACCCCAGTTCCTTTTCCCACACAGGCAGAGGAGCTTGGTCAATCTCATGTCATACCAAGTATTCCAAGGCCTCTCCCTCTGCAGCCTCTTAAACTGCCCCACGCCACATTACTGGGGACCTTATGCCCAATCACCTCTTTCCCTAACTGAATTCTGGTCTGACTGCCTCCCACATCCCCCCACCAGGGTTTTTCATCTATCCCTATGTCATCTCCTGCCCACCAGGCCTCACTAAGAACCCCCTCCCACATCGCCTCTCTCCTCAGCCAGGCCTGGGAAATCCACTTAGTACCTTCAGCTACCCACATATTAGGTTTCCATGGTCCTGAGAGCCCACTGTCCAGCCTCCCACTCCCAAATCTTGTTCCTCCACTGGTCCCTGCCTTCGTGAAGAGGCCTAGAGCGTCACCTACAATGCTCCCTCCCCCACACCTGCACTTGGTTGTCATGTTCTCAGCCTACATCGTTCCTTTTGCTTGGATTCCCTCAGCTCCTTCCAACTACTCTCTACTTTCTCTACCCTTTCTTCTTCTCTATGTTACAGCCAGGAGCACCTCCAAAGGCCATGTCTAACTCATCTCATCATCCTTCCCTGTGGCTTCCCTACTGCTCAGGAAATACAGACTCTCAGGTAAAGGACGGTTGATAGTGTTCGTTGCCTCTTCCTTCACTGTGAGGCTGAACCTTCACTGAAAGTTCACCAGAGGACTTTCTTTTAAGGTAACACATGCTGATGACACTCCAGCTTCCCTGGCCTTCCTTCATCCTGTTCCCTCTGCCTGTAAAGCTGGCTCGGATGCTCCCTCTGTGTGGCCAGGCTTCCTTTGTGGGACCAGCCCCACCAGCCAGCTCTAGAATGCCAGGGGGCAAACCTGCCCGACCCTCCATCCACCTCGACCGCTCACTTCTGTGGCTACCCTTGCCCAGTGCTGACTGAGCAGCATGCAGGTAAACTGCCAGGGCTGTGAGTAATGCATTGGCAGGAGGTCGAGCCAGCCTAGCAATCACTTATATGCCAATCAGAGCCCAGGATCTCTGTGAGGCAGAAGAGGCGGGAGAGGAAGAACGGACGGGACGATACCAGCCAGAAGAAACACCCCAGCTGGCAGCAGGAATTTTTGTCAAAGATACTTCCTTGACCTAAGTGGGGAGAGTGATGACTGTTCCTCTCTTGTGGTTTAGTGTTTTCACTTTTTTAAAATTTTATGATTTAATTTAATTTTACATATTAGCCACGGATTCCCCTGTCCTCCCTCCTCCCGTGTTTTCACTTTTTTAAAGCAGGGTTTTGTGTAGCCCAGGCTTGTCCTGAAGTTGCTATGTAGCCAAGAATGATCTTCAACTTCTGATCTTCCTGCTTCTACCCCCCAAGTGCTGGGATCATAGATGTATGCCGCTCTGCTTGGTTTTACAAGGTGCTGGGGATGGATTCTGTGGCTTTGTACATGCTAGTCAACGACTTGGTAAGCTATACCCCCAGCCCCATGTCTTGGGAGTCCCTAGACTAGGTCAAAAACCATGGGAGACTGTCACCCTGAATGTTACTGTTCCTACCTACCTAGACGGACTCTATAGCCCATCTAGGAGGCCCAAGACTCAGGCGCCTATCCCAGTCCCCTAGGGTGCTGCCCAAGGCTCCATTTTGGACCTTCCCGCATGGGCGGGAAGGGGCCTAGGGCACTAAGCTTACTTGGTGATGTGACATTCAACAGTGGGCACCTTCACAGCAGGCAGTGTCTGTGAAGCCACAGGCTCGATGGTGAGTGTATTGTCCTCCACAGCAGCCCGCACCAGAGCTGAGAGCTGTAGCAGATCAGGGTACAGCAGTGAGATGCTGGGTGACTGGGAACTCATAGGATGGGTCCCCAGCTGGCCACCCTTGGCCCCCCAGCCCACCTCACCTCCTGCACTGTGAAGTCGAGGCAGGGGCCCACATCCTCCCGGTACACTCTTTCCAGGAAGGGGCAGTCCTTATCCAGGGTAGGTGATGCCCTCCAAGCCTGGAACTCTGAAAACAGGGTCGTATCCACCTGCAGGGGAGGGGAGCCAAGTGGGGGCAGTCAGGGACGAGGGTGAGCACCCCAGAGAAGGCAAAGCTGATGGAGAGGAGAACAGGAGGAGCAGGAGGGCGCAGTGGCCCATCAGGCCTGTCCTCAGCAGCCATGCAGGGGAGCAGAGTCCAGGGAAGAAGAGGTCCTGTCTGCCCTTTGCACCAAAGATTTAGAACAACACAGTTTGGGTCTGGGTGTACATTAAGTTTCTTGGCACTGCAAAATTACAGACTTGGATCCAGGGCCTTGGCCTGAATTCTGCTACTGACTCCTTTTGGAAGAAACATCAAGAGCAAGCCTGTAAGAACCTGTGGGTCCCCAGAGGCACCCACGGGTCTCTGTACATCTAGAATGCACATATAGGTACATGCACACAGGAGAGAACATTCAAAGGTTTCCCTGCTGCCCAGTTGAGGAGGCAATGATGGCCTGCCCTGGGCTGCATGCACAGTAAGTGAAGCCCAGATGGGAGAGGAAGGGGTGGCCCCTTAAGGAGCCATTACCTGTCGGGAAAAGGAGAGAGAGGTAGCGGAGTTGGGGGCCATGGGCGGCTCCCCAGATGGGAGCTGCCAGGTCGGCTCGTAGGTGAGGTGGATGGCCTTGCTGGGGATCACGCACAGGAGCAGGGAGAGTAGAGGGGGCAGCCCAGGCTGGGCCAGGGGATGGGTGGACGGATGGACAGACAGACATACAGAGACAGACAGGAGGAAGGAGGAGATGTCAGTGTCCAATGGGAAGCTCAGTGCTCAGAAGGGGACTGAGAGGGCTGTGCTTGCACCTCCCTGGAAGCTCAGGGGACAGATGAAGAGCGTTCTGAGCTAGGACGGGCTTGAGCGAGAGCCCGAGGAAGCTGGATCTCACCCCACGTCTCCCCAGTGTTCACCGGATACAGCCTGAACTGGCTCTTTCCTGTCCTCAGTTCCTCTCCCAGAGGGGTGGGGGGCGGGCATGCGGTGTGGGAAGTGCTAACAGCTACCCAAGGACCTGTGGTCATGTCAGTCCAGCCTGGACCAAGCCTCCCTCCCGCTTTTCCCCACTGAGGCAGGACAGAGATGCTTCTCTAAGGTCATACTTGCCTCAGCACCACAGCCAGAGGCACTGAGGACCCTAGAAAATACATAAACAAGTATGGAGTGGTCTTAGACCTCAAGCCTGTAGCCACAAAACACCAGGTAGCCCCTCTCTAGATGTCCAGGGGCACGGTCTTGTCACTCTTCGCATAGGAAGTGCATCTCTGAAGAGGTTTCCTGATAGAGGAACTTCAGGATCTAAGACAGCTCAAATTCAGAGGTTACCACCTCCTGCTTGGAATCAGAGGAGCCTGCCCAGCCTTCACAGTTCAAGGGACCCTGAAGCCCAGAGTGGGGAGAGACAGGTGGCAGGTCCCACAGGAGGGGTCAGGCTGGCTCCTCCAGGATGCTCACTTGGCGGGTTAAGCAGGATCACCCTTCCCTGTTGTGAGCCCACCATGGCCTGTGCCTCACCTCCTTGCCTTCTTTGTCTGGGGTGGGGATATGCCCTGCAGTGGGGCACACAACTGGGCAGAGGGAACTGCTGGTACTCTTATGGCGTGAGTGGCCCTTTCGGGGTCCGGCCTTGGTGGGGCTCAGCAGCTGTGGGTGGAGCTCACGGTTGGGAGAGGCTGGTGTGGACGTGATGACCAGTGTCTTCAAGGCTGTCACCTCTGCCTGTAGCATGTCAATCTGGCCCAGACAAGATGACCATCAACCCCAATGTGGGGTTAACGTCACCATGGCTACCACAGCCTGTCAGCCAAGCAGCCCCAGCAGTAACTAGCCCTCCCCTCTCCCTTGGAACAACCTCTAAGACATCTATTCTATAGATAGGGAGACCAAGGCCGGGAGGAGACACGGCCTGCCTCAGGACACATCCTGAGACTCTGCTGGAGGAGCTCTCTGGGAACTTCTTGGATCTCCTACTGCGTATTCAGGGATCTCCAGAACCCAAGAACAGGCCAAGCTTCACATTTACTGATTGGCAAACACTATGAGAAAGGAAGCTGCTTGCCTGTGTTCTACAGCCAAGGCCCACATTTCTGCTTTGAAGTCAGGAGGAGAACCTGTAATAACCGCTGGGCCCTCCTGGACTACAGAGGACCCCCCAAAAAAGTCTCTATGGTGCAACAGGAGCACTGACGGAGTCTGGGGGCCCTGGGCTACTTAATTTTAGACCCACCCTGCCTGTCCCAGACCTGTGTTCTTTTGTTCCTGAGGCCTAGTAGGTCTGTGAGGAACCTGTTAGTTGAGGGCAGTATACCCCACCAATGGCTGTGATGGGAGCCTGGAGCTGGCCTAGGCGCACAGGGATGGGTCTCACCTTGCCCCAGGCCTCCTTCAACTGCTTTTCTGACGCAGCCTGCTTCATGTTGGCTTCCCGAACCATCTTGTGAGCTTCCTAGAAGAGGGGGCACCTCTGCATGAGTGATCACAAGACAGCGGACACCCAGGCCAGCCAGGCCACCCATTCCCAGGCTGCCCAGTGTACCTGGAACAGGCTGGCTGTGAGTTCCTCCAGCTCCTGCTCCAGCTGTGCACGCACCTTGCAAAGCCGTTCACACTCCTCGTCCTTCAGCTTCAGCTCCTGGGTGCAGGCAGGAGGCTGTCAGCCTGCCCTAGCCAGGCTCCATCTCCCAGCCTGGTGTGAAGCTCTAGCCCACCAGCTCACCTCACCGGTAGCTGCCAATCTAAGGTACTTTAGCCCATGCACAAGGTGAAAACCCTAGCCCAGCCGCCCAGCAGAGCTGGAAGCAGATTTCCGGAGGAGTCAAGAGGTATGAAAACATTTAGGATTTCTGAGACTTCAGTGGTGGAACGCATGCTTAGCATGCTTGAAGCCCCGGGGTTAAACCAGCCTCTTCAGTTCCCAGGACTGCAGCATGGGCCTGGCATGTAACCTAGGCAAGTGATGACCCTTCTCCCTTCCACAGCTACCTGGGCTTGCTCAGTCTGACTACTCTTCCTCAGCCCTCGACCCCACTCTGGAGCACCCACCTTCTGGGCCTTGTACAGCTCCTCCTTCAGGAACTCTGAGCCCTTCTCCCGGATCTCCATGGAGGAGCTGCGCAGGCGCGATACGTCCAGCGGAGCGGCTGCTGAGTGTTCTTCAGCCTGGGCCTCCTTCCGGGAAGCAGAAGCTTCCACCAAGCCCCCTGGGGACTCCCTATGACCTTTGCTGGGGCCAAGGTTTTTCCAGGGGACTGAGACCGCTGAGGGGCTGGTAGGGAGGCCCTCGTCTGGCTGGGGTGGGCTGCAAGGCAAACAAAGACATCAGTGCACACAGGCTGGGGACTCAAGACCTGCCGAGCTGAGCTCAGGGACCAACCCTAGGCCGTATACCTGCCACTTGAGCCTCAGTCTGTCCATCTGTAAAACAGGGCCACTGCAAGCTGTAACTGGAATGTCACAAGGGCAGAATGACCAAGCACGAACTTTCTTAGGGGCCAAGGCAGGGCTCACACATCTTTGTCATCCACTGTCCCCAACCTAGGGCACAGGGCAGTGCTTGGTATGTAGCAGGTGGCCAGCACTAAGTCCAAACTCAATTCACATTTGTTGAGCAGACAGATGAATATTAATGTATCAATGCTTAGAATGAGTCTCTGCTCTTACACCATAGGTAAGTACTGTCCCAATGATTGCCATTCCCAAGAGTTGAAGGGGATGAGCAAAAAACCTGGACACAGAAGAGGCAGTTAAGTGGGAGCCTTCATCCACACAGTTAAAGCAAATCAAACTTTATCAATAACATGGCATCGTTAATGGAAATGTCAATATAACAGAAATTCACAAAGGCAGGCCAGAGAGGAAGCACCAGGCCTCAGCAGGCAGGCAGGATTCTACAAATAGCCCAGGCATAACAGACCCACTTCCTGCCACCCCTGGATTTTGTGAGAGAAAAATCCAGCTCTCCCTGGCCTTCTGTGTGATTTCAGACAAACACCCCCTCTTCTGGAAGTCTCAGAACCCTCCACTGGCTGATGCTGAAGCCCTGGGGGCACTGGGGTTCTGCCCTTATCCAGCCCCACCCCCAAGCTACAGAACCCCTAGAAAGCAGACCCTGAAGAGGGAAGAGAGGAAGGTCTGGTCAGTGGCCATGTGCTGAGCACAGCACCTCCGGATTCGCTTGCTCAGCAAAATCTGGGGCTCCTGAGCCAGCAGCCTCAGGGCGGCAGTGGCTTGGCGGGTTTGGGGGGGGGGGGCGCGGCTGGGCTGACTGATAACAGTGGGAAGTGAGGGGGAGGGGGCTCAGCCAAGCCTGCACTGGAAGAACACAAGGCCAATGAGACTAGGTCTTAGAATAATTGAAAGGAAATTCGGGGGACTATCCCTATCTCCTGTCCTCAAGGCCCTGAGAAGTTCACCAAAGAACCATCTGAGTAACATAAGGAAAGTGAGATCTTCGAGACAATAGCAGTGAATCCACTGCCCAGCCCAGACTTTTCTCTGCCCTGGAATGGGCCCAACATGTGGCCTTGAGGCTCCTGGAATTGGGCCCTGCTTGGCAGGGACTGGGCCTCAGTGAGTATAAGGCAAGGACGGAGATTCACCATTCCACCAGTGTGTGTGGCAGATTTTCCCAATACCATTGTTTGGGGGGAGGGTCTTGTTGACACAGGATCCTTGAGGCCTGAGCCCCCTAACAGTGCTGTGGCAGCTGTATTTGGGATGAGAATTCTGCCTAGGAACTGAGAGTTTTGTCTGTGTGTTAGTGTCTTTGTGTTTGTGATGGTACATGCATGTGTGTACACGGATGTGGAGGCCAGAGGTCAGCCTTGGATGTTGCCCCTCTGGAGTTTAAGCTAGGTCTCTTACTGGGATCTGGGTTTTGCTGATTGCTTAGGCTGACAGGGGCCTTGGAGATTCTCCTGCCTCTGTTTTCCCCAGGACTATGGTTACAAGAGTATGCCACCATGCCTGGCTCAAACTCAGGTCCTCACGCTGGCCTAGCAAGCATTTTATCAACTAAGCCAATTCCCCAGCCCCAGTGAGTGTGTGTGAGTGTGTGTGTGAGTGTGCGTGTGTCTAAGATTTATTTGTATTCATGTGCACGCGTATGCCTCTGCCCATGTATGTCATGAGTGCTGGTACTCACAGGGGCCAGAAGAACACATCAGCTCATCTGGAGCAAGAGTAACAAGCAACTGTGAGATGCCTGATGTGGGTCCTGGGAACTTGGGTCTTCTAGTTAAGCAGTAAATGCTCTTAATCACTGAGCTCTCTCTCCAATCCCATACATTATTTTAAATACTCTTTACACAGTAATTGTAGCCTTTTCCCATTCCTATAGATGGGGATGCAAGCTCAGAGAGAGGAGGGGGACTTCTGTGGGAGCCCCCAGCTGGTGAGGGGTAATGTGGAGACAGGCAGTCAGGTCTTCAGCCACTGTCCTTAGCTTCTGGCCAAGTGGCCTGGTATGGAGTGAGTATTGCAGTCATCACATCTGCTTCATGATCAAGGGCTTCTGGGCCCAGGGAAACACAGTAGGCTCTTTATGAGTTATAGCAGGGAAGCTTTACCCAGTCTCAGCTCAAATTAGTTTATTGGACTCTTGCTCTGGCCCAGAAAGCATCCTGACTAGAATGATGGCCAATGAAGGGAGCGAACAGGACTATGACCAAGATCACAGACAGGCTTTGCTCTGGGAATGTCTGAAGTTCCTGGAATCTACTTTCCCCATAGATGGGCGGAAAAAGCATCAGGCAGAGGGGTGCTATCAGATCAAATAGGAAGTCACTTGTTACAGGTGAACAGGGATCAACCTTTACTGGGCAGAGATGCCTGAAATGTCCTGCAGCTGAACCTACAGGCACTGTATCCCATGGGAGTAGAAAGGTGTCTTCTGGAGACCTGGGGCCAAACCCTACCTTCTCCAATAGAAAATGATAGTCACAGTCATTCTGGCTAGTCATACCCAGCTTCATCCAGCAGTGTGGCTTGGACACAGGTAGGGTTTAGGGTTAGATGGAGGAGATCCCACCATTCTGCCAGCTGTCTCTGACTTTAGCCCACTTCCCGGGGTGATGGGACCCTATTTCACAGCCAGAAGACAATCTAGAAGGCCTGAGGCAGGGTCTCCATGACATCTTTCCTCCTAGTAGAAAAGTTCAATGCTCCAAGGTTGGAAGTAGGAAGCAAGGGAACAGCAGGAGGGGAAGGATACAGCGTGCGTGTGCGTGTGCGTGTGTATGTGTGTGGTGGACACCCAGCCTGCAGACCAGCCTCCTTTTCACTTTCCAGCTTCAAGGCCAGTTCTAGTGATCCATAAAGTTCAGAGGAAGAAAGAAAGGGTTCCACAGGCCCCACTGAGCAGGGCTCTCTGCCCACACACTTCAATCTGCATGTCAACCCCTCGGGTCTCCAGTAGGTCAAGGATCCACATCCCTGTACCTCCTCAGTCCAGGCTCTGTGGGAAGACAGTCTTCTGTGAGGCATACTATGGGATGGGAATGAATCTTCTAGGGATGACAGACACTAAGAGTCAAGATCAGAGTCAGGTGTGATGGCGCATACTAGGGAGCCAGAAGCAAGCAGATCTCTGTGAGTTTGAGGCCAGTCTGATCTACAAAGTGAGTTCTAGGATAGCTAGGGCTGTTACACAGAGAAACCATCCCTCAAAAAACAAACAAAAAGAGTCAAGGTCAGAGGCAGATGGGGTGGCCAGCATCCCCCATCCTGAATTTGGCTTAGGAGCCTAGGGCCCCCACATACAGGAAGTGCTCTCCTAGGTCACTTCCCCCGGAAATATAATGCAGTGGCTACAACCCTCAGTCCACCAGGCCTGTCCTGTGCAGGCCTGTCCAGGGGTTTTTGTCCCTATCCTCAAAGCATAACTGAAGGAGAACTGAACTCTGCAGCCTGTTAGTCACTCAGACACTCAAAACCCTTCTTGGGTCAGGAGCTAAATAGGATCCCTTGAACCCCTTTGAGCTTCTAACCTGCCTAGCCTGAACAAACCAGCCTATTCTGGGCTCTTCAGCAAGTGGGCATGGCCCTCTACAGCTCTTTCTACGATTAAGAATCCCTTCTCAGCCGGGCAGAGGTGGTGCACGCCTTTAATCCCAGCACTCAGGAGACAGAGTCAGGGGGATCTCTGTGAGTTCGAGGCCAGCCTGGTCTGCAGAGCAAGATCCAGGACAGGCTACACAGAGAAGCCCTGTCTCAAAACAAACAAACAAACAAACAAACAAACAAAAACAAAAAAAAAAAGAAAAGGAAAAAGAAAAAAAAAGAAGAGAAAAAAGAACAAAAGAATCCCTTCTCTCTTCCAGGCCACAATGGTTCACCAAATAAACAGCAGAGGGGGCCCTGAGCGCAGCTCTGGAACCAGAGAAGGACCAGACTGGGAGCACACATCCTACGCCGCCCGCCCAGGGAAGCTACAGAAATCTTGCCTAGAACTGACTCTCAGTGGGGCAGTGCCATGGTACTGTGGCGGGATTCAGACTCCTTCAGGAGACTAAGAATGACAGACATATGACATTCACATTCACACATTCACGTAGCAACAAGGTGCCAGGAAAGGGTCTGTGGCTCTCTATAAGCAGCCTACAAGCCCAGCAAACAGCCTAAGTCTTCAGGCCCAAACCAACAAGTACATAGGGTTTCCAGGTTCCTGGTTCAGGTCCAGGTCAGCCCACCACTTCAACCACCACGGGTGTCATGACAGCATTGTAGTGAGAGGACTCCACAGTCTAATCTTAATGACAAGGTAACCCAGCATGAGACAAGGTTAATGCCCTGGCTTGGAATACATAGCAAGGCGTTGGTAGGATGGGAACTGAACCCAGACTGCAGGCACAGCACAAACAGCATGTGACTTGCGCCTCACAAGCAGGAATGAATGGAGGTTTCGGAGAAGTGAGGCAGGATGCAGATGGGGTTTGAGGAAGTTAGAGATGGTGCCCAAGTAAGGGCAGAGTGGTGATGCCCAGGGCCGCCTTGCCTGCCAGGCAGGAATGAACTGGGGGTGACACACAGACAAAGCATTGTAGAGGGCCCATGGGCACGGGCAGGGGTGGAGCAGGACTTGGGTAGGAGGGCAGGTAAAATATGCAGCAGCGCAGTAGTTGATTAACTAAGCTCATTTAAAACCAAGGGAAAGCTCGGTGAGAACAGTGGGATGGGAATGAGGAAGTGGGAGGGGGTCTTCAGGGAAGCGAAAGGGGGTGGCCTGGGCTTTTGGGAACTACAGGGTGCTGTGGGTGGCTAGAGGGAAAAGGCAGGACAGTGGCAGCTGTTGGGAGGTACCAGCGGGAACAGCCAGCATCTGAGCCTGCGCTGAGGGGTGGCAGAGGGGGAACCCTGTGAATCAGAGACACATCTCATCTCTCTGATGGTAGGGATCTGGAGTTAGGTCAGAATCCAGTGAGCCAAGACAAGCAGGCATAAGGGACAGGCAAGAGACAGGGTGGGCCTTAGCCACTGCTAGAGAGGACTAGGGCAAAGGGTGGGAGGGATGTTAGGCCACTGATGGGGGAGGGCGCCGATGGGAAAGGGTTTCAAGCGCAGCAGCAGCAGGCCCTAGTGGGAAGAAGAGATCAAGAGACTAAGTAGGTGGTCAGGCCAGATTCTTCCTGCTACTGCCCCCAGGCCAAGCCAGGCCAGCCCAAGGGGGGACTCAACCCTTTGTCTCTCCACCAAGAGCCAAGCCAGGCCTGGATAAGTGAGGGTCACATGTTCTGCTTATATAGGCTTCTGGGGGACTTCCAGTACATTTAGTCCAAGATTTCACACACACACACAAACGCATGCACACACACACACACACACACACACACACACACACACACACACACACACCTCTAAAACCTCTGACATATAGCATGTGCCTAGTAAGCGCCTACCCTGCCAGCTTCCACATCCTGACCCTTCCATAGCTGCCAGGAAGCTTCCAGGGGCTACCATGGCATCCCTTCTCCCTCCCCTTTTCACGATGTACCTTCCCCTCCTCATTCTCCAAGGATTACTAAATATATATCCAGTGCTGAGGACCGGCAGGGCTCTACTGAGAGTCTGCTCTGATCCTGGACACAAACATGCTGGGCAAGGAATGGCAGGCAAGATACTTCCATCTGTCGAAAGGCCAGGGTGGGGGGAGGGTTCATGGAGGCTGCACAAGTCCTTCCCAAAGGGAAGGCCTATCTGCCTGATCCTGGGGCCCTCAGTCCCCTGTGACTTAGGTCTCAGGGCAGGAGTCCTTAGAGCAGGGAAGGCCCAGAACAGTTAAGTGACTTGCTCAAGACTGCAGAACCTAGATACCTACAACTGTGGAACTCCCTAGTCACTGGCCTGGGGCAAAGGCACGGCCCTCAACACCTGGGAGGCTGGGTGAGCTCAACCTTTTTTCTCAGCAGTCCATTGGAGTTTGGGCCTCCCTAGAGATAGTTATAATTAGTCCCATCCAGCGAGTGGGGAATCTGAGACCAGAGGGTCACACCAATGTTATATAGCTGCTCAGTGCCACAGAACCAGTCCAGAACCCAGACTCTGGACTCTGATGACCAAATGTAAAGTGTCCCGGACTGTGTTGGATACAGAAATCTCAAAGTATCATCCTCACTCCATTACTTAGAGTGGGCGTGGCCCCCAAGACCATATACCTATGCAACTACAGGAAATGGAGGAGAAGCCCAGTCTGGAGTGGGGGTGTGGGCGGGGGTGGAGGATCAGCCCCTTAAAGTGATGTTGGACAGCTAGGCATAGCAGTGCTGCACCAAGAAAACTAAGGCAAGAGGATCAAGAGTTCTAGGCCAGGGCCAGTGAGATGGCTAAGTGAGGAAGGGTGCTTGCTGTGTAAGCTTGGGGACCTCGGTTCAATCCCTAGAACCCATGTAAAAGTAGAGGGAGAGTACCAACCTCATAAAGTTGTCCTCTGACCTCAACATGTATGCAGCCACCCATGTGCTCCCTCCCCTATCTTACACTCACCCTGCACACTAATAAAAAATTCTTTAAAAAGAGTTCTGGGTCAGCCTCGTCTATGTGGCAAGAATCTGAGTCCACAAACAAAGCAAAACAAAAGGAGACTGTGGCTGGGGCTGCAGTTCGGTTGGGAGAGTACTTGCCCAGCACATGCAAAGCTCTACATTCCCACCCTGGCACCACCTAAACCAGCCATTGTGGCTCATGCCTGAGTCCTAGTCCTTGGGAAATGGAGAGAAGGGGTCATCCTTGACTATACAGGGAGTTTGAGGCCAACCTATACTACATGAGACTCTGTACCCACTTCCCCCACTCCAAAAATCAGACTGGAGCTGCCATTTACTTCAAGGCTTATGCTCTAGAATCCTAAGAAGGATCTCTACTCCTGGCTCCTAACAGGGTCCAGTCACTTGTGTTCAGCCCCATTAGGACCCTGCCATTAACAAACACCCAAGAGTGATGCTCGGTTCATCTTACAGCAGGAAGCTAAGCCCCAGAAAGCCTGGATTTGCCAGTCCCCAACTCTTTCTGGACTAGGATCCACAGCTCCTAAGAGATGCCTCTTGGAGCTGACATGAGCTTCTAGGGGGTCACATAGCAAGATCTAGCAATGTATGACCCTGAGCATGGCTCCTCTTAACTGCTGCAGGGAATGGACTGCTCCAAGGCTCCCAAGACCCCAGTGCAGGCTAAGAAGGTCAGACTCTGGTCCCTATGTCTAAGGGCTGGGGAGATGGCTCAGTGGGTAAGAGTGCTTGCTGCTTAAGCATGAGGACCTGGGTTCAGATCCCAGTTGGCCATATGTACCTGCAAGCTGAGCACTGTGAGGGCACACGGCACTGTGAAAATCACTAGGGTATACCACCAGCCACCAGCTTAGCAGGAAACAAGTTGCAGGTTCAGTGAGAGACCCTGTTTCAAGGGAATATACAGTGGAGAGAGACAGGACACCTGGCATCTCCTCTGACCCCCATGTACACACACACACACACACACACACACACACACACACACACACACACCTCAATCTGGCCCCAGCCCAGAGAAGGGACCTGCACCCTTATGGTCGGTCATACAGCAACTGCCTCAGTCCACCCAGCATAAAGGCTCACAACTTCCTTCAGACCAGGCTGCTCCTCAAACACACAGCCCCAGACAGGATCAAACACATGCATCCCCAAGCAGGATTGCATCAACCTCTGCAGGCACCAGGAACCCACCCGACACACTTTCCAAGCCTCTTTCCCTGGAGTGAAATTCCAAACACAGGTTGGTTTCTGCTCCCTCTAAAAGATCCAAGCCTGTCCACACTGCACATGAGCTCAGGTTTGGTGCCCCGGCTGGAGTGGAAGCCCCATTTCTCCCCTAGCACCTCAGGTCAAGCTCAGCTGGGGTCTATGAAAGTAAATAGATCTCACCTGTTCCCCTCCCCCAGGGGCTTTTCTCCTTCCTTCTATCCTGGGACAATCCTTAGTAGGAACACCCCCCAGGACCTAGTCCCTCCAATCCAGGGAGAAGGTATTTGCCTAAATTCAAGAAAGGACATCAACCTTTATGAACACAGGGCAGGATCTCCTATTAGATTGACCAAGAACAGGAATCAGTCTTAAGAACCAAATGGTCCTAACAGATGTGAGAGGTGGTGAGGGATGTAGAAAGGGCTCACCCAAGTCTCAGGGTCTGTGCTGTTCAGCTCCTCCAGACTGCGAGTCAGCACAGACCCATCCCACATCTTGAATCACAAGGTTCCAATCAACTGGCCGGGGACCTTGGAGAGACACTGCTAGCTTTCTCAATTGCACTGCTTCCCCAGAGTTCATGGGTGTTCCCTCCTTTAAATGCGTGCCCCAGATTTACTCTGCAGTATACATACTACCACTCATCACCCGCCCCCTGTCCCCGTTCCCCACTTCTCTCATGAGCTCCATTGGAGCTAGGAGGAGTTGGCGCTGTCACCTTCCCTCTCTGGGGCAACTCAGACCGGTCCCGCCAAGGTCCTTTCAGCTCTTAGGCAGCAGAGTGTCCTCACGGTACAATGCCACCCTCCGCTGCAGGCAGGGCTGGGAGTACAGATCATCTCCCAAGTGGGATGCAAACAACAGCGGGGACCCCCTGTTCTCCCACCCAGGAGGCCAGCGCGGCCCAGACCAAGCGCAGAGCCACCGGCGTGCGGGGACCTACCCGCTCCACATCCCGGCGCTCCCTGCTCTCCGCGTTGCCGCAGCCGCGTCCACGCGCACAGCCAACTCTGTCCGGGCCCCAGAGCTGCCCTGCAGCCTGTCAATCGCTCCACCGCCGGTCTGTCCCGCTGGCCGCCAAGGTTCACGGCTCCGCCCCACCCTGGCCCTTCCCCTGCCCTGGGCGGGTCACGTGCTCGAGAGGCGGCCCCAGGCCACGTGCCCGGCCCCGCCCCTCTGCCGGCCCAGCCCGGTCCCTCTAGCTGTGTGGGTACCGTGATCCCGCGGAGCGAGGGCAGGACTGGTCCGGTCATCTCGCAGCCAGAGCTGGCCTCGGCCTTTCCCAGTACTCTTTGCCTCGCACTTTTGGACCACCGTTGCTTGAGGTGCTCCTACAATGGCTCCCGGGGGTCTCAAGCTCTGATTCTCGCGCAGATTGTCACTCAAAGCGGCCAGACACCTCCTACACACTCACTCAGACTTCTAGCCCTGTTACAAGTCTCTGGAGCGCGGAGCTCTGCATCAGTTCCTGTGTGACATTGGACTTCTGGGAAGGAGGTGGGGTAGACCCCAAACTAGTCCCGTTCGTTGAGCAGTTAACCCCAGAGGGCACTCCTTGGGCCCAACTTACCAATTCTGCTTTCCAGAGCCCTCCCCATGTACCTCTGGACTCTCTGCTCATCCCAGCCTTTCCAGCCATTTTAAGCTCTGGAGACTACTCCACCAACCTCACAAGCACCTGTCAGTCCCAGGTATTTAAAAAAATAAAAAAAATTTTAAAGTCTCTATAAGGTTTGAATCCCTAGCCACTGGTCACCTGTCCCTGCGTTCCTCTGTCCTGCTTTTACCCTGGCCCTGACCACTGACCTGAATGAAGTTCAGCCTCAGATTAGGATCCAGTGAGTAGAGCCCATAGCCAACCCCTCCTGGAGTGCTCCTGTGGAACTGCCACAGGCAGGGTCTGCAGACCCCCTCTGGGCTTTTGAGAACACATCTCACTCATCCATCCACACAAAGAGGCAGTCTGAGGACTTCTGAGCTGTCTGAGGACCCTTGAAAAAGCAAGAAACCCTCCAGGCTGGAACCCCTCCCTCCCTTTCACCCTCCCTCCCTCTCCCTTAATCCCCTCTTCGCAGTGGGTGTGAGTCATATATTGCCTAGGCTGATTTCCAGCTTCTGGGCTGAAATGATCCTCCCTCAACTTCTCCGTGGCTGTGACCACAGGTACGTACCACCATGCTTGACTTACAGAATCCAGTATGGTGGACAATAGGTGGGGGACATGCTTTCAAGGGCCTCTGCCAGGGTCTCAACTTGCCTAGGACCCATTCACCAACTAATAGTGTCTCCTTTCAAAACAAAAACGAGTTAGGCTGGAGAGATGGCTCAGCCAGTAAGGCATGCATTTTTCTTGCAGAGGACCCAAGTTTGGTTCCCAGCACCCACATCAGGAAATTGACAACCTCCTCTGACTCCAGCTCTAGGAGATCCTAAGCCCTCTTCTGGCCTCTGAGGGCATCTGCATGAATGTGCACAAACCCACACATGGACATATACAAACATATTTTTTAAAAATAGAAAAGAGTGTTCCTTTCCCAGCTTATAAGAACAAGGACTTAACCAGGCTGGAATCCATGCCTTTTCTGGTGGCTGGCATCTTAGGGCATGAAGAATCTGGACAGCTCTCCAAAGCATCCTTTTTACCTTGACAGACTTCTCAGCCCAGGTCTCTTGTGTCCTTCCTTCACTCTCTACAGAGTGTTTATTTATCAGGCTAGGACTTCTCCCGGGTAAGGACCAACCCCTTCTTGGGACTATGTTCCTCCACCCAGCCCAGCCCAGTTTAGGGGCTGGCCCAAAGCAGATGTCAACATATTTTTGTTGACTTGAACCCTTCACCAGCTAAGCCTTGAGTAAATGCTGTTTTCCTGTTCCTTGTTCTGGTCATTATCCAGGGGAAGGAGGAAAAGATGACACAGAAAGAGTCCAGGACAGGGTCCTTGCCTTCCAAGTCTTTAAAAGCTAGGGCAAAGATAAATTATGGAAGTGGGATTAGTGGGAGATAAAGGGGAGGAGGTGTCAGCAAAGGTCTAGGTGCCCAGGGAGAGGCCTCATCCTGGGAGCCCTTGAGGAAGGCCTCAAAGGACAAATGTGTGGTCACCACCCAAGGGCATTGACATGCAATTACTAACCAAAAATATCTTGTCATGTGTACATCTAGACTCTGTGAACTCCAGGCCATACAGTTTCCTCTGGGTAGCACAGGAACCCTCCTGTGGAAGCCCATCCCAGGGAAAAGTACGGACTCAGAGAAGTTAAGGAACTGATGTCTCCCCGCCAGGGGTGGGGAGGTGGAATCTCTCTATGGCAGTTTTTCCAAGAGACAACCCAGAGCCACTGGTCTTGCTGGAAGCTGCAGCTGGGTACAGCCAGCCCTCGGAGGGTTACTGAACACCTACTAGATACCGGGCCCAGCCAGTGGGGAGGGAAAAATTAAAGCCGTGTCTGTAATCACTAACCACAGAAAGCTTCATCTTCCCTCCTTCCACACCGCCTCCTGTCCACTCTCTCCTTCCCAGCTCGTGACCCTTAGCCACAGACCCTAGGCTGAGGCTGAAGGCACATGAGACTCGGGGAAACAGCCTGGATGAATCAGTCCCAGATTCTGCAGTTCTGTTTCTAGCTATGACCTACGATGAGTATCTTACCCTCCTGAGCTTCAGTTTCTACCTTAGTCTAACCCTCAAGCTGGATCAATCAGGGCTCCTCTCTGAGTGCCCATCCTATAGGAAGCTCCTGAAATCCTTTCTGGTTCAAAACAGCCCATTGTTCAAAAGCCACTTCTGATCCTCACGTCCCTGCAGAGTGGCAAGACCCATCCCCCCACCTCCCCTCAGTGTCCCAAGACCAGAGCTCACCTGTTTGCATCCCAGGGCTCCTCTCTAAAGTTCCTCTCAGGTACAGGACTCAAACCTGATGGGGCATAGCGGACAACGCCTGAGCTCATGGCCAAGAACACCGGGCATGATCCTCGGGCAGGGCACTGCTTGGGCTCCTCAGAGGCTTCCATGTCTAGGGGCCAGGCTGAGGCCCCTTTGGGCACCACGAGGAGGGCAGGCAGCAGAGCCTGCCTCCACGCCAGGCAGAGCCTCACACTAACTAACCTTTGCTATCTCTCAGAAGCAGCAGCCCAGTGGCCGGGCGGGGCCTCCCAGACAGGCTTCTATCTTCTTAAACCCTTAATTATTAACTCCTGAGACTCAGCGGGCAGCGGAAGACATGGGCCTCTTTCCTGGGTTATGGGCTCTGAGCTGGACAAGATCTACCTGGGAGCAGGAGGGAAGCTACTCCCCCGTGCTGATGCCCAGGGCTTCAGATCTCTTAGAGCGCGCCTGTTCCCCGCCCTCCCTGGCTGAGACGTCCAACCTGGCCCCGTTAGCATGGGCCGCTGTTTGCCTTTGGACAGGTATTCGTAGCCCCTGAAGACCTTCAAGTACCATCACCGAAGGGCAATTCAATGCAGCTTCAGCCGCTTTGTGCCTCAGTTTCCATGAAATGGACTGCCAGCCTCTAAGGTATATCCAGCCAGCTGTCATTGCCTTTTCCTTCCAAAAGTTGTTGCCCACGCTCGCTCGCTCTCTCCCTGTCTTCTGCGCAGGGTGGTCAAGGCTGGGCATTGAAGCCAGAGCCTTGTACATGCAAATGCTGAGCCACACACCCAATCCTTACAACTAACTCCAACTTCCACTGCGTTTTGTCCCTTTCAAAACGGAAAAGATTTCTTCCTTGGCAGTGGGACCCTGGACGAGTGATTTAGCCTCTCTGGGACTCAGCCCCTCGTCTATAAAATGGGAACTATTCTCCCCTATGGGAGACAGTAACCTTCATGGAGGGTCTACCCTAGTGTCACAGGAGTACCCCTAACTCCTTCCTCTTCTGCTTACACTATTGTCTCTGGTCAGCCTTTGGGTCCTTCTGGGCCCCTCCTCACCAGCGCCGCACCCCACCCAGCCGGCCAGCGGATAACAGTATCTCTGCTCAGCTTTGGGCTGTGAAGCCTGCTTAGCCTAATGTAAGCCAGATGCTGGCGGAGGTTTTCCTGGCTGTGAATTTTCCATGGCCTGCTCCCACCCCCTTCCTGTTTTTGCTTCTCGCTCATCCCCCTACTAAATTCTCCAGTGCCCCCACCTTCCTCTGCAGGGCAACCAAGGCCTCACCTGGAAACCATTAGCAGAAAACAGGATGTGCAGAAAGGGGGTGCATCTCCTACCACCCTGACTCACCCTGGCCTGGATGATGGCAAAAGGCACTGGTGGGGGGAGGGAGGGACCCTCAGTGGGGAAACTGAGTCAGAGGTGCTGGGGACCTCATAAAGAAACAAGATACTTTCTGGGCATTTGCTTAGAAGGGAGGGTCTGTGAAGTCCTTAGCCAGAGCCAGTAAGGGGTTAACCCTCTCCACTTGCAAATCAGGAGACTGAGGCTTGAAGAGTCATCCAGGGTCACTGATGAGTGGGCACCGGGAGACAGTTGGGAACGGGCCAGCTGGCAACAGAGCTGTCATCTAGTCTCTCTGGGGCTTGTTTCATACTCATCCCTGCCTGCCCTCCCCCTATTGCTTGAGGTTGAGCCTGGAGCCTGGTCACGAGGGGGAGACTCCCAAGGCGAGAGGTAGCTGCCCAGACCTGGCCGGGCAGGCTCTGAGGTAGATGGATCTACTTCTGCAGGAGCTCCACAAGGTGACCTTGGACAAGCAGGCTGAGGAAGGTGTGAGCAGAGGGGACTGCTCTGTTTGTCTTCCTTGTCCTGTGAGACTTTCCAGGCAGCAAGGATTTGAACATACACCCCACCCGGCCCCCCAACTTCCCCAGCAAGGTCTCCCTCATTTTCATGAAAACAACACGGCCTCTGGGCTCCTAAAGCCTCCTCTGGCTGCCCCTCCCTCTGCCAGCTGTGCAGTGTTTGGACAACTGGATGGAATGTTCTGCCGCCAGAATTCTCCCTGGATCCCTGAGCTCAGATTTCACCAGGGAGGGAGGGAAGGATGCTGGCTCCAAGGAGAGGGAAGAGACTGGGGCATTCAAACACAGGCCTGGACACCCCAGTCCCTGTGCCCCCAGGCCTGACAGAGATGACTGCCTGCCACCCCTGTTCCACTGAGGCTCTGAAGTCCAGCCAGGATCCTCGGGAAAGGCCGGATGGCCAGTGGAGGCAGCTGTATGTTGTCAAGGACTTGGTCAAGCCAATGATGAAGTCAGACCCTGGGGACAGCCTGGGCTGGGTGAGGAGCAGCTCTTGGAGAATTCGAAGAATGTGAAGATCATGCTAGCACTGACCTTCTGTCCCACAGCCTCTCCGTTTTACAGCTAGGACAGCCGGGGTCCCAGGGCAGGTGTGTTTGCTTAAGTGGACACAGCATGCTTAGTTAGACCTAAAACTGAACCAGGTCTCCTGATGCTAAACTTGCACTTCTCGGTGTCCAGGGAGTCCTCATCCTCAACTCTAGAGACACACATCATCTTTGCTCTTCCTCAAAAGACACAAGAGAGACAGTCTCTAGTATATGGTAATCAATGTTCAAGAAACAATAGCTACTGAGTGCCAGGGTGGCCTCTGAGAGTGTGCCATCAGCTGCTTTGGGGACCAGGGGAGGGGCTCGGAGAGCCAGGACACCTCCCGCCATCTCTTGCTCTGTAGTCCAGGCTTTGTGTCCCCCCCCCAGCCCTCCCCACCCCCAGGACCTCATGAGAAAATCCTTTTCTCTGGCTTTGAAAACACAAGCTCTAGATCCAACTATAATAATGCTGGTTTGAGACTCAGTTTATCCACCTTAAAATGGGGTGGGGTTATCTTTCATTTAATTCCTTTGTGTTGAGGTTGCTGGTGGCTGGGGGTATTGATTGGGTGCTGGTAGACCTCTTTGGAGACTCAATATGGAGACTGAGAAAATCACTGGAGCTCAGACAGAGGGAAAGGAAGGAAGGGGTTGCTTTAGGCTAAATAGGTGTGTGAAACTCATCCAGGTGCCCCTGGAGCCTGGGCTGGTTCCCTGAGATGAAATCTGCCCAGAGGGAAAGGCCACCCACCTGATGGAAGAGTTTGAGAGCTGTTCAGACCTCCAGGGAAAGACAACTGTGAAAAAGTCTGACTGGAGTGGAAGAGTCCAGATAAAGGAATGTGGGGAGCGGCACTGACCTGCCAACACAGCATCTTCCGCACGCCCATCCACTATGCTTTTGGTTCTTATTTTAAAAGTGGGAATTGGGGTCTAGAGGCATAGCCCCATGGTACAGCACCTGCCTAGCATGCATAAGACCCCAGGTTTCATCTTTAGCAGAAAGGGGTTGGGATGAAGACCCTGAGAAGGCCAAAGGGTATGGCCAATAGCTAACAAGTGGAGACACTCAGGGCTGACTTCAAAGCTCACTTCGTCATCTCTCCACCTTTCCAGAAAGAGGGGGAAGGTCTTATATGTAGCCCAGGCTAGCCTCCAACTAGCTAGGTAACTGAGGATGATCTTGAACTCCTGTAGTGCTGGGATCACAAGCATGTGACACCAAACCCCGTTTATATGTGCTGAGCATTTAATTTAGGGCTTCATGTATGTTGGGTAAGCCTTCTATCGACTGAGCTACATCCCCATACCTGTCTCTGTTTTTGTTTTCACATTTACTTAGTTTGGAGGGGATGTGCCACAGCACACGTGTCAGAGAACTACTTTAGAGAGTCAGTTCTCTCCTTCCACCTGTGGGTCCCAGGAATCGAACTCAGGTTGTCAGGCTTATCAGCAAGTGCCCTTAACCCACTGAGCCAGCTCATCAGCCCAAGTTTCTTGTTTTTCTGGAATAGGGTCTCACTGTGAAACCTGGCTGGCCTGGAGCTAATGGCAACACTCCTGCCTCAAGCTCCTGAGGGCTGAAAGTGAGACTTTTTAGAAACAGTAGAACTTGAGGAATATGTAAGATTTAAAGATCTACTTAGAAATGGGGCATTTCGTGCTTAGGGACCAGCAAATTTGGGAGTGGCAAAAGCAAACATATCGAGAGAGAGAGAGAGAGAGAGAGAGAGAGAGAGAGAGAGAGAGAGAGAGAGCCTTCATCCCTGCCTGGAGCTTAGGCTCAATGCAGGGGGGTCGGGGAGCATCCAGAAAAGGCTGGGAAGAGACTATCAGGCTTGGAGCCTCAGAGACCAAGCTAAAGAATTTGGAATTTGTTCTTTTTTTTTTTTTTTTAGATTTATTTATTCGTGTATTTTTATGTATATACCAGAAGAAGGAATCTGATCTCATTTACGGATGGTTGTGAGCCACCATGTGGTTGTTGGGAATTGAACTCAGGACCTCTGGAAGAGCAGTCAAATGCTCTTAACCACTGAGCCATCACTTCAGCCTCCTGGAATTTGTTCTAAATGCTCTTAGGAGCACTGTTTACATTTTGTTTTAGCCATTCATTCATTCATTCTATTAGCAAGAGAGTGGAATGATCCAGGCCCTGCTGGCAGAAAATAAAAGTGACCATTTACTCATCAAATCTCCAGTGAGGGAGACTTGGTCAACTTGGGCATACTGGACAGGATAGAGACAGAAGAGAATCAATTGATCTGTTCATATTAACCCTGAAAAGTTTTCCAAGCCCTCTCTCTCACCCTCATCATCCATGACAAAAGTAACCAACACTAAAAGGCAAATAATCTGGGAACATGCTCAGCCAATGGCAAAGGGGCCACATCTTTAACAGATCAAGAATTCACAAGAATCATTAAGAACAACACTGGGAGCCCAGCAGATGCTCAGCCAGTCACTTAAATTGACCTGATTCTAGAGTAGGATATGTTAGTGACCAAGAGAGCATCTCTCCATTCATGAAGTACAACTTGGGAGGTGGTGGTGTGTAGGGGATGAGGTTCAGACAGCTGACTGGAGCACCATGTGGAAGACACCCAGATAAGGGAAGTATGGGGTACTCTGGAGGATCTCCCAGCAACTCCTAACCTAGACCTAGAGTCCAGAAAAAAAAATGTTGAAGACAGAAGTTAGAGAGAGGGAATGAAATTATTGGAAGATATGGGCTAATGTGAGAATTAGGGACCAGATCATGGGAGTGGTGGAGGTATATCCTGAGTTTAGGCTTTGTACATAAGGACAAAGGGAAGTCATCGGGAGATTTAGGCAGATGTGTGATGTGACTGGATTTCCATGTCTAAAGGGGGGCTCTAAGGGCCAAGCATGGTGATGTAGGCCTGTAACCCCTGTGCTTGGGAGGTAAAGGCAGGAAGATGAAGAATTCTTCAAGGTCAGCTTTGGCTACATAAATCTAAGTTCAGCCTGGGCCTCCTGAAATCCTGCCTTAAAGCAAGAAGGCCCCTAGAAGGCATGCAGAATCACCGGACATTTCTGCTCCTCACTATGTGTTGACTTGAAGCAATGAGGAGCCCTTCTGTTACTGAAAATGAATACCCTAAGCCAGGCATGGGAGAGCTCATCTGTGATTCCAGCTACTTGAGACAGGAGGATGATTTAAGCCCAAAGTTGAAGACCAGCTTGTGCAATGTAATGTTACTCTGAACAAACAAATAAATCCTACAGAGACACCACGGTTATTTGAGACCTTGTCTGCCAAGATCTCCAAAAGCCATCTCCTTCCTTACAAAGGAAAGCAAGGATGAAGCATTTGAAGCAGGGAGCAGGACCAGCAGGGAGAGTGGGAGCTGGATGTGGAGCAACTACATGCACCCAGAGTCCTTGAGGAGAGCCACAGTATTCCATGTTGGTGACATCCTTTGATACAACTATATGTGAATCTTTGGAGAGAGTATC
This sequence comes from Peromyscus eremicus, assembly GCF_949786415.1. Classification (NCBI taxonomy): domain Eukaryota; kingdom Metazoa; phylum Chordata; class Mammalia; order Rodentia; family Cricetidae; genus Peromyscus; species Peromyscus eremicus. The sequence continues at coordinate 51,447,420 of NC_081416.1, forward strand.
TGAATTTATTTGTGCAGAATTCCCATTAGTCAGCAATGAGCAGGGAGCTATCAGTCCGAGATCACCAGCACATAAAGATGCTAGCCACTAAGTGAGATTTGGGTGCCTTAGGGCTCCAGATATTAGGCTTCTTTATGCAAAGCAGAAAGGTTATAGATGAAGTTAAGGTTAATAAGCAACATGAGATCATTAAGGAGAACAGAAAAAGAATTTAAATGGCCAAATGAATATTTATGTTTTCAAAATAAGGGGTTAAACAACGAATTAGACAGAGCAAGAGAGAGAACTGAATCTCTGGAGGCTATATCCAAATGTAAGAGCTGGGAGGAGTGCTGAGAACCTTTGTCTTCTGGACACGACACAGCTGTTGCGCTCATGAACTCACAGGTACCTGCACAAGTGTGGGCCCTTTGCCGGGCGATGGTGGCACACGCCTTTAATCCCAGCACTTGGGAGGCAGAGCCAGGCAGATCTCTGTGAGTTCCAGGAAAGATGCAAAGCTACACAGAGAAACCCTGTCTCGGGGAAAAAAAAAAAAAAAGTGGGCCCTTCAACATTTCCTCTTGGATGGCGGAAGTACTTATGATGTCCCACTCATCCCTGATGGACCGCCGGCAGCCGATGGTTGCTGGGGGAGAAGGGAGCAATTTTCTTCAGTGGTGCAGCCACTGACAAGTTGTCCCTACCCCAGGGGGTAATCTCCCACCAGTGCTCACGCAGGCAGCCCTAACTAAACACTGTGGGTCACAGACGGCAAGAAGACACAGAAGCGGCCGGACACCTTCTGGGAGGGAGAAGGAAGGGGGTGCGAGAGGAGAATGAGGTGGAAATGGTTGAGATTCAATATATACATGTATGAAACTGTCAACGAATAAGAAATAAAAAAACAATAGAAGTTAAATTCATCCAAAAGATAATATAGTTCTAAATTAATAGATACCTAATAAAACATTTAAAGCACAAACTGTAAGAGCTGCAAGGAGCGATTAGTTAAATCTGCCATCGGGGATGAGTATCAGCAGACTAATGGAAGGAGCTGGGGAACAACGCCAGGGCTTGGCGGCAGCAGAGATGTCTGCGTTTGCAGTAATGGCCTAAGCATAGCGCCCTGGTTCCAAGCAAACTGAGAAGCAATCGGATCACCGAGTCTGTTTCCTTCATGCCACTGGGCAGCTGCCCTTTCTGAATCCTGCATAAGACTGGAAATTACTCTCTGGAGATAGTAAAACAGAATGTCTTTGGGCCTGCGGCTGCCTGAGGGAGTTTAGCAATTGCAGGCATGCTGAACACTGAGATCCAACACACACACACACACACACACACACACACGCACGCACGCACGCACGCACACACGCACGCACGCACACTCACAAGCACACACACCCCTTCTCTCACTTGACTGTCAAACTTTTACCCTCCAAACACCTCTCTTTAGGACTCTGGCCAGCCTGAGAAAGAAGCCTAAGACTAGTGTAACCATCTGGCTAAGAACAGTGTATGGAAGGGGGCCATGGTGGTGCATGCCTTTAATCCCAGCACTTGGTAGACAGAAGCAGGCAGGTCTCTGAGTTCGAGGACAGCCTGATCTGCAGAGCTAGTTCCACGACAGCCAGAGATACACAAAGAAACCCTGTCTCAAAAAACAAAAACCAACCAAGCAAACAACAACAACAACAAAAACAGTATATGGTGAGGTTGACTATCACAGGAACATCTCATCAATGTTTTGTTTTGTACTGAGGGGGGGGGGATCTCATGTTGCCCAAGCTGAACTCAAATTCCCTATAGAGCCCAGAGCACATACCTTGGGTTTCTAATCTTCTTGCTTCTGTTTCTCACGGGTGTCACCACACCGAGCTTTCACCTTTTTATTTTTGAGACATAAGGCGGGCTCTTGGGTCTTGCTATGTGTGTAGCCCAAGCTGGCCCTGGAGTTTCCATGATACTCTTTTGCCCCTTAAAAGTTCTTTAACTTTAAAAATTATTCTTATACCTGGGAGTGGTGGCATATGCCTTTGACCCCAGCATTCTGGAAGCAGAGGCAGACGGATCTCCGAATTTGAGACCAGCCTGGTCTACAGAGGGAGTTCCAAGACAGCCAGGACTACACAGAGAAACCCTGTCTTAAAACAAAACAAACAAGTTTATATTATTTATTGGAGGTAGGGGTTCATGTGTGCCACAGTGCACACCTGTCAGTCAGAAGAGAACTTGTGGGAGTTGGTTGTCTCCTTCCATGTGGGTCCCAGGGACTTAACTTAGGTCATCAGGCTTGGCAGAAAGTGCCTTTGCCCAGTGAGCCATCTTGCCAGCTCCACTTCCAGAGTTCTTGGCTATAAACAGGCAACCGAAGATTATCAACCAATTGTGTGAAGCCTCCTAATATGAAGGAAACCAAACTCAGTAAGTTAAAAAAAAAAAAAGAAAAAAGAAAAAAGAAAGAAAATGACTGAAGACCCTGACCTACACAAGACTGTCTCAAAGCAAGCAAGGCAGGCAAGCAAAGATTCCAAAATGAGTGACAGAAGACCTGCTGACCCCACATCCACCAATGGGAAGACGTGTGCACACCACCACTGACTTTCCAACGTGGATTCTAGGATTGCTTCTGGGAACCCAGCTCAGGTCCTCCAGCCTGCAAGGCAAGTGCTTTACTAACTTGGCTGTCTTCTCACCCCGTCTTCTGTTGGTGCTAATTGGAGGACATCTTCATCTACCAAATAGGAAGCCAAGAGCTAATATCTCAACTGATCACTAAAAAGCCACCAGTACAGATGTTTTTTAGAAATATGGTGATGTGTAAATCCCAGAAGCAAGATGGGAACAAGGAAGGATGGAGGATGGAAACAAAACACTGAAGCATTTATTTGGTTGGGTTTGGGGGTATTGTTAGTTTGTTTTTCAAGACAGAAATTCTGTGTGTAGCCTTGGCTGTCCTGGAACTCACTATGTAGACCAGGCTGGCCTTGAACTCACAGAGATCTGCTGTGGAACAATCTTTTTCTACACTATGAATATGTATTACTCTCATTTGCTAATAAAAAGCTGATTGGCCAATAGCTGAGTAGAAAGAGATTGAGTGAGAGAGCCAGACTAGGAGAATTCTGGGAAGAGGAAGGGGGAGTCAGAGAGTCGTCAGCAAAACAGCAGAGAAGCAAGATGAGAATGCCATACTGAGAAAAGGTACCAAGCCACGTGGCTAAACATAGATAAGAATTATGAGTTAATTTAAGTCTAAGAGCTAGTCAGTAATAAGCCTGAGACACCGCCAAGCATTTATAATTAATATAAGCCCCTGTATGGTAATTTGGGAAGTGGCCACTGGTTATTTGGAAACAGGCGATTGGGACAAGAAACATCCGATTACAGAGATCTGCCTACCTCTGCCTCCTGAGTGCTGGAATTAAAAGCTTGCACCACCACAGACCCATTCACTGCTATATTTTAAGGTTTTTTGTTTTGTTTTGTTTCTTTTTTCTTTCTTTTTTTTGGGGGGGGGGGCTGTGTGAGCTATTGGGTTATCTACACATGTGCTGTAGTTTGGGTCTGACATGTTTCCTCAAATGTTCATGTGCTCAAGGCATGGGCTCCAGCTTGGTGACAGAAATGTTTTAAATTTTATTTATTTATTTTGAGACAGGTTCTCATGTAACCCAAGGTGACTTTGAACTCAAAAGTAGCCAAAGATTAATTTGAGCCAGGTATGGAGGTGAATGTCTTTAATCCCAGCACTCAGGAGGCTGAGGCAGGTGGATTTCTGTGAGTTCAAGGCCATCCTGATCTACAAGGAGAGACCTCATTTCAAAAATAAGTAGAGCAAGATAAAGACAGTAAAGGCATTTCCCAGGACAACTACTAAGAGAACTTAGCGATCCAAGTTACAGAGAGAGAGAGACAGGCAGACAGACAGACAGACAGACAGACTAAACATGGAAAACTGGGAAACATCAGGGAAGGGGCCAGGCAAGATGCTGCATGCTGGGAATCCTAACATTTGGAAGCCAGGTGAGTGAAGATTGCAAGTTCAAAACCTGGGCTATACAAGTCCCAGACCAGCCTGGATCCATACCAGGATTTTATTCCAAATACCAAGCTCTACTCCCAACAAGAGCTGGAGATACAGTTTAGTGACAGAATGCCTGCCTGGCATGTGCAAGGTCCTGGATTAACAACATAAGCACACACATACACACACATGTGCTCTCTCTCTCTCTCTCTCTCTCTCTCTCTCTCTCTCTCTCTCTCACACACACACACACACACAGACACACACAGACACTAAATAAAAGTCACACCAAATCTGTTATAGCTAGTAGATAAATTCAGTGAAATTGCAAGATATAAGAGCAAACATAGAAATCAGTTGCTGCACACCTTTAATTCCCGCTCTCAGGAGGGAGAGGCAGATGGATCTCTGAGTTTAAGGCCAGCCTGGTCTACAGAGTGAGTTCTAGGACACCAAGGCTACACAGAGAAACTCTATCTTGAAAAACTATAAGAAAAAAAAATCAGTTGTTGCTTGAAGTCCTGGCATAAGCTAAGAGGATCACAAATTCAAGGCCAGCCTGACTGTTGCAGAATATTTCTTTACACTGTGTGAAGATGTGTCACTGTGATTGGTTTAATAAAGAGCTGAATGGCCAATAGCTAGGCAGGAAGAGGTTAGGCGGGCCTTCTGGGGACACAGAGAGGACTTAGGGAAGAAGAGTTGCCAGAGAGACCTGGAGACAGCAGCATGAGCTGTAGGAAGAGATGCGGTAACGAGCCATGTGATGGAACATAGATTAAGATAAATGGGTTAATTTAAGTTATAAGAGCTAGTGGGATAAGTCTAAGCTAAATCCAAGCTTTCATAATTAATAATAAGTCTCTGTGTGTCATTATTTGGGAGCTGGCAGTCCAGAGAAAGACTTGCTACACCTGACCTACATACTTTGCCTCATGATACTAAGGGTTTTGGATATAGTACAGTGGCAGACAGCTTGTCTAGCATGTACAAGACACAGAACACAAAAAAATGTGACACTGACAAAGAAGGACAGCTACGGAGCAGTTCCATTTCTGTCTGCTGGCAAGACTCCAAAAATGAGTCAACAAAACAATTCTGGTTGCAATACTATCAAAAAATAAAAAGAGAAGATTTTTAACCAAGAGGGTGTGTAAGACTTACACACTGTGCCAGACATGCTGGTGCAGCCCTTTAACACCAGCACTTGGGAAGCAAAGGCAGACAGATTTCTGGGGCTTTGAGGCCAGCCTGGTCGAACTAGTTCCAGGACAGCCAGGGCTATGTAGAGACACTCTGTCTCAAAATAGATAGATAGATAGATAGATAGATAGATAGATAGATAGATAGATAGATAGATAGATAGATAGATAATCAACAAATGAATGAATGAATGAATAAATAAATAAATAAATAAATAAATAAATAAATAAATAAATAAATAAATTTACGCAATGAAAACTACAAACTATTGTTAAATGAAAGGGACCTAAGTAAATGAACAGACAGCCCATGTTCACAGACAGGAAGATGTAGCTAGAGTTTTCCTGCCTGGCCCACAGTCAGGACAAATCTCTCTCACCTGCCAGTCCCACCACCACTCAGACCCGACCAAGTAAACACAGACTTATATTGGTTACAAACTGTATGGCCGTGGCAGGCTTCTTTCTAACTGTTCTTACAGCTTAAATTAATCCATTTCTATACCTTGCCACATGGCTCGTGGCTTACTGGCATCTTCACATGCTGTTTGTCATCGTGGCGGCTGGCAGTGTCTCTGACTCAGCCTTCCACTTCCCAGCTTTATTCTCCTCCTTGTCCCGCCTATACTTCCTGCCTGGCCACTGGCCAATCAGTGATTTGTTTATTGACCAATCAGCAACACACTTGACATACAGAACATCCCACAGCAGGAAGACTAATATGATATACATGATAGAGTGACCTACAGAATCAAAATCATCCTGTCACAATTCTGTCATTCTTCAGAAGTGGCAAGGGGATCCTAAAATTCATAGGAATGTCAAGGCAATGGTTCACTGAAATTGTCAACTTGACACAATCTAGAATCACTTCAGAAGAGTCTTCAAGAGGGATTGTCATGGTCAGGTTGGCCTGTGGACATGCCTGTGGGGGATTCTCTTGATTAATTGTTGTGGGAAGACCCAGGCTGAAAGTAGGAGACCCCATTCCCTGGGGTTTGGTCCTGGACCGCATAAGGGCAGACAAGGAAAGCTGAGCCGATGGCACGGATCATCATTTCTTTCCTGCTCCTAACTATGTATATGACTAGCTATTTCAAGTTCCAACTGCCTCGACTTCCCCAAAATGATGGGCTGTGACCTGGAATCATAAGCCAAACAAGCCCTCCTCCCTGAAAGAGTTTCTGTCGGGTGTTTCATCACAGTAACAGAAATGAACCCAAGCCACATCCTAAATAACTAAAGTTGGAGAACCCATACTTCTTTTTTGCATTTGCTTAGTGTGTGTGTGTGTGTGTGTGTGTGTGTGTGTGTGTGTGTGTAGGGGCGTAGGGAAGGTTGGTGCACATGTGCATTGGTGCAAGTGTGGAAATCAAAGGACAACTTATTCTCCTTCCACTTGTGGGGATTGAACTTAGGTCATCTTACCCACCGAGCCTCACTCACACTTTTTGATTTCAAAACAGCATGCCTACTCACTGCCTGCCACTGTCTAAATAAGGGCTTGATGGCGCATGCTGTTAAGTCTGGGGCAAATGGCTGAGAAGACTGTATATGATGGTGAAAACTTAAGATTATAGAAGGTGTACTGACTCTTATGTCAACTTGACACGCAAACTGGAGTTGTCTGAATAGGAAGGAACCTCAACTGAGAAAAGGCCTCCATAAGATCCAGCTGTGAGGCATTTTGTTAACTAGTGATTGATGGGGGTCCCAGTCCACTGTGGGTGGGGCCACCCCTGGGCTAGTGGTCCTGGGTTCTATAAGAAAGCAGACTGAGCAAGCCATGGGGAACAAACCCGTAAGCAACACCCTTTCATGGCCTTCGTATCAGCTCCTGCCTCCAGGTTCCTGCCCCACTGGAGTTCCTGTCCTGACTTCCTTTGGTGATAAGCAGCAATATGGAGGTGTAAGTAGAATAAACCCTCTCCTCCTCGACTTGCTTTTTGGGGATGGTGTTCTGTTGCAGCAACAGAAACCCTGACTAAGACAGAAGTCTACGCAGATTAACAAACGTTGACCTGAGATGCATGTCTAACTACTTACGTCTGTGCTTACTGACCAACATCCAGCTTCTAGAAAATTTAGGTAAGTAACAATATACGTCGGATAAATAAGGTAGATTTGATAAATGAGATTTATAAATTCCTAAGGTCTGCTCAGGTTCACAGTAATAGTTGTCTAGCTTCGTTGTCTTTGCTTCATTTGTTAAGCTTTATCTATTTGGATTAAAAAAAAAACCCTGATATTCTGTAATGGTAAAAGTTTATCTTCAATTAAATCCAACTCAAACTTTTAAAGTTCGAACTTAATGGATGAAGCTATACGATCCTAATCTTATAAAAGCCACTAACTTGTAAATTGTTGTGTAATTCATTTAGTGACAAGCTTTATTTAGCCTCCTGTATGTTTCAAGGTTAAGCCTAAAATCAGATATACTTAATAGATAATGGTCTTCAAAACTTTTCATAGATCAGTTGATTATTGCATTTAAGGTGTTTGATGGAAGGGAGAGGGGAGAGAGAGGAACCCGGTGCAGCACCCAGGAGGCTCAAAGGTGCTAAAGGGGTGGGTTACTAAAACAGTTGCATTACACAGGGAAGAGCAGCCCATCCCCCTGGGCTGGAGAGTTCAGGGTAGAGGGAGGGGGTACACAAGCCAGTAGGAGCCCTAACAGCTAGGGGCTGAGAGATGCTGGGAGACCCTGGTGGCCAGGTTCACTTTGACATGTTAACTAGGCACCCCAGCCATTTGTCCCAGCATTTGAGACTTAACACACACCTGTCATCTAGCACTTGGGGGACAGAGGCAGGGTATCCCTGTAGCAGGTTGGCTAGTTAGCCTAGCCAGAACTGGTGAGTTCTGGGTTCAGCAAGAGAGCCTGCCTGAGTAAGTGAAGTAGTGAGCCATTGAGGAAGACACTGACATCGACCTAGGGCCTCAATATGCATGCACACACAAATACCCAGACACATATTACACATACACATATGTACACCACACATACATATTACACATTCATGCACATGCAAAAGAAAAAGGAAAACCAAACCAAAACCAAACAAACAACAAGTGTAGTATTGGCCTCAGGACAGACACAGAGATCAATGGAATTGAGCAGAGACTCCAGAAATAGATACATCTGTCACAGACTGATCTTTAACAACAGTGCCAAAACCATTCAATGAGGGAAACAAAGCTTTCCAACAAAGCGTGCTTGGACACCTGCTTATCCATATGCAGCATAAGCCCTTGGACCTTTACCTCACACCATCTGCAAAAATGAACTAAAAATGTGTCAGATCCTAAGTGTAGGAGCTGAAAGCGTAAAATTCTTGGAAGAAAACCGGGAGTAAGCAAATATCCAGGACCTTAGATTTGGCAAGATCAAAATTCAGGAAAAGTAAAAAGTTTTATGTGTCAAAGAACATTTTCAACTAAGTGTAAAGAGGTCTGGGGTGTATCTCAGTCGATGGAGTGCTTGCCTGGCATACAAGAGACCCTGGGTTCGATCCCCAGCATGGCATAAATTGGGCCTGCAACCTCAACACTTGGGAAATGGAGGTAGGAAGATTAGGAGTTCAAGGTCATCTTCAGATACAAATCAAGTTCAGGGGCTGTCTAAAAAACAAACAAAAGAGTTCAATGCTTTGAAATGTAAATAATAACAGACTTTTCTCTTTCATTATCATCTGAAGCCAACCTCTTGATTTAGATTGTACACTGGACTCAGCTGGAGAACTTGTTTAAAATGCAGATTCCCAGTTGGCAAGCTGGCTCAGCCCAGAAGAGTGCTTGCAGCCAAGACTGAGTTGGATGCCTGCGACCAACACGATGGAAGGAGAGACCTAACTCCCAAAAGTTGTCTTCTGACCTCTACACGTGTATTGTGGTACTCAAGCATGCACACACACAAACCAGTAAATAAACGTAATTAAAAAAAGTAAATGCAGACTATGACTCAGGGGCTTTGGGGTGGAGCTCGAGAGTCTTGCATCTCTAACAAACCTCTGTATGGTGTGCATGCTAAAGGGTCTCCACGTAAGAGTCCATGTTCTAGGAGGAGACGGACATGTAAAGCAATTCACTGAAGCCCTTGGAGAAAAAACTATGCCTTCTAGAACCCCGGGAGCTTAGACTATGTAGTACGTAGTTCCATCAAGAACTCATTCATGGGACTGCAGAGGTGGCTCACCAGTTCAGAGAACTGGCTCTTCTTCCGGAGGACCTGGCTTTGAACCCCAGCACCCACATAGTGGTTACAACTGTCTATAACTCAAGTCTCAAGGGACCCTATACCCTCTTCTGGCTGCCAGGGGTATCAGACATGCATGTGTTACCCAGATAAACATGCAGACAAAACATCCATACGCATAAAAACAAAAAAATAAAAACAAATTACTCAGCTCAGCATTACAGTATGTTCTCAGAATGCAGGGGCCCTGGTTTTTAAAACAAATTCATTGAACAGGTGGGGATGGAGTGAAAAGGTGGGGGTATGGTCAGAGCCTCACCTGGCTGGTCTCCACAGGCTGCAGTCCGTGAAGCAGAGCACAGCTCAGGGATCCCAGCTCTCCCCCGGGCTGTGCTGAATTCTCACCTTGTGACTCTTTTTCTGTTGGTTCTGATCTGTTCTGTACTCTCTCGTTGGCCTGATATGGCTTTGGTGATGCTGGACTGATGTATCCCAGCCTTTCCCTGCCTTATGTTGTCATTGTCCCTCTGAAGGGGTCAGAGGTTATGTGTCAGAGTCCCCAGAGCTTTAGCAATCAGGTCTGCCTGGTGTCAGGGAAGAGGTGTTGACTGTCTTCCTTCCTGTCCCTGGAGTGGCACTACTATATGTCCTCTGCCTCCCTGTCCAGCTGTGTTCATCTACCTCTTTCTTCCTCTTGGCTTCTGCCCTGTTTATTCTGTGATTGGCCCAGGGGAGGAAAGTGGGCTGGCAGGCACCCTATGCAGAGCCTGGAGACAGCAGCCAGACCCACTGGGCCCACCCCAGGGTCTCCTGCCTACTGCCCTCTGCCAAGTCTGGTCTTCTTCTACCTGCCTGGCAGAGGTCAGGTCCTCTGTGATGCTCCTGTTGCTATGGTGATCCTAGATGAGAAGGCTATAATGTTCTGGGTCTGGAACTTTCACCCGTTAGCCCAGCTGTGCTCTACCTGCTCCCTGACATGGTTCTCTACCAGGGGGCTCAAGAGCATGGACTCTGCTACCATCAAAGTCTTCTCTGCATATCCCTCATTCCTCAGACCTCCCTTCAACCCCAACAGAGACCCTAACAGGTAAGTCTCAGGTCCTGGATAGCCCCCTTCCAGAGCAGAGGTCATGGTTGGGGGTAGAAAGGGCCCAGGATCCAAAGTCAGAAGACTTAGAGTCCCAGGTCCTAGTCTTAGATCATTGATAGTGATGTGACCTCAGGCAAAAGGTCTGCCTTGCGCTCCAGTGTCCCCTGAGTGTGTTATACTCAACTGTCCCCCAGTAATGCCTCTATGACTTGCCATGGGCTGTTCTTTTGCACTTACATCTCAGTTCTGTGAGCTCCTATTCCTGTTTCAAGCTCCAACTCCAATGCTCCCACTCTGTAAGTTTCCCTGGTCTCTTAGACATTGTTGCTTTCATTTTCTGCAGGAGGTTTTAAAATATTTCTCTAATTGTCACTCAACTCTGACTTCTTAGAGGCAGGAGTTAGAATGGATTCTATGCTGGCATCAGAGATGTTCTGTTGAATAACTTCTTTGTGGCATGGAAAATAAAAAAGAATGGTCTTGGCTGAGTTGTGCACTCTCCTTACAGGAGTCATTCTGGGGTCCTGCATCTTCCCTGGTATGTCTTCGGCTTTACTGTTTACCTGAGGTCTGCTTGGTTGGCTGGAGACGTTTTCGTGTCTGAGATCTGTGGGAGACCATGTCTTATGTTGGAGTGTGCCTAGAGTGGAGTGGGTCCAGGAGCAGCTTGTTCACAGAGTGTCTCTGGAGACATCTTGGCACGTCTAGGGTGGGCAGGGAGCAGCACCATGAAGATGTCTGTAGGGATTGCCGGGCTAATGGTGAGGAGCATGGGTTTCATGGAAAAGGGAAGAAGGGATCCAGCACCTCCCAGCTCTTTCAAAGGATTCTATAGCTACTGGTAATGCTCGGGAGACAATAGAGCCTTCTAAAGCCAGCTCCCATCTTCACTGACACCTGGCCATCTGGACCAGGCAGGCTTCCCCAGCGAGAACCAAGTCAATGGTTCCCTCTAGTGGCCAACATAAGGGATGCAGGAATCCATCAAAGTCAGGGTTTGCTTTTTTTTTTTTTTTTTTTTTAATCTAAAACAATGCTAGCATCACTGTAACCGGAACTTGTTCAACTTTAATTTAAATATATATGTATTTATTAGGCTGTGGCTATTTCTCAGTGGGAGGAGTGCTTGCCTAATATGCATGAAGTCTTGCACTGGATCCCCAGTACTGCATAAACTAGGTATGGTGGTTCACACCTGTAATCTTAGCTCCCAGGAAGTAGAAGCAGGAGCATTAGAAGTTCAAGGTTCTCCTGAGAAACACAAAAAATTCATAGTTATCCTGGGCTCCATGAGAACATGCCTCAAATAAAACATGTTGACGGTGGGGGTATGCATATGTATGTGCACAGACATGCATGTGGAGACCAAGGTCATTGTTGGTTGTCTGTCTCATGGCTCTCCACCTTATTTGTTTGTTTGATACAGGGTCTCACTGTGTATCTCTGGCTGGCCTGACATTCACTATGTAGATCAGGCTGGCCTTGAACTCACAGAGATCTGCCTGCCTCTGCTTCCCAAGGGATGCAATTAGAGACATATGCCACCACACCTAACCACCACCTTATTTTTTTGAGACAGGGTCTCTTCACTGAACCTGGAGCCCACACTGACCAGAACAGCTGGCCAGTGAGTTCCAGGTATCCTACTGTCTGTCCCACTCAGCACCAGGGTCATAGAGGCATGTCATACCCCGCTTTTTACATGGGTAGGTGCTGCAGATCCAAACTCATACCCTCATGTGGACATGGCAAACATCTGTGTGTGTGTGTGTGTGTGTGTGTGTGTGTGTGTGTGTGTGTGTGTGTAAAACCACCTGTAGGCTCTCTTCTGAGTGTCAGGGTGTGGTGGGGCAGAGAGGGAAAGCAAAGAAAGAATCCACAGCGATTCTCAGCCCAGGCTGTACATTACAAGTGCAAAGTAGCACTTGGGCCAGGAGAGTCTGCACCTGTCCGATAGGGCCCAAGCACCGTGCTTTGCAGATCTCCCCCGGGTCTGACTTGTCTGTCATTCCTCACTCTCATCCTGCAGCAGAGAAACACTTATTCTCACCCCCCTTTCAGATGAAAAGACTGAGGCCCACATCAGTCCTGTCCCGTCTCTGTCTAACTAAGGACAGGGACAGGGTGGCAGGGTGGTTGGAGGGGTGGCTGCTTTTCCTCCAAGGTTGTGCCGGGTCTCAGCAGACTCTCGGGATAACACCAGCTTTATTGTTCACTGTGATTAGAAAAGCAGTCAAGGTCATGGTAAAAAAGCTATTCCCCCCTTTCTGGACTTACACCGAGTCCAGAATCACCTGCGGCTCAGCCTCCTTAGGGAGTGAAGAGGCGGGAGGAGGGAGGCCCAGGCAGGGAGCAGGAGGCTGGCTTCATTCTAAGGCTCAGGGTCAAACTGTAAATCGGGGCTTCCGGAAGTGTGGTTCCCAAGACCACCCAAATCTCACAGGCTCCTGCAGTACTTGATAAAAACGCAACGTCTCCAAGGACGCAGCACCAGACTCCCGAGAGAGATGCGGAGAAGCTGCGTGTTTGGTAAATGTCTTGGCAACTGTCTCACTCAGTGAAGACTGAGAACCAGTGCTCCCTGGAGTCTGTGCTCTTCGTGTATCTTATCCAGGTGCTCAGGAGAGCCTTCAGAAAAGACTGGTGTGCTAAGGTCGGCCCGGCTGTTGAGATGCCACCCAGCTGCCCCTGGGGGCACGGGTGTTTGCCTTTCTCTCTCTCAGGCTGTCTGGGATTAGATGGCTGGAACAGCAGGCCTTTAGTTTTCTCCCACTAAGCCCGGTCGGTCGCCACACCTGGCCTTCCTGTCCTCTTCTCTTTCTCTACCTGAGGTACCTACTAGTAGGCCCTGCCAACCAATCACAGCCACCACAACCTATGATGTCACCAGCAGCCAATCAGGGCTTCTCACCAGTATATGCAGATTGCTGTTACTTACTATGCTGATGAAATTCCAAAGCAACATAACCTTTTGAGACAAGGATGCTGAGGCCCAGTGAGGGCTAGCACACAGGTCACTAGAAGCCAGTGACGTATAGCAGTGGGCTATCGTTCTTTCTGGAGGGGCTCCCAGAGGCCTGGACAAGACTAATTTTCCTGGGGTCCTGGTACCTTAGATGAGGCTCAATCCTGCCCCCAACTTTCTCTGAAAGACCTCAGGAGTGGGGACAAAGTGGTGGTGGCACAAATTTCTCTATTCCAAAGTTTAGAGCCATGGAAGAGGGGGTGTGAACCCCAGTTCCAGTCCTGTTCTTAGCTCACCACCCCCAGGAAGGAATTAGAGGAACATTGCCCGGGCGGTGCTGGTTGCTGCTCTTGAGCAGATTACAAGAGGGGCCGAGACAAGGACTCCTTTGTGGAAGCTTTGGCTTAGAAAGTCAGGTGACAACTCAGCACATACGTAGGTGGGCAGTGCCAGCCTCCAAGTATGGACAGGGGTACCCGCCCCAGGGTCTCAGAGAGTCCCAGCAACCCAGTGGCCAGAACTTTTATGAGGTTGCCTGAACTGCCGGAACCCTACCTGTGAGTAGGGGTTGCCCCAGGTGGACAGCGCCAGGGCTTTGCGGGCCTTTAGGGGTGGATGACTGCTCTTGTGTATTCGGGGGTGTGATGGGCACATATTGGCAGCACATGTGGGGGGAGGTGGACTCTGGATGGTGGAAAGGGGGTAGTCAGTCATGGTTTTAATCAGTTTGTACTGAGCATCTGCTCCAAGAACACACTAAGAGTTTCCAGTGGGAGAAGAGAACGAACAGCAGGCAGGAGTATCTTGTGTCACATGACTTCAAGTAGCGACGACATACACCATGTAGAAGGATCGAGCACACTGGGAAGGCACCACTGGTGACAACCGAGGCATTATTTCCAGTAGGATGGCTGGGGACATTTTTCCTAGGAGATGTTCTAAAGTGGAAGTGAGCCGTGGGATTACCTCAGGAAAAGCATCCGTCCCCTGAGGTGGCTACATCAGCAGGTGGAAAGGCCCTGGGGTGGCCATTCAGTCACCATTAGTAGGGCATTCCCTCCTGCCAGGCTAAGTGCTGGGGATGGGGCCATGGCTGTGAACAGGGCTAGCCTGAGTCTCTGAGCTACTCACTCCAGTGTAGTTGAGGAAGCTGGGGAACTGGGCTGAGAACTCACGCCGCCTGGCTCTGAGACCCTGAGCTCTGTGTGAATGTTGATGCTGCCCTGCAGCCGCAAAACCAAGGGCACATGGCAATTCCCAGACCTGCCCAGTGTCTTCTTGTGTTCCTACCCCATCCCTCTGTGTCCCAGGCTGGAAAAATGGAGGCCCCGGGTAGGGCAGGACTCAACTCCTATGAGTCCGTCCCAGACCAGAACTTAGTCTTTGATTCTTTCCTTCCCCTCCCCACGTCACCCTCTGCCTGCTGACCAGGACCCGAGCCCACCTACTGCTGCACAGTGCCAAGCCATGACCGTCACCTACACAAACAAAGTAGCTAATGCCCGTCTCGGTTCCTTCTCCTGCCTGCTCCTGTGTTGGCGTGGCAGCATCTACAAGCTGCTGTGTGGGGAATTCCTCATCTTCATGTTCCTCTACTACGCCATCCGTGGAGTCTATAGGTAAGAGGTTCAGGAAGAAGGGGCGGAGCATCTGGGGGTGGGGTCTAGAGCTCACGGAGGCAGGGTCTCCAGGCCTGCAGGTGGGGTGGAAATGGGGTGAGAGCATCAAGGAGTTGGGGAGGAGTGGGTCCAATGTTCCAGCTAGCTTCTAAGGCTGAGCTGAACTCCTGGGCAGGCCCTGGCCACTGGAGTGAGGCTAGGGAGAAAAAAAAAAAAAAAAAAAAAAGACCCAGAGTTGGGCATGTAGCTCAGAGAAATATTTGCCTGGTATGTGTGTCATTTGGGCTCGATCCCCAACACACACACACACACACACACACACACACACACACACACCCCTGATCTCTCTCTCACACACACATATAAGAAATAAATACGCCGGGCGGTGGTGGCGCACGCCTTTAATCCCAGCACTCGGGAGGCAGAGCCAGGCGGATCTCTGTGAGTTCGAGGCCAGCCTGGGCTACCAAGTGAGTTCCAGGAAAAGTGCAAAGCTACACAGAGAAACCCTGTTTCGAAAAACCAAAAATAAAATAAAATAAAATAAAAATAAAAATAAATAAATACATAAATAAAAAATTTAAAAGCAATCATGTCTACTATGTATTGAAAAATATCAAATACTTGCAGTTTGTTCTAATAACAGTACACTGTTATTTGGTACTTTAAAATTAGAATTTAATTAATTGTCTTTAATTTTTTTAGATTTTAAAATTTTATTTCACATGTATGAGTGTTTGCCTTCATTTATGTCTGTGCACCATGTATGTGACTGGTGCTTGTGGAGGTCAGAAGAGGACATTGAATCCTCTGGAACTGGAGTTACAGATAACTGTGAGTTGCCATGTAGGTGCTGGGAACCAAACTCAGGTCCTCTGCAGGAGCAACAAGTACTCTCAACAAGGGAGCCATTTCTTCGGCCCCAGTTAATTAATTCTTTGAGATAAGGTCTTGCTATATAGCCCTGACTATCCTAGAACCCTTATGTAGACAAGGTCACCTCAAACTTGCAGTGGGGTGCTTCACTTGCCCTCTGCCTCCCAAGTGCTAGGATCACAGGCAGGAGCCACCATACCAAGTTAGAACTTACTTGATTTATAATTTATTTATTTTTGAGACAAGGTCTCTCTAACTTAGCCTTGGCTGTCCTGCAACTCTCTATATAGACCAGGCTGGCCTTGAACTCACAGAGATCTACCCGCCTCTGCCTCCTGAGTGCTGGGATTAAAGCCGGGCTAAAAGTTTGTTTGTTTGTTCTTATAAAGGAAAACATTTAATTGGTGGCTTACAGTTTAGAGGTTCAGTCCATTATCATGGTGGGACATGATGGTATGTGTGCAGACAGACGTGCTGCTGGAGAAAGAGTTGAGAGTTCTACATCTTGCGCAAGCAACAGAAAGTGAACTCTAAAAGTTATTTTTAAAAGCATTTTGTTTGTAGGAAAATTAAGTAGACGATACAGAGATTTCTCTTCTGTGCCCATTCCACCCTCTGCTTTAGCAAAGCACAGTTGCACACTGGCACATTCGCTGCAGTCAGTGAACTTACCTTGTGTTGCTAGAAGTCCATAGTTTTCACTAGGGTTCATTCATGGTGTCCTGCATCCTATGGGTTTGGACAGATGTATCTTACATGACATGTATGTACCACTAGAATATCATCAAGAGTCACTTCATTGCCCTAAAACTCAATGCTCAGCCTGGCCATCCCTCTCCACTTTGTGTGTGTGTGTGTGTGTGTGTGTGTGTGTGTGTGTGTGTGTGTGTGGTGTGACACCATGGCTGGGTTCAATCCCATATATGGTGCCAAGATTGAACCTATGAACTTACTTGTGCTAGGCAAGCACTATACCAGCTGAGCTACCAAGCCTTTTATCTTATACTTTTTAAAAATACCAAACACTTTGTTTCTACCTGCTTTTACGTATTTTTTAATATTTATTTATTTTTATGTGTATGAGTGTTTTACCTGTATGTATGCATGTATGTGCACCATGTATGTGCATTGCTCAAGGAGGCCAGAAGAGGGCATCAGATCTCCTTGGAACTGGAGTTATAAATAGTTCTAAGCTGCCATGTGGGTGCTGGGAACTAAATCTGGTTCTTCTGCAAGTGCAACAAGTGTTCTTAACCACTAAGCTATCATTCTAGCTCCCCTCAACCACTTTTAAACAACTGTCCCTGGGCTTGTTTAAAAGGGTCAGTAAAGGACTTGGGTATATAATATATCTCAGTGCTGGAGTGTTTTCCTGACATAGGCGAGGGCTGGGTTCCATTACCAACGTGTCAACACACCAACCACTACCACCACCACCACCACCACCGCCACCACCACCACCACCACCACCACCACCACCCCACATACACACGTTCAAAATGCTGGAAGTAACCCATTCCGAGAACCCACCTCAGCCAGAGGGGGACCCTGAGCCAGACCAGTTGAAAGGACATCACCCAGATAGCCCCGCTCTTCCCCTGGGCCGGGAGTAGGGACACATTCTTAGACACTTCCTCTCAATGCCTCACCCACTCCCAGAATGGCTCTCTCGAATGAACAGCAGCTGTTGTTTGAGAAGCTGGCTCTGTACTGCGACAGCTACATTCAGCTCATCCCTATATCCTTTGTTCTGGGTGAGCGCCCCCTTGCGGCTGTTGGGGTCCAGTGGTCGCCCCCTAGCCCCAGACACACACGGGCGGACCTCCACCAGAGGCGGGGAGTGGGGTAAGGTGGGCCAGTGGCCTTCTAAAAACGTTGAGGCTGGGCCCACATGTATCAGGAAGTCGGAGAGACCGGCGCTTCACCCGGCGCTGGTCTCTGGCCACAGCCCGGCCCCTCGGCCCTCGGCCCTCATCCCTCCTGCCCAGGTTTCTATGTGACGTTGGTGGTGACCCGCTGGTGGAACCAGTACGAGAGCTTGCCTTGGCCGGACCGCCTTATGAGCCAGGTGTCAGGCTTCGTGGAGGGCAAGGACGAGCAAGGTCGGCTGCTGCGGCGCACACTCATCCGCTATGCCATCCTGGGCCAAGTGCTTATCCTGCGCAGCGTCAGCACCGCGGTCTTCAAGCGCTTTCCCACTCTTCTGCACCTGGTGCGAGCAGGTAGGCAGTATCTGGAGTGGGCGGGGCCGCAGGGCCGGAGCTGACCCGAGGCGTGGCCTGAGACTCGGAGTGACGGGAGCTGACGCTGGGTGGAGCCAGAGTCCTGCGGACTTGAAGAGGGTGAGGTGGGGCAGGACTGATGGGGTCAGAATTGGGACAGAATTGGGCAGGCCAGAATCAGTGCTAGAAGTGGGGCGAGGCCAGAATAAACGAAAAAGGTAGGGATTTGAGAAAGGTCAAGAACCTTTCAGGGAGAAGGGAAAAAGTTGGGGCTTGGGGACTAATGGAATTCGGATCTACCTCCTTTCTCTCTGCCTGTCCTGATCTCCGGTTTCCCGACTTGATGGCTTGACAGGGGTCCCTAGCTTTCCCTTGACTTTTTTTTCCGGGGCCTGACTCTAGCTAATAAGAAAGCCCTCTGCACTCCCACCTCCTGTCCCGTGTGGTCCAGAACAGCGCCTAACTGGGGCTCGGTAATTTTGAGTGCCGAAATAAACGATAAAAGAGCACAGAAATCCCTAGGTGCTCAGACAGGCTGGCTGGGTTTCCCGGTGCAGGCTGCTTCTTTTGCAGGATTACCCGATTCCTTGTCCACTCTGCCCTGCAGGCTTTATGACCAATGAGGAGTATAAGCATTTGCAGAAGTTGGGCCTACCACACAACTCATTCTGGGTGCCCTGGGTGTGGTTTGCCAACCTGTCAATGAAGGCCTATGTTGGAGGTCGAATCCGGGACACTGTCTTGCTCCAGAGCATGATAAACGTGAGCCCACAGATGGGATACAGTGGGACGTGTTGTGGCTTCCTTTAAAGAAAAGGCTGGAGGCTCTGCCCACAGCCTGTCCTGGTGGTGTATGATATTTTCCAACAAGATTCCACAGCACAAGGTGGCCCCTCTCCAAATCTCCCCTCTGTCCCCTCTCTGAGTGAGACTGTGAAGTCCTGGCTCCTTTTTGCTAGATGAAGCTACTAGGACACAGAGAGGTCTAGTGAGCTGCCTATGACCACACAGCCAAGGCTGTTCCATGAACACCATTGCATTATATCTGGGGAAGAGCTGCGGGAGAGTCTGGGGAAGCAGGTGGTGGCCAGCACCTGCTCCTTCTCCCCCATCCTCCAGGAGATGTGCACCTTGCGCACTCAGTGTGGACATCTGTATGCCTACGACTGGATCAGCATCCCACTGGTGTACACACAGGTAAAGACGAGACTGGTGAGGCTGTCCCTGTGGGAAATGGGTGGCTAGGAAGATCCAGAAAGCACACTTCCCTAGGGACTGAGTACAGCTCTCATCCTGGGAGTTAGGTCTGGACTTGGAAAATTCTTTCTAGCACTGAGGTCAGCATCTGTGCCCCTGTCTGGTCCAGCCCAGCAGAGGGAGTGAGACCATCCTGGTCTTAAGAGGGGGCAAATGGCCCGGGCGGTGGTGACACACCCTTTAATCCCCGCACTTGGGAGGCAGAGCCAGGCGGATCTCTGTGAGTTCGAGGCCAGCTTGGTGTACAGAGCAAGATCCAGGACAGGCACCAAAACTACCCAGAGAAACCCTGTCTCGGAGGAAAAAAAAAAAAAAAAAAAAAAAAAGAGGGGGCAAATGGAGTGGGTAAGCTCACTGGGTAGTGTTGCCACATGCATTAATCCCTCCCTGGGTTTGATCTTCGGCATCTCATGAAACTGGACATAGTGGCACACACCTGTATTTCCAGCACTAGGGATCTGGTGACCAGAGGATCAGAGGTTCAAGGTCATCCTTGGCTATATAGTGAGTGTCATGCCAGCCTGGGCTACATGAGACCCTGCCTCAAAAAACAAAAGCAAACAAAACACACACATACACACACACACACACAAAAAAAAAAAAAAAAGAAAAAGAAAAAAGAAAAAGAAAAAAAAGAAAAGAAAGACAAACAGAAACCCAGTCACGTGAGTGTGGTCAGAGCAAGGCTTTGGACTCAAAGCTTCCAACTCCAGGGTCTCTGCTTAGCCCTTTTCTGTCCCCTGTGGCTCCTCCCCTCCCAGGTGGTGACAGTGGCAGTGTACAGCTTTTTCCTCGCATGCTTGGTGGGGCGACAGTTTTTGAACCCGGCCAAGAACTACCCCGGCCACGAGATGGACCTCGTCGTGCCTGTCTTCACCATCCTACAATTCCTATTTTACATGGGCTGGCTGAAGGTAGGCCTCACCGGATACCGCCCTGCCCCGTGCGATCGATCGGCATGGCCAGAGGGGTCATGGCCAGCAGCCACCTGAGAGGAAGACAAAGCAGCTAAAAAAGAAGGTCACGCATATCACACATGCGTGAGCAAATACACAGAAACTATTTTGTCCAACACACGCGCGCGCGCGCACACACACACACCCCACACACACAGAGAGAAGGAGAAGGAGAGATTCTAGTCTAATATACCTTCTCCCAGTTACCTTTGTTTTCTAAAGACTTAACTAGTTTATACTACCTTTATGCTTAAAATTATCTGAGGTGCCTCACTAGCTATCAGGATGTGCCCTGGACCCACAGAACAATCATCACCCCTGTGGAGCTTTGCTTTAGTATTTTTTTAAATTTTTTTTATTTTCATTTTATCCATATGAGTGTTTTGCCTGCATGTATGTAAGTGTACTGTCCACATTCAGTGCCCCAAAGAGGTCACTGGAGCTCCTGGAACTGGAGTTACAGATGGTTGTGAGTGCCCACGTGGTTGCTGGAAATTGGACTCAGGTTCTCTGGAAGAGCAGCCAGTGCTCTTAACCGCTGAGCCACTTCTCCAGCCCTTGCTTTAGTATTTTAGATATTAGTGTCCAGGAAACTCCCCTCCTGGCCACTGTAATTCAGCACAGCCTCAGCATTTATCTCTAATACCATAAAACAACAAATACGTGCATATTGGAAGATAAATAAGTGTACCAAAAAGCAATGCAACTTGAGGTGAGCTAGTTACATGGGTGATCAAAGTGGTGATTTGGCTGAGTGACACAGGAAGGGACAGCTGTGGTCTTCAGAGGAGAGACCAAGAACATGGAAGCCCCATGGGGAGGGTGCTGGGGCCCAATACTGTGGCCTTGCAGACAGTTGTTAGGCAGGAAAGGCATCGTGAGGGAGTGGCTATGGCAGGACCCAAGGCTTAGGATGGAAACCAGAGTGTCAAGGTTCTCAGAGCCTCACCCCCCACCACCACCCCCATCCCCAAAGGTGGCAGAGCAGCTCATCAACCCCTTCGGAGAGGATGACGATGATTTTGAGACCAACTGGATCATTGACAGAAACCTGCAGGTATGGGGGGGTGGGGGCGGGGGCTGTGTCATGGACCCTTCTCAAACTGGATCCAAAGAGGGGACTCAGCATTTTTCCAGGGAGACCCTACAGTAAATTGTCTTCCCCTTCTCAAACATCAGCCCTTTTCTCAGTCAATCATTCACTCCCAGGATTCACATCTCAGCTTCGGAGGCTGCAAGTAAGCATCAGTCTCTTCAGTACCACAGGTGGGGAAACTGAGGCCCGGAGAGAGCAAACTGATGATTCCTAAGGCATCAGGCAAGCTCATGTTCCCGTCTGGGCTACTCATTCTATTGGATACCCACCTCTGTCCTTGGCAACCAGGTATCCCTGTTGTCTGTGGATGAGATGCACCAGGATTTGCCTCCCATGGAGCGTGATATGTACTGGAATGAGGCAGAGCCTCAGCCACCCTACACAGCTGCTTCTGTCCAGTATCGTCGACCTTCCTTCTTGGGCTCCACCTTCAACATCAGGTAGGCAGTGCCAGAGACCTGGTTGAGAAAAACCTCAAGTATAAGGCTTCCTAGCAACTTGGAACAGCTGTTGCTATTACATGAGGCAAGCCCAGTAAGGGCTAGCTAGTCGACTATGCTGTAGGAGACAGGGTCTCCTGAATAGACTGTCCTGCAGAGAAAAGGCTTCCTTCCACCCACAGTGGCCGCTCTCTCCTCTGTACAATCCCATTTCATCTGAATTCCTCCCAGATACAGTGGGCCAAAAGGGCCATCCCACACAGTCCTCTGGATGACAGGGGAGAAGGCTCTGGAGTATCTGATGTGCTTGCACACTGTACTATGCTGTCCTCTCTGTTCGTTTATGACCCAGTCCATTGAACTGAAATTAGAATTAACTGGGAACATTTTGGAAGATGTTTTGAACCTGTTTCTTCTGAACACCAGCATTGAACCTGGGGTGGGTACCAGAGGGTAAGGGTAATAATACATAAGCCCTGCCTCCAGGGACTGTGCAAGCTAGTGAGCTGAGCAGGCTCCAACCCATGGTCAAGGACTGGGCAGGACGCAATGTAACAGAGGTTGCCTTTGGCTAAGACGTGACCTCTTTCTGGCCTGCACTTAGGTCTTAAAGCCAGGGAGACTTTGGATGAGGGCCAGGGCTTTTTCTTACAGGTTAAAGGTCCTGGAGCCTCAGGAAGTCTGCTGCCAGGAAGCCAAACACCTTTTGTTAGATGTTGCTCCCCACCAGGAAGCAAATTTGCAGTTTGCCTAGACACTGCTAGGGCTTATCTGAGCTGCTTCCCCAGGAGCAGATAGATGTTCCGATTGCCTGGAGAAAGATGCTTGAACAGGGGGGCTGATGAAAAGGAGCCGGTGGGGTTCAGGGAATTACTGTTTGATCTCCAGAACACCTGTCCCAGTGACAAGCATGGTGGCATGTACTTGTAATCTCAGTGCAGAGGCAGAGACAGAAGACCCGTGGAGACTGTTGGCCAGATAGTCTAGCCTAACCGTGAGCTTGAGGCTAATGGGAGATTTGGTCCCAAAGAATGTGGATTGCTTTCCTGAGGATGGAAGCGGATTGTCCTCTGGTCTTCACACAGGCAGACACAAGTACACTCATCCACATATGGACACACACACACACACACACACACACACACACACACACCCCAAATCTGTAATGTTAGGCTGGGGAGTTGGATGTTGCCAGTGAATCAGAGGGAGCCTAAGGTGAGCTGGGCCATGAGGGACTCCCTGGGAAGTGCAGAATCCACCAGGGGAGCTGACAGCTGAGGCACTGAGAAGGCTGTGCAGCCTTGGTCCTGGGCAGGCACTTGCTCCCATCTTTTCTTGGTCCACCCATAAAGCAGCAGTCCACAGAAGTCTTGGATCAGGCCTTATTTATTAAAGGATGAAATGGATGTAACATATTCTTGAATACAGAATGAAACAGCATTGCTGCCTCTTCATCCACCAGGGAGGGATGGGGAAAGGTCCAGACTAGGTCACTGAGCTGTGGCGTCAGGAGGCCTTCCACCATCCAAGGGGCCCCACGACCCTCTCCCTCATTCTTAAAGCTTCAGGTAGCCTTAGAGAAAACCACACCCATCGGGCCAACCTGCTCCATTCCATTGGTCATTAGACCAAATGGCCAAATTCCCACAACACACCCACTCAGTCCTGTGCATCCCTTTTCCTTCCAGCCTGGACAAAGAAGACATGGAGTTTCAGTCAAATGAGGATGATGAAGATGAGGAGAACCCTGGCGGCATCATTGGACGCTTCTTAGGGCTGCAGTCCACTGATCACCATCCTCCCAGGACAGATTCAAAGACCAAACTATTGTGGTCCAAGAAGGACCCCTACCTCGAGGGCCATAAGGCCAAGCAGGAAGATAATGCCTGGAAACTTAAGGGTCTGGATACCTTCAGGGCCACTCCACTGTTTGAAAGGCCAGGCTACCACAGTGCCCCACAGACACCACTCAGCCATACTCCCATGGTCTTCCCTCCTGAGCAGTCAGCAGCCTCCAAGCCTTACTTAGTCACAGGTATAGACACTAAAGACAAAAACCTAACACCCATGGCTTCTGAGACCAAGAACACTTTCTTTTATAGGTTTATTTTTACTTTATGTACGTTGTGTGAGTCTTTGAGTATATGCCACATGTGTGCTGGTAACCCTCAGAGGCCAGAAGAGGGTGTTTGATCTGCTGGAGCTGGAGTTATAGGCAGCTGTGAGCTGCCGGATGCAGGTGCTGGGAACCAAACTCAGGTCCTCTGGAAGAGCAGGAAGTGCTCTTGACTGCTGAGCTATGCCTCCAGCCCCATCAAGAACACGTTTGAATTGCTCCTAGGTGATGGGCATTCCCGAGAGCACCAAACAAAGAGGAAAACTGTGGAGTTTAACTTGAACATTCCGAAGAAGAGCCCCACAGAACGTACTAGAAAACACCATTTGGACCAGGGGCCAACCAACACACACACTACACGGAAGGAGCACGTAGAGCCCCATCCCACCTTGGAAAACAGGTCTGTCCACCTGGACCAGGAGCTGTATCCCCCATGCCTGTGACCCCAGTTTCCCAAGATTCCATTATTGCTGATGGGTGGGGGAACTTATGTCCCTACACTAGGGGGTGTTATTAACAGCCACCTTGCAAGAACCATGTGATGGGAGGCCTTTTGCCCACTTCACCTAAGAGCTTGACATCAGCAGAAACACTTCCAGAAAAGTAAAACTGCGCTAACAGAATGCTGAAGGGAGCGCTATCTTGGGGAAGGGGGCAGTTGGCCACACTGTTTAGTTTTTGCGGGGATGGATGGATGGTACCACAGAGCCTTGAGACAGACCTGAGACTCTAGATAGGCTGTAGCCCAAGGACCAGCCTTACTGCTCTATCAGCTGGATGGCCAACACTTGCCTATAGCCCATACCCAAGCACTTGTACTTCTTTTCAAGGCACTGGCCATAAGGTCTCCTGGGATACCTTCTCAGGGCTTTGGGGCCTCATTTAATACTTCCAAAAAAGCCTAAAAGCTATGGTTATTTCTCTTTTAAATTTCTTGGACACTTTTGCCCAGTTAGAAACATTCCATGGGGAGTCCTAACTTCCCACACTTTCCCATTCTTGGTTTCATTTGTGATCAGAACATCCCTTTTTTTGTAAAAGGAAACAAAAAAAAAAAGGGCAACAACAATTCCTATCTTGCTTCTGGGGCTGGACATTAACTTTTATAGATCACCTGGGTATGTTTAAGACCAGCTTCAACCTTTGTCCTCATAAATCAAGCACCTTCCCAACTCATGCTGGGAACTTTCTCCAATCTTCCACAGGGATGAAGCTGGCACCTAACCTGTTCCTAAGACTGATGCTTCACGGCCTGGTCCTCACCTGCACGAATGCCAGCAGGACACTGACCCAGTCAGAGGCACACAGTGTGTGAGACACCCGAGAGTATGTTCCCATGACAGTCTGGCAAGTAATTCAGAACCAGGGGTGCTGAGTCCTGTCTGAACACACCTGTGTCTTACGGTCTTTCCCAAACTAAGGAGTTTAATAAATATAAGTGTTCTTTTTAGTTGTTTCAGTGTCATTAGAGTAACAGTGACACCAATAGCGACACAGCTGGAAGCTGACACACCTTCAATCTCAAGGACTGCGGCTGGGTACCAAAATTCTTTATTTGAAGAAATGGTACAAATTAAAGAACTTAAGCGGATGTTTTGGTGCGACTTTTAGAAAAGATAAAGGCAGCCCGACATGCATGCACGGCCTCAGTGACCAGTAAAGTCACTCGTGGCTTTGGGGAAGTCAGCTCAGCTCTCATCACTGTGTCCCAGGGTGTGCTTGTCAAAGAGATATTCTGCCAGGCCGGCTTCAGGGGCTCCCATCTTGCGGAGGTTGGTCACGTGGTCACCCAGTTCCTTGATGGATTTCACCTGCTCGTTCAGGTAATGGGTCTCAATGAAGTCACACAACTAGGAAAGAGAACACGGGAGAAGGTTATTGGCCAGCTCTCCCAAGCCCCGTGGCAATGACTACCTCCATTCATGCCCCGTGTTTCCCATACTCACGTGGGGGTCATTCTTGTCAGTAGCCAGTTTGTGCAGTTCCAGTAGTGACTGATTCACACTCTTCTCCAAGTGCAGTGCACACTCCATCGCATTCAGCCCGTTCTCCCAGTCATCACGGTCTGGTTTCTGAACAGAACATTAGGTCAATTCATCTGCAGTCTCTACCAATCAACCCGTAGTAAACACCTCACACCTAACCACCATTCTTTGCCCTGAGTTTCCTCTGACAAGTTTTCCCCGTAACATGCTTGCTCACTGCTGTGTGCCAACTCTGGTGTCAGTCCCCTAAAAAGGGGACAAGGGCAAAAGCCCAGAGTAGCCTCATAAGGGTTAACTGCTCATTTGAGGCACCCCTAGATCTTCTGCTCACCTTGATATCCTGCAGGAAGATTCGGCCACCTCGTTGGTTCTGCAGCTTCATCAGTTTCTCAGCATGCTCCCTCTCCTCGTGAGATTGGTGGAGAAAGTATTTGGCAAAGTTCCTCAGAGCTACATCATCCCGGTCGAAGTAGCAAGACTGAAAGCAGAAAGAGTACGTGTTATGGGGTTCCCACAGCAAGGCAGCTGAAGGGCTGTAGGTGGCAGGGCTATTTGCAACCCCACTCGGCCTTTTTTTTTAAAGTACAGGAGGAGGGGAGGACTTTGGGACTTGGCTTCAGCAAATGTCCTATGGTTCTGTATTAGTGCAGAGGAAAAAAAAAATTTTTTCCCCCCGAGACAGGGTTTCTCTGTGTAGTTTTGGTTCCTGTCCTGAATCTCACTCTAGACCAGGCTGGCCTCAACTCAGAGATCCGCCTGCCTCCGCCTCCCCGGCGATGAGATTAAAGGCGTGCGCCACTACCGCCTGTCGAGTAAAAAAATTTAAGCCAAGGCTTAAATTAAATCTACTCGTCTGAGGAGAGTGCTAAAGTACCCTGCACTGGGAAGCCATTTTTCTCCTCCTCCTCCACAAATCACGTAAAAAACCAGCTAACATAGGCCTATCTCAAATCTATTTGGAACACACTTATTTTTGGGTAATTTGCACAATCACAAGGCAATCAAAGGGTGATTCTCTCTACACTGCCCCAAACCTGTTTTTTCAGAAACAGATTAGTGCACGGAAAACTTCCTTGCCCAGCAACTGATGGTGGGCTTTATCCAACAACTATCTATTGCTTCTATTAGTAAGCCACAACTCTCTAATGCAAAAACCGACACAGTACTCTGGATGCCTTGAAGGGGCAAGGTCGGGTGATGCTGATGCCTGCAGAAGGAAAGATTTCTAGAGATAATGTTTCAATACAAGTGAGGCTCTGTGATAAGCAGAGCAGAGAGGTGGAGACCGCTGCTTAAGATAGGGTCAGGGTAAGTTCACAAGAGATAAGCCTCTTTGCACCGGGTCCCAACGCTGCCATTCGACACCATGACCAAGCAGACCCGCCATACTCAAGGGGAACTGGAGCTGGATGCACACCGAAGCAGAGTAGTCTGCAGGTCACGTGATCGGAGAGGAGCGGGCAAAAAAAAATGCATCTAACTGCAGATTTGATTGGACGGATTGACAATTGTGCAGCCTTAAGACCTCAAGGTACAGGAGGGTGTGGAACGACGCGCCTGGTCTACGCAAGAGTCACAAGGGGCTAATAGCTCAGACTTGCCACGCCAGGGCTGCCCTGGGAGAGAGCCGGAGCAAACTCCATTTTCCAGAAGGGCGCTGGGAGGCCTGCAGCTGGCCACGCCCCAACCCGTGCCCCATCTGCTCCCCTAGTGGCCCCGGGGTGAAGCCACGCCCGACTCCCGCCCCGCCAAAGGCCAGGCCGCGCTCACCATAGACAGATAGACGTAGGAGGCATACAGTTCCAGGTTGATCTGGCGGTTGATGGCAGCCTCTGAGTCCTGGTGGTAGTTCTGGCGCACTTGCGAGGGAGACGCGGTGGTCATGGCAGCGGCTGGGCGAGGCGCGGTGGCGACGCTGGAGCGGCGAAGCGACGAAGTTGCAAAGGGTTCTGGATCGGAGCAGCCGGCTGGGGTCGGAAGGGTCGAGCGCCGGGTTCCGTTCAAGCACTGTTGAAGCAGGAAACCGCGGCGACTCTGGGCGAGAACGTCTGGCGCAGATGGCCAGCGAGCAGTACTTATAGCGGGAGTCCGCGTCAGGCGCGTCCTGGCCAATCAGCGTCGCGGGCCGCCGAGACCCGCCTCTTCCGGTGGGCGTGTTGCCCAGACCCTCAGGCGCGGGCGGGGAGGATCTATGTGTGTGAGGCTGCGCAGTGGGCACTGATCCTCTCTGCCAAGAGCAGTGCCTGGCAACAAGCAGGCTGTTCCTGTGCCCCGGGGCGGGCGGTAGTTGGCTCCAGCCCTACTGCAGTGGCATCTGGGCCCTCGGAATCCATGGGGACAGAGGGTGCCGAGGAGGGTGATTTTCAAGTCCCATAGGACATCCCTTAGCTCAGTACGAGTTGTTAAATCGTGACATACGTCAGGCAGTGACTTCGTCTTACAAATAGGAAAATGGAAGCGTGGTGCTGTAGGTGGCGAACGAGTTATAAGTTGGACTGGGAAAGACCAGCTTTCTCTCCTCCAGAGTCTATGCAGAGAAGCGTAAAGGAGGAGTGGGGGGCCTACTGGGGAGGAGGGAGTTCGGGTCTGCCCCGTCATTCTGATTCAATCACTCAAGGCCTTTTGCTGATAGCAAACATGGCTCTCTGGACAGTTGGAAAAAACAAAGGCTGGGCGGGCGTTTTCTCCTGAGAGCAGGGACAGCCTTCTATGGGGGAATCCTGGAGCCAAACGATCTAGGTTTCTGAGAAAGTCCCTGGTGATGCTTAAAATTAAGAGAGGTCTCTGAATTAGAAAAGAAAAGGAGAAGCGACCTGCGTGTGTCTATTTCAAAATGGTCTCCTTTATCTTTCTCAGTAACCTTGGGTTTGTCCTTGGAGAAAAGCTGGTGGGGCTGAATGGCGGGTGACAGGTGCATGAAACATTGGAAGGACAAGCCAACTGTGTGTCTGGAGTTGTGACCCAGCTTCAAAATGGGTGTGAATTCTTAGGTAATAGAACTAGAGGTTAGCCACTGCATCTAGCTAGGCCCTACCATTTATGTCTGCTACCCTCAGTCTAGTCTTTTGAACAGGTGGGAGCCCCGCAGAAGCTTTTCCAGATACTCAAACCTGGAAGCTGGACTTTCAAACATTTTGTTATTACCATTTTTGAGACTATGTTAACAAGGTTACTGTACAGCCCAGACTGGCCGGGGACTCACTATGTAACCCAGGCTGATTCCTGATTCTCCTGCCACAGTTTCCAGAGAGCTGGGATTACACCCCCTCTCCCCTTTTAAAATAGTGTACTGAAATACTGCATTACTAATAGTATTTATTCTTTTGAAACAAACGTGTGTTGCTGAAATCAGGCAAGATTTCAGTGGTACTCTAGCTACAGTATACTGCTGAATAAATAACCTAGCGTCAAATTTCAAGAAGACCTTAAGATAGTGATACTGATATAAATTTGAGCCGGGCGGTGGTGGCACACGCCTTTAATCCCAGCACTCAGGAGGCAGAGGCAGGGGGAATCTCTGTGAGTTCTAGGCCAGCCTGGTCTACAGAGCGAGATCCAGGACAGGCACCAAAACTAAACAGAGAAACCCTGACTCACTAAACATAGAAACCCTGACTCAAAAAACAAAAACAAACAAACAAACAAAAAAGTGGAGGGAATAGCTTATGCGCAGGTGTGGAAATGCTTGACCTATTCCAGGAACCTTAAGGAAAGTATGTTTGTTGGCCTGGAAAACAAAGTACATGTTGGAAAGTGCTGGAAAGAATACAGTCAGATTGGTGTGCCATAAAAAGTCATTAAACTTTACGCTGCAGGCAACATGGAGATACCATATCCATTTGTTTTTAGCCACCGTCACGAAATGTGATGAATGATGGTGTGGTGTGGGGGGAGATGATATCAAACATTTTCACTTACATCAGCAGTATATACTCCAAGTACCAAGTAATAATATTAACAACAACATGAGACAGAACAAAGCAGTTACTGTGATAAGGAGGTGCTATCTTCCTGAAGGGTCAACCTCCATATCACGATAGTCAGCTCTAACCCTGTAATTCAGCACAGTCCGAAGTGTGAAAAAGGCAGTGTTTCCATGGTAGGGTATGATTCTGAAATTCATATGGAGTCAGTGGACTAGCTGGTAAACCTTTGAGGAAAACAAAGGCTATCAGGGAAGCTTTGCTTGAGATATCTATTGTGATACACACACACCCACCCACCCACACACACACACACACACACACACACACACTCTTGTTATATTACACTAAAGTATGGTACTGGCACAGAAAGATGAGATCAACATCTAACTATGCCCACCCACATGTGTATGGGAACTGGATATAAGTTAAAGCCATGCCTTTCAAATTAGGGAAGAATGGGTTTAACCAATAATATCGACACAGTTGTCATGTGGAAAAAATGAATCATTCTGTATTTAAAAATACCTTCCAGATGAATTAAAAATACAATCCTTAAAGTTGAAATCTATAAAGTTTTAAGAAAACTGTTAAGAAGATTATCCAAATTTGGAGTAGGGAATGTTCTTTTGAGTCTGTCAAAAGTTGGCAGGTTTGAAATGCTTAAAAATGAAAAGGATTTAGATAAAGATATTTTAAACGAGGTTAACATAGAAATGGTGTGTTAGGCTGGTGGTATTTATAGAAAGGATGAAGGTCAAGAGCCAAAACATCTATGTACACTTGTGTAATATACGCTTTTTTCTGTCTTAGGGATGGAACCTAGGGCCTGGGGCAGAATAACCAGGCGCTCTACCACTGAAGTACTCATGTTGCAGTCTGTTGTTTCTTTTTATTTAAAGATGATCTCGCCGGGCGGTGGTGGTGCATGCCTTTAATCCCAGCACTCAGGAGGCAGAGGCAGGGGGATCTCTGTGAGTTCGAGGCCAGCCTGGTCTACAAAGGGAGTTCCAGGAAAGGCGCAAAGCTACACAGAGAAACCTTGTCTCGAAAAAACCAAAATAATAATAATAATAATAATAATAATAAAGATGCTCTCACTGTATTGTCTAGGCTACTCTTGAAAGCCTAAGCTCAAGAGGCCCTCTTTAATTCAGCTTCTCTAGTGCCCAGACTCCATTGTATCACTGCACCAGGTTATGCAATATCTGTATTAATCATTCCTTTTTAGACGGACTGTTTGGTTGACTTCCCTACTACTGTGGATTGAAAGCTCCAGGCAGGAAGGCATTTTTAGCACACCCAGTCTTTTGCAAGGTGCTTGTGATTCGGTGCTTGATATTTGTCTCTTGAACAAATGAATGCATTTTGTGTGGAGTTTGGATTCCAGTCAAACAAGAGGGCTGGGTACCAGTTGGGAGACAGCTGCCACGGTTTTTCATGAGAGTAGGAAACAGAAAGCAGAAGAGAGATTATGGAGAAGACAGGATGAGGTGAATGGTTGGATATTGTGTGGGTTGGGAGGTGGGGAGTGGGGACCAGGCCCTCCAGTTCTCAGGCCTGGCCAGCTGGGTTGCCACAGCCCTGCATGGTACCAGAGAAACACAGGAGAAGCACAAGTTTGGGGGAAGGCTGTTGGGAAAGGTCAGCTTGGTTTTGGACTGGGTGTGCTGGGTCCCAGGTGAACAGAAACAGTATAAAGTTAGACTCACTGAAAGGAAGTTTGGCCTGCCACATCAAGCAAGTTGTGTGAATCAGTATTGGCTCCATGCTTGTTAAGTACTTCAGTGGTAGTTTCAGTAAACAGCACAGCAGACCAGGAACAGGGTGTTCTGTGGAAGGTCACTAAGGGAGGAGGAGGGCTTGAAGGGAAATGGGGAGTGTGTGAGCACCCTTGCTCGGGTCCGGTTCCCACCTTTGGGAAGCAGTGGGTTCCAGAACTGCGGTATCCGAGCCTCCAGATTCTGCAGCTGTGGCCGGGTCTTTGGGCCTTTGTTGACTAGGCTTCGGCTTCCCCCACCCCCATGCTGCCTCTACTCCTCGTGACTTTGAGGAGGGAGTTTGGCTAGCTGCCCAGAACAGGCTGAACAGTGGCCTCCTAGAGCCAGGAGCCACAGAGCAAACGCAGGCCGGAAGAGAGGCAGGCCCCTCTGTTCTGTGGAATACTAGCTTGGTTCAGAGGAGGAGGTGGGGGTGGAGGAACCTTGTGGTGGAGGGCTGTTGTTCCACCGTGACTCAGCACTCTGCGCCTCCTGAGGGGTTGAGCTCCAAAACTGCTTTGTCATGGAGGGGCAGGGCAGTCTGGAAGGCGGCGGTTTTGCTGTGGGAGAAAGGAAGTGGGGAGAGGGAGAGGAGCAGGGGGGAATGTGTGAGGGCTCCCCATCTCCCCATGGGACACAGAAGCTGCACTGAGAATAAAAAAGAATAAAGAAGTCTGGATCACCCTGCCAGGCTTGCATGATGTTTTTACCAGAAAGGCAAAGTGCCCTTCTGTCACTTGTGGGGACTTCTCCCCAGATAGTGGGACTCTTTCCCTTCTAGTGATGGTCCCTGTGCAGTTACAGCTGCTGAGGACGCCACATCCAATAAGTCTTAGACATTTGGTACATTAGGGTCCAGGGGACACTAGAGTTCACAAATCACTTTACTTTGTAGGGCAGAAGGTGAGGCTTCCTCAGGGAAATAGTCACCGTCTAAAAATGTGGAGCAGAGTATTCTATGGAACACCAGGACGATCACTCAACGTCATGTGATCATGATGTGAAATGTGGAGCAGAGTATGCAGTGGAACACCAGGCCGTCACTAAACGTCATGTGATCATCAAATGTGTGGTGAGTGTGTGGCCAGAGTGTGCAAATGAACTAATGTCAAGTGAGAAAGCAGAGTCCAAAAGAATCCCTGCAAGTCAGTTACCGGGGAGGAACTTCAGGACTGGAAACAGGTAAAGGCCGGGTGATAATGGGCTGAGGACTTTCCAGACTGAGCAGCCAATGTTGCAAAAGTATGGGATTCCCTGAGAGTTGTGCAGGAAATTCTGACACTTGCAAAAGCACCACTCAGCTAGATTCTGGTACATTCTAGATGAAGCAACTGTCATTCAGAGAGTATGTCCTTAAATCATTTCTTGAAAATTCATGAGGCCATGTAGACTTAAAAGTCTAGATCCCTCTGGAATGTTAAGGTTGAGATTCACAGCCTGGAATGTTAGAGGACAACTGTAATGGAAGCCCTGCCTCCCTTAAAAAAAAAAAAATGTAATTCAGGGCTGGAAAGATGGTTGACGTGAGTTCAATCTTGAAGGACTGAGCCTATTCCTGCAAGTTGCACACCCTTCCCACTAAATACAAAATTTAAAAAACAGTGTAGGGAAGGAGTGGAAATGTACATATAGTATTTACAAATGAAATTCTCAAAAAATTAAATTAAAGGCCGGGCGGTGGTGGCACACGCCTTTAATCCCAGCACTCGGGAGGCAGAGCCAGGCGGATCTCTGTGAGTTCGAGGCCAGCCTGGGCTACCAAGTGAGTTCCAGGAGAGGTGCAAAGCTACACAGAGAAACCCTGTCTCGAAAGACAAAAAAAAAAAAAAAAAAAAAAAAAAAAAAAATTAAATTAAAAAAGAAAGTAGTTCAGGCCTTCCTGCCTCGGGAACCTCCCCAGGTTGTGTCTGGGGAGCCACCGTGGTCTCTATCAGAGACCATATCACTTGGACCCTGGCAGTTTGTTTGCTTGGTCACCTTCCCTCCGGACTTGGACTTTGTCCCCAGACGGTAGCCCTGCCAGAGGCTCTTCCACTCCAGCGGGTTCCGGCTTATTAACTTCCCTCTGGTCATCCTACCTACGGAATGTCCGGTTCCTACTTTGACCTGTGTGTCCTTGGAGGCCGGGGCTCTACTCTGTCCTTCCCAGTGACCCCCTTGGACACCACCCACAGCCCAGAAGCTTCCAAAAGGCCATGTGGCCTCTCTGAGCTCTGTTCCTGTTTTGAGGTATGGTATCTGAAGCCCAGTCTCCCCCACCCTTCTCCCCATCTTTCCTCATGGAGCCAAATGAGAATGGTAACTGGTAGTTCAGACTTAGGGTACCCTAAATAGGACATTCCAGCATGGCAGTCATTTTGTGAAGTTTTCATAATAACAGAACAAATGAAAGTCATATCAGATTTTTCCAGTATATTTGTGAGTACAGCAGTGACAGGTGAGTTACAGTA
This sequence comes from Peromyscus eremicus, assembly GCF_949786415.1. NCBI lineage: Eukaryota > Metazoa > Chordata > Mammalia > Rodentia > Cricetidae > Peromyscus > Peromyscus eremicus. The sequence continues at coordinate 51,481,578 of NC_081416.1, forward strand.
AAAAAAAACGAGAAAGGCCTCAGATGCTGTCTGATGACATTCTTCAGTTTTGAGTTGGGGGAAGCTACGGGGTCTGTTTGTATGTTGCCAGGATTTATCTAACACTAACGAGGTTGTTAGGCCGCATTCAAAGGTGTACAATCAATGGCCACTTAAGAGGGCTAAAGAGAGCTCAAGATGCTCTGCAGTGAGGCTCTAGACTGGCAACAGTCCAATCTTTGCCGAATCACTGAGGTTCTAGGCAGTCCACCGGCTCTAACGACAAGCGCAGCTTCTCTATGGCTGCCCTTGTTCACAGTTCCCTCTACACTACAGTTCGTGTCACAGGCTATCAGCTGTATCAGCTGTTACCTAGCCACGTGCTGTGCCTACTTTACCTAGTCAAGGCTCGGCTGGGCCCACCCTGGCCGAGTCAGGGAGGCCCAGATCAGCAGAAGTGACAGCTAGCAGCTTCAGTAGTGGGAAGAGAAGAAACATGACTTCTAAGCCATGGCAAAGGCCTCAGCCTCCTGGGCCTGGAAACACCTCCTTGAGGAAATGGGGGTTCTGGATGCCTTGGTCTGTCATCAAGGAGATGCCAGCCCATTCAGAGGAGGCTATGCAAATCTACTGTCAACTGCCAGCCCCCAAATAATGACACAGAGACTTATTACTAATTATGAAAGCTTAGCCTTAGCTAGGCTTGTTCCCAACTAGCTCTTATAACTTAAATTAACCTGTTTTTATTCATCTATGTTCTGCCTCGTGGCTTTTGCCTCTCTCCCATCCTGTACATTCGGCTTGCTCCACATCTCCTTGCTGTCTCTCCACCTTTCTCCTTCCCAGAGTCCCATCTATTCTCTCCTGCCTAGCTGTTGGCTATTCAGCTTCTTATTAGACCAGTCACAATGACACACCTTCACACAGTGAAACAAATACACTACAACAGGTCAAAGTTGAGGAGTTGACGGAGGAGGCCTGAGTTGGTAGTCTGGCTGCGGAGCCCGGGGGTGGGAATTCTAGATTCACTTGCAGTGGTCTGCAAGAAAAAGGAATGGACACTGTTAGGGTTCTGGAGAAGTCCCACAAAAGACCACCATCCACGCATACAATCAACAAGATCATTTATTATCTCGAGAGTAGGTACCAGCATGCTGGGGCTGAACATCCAACACAAAGACAAAATGGTGACCCCGAGAGAAGCTTGCAGGCTCTTTTATACACAGCTAAAGGAATTCTAAAGCAGATAGGTCACCCTATCTACGATTGGCTTAAACAATTGGTTAGGGATAGCAGGGACTGGCTAGGGTTACAGTTTTTCAATTTTTTACAAGTCCCAGGCTCTGTCCTTATTTGGTTATTTCCTTGAGCTACTGTAGGAGCTAGCTCAGGTCTGGTACCTGCAGTTCCCCTGGTCCTTGTTGGGGGCATTAGAGATTGATCGTCCATTGTTCGTGGCTCTTTGAGAAACTGCTTGCTCAGTCTCAGGAAACCGAAACTGAGGCCTGATCTCTGACAGAAGACTGAGCAGCCTGTTATGGCATCTACTCTGCCCTCTCAGACACAGAAACTCAGTGGAGTCTAGTTGGCAGCCTGGGGCACGGTGTTGGATACAAAGGACAAACCTAGGACTGACCAAGTGGGAAGTCAACAGGTTTCACCGGTGAACAACCAGGAGATTTTCCCTTGCTGATGAAGGTCCCTTTGGTGCCATTCTAAAGAACTAGCGTGTCTAGGTGGACCAGCAGATGGTCAGCAGACAGGAATTTGAGAGTCCCATGAAGGAATCAGGATCCCAAAGGCTTCACCAGCTTGTACATAAGGGTTCTCAGTCATCGTGGGGCCACTATAGTGTCCCAGGATCCTCTGTGCTCCTCATTCCCGTCTTATGAAAGCAAAGGCAAGCATTTCCTTTTTCAGATTAAAACCCCTGCACAGCTCACCCCTGCCCCAGAAATACATTGTAACCCCTTTCTCTCTGTGGACTGCTCACTCCTCGGGCCTTCTCCCTTCAAAGATCTCCTCACACCTCTTTTGCTCAGCCTAGACTGCCTACCTCTGGCCTTTATTTGAGAAAAACGGCCTAGCTTTCAACAATCCCCAGCTCGGATATCCCATGTGGCTTCCCTCCTTGCCAAGGGGAGAATTTCTATGCTTCCTGCTCTCTAGTGTCTCCAGTACCACGCCTTGCTGCAGCGGCTGTCACTTCCCAGCCCTCGCCATTGGAAGGAGGCCTGCCCTGTTCATCATGGCAGTGCTTTTCCTGCCCTTCACCTCAGAACCCAGCAAAATAGCAGCCTAGATTGCTGAGAAATACAGGTTGACTTGACCTGGGCCTTAGCTCACTGTTTACTTTAGTTATTGAGGAGCTCAGTCACCCCACCCTTTGCCTCAGAGGTTTGGTTTTCCCCTCTTCACCTAATTAAGACCAGATCTTTCTCCTCCCACATTCGAGATACAGAGAATAGGCTGGTCTTTCTGGGGTTGAGGGTTTATGCCCTGGCACAGACCCCAGGATGTAAAAAAGGCATGGGAGGGCGGACAGGACCAGTTGGGCTATGGGGATAGTGGGATGACACATGGTCACGGGCTCCACTGCTCTGAGGGCCAAGTAAGCCCCTTTGCTGCCCCGTGGATGTAGATGTTTCCTCAATTAGAAGGAATCATGGGGTGTCACAGAGGCCAGGGGAGGAAGTGAAGAATTTCTCTACCAAGTTCACAACTAGGAAATCCCACATGCTTCCTGGTGATGGACTAGAACGTTCTTGAGATCTTTGTCACTCTGTGAGTGTGGTGCTGGGCACTGTGCCAGAGAGCTTACACAAAGCTGTTGACACCTGTGGCTGGAACTGACAACACCCCTGTTGAGAAGGCTGGGCAGACCCCAGGGCTATGGGCAGAGTCCTGTCCTCAGATGAGGAAGCTGAGGACAGAGAGGTGAAGTCACTGACTGCCTGGCCTAAGGTTGTGCAGCCGGCAGGAGACGAGGCCCTGCCTGGAACCTGGGTCCTCACTGTTTGGTTAGACTGCTCAGTGAGCTCTGGGGTCTGCTGTCTGCCCCTGCAGCACGGGGTTATGAAACTCCACCATGCCGGAGTCTTACATGGGTGCTGGGGATGCAACTTACATCCTCATGTTTACTTGGCAGACAATTCAGTTCATCCACTGGTCCATCTCTTCATCCCACCTCTTTTCAGAAAGTTTAAAATACAGTGACATCATTTACCCTCTCCTCCCTCCGACCCCTTTCTTGCCCCCCATCCCTCTCTGAGGGGACCCCTGCAGGTGTCATACCGGGAAGTGAACCATTCGAAGAGATGAGAATGAAAACCCAGTGTAGACCGACTTCATCCACCTGGACCAGACTTCCGGGAGTCTAATACAAGGTGGTTTGTTGTTGGCACAGTTAAAACACAGTAAAAATTGGAAAAGGTTTCCAGGCAACAAGCAGTCCAATTCCAGATGCACAATAAAGCTTATGGTGTGACTACATAGAGACTCCCTTACAAAGTACATGTGACTGTGAGGGTGGGTTCCATAGCTAAAAGACCTAGAATCCAGTGTGGTCTCTGACCAATAGCACAGAGGTCAGCAGGCCACAAAATACTCGTGATGTCTCCCCTAAGGATGGGTAATGGTCTAGGGAGGGAAGAGTCTGGGATAATCATTCTGGGGAATCAGGGTGAGGTCTGTCCCTACAGATAGCAAAACGGTCACTAGGTCATTAACAACCTCCACTCTCAGCTTTCTGGATGGAATACAGGCATTTGATTTTTATCTCCTCCGCTGAGGAGACACCTCTGTGTGATTAACATTTCTGGTTCTCTTAGTGCTTCTCTGTGAGCAGAAGGACCTCTGTGCCCCCACCACCTCTCAACATTATGGCTCTTTTTCTCTAATTATTATTCAATAATAGTCATTGTTACAGTTTGGTTTTCTAGAAGGTAGCGGCTAGAGCGGAGGACCTTCTGTATCTGTACCATAGGTGCACAGCAGTTCCTGTAGCCTGATCCCCAGGCGGTAGTGAGTCAGGGCCCTCTGGACCAGCTTCGAGACTTGGAGCCAGAAGCTGCCACTCCCGAGCTCACTGTGACGGTGCCAACAGCGAAGATGTTGGGTTTGCTATAAGGGGTTATTTTTCAAATTAATTAGGGATTTGATTCCTAACTGTAGTTTTCTTGTTTGTAGAGTTTTGTGATTCACTGCACACCCACCCCCATAGCCCCCAGGATTTCAATTTGTAGTCTAGGCTGGCTTGAACGCCTGATCCTCCTACCTTAGCGAGTGTTGGGGTTACATGCATTTACTACGAACTGTAGGTCACTCTGTATGGCCCTTTTCAATATTTATTTATTTATTTATTTTTATGTGTGTTCTGTGATGCTTGTGTGGAGGTCAGAGAACAACTTTCAGGAGCCACTTCTCTCCTCCCACCTTGTTGTGCATGGTGTTTCTTTTTTCTTTCTTCCTTTCTTTTTGTTGTTGTTTTGTTTTGTTTTTGAGACAAGGTTGCTCTGCAGACCAGGCTGGCCTCAAACTCACAGAGATCCTCTGCCTGCCTCTGCCTCCCAAATACTGGGATTAAAGGTGACCAGCACCAGGGTGTTTCTGGGTATTTCTTGTTGCTTGCTACTGCTGCGAATTCAGACTGTCTGAACCATGAGCTTCTGGTAGACTCTTTTGTCTCTGCTTCCCATCTTGACTAGGAGAGTGGGATTACAGATGTGCACCATTGCGTCTAGCTTTTCTTTCTTTCTTTTTTTTTTTTTGGTCGGAGCTGAGGACTGAACCCAGGGCCTTGCGCTTGCTAGGCAAGCGCTCTACCACTGAGCTAAATCCCCAACCCCTCTTTCTTTCTTTCTTAAACATGGCCCCCAGGGATGGCGTTTAGGTCATCAGGATTGTACACTAAGAACCTGCTAAGGCATCTGCCTGGCCCATTGTTGTGTTTCTTTTATTTTCTTTAAATTAATATATATTAATGATACATACTAAATATGTGTGTGTGTGTGTGTGTGTGTGTGTGTGTGTGTGTGTGTGTGTGTGTGTTAGAGCCCACACATGCCATGATAGGCTGCTTCCTTATTTGGTTCTCTCCTTCCACAATGTGGGTCCTAAGGATTAAACTCAGGTTGTCTGGCTTGGTGATGGATGCCTTTACCCATGGAGCCATTTTGCTGGCTCAATTTTGTCATTCTTTAGAAGCCACTATGAAGAGTCTCATGGCAAGGCTCAGGCAGTGGACATGGTTTTGAGTTATCTCCTGAACTTAGTCTATAGTTGGCAGGACTCGAAACCTGGTGGCCTGAGATGGCCTCTTGTTCAGTGATATCCCTGAGCAGTTCATCAGCCCTGAGGGGACATAAGGGGTATACTGTCATTAAGGACCAATGCTACGGGCCACAGGAATATATTATAAGAACTCAGTTGGTTATGGCAAAGCCACTACCTGAAGAGATCAAGGAATTCCTTCAGAGGAAGCCAAATTCTAGGAAGCATTTGGTGTTATTTGGCTTGTTATATATCAGCTGTCTTCTGTTATGAAAATCATGTGTGCCTTCATAGCTTTCCCAATTGATTTTTTCCTAAGAATTGCTAACAGTGTGGACTGATCACTATTTGGACATATACATTCGAGGTATTTGGAGAACAACCTCAGGAAAGACTTCCTTCCCTCAGGCCCATCCATTTCTTCTCCTTTTAGCACTGGAATCAGATATCTCCCTTAGTCACATTCAAGGACTAACAGGAATAACAGTCCAAACCACCACATAGTAAGTCTACTGAAATTAAGGTAAATTCCACATGGAGACACCGCCTAGGTCAGGTGGACCTTAAGTAATAGCTTCACACAATTTAGCACAGACCCTCCTTTTCTTACAGCCTTACTAACTTTATAGACCTCTAACTCCTCACCTAACCACTTCTAGGAATATTTAGATAACCTTCTGCGCTGACAGCTGTGCTCAGCCAGAACCCCAGTTCAAGCCTCCCTGTAATTATCGCATTGGCAGCACCTGGCCAGGTTCATCCCCAGAAGGAGAAAAGTGCCTTATCAGAGATACCTCTGTACTCTCTAAGAACAGACCCTAGTGTCCAGACTACCTGTTTGAGAAGGTCTGGCAGATGTGCCAATTAAGCTTAACCTTCTCCTTTCCAAAGTCTTATCTCTAGTTCCAGATCTCCCTTTAACTATCACCAGAGGCATCTAGCTGTACACAGGTTGCCTAGCAACCGTGCACACTTTCTCCCACCCTGCAGAAAAATGGCAGATAGCTTGGAGAGATAAGGGTCAAAGGGATAAAAAGGCAGTTTTATTTTCAGAGAGAGAAGATGGAACTTAGAGGTATGAGGAGACAGAGAGGAAGAGAGGAGTGAAGAGCTTGAGGATGGAGAACTGAGAGGGAAAAGGAGGATTTTGACCAGAGAGAACGTGTGGATGAGATGAAGATGAGGAAGAGCCAGATGGAGAAGTACTAGCTGGGTAAGAACGAGATGAGAAGGAACTAGATGAGGCAGAATTAAGATGGGAGAATTAAGATAGAACTTAGAGGTAACCGTAGATAAAGATAGAGAGAAATCAAGCAATAAAGGAGCTAGGCATGAGAACAGAACTGAAGCTGTGTAGATAGGATTTTATCTCAGAGGAATAAAGCAAATGGACAAAGAGCTTGGTGTACTTAGATTCATTTCCCAAAAATAATTCTCGCCGTTGGTAGTTTTCTCTTCTGAGCCCCTGGGAAGTATAATATTAAGGCTGGTCCTTTTAATATTGTACAAGAGACCAAGCCTGGATCTTCAGCCCTCCAGGATACTCTGCAGGCTTGACTATTTTCCCCAAAGGCTGGGGACCTCTTGTCAGTCACAGTGGAGCAATACTGTATCAGGGAGCAGTAAGATCTCCCTAAGGAGCTCATGGCCTCTAGTTCGTTCCTGTGTAGGAGCTGAGGACTGTACAATCTGTCAGAGTCTGGCATCTCTGAAATGGAAATACATCACACCTAGGAGAGTTTGGGGTGAGCTGTTATGAAATCCATTAACACCAGCTTCCAGGCAGGACCCTAGACCCATTTCCTGCTTCCTCTGCAGAGGACTCTCTTGTCTGAGGTTTGTGACTTCAGTGAAACCCAGGAGAAACTTCCTTAGAGACTGGCATCTTTCATGGTCTCTTCTTTCTCATCTCTCTGGTTTTAGAGGTATGAATGTTATTCTAACCCCTTCTGAACATCCCCACCCTCTTTTAATTTCCTGGAATTAATTGGAACTAAATAGCTCTAATCCTCCCCACACACACACTTGCTCCCGTGCCCACCTGATTCTCCAGTGCTCTGTGTGGGTACATGGTACACACTCACTCCCCTGTCCACCTGATTCTCCAGTGCTGTGTGTGGGTACATGTGTGGTACACACTCACCCCCCATCCACCTGATTCTCCAGTGCTGTGTGTGAGTACATGTGTGGTACACACTCACCCCCCCATCCACCTGATTCTCTAGTGTTGTGTGTGGGTACATGTGTGGTACACACTCACCCCCCATCCACCTGACTCTCCAGTGCTGTGTGTGGGTACATGTGTGGTACACACTCATCCCCCCCCCTCCATCCACCTGGTTCTCCAGTGCTGTGTGTGTGTGGGTACGTGGTTGTACAGGGGAGGAGAATCTGTTTTTTTTTTTTTTTCTTCCTTTCTTCTGTGATTTCTGGTTTCTCCAGGTCCTTATCTACTTCCCAGCATCCACCTCTTTCTAGAGTCTGCATCTACATTTTCTCTGGTGAACTGTCTCCTCCCTTCGGCTTCGCTGTGTACTAGAATTAGAACTACCCACCCCTACTCCACCCCCAGCCATAGTCATGCTTGCTGTTACTTGGGATAAAAATTGCAATCAAATTATTTTTGTTGTTGTTGTGGTTTCTTTTGAATGAGTGTCTCATGTACCCCAGGATGGCCTTAACCTCACTGTATGGCTGAGGCTGACCTTGAACTCCTTATCCTCCTGCCTCTACATGGAGCTGTATGTGGGAGCCAGCACACCCAACTTCAGTCAGCTTACCCTTTAAATTACCTAAATGGCAACTGACTCCTTCTTAGGTCAAGCCTGGACGGAACGTTTGAGACTAATTTAAGACTTAGTCTGTCATTTAGCTAACAGTTGGTTTATTCATTTTTGGAGACATAGCTCTGAGCCTGTTGTGTAACTTAGGATGACCTTGAGCACGTGACATGTTCAGTTTGTGTGTGCTGAGCAAGCACTCTACCTACTAAGCTTCATTCCCTGCCTCTCAACTAAAAATGGTTTAAAGATTAAAAGTCTTTAAGTGTGTGGGCGTCTGTATGTGTGTGTGTTGGCGGTGGGGGCGGGTGGATGGTTGCCTTTGGAGTTCAGAAGAGGTGTTGGCTCACCTGGAGCTGGAGTTATAGGTAGTTGTGAGCCATCCAATTCAGGAACTCTGGTCCTGGAAGAGCAGTTGGCCTTCTTAGCCACAGAGCCGTCCCTCCAGCCTTCAACTAATGTTTTAAAATCGCATTTTTGTGCCTGACCTGATGACACAGGCCTGTAACCTCAGCTACTTGTGAGAATCAAAAGTTCAAGATCTTCTAGGGCTACAGAGGGAGTCAGGGCTAGCTGGTGAAACTCAGGGAGACCCTGTTTCAGATTAGCAACAAAGCATTTAAAAAAGACAGAGGCTGTAAGTCTGTGGTGGAGATCGTGCCTAGAATGTGATTAGCTCTGATTTCAACCCCCAGCACTGGACAAAAGAAAAGAGTTAGATGGAGTTGAAAACCAGAACTGTGCCGTGCCTTCTGACACCTGAGCCAGCTCCTTTTTGTTGTATTCCGTCAAAACCTGTCAGGGTGTTTATACACAGTTCAAAGAGCATGAAAAAGTGGAGGGATAATGTCCCGATCTTTGTTTTCCCGAGCTGGGGGCAGAGGGGTGCAGAGGGAAGGAGAGAAGAGGAGAAAGGGGAGGCAAGAACCAAGAATCCAGGTAAACGGCATAGTTCACAGGACACTTAGCACACAGTGTCACGCACCAGGTACACTTTGGTCAATGAAGGATCGCTCAGATGACAGTGGCCCTGCATTCCTATGACCTGGTGACGTTTATTTACTTACGCATGTGTGGTGATGCCCGTGTAAACAGAGCGACCACACTGACATTTGTCTAAAAGCACAACACGTGCAATTATGCACAGGGTGTCATGCTTGGTCAGAAATGTCTGTGTCTGGGTTTAGCTTATTTACTATGGCATACTTCTTAGCATTCTTTTAGTCTGTTCCTTCTACTTGAGAAACAAAATGGAAAACCAAGTTCACCGTCAAACAATACGCCAGGTTATTCGGGCAGCAGCCTCACCCACTTCATGTTTACTGTGTCTCTTGATAGCATGAAAGAGAAGGACTGAAAACGTATGATTTAACAAGCCATTCCTTCAATAACTGTCTGGTAGTACGCTGTGCTGAGCCATCAGGGAAACAAACAAGGCTTCGGCTGCCCTCGGGACCTCTCAGCCCTGGCTAACACACATTCTTCGCAAATGTTTTCATAACCACCTTGCCTGCCACACCTGCTTGGTGCCAGGGTTGCTGTGGACCCAGGTATCTATCTCCCCAGGGTAACCTCTGAACCAGCAGGCAGCAATTAGCCACCGCAAATGGAGTCTGATAAAGTACCAGCTAGAAGTGGTTAGGGCAAATTCCAAACACGCAGGGCATCTATAACCATTAGTCAAACTCAGAGGACAGGAGAGCTGGAACCAGGTCATTTAGGGAGCCTGCTGAGGTGCCCTGCCCTGCCCTGCCCTGCCCTGCTGCCCTCTTTCCTCATGATGCCGGTGCCACAGCTGACCTCACTCACCCCTCAGACAGTTGCTACTTAGCAGCTGCCTCTGAGTCCAGGCACAGATGTCTGACAGGTGGCAGGGTAGGCACATGAGGTCTCATTCCCTGGTATCCTTTCTTCAGGTCTCATGAGTCCCTTAAGTCATCTACATCAGTCCCTGCTGTGCCCCACATGTCCAGTGTGGCCCTGTCTCTGTTGCTTTCTTAAGTCTTCCTATCTTAAAACTGTACCTTGTTTTAAGTTAAAATCAATTGTAGGGTCTATGTGTGTGTCTATGTGTGTAGTGGTGGTGGTGGCAGTGGCGGTGGCCGCGGGGCACAACTCTTAGCACTGGAGACAAGGGTTTCTCACCAAACCCAAAGCTCACAGTTTCACCTAGGCTGTCCAGCCAGTGAGCTCCTGGGGTCTGCCTGTCTGTGCCCCTCAAATGCTGGCATTACAGGAATGCAAGGCCATGCTCAGCTTTTACACCAGTGTCAGGCCCTCACGCTCACACAGCAAGTGCTCCTATCCACCAAGTCAAACTGTCCCCTTCTATCTGTTGGAGGCCTGTCCTTTCTCCAAACTCTGTTTTAAGTGGGCAGCTGCCAGCTCTGGAACAGGTTTCTTCCTCTCAGTTCTCCTGCTACCAACCTCTCCTTCAGCCTTTGCTGAGTGACAGGGATGCTGAGTCTTTGCAGGAGATGAGTCAGTGTTTAAGATGGAGGCCACACGAGTGTGGAGACTGAGCTCAAATTCCTAGCACCTATGTAAATTCAGAGTCGGTGGGGCAGCCTGTTTGTAATCCCAGCATCAAGGAGGCAGAGAGGCAGGAAATTCTGAAGCAAGCTGGCTAACTAGCAGAATAGGCAAGCTCCTGGTTCAGAGAGAGACCCTGTCTTAATCTGTAAGGTGGAGAGTGGTAATTACATAACATAAAGATACATAATGTTGCCGGGCGGTGGGCACGCACGCCTTTAATCCCAGCACTCGGGAGGCAGAGCCAGGTGGATCTCTGTGAGTTTGAGGTCAGCCTGGGCTACCAAGTGAGTTCCAGGAAAGGTGCAAAGCTACACAGAGAAACCCTGTCTCAAAAAACCAAAAAAAAAAAAAAAAAAAAGATACATAATGTTAGCCTCTGGCCTTCACATGCACCCATACACGAGTGTGTAGTTGAAAGTTTTCTCCATCCTGCCCAGCCCTAAGGTCCCGCAGCCGCTTATAAAATAATCACTCAGAGGCTTGATATTATTTACAAACTGTGTGGCCTATGGCAGGCCTTTTGCTAGCTATCTCTTATATCTTTAATTAACCTATTTCTTTCTTTTCTTTTCTTTTTTTTTTGTTTTTTTTTTTTTTTTGTTTTTTGAGACAAGGTTTCTCTGTGTAGCTTTGCACCTTTCCTGGAACTCACTCTGTAGCCCAGGCTGGCCTCGAACTCACAGAGATCCGCCTGGCTCTGCCTCCCGAGTGCTGGGATTAAAGGCGTGCGCTGCCACTGCCGCTGCCACCACCACCTGGCAGATTAACCCATTTCTATTAATCTATGGTTTGCTACGTGTTCTGTGGCTTTACTGGTTTGCTGGCATGTTGCTTCTCCTTCGGCAGCAGGCTGGCATCTCCCTTGACTCCACCTTTCTCCTTCCTTTCTCTCTCTTTGGATTTCCCGCCTGCCTCTAAGCTGCCTTGCCATAGGCCAAAGAACACATTCGAACACGCGTAAGTAACTCATGGGCACCACATACACACACAAAGAATTATTTCATCTTATCGTTACTTGTTGGTTTTGAGTCAGCATCTTGCCGTGTAGCTCTGGTTTGATTACTACTCACCATGTAGCCCAGGCTGGCCTCAGACTTGGGGCAGTTGTCCTGCTTACAGCACAGGCCACCATGCCTGCTCAATATATATATTTTTAATTTTAAGAAGCAATAAGTTCAGACTGATTTCCTACTAAAATTATGGGTCTGGGGTTTTACTTAAATTGGGGGTGGAGGGCCAGGCACTGGTGGCACACTCCTTTAATTCCAGCACTCAGGAGGCAGAGCCAGGCGGATCTCTGTGAGTTCGAGGCCAGCCTGGTCTACAGAGTGAGCTCCAGGACAGGCACCAAAACTATACAGAGAAACCCTGTATCAGAAAAAAAAAAAAAAAATTGGGGGTAGGGGATTGCATGGACATACAGAAGTCTTTGTGCTCACAGACAGGCACTAGAGGAACCTGGAATATTGAGCATACAGGGTTGTTCTTTCATGGGGAGGTATGCAAAACATGTTATCTACCCAGAAGGCTGGAGCAGCTTCTAGCCTGGTGGTGACCTTTGTGCTATCTGCGTGGCTAATGGCTAAAGACTTTTCTGGCACTGGATCTTCCCCAGACCCTTATCTTAAGATTGATTTTTTTCAGTCAATCTATAGAACCTATCTTTATGGACTTTATAAAGTGTTTTGGCATAGTCACATCTGATCTGTATTTAGCTTAGTTTGTTCCCCAGGGAGATTTATTTATGTATGCTTGGTTGTGCACACAGGGTTGGGTTAATTATCACCAGAGTAGTTTTCACCAAATTGTGCCATGCTTACATATGCCTAAAACAAACAACTCAGGGTCAGACTCCTGAAGTTTGAATCAACACCGGCTACTGAGTCCTGTTGAGCCAAACTGGCTTCTTGCCTCCCATGGCTTGACTCTACTCTGTTGGCCGTGAAGGTCTCAGATACCCTGCCCACACACAGGCACTTAGATTATAGTTTTTTGAGGGTCTTAATGGCTTCCCCTCTGCCCTAAATCTCCTTTCTTGAGGACAGCATCCTAAGTCTTTATCTGCTTTTTTCTTTAACTCATGTTATTGAAGACAGCTTAATTTACCGCACTGTTCTTAGAGCAAACCTCACCAGGGGTATGAGACAACTGTGGGAAAGTCTCTTGGGAGAGTTCCTCAGGATGTGTGCTGCCAGCTCAGCCCACAGGGACATTTTGCTTTCAAATTTTAGGAACTGATTTTATGAAGTGAAGTTGTCAGAAAAAAAGCCAGACCTGAGTTAAAGAGTCTGCAAGGGCCGGGCAGTGGTGGCCCACGCCTTTAATCCCAGCACTCAGGGGGCAGAGCCAGGTGAATCGCTGTGAGTTCGAGGCCAGCCTGGTCTACAGAGTGAGATCCAGGACAGACACCAAAACTACACAGAGAGACCCTGTCTCAAAGGAAAAGAAAAAGAGTCTGCAAGGATGAGTGACGGATGAGAGTTAGAATGTTGCCCATCCAGAACTTGATTCCCAAAGCCCAGAAGAGCTGTTCCTATGTCTGACCTAACATCCTTGTGACTGTCGTGTGAAACATTTAGGGACGTGTTAACAGACTCTTGGCTTCTGAGAACCCAAACCTAAGAATGTCATAGATAATGTCTGTAAAATTCGTAGCAGCGTTTTCCTTGCTTGGCTATAACTCACCTACCTGATGCATCCAATACTGTGTTTCGAAAATGCCTTGATTAGCTGGATATGGTGGTGCACACCTTTAATCCCAGCATTTGGGAGGCCGAGGCAGGCAGATTTCTGTGAGTTCAAGGCCAGCCTGGTCTACATGAATTCTAGGACAGCAAGAGCTACCTAGTGAGACCCTGTCTTAGAAAAAAAACAAACAAAACAAAACAAAAACCCAAACAAACAAACAAAAAAAGATGCCTTGACTTGTAGCATTCTCTTTTGCCTTGCTTCCCCCCCAGCCCCCCACAGGGTTTCTCTGTGTAGCTTTGCGCCTCTCCTGGAACTCACTCTGTAGCCCAGGCTGGCCTTGAACTCACAGAGATCCACCTGCCTCTGCCTCCTGAGTGCTGCGTCACCACTGCTCGGCTGCCATTCTCTTTTTGCTGTTCTATTGTTATAAAACCTCACGTGACCATCCATGTTAGAAAACGTGACTTTGTGATAGCTGAATCCCGTTCTCAGGCCATGGACACTCCCGCGGCTCAGAATAGCTTCTCTGACTCCTGTGGAGGTGGCACCTGTGCTTTGTGTCCTCCATTTGTCTTTTCATTGTTGCTTTCCCGGTGCTGGAGACCAGTTCAGGGCTCTGACCAAGCTAAGCACACTCTACCACTGAGCTGCACCTCTAGCCTGAGGTTGCTTTCAAATTTTAATGTAGGGCGAGCAAGATGCCTCAGTGGGTAAAGGTGCTTGCCACTAAGCCTGATGATCTGAATTTGATCCCCAGGACTCACATGGTAGGAGAGAATCACTCTTGAGAGTTATCCTCTGGCTGCCACATGTCCACACACATATACACATGCAAGATAAATAAATTCGAATTTTAATTTAATACTATTAATTAAAAAAAATATTCATTTTATTGTGCGTGTATGAATGTTTTGCCTGCAGGTATGTATGTGTGCCATGTATGTACCTGGTGTCCAAGGATGACTGAAGAGGGTATTAGATCCCTAGGCACTGGAGTTTTGGATGGTTGTGAACCACCATGTGGGTGCTGGGAATTGAACTCAGGTCCTCTGCAAAAACAACAAGTGCTTTTAACCACCGACCTTCTCCTCTAGCCCCAATATAATTTTATAATAGGGTAAAACAAATAAAATCATGCCACATACAAAAATAAGGTACATTTAAAGGATTCTAGAGTCTCTTTACACTACTGTGTTTAAACCACTCATGTTGATGAGGATGTGTGTATCTACATTTTCAAATTTGCCTGTTGTCTTCTTGCTGTCTAGACAAACACTTGGTTCTGAGTGCCTCTCTCCCACTTTTCACCGTCATGTTTTTCCCTTTAACGAGATGCCGGCCCACTTCGTATTTGTTTGTAGTGATCTCCCTTGTTCCTTCCATGGCCACAGAGCGGTCTGTTGTGAGATGTGCTGGTTACATCCCTCCCTTATCCTGGACTTGGCTTCTTTCCAGGCCTTGTCTGTCACAGAGAGCTTCAGTAAATGAGCTGTCCCAGGACGTTCAGTATTGTTTGTAGTGGATCTTTAGGATGGGTTCCTAGAAGTGGGGTGAGGGTCAAAGGGCAAACACGGCTGTTTTTGTTAAGCATTGCCAAGTTCTTTTCCATAGGGATCAGCACCATCTGCATTCCTACCAGCCATGTGTGACCATGTTGGCTTTCTCATAGCTGAAACAAGAGAGCATTTTGTTAAATCTTTGTATTTCAGCCAATCTGATCAGTGAGAAATAGTTCCTCAGGGTAATTTGCATTTCCTTAACTATAAGCCAGGTTGAGTGTCTTTGCACAGTTTAGAGGCATTGCCTTTTTCTTTTAACTATTTAGTATCTTTAGTGTATTTTCCAACCAGGTCACTGGCCTGTTAGTCTATGTTAGAAGCCCCTTGTATACTAATGATATCAGTCTATATGTATACTGAGTGTATACATTTTGTCAACAATATAAGTTGAACTTTTAATCAGTTATTTGTTGTTTTAATTTTGTTCATTTATTTATATAGATCTTAAAGATTTATTTTTATTTTCATTTGTGTGTATGTGTGTCTGAGTGTATGCCACATGTGTGTAGGTGTCCTTGGCAGCCAGAAGAGGGCGTCAGATACCCTGGAGCTGGAATTGCAAGTGGTTGTGAGCCATCAAATGTGGGTCCCAGAAGCAAACTTTGATCCTCTAGAAGCGCAGCAAGCACTCTTAACCACTGAGCCATCTGTCCAGTCCCTATTTATATAAATTTTATTTAATTACTTAATTACTTGTTTTTTGGCCATACTATTTCTTATGCATCTTTCTCCATATGGCTTCTGGATATTGTATGAGAATTGGAAAAGTTTGCCCTACTCCTAAATTATAGGAGACTTTATCTATATTTTTTTTATAGTTTTACTTTTGGGGGCAGGTTCTCATGAACCCCAGGCTGCCCTCCTGCAACTCACTGTGTATCTGAGAATGACCTTGAAGTCCTGATCCCACTAGCTCCACCCTCTGAGTGCTGCAGTCACAAGTGGGTGCCACATGCCGGGTTTATGGTGCTGGGGATGCAGCTCGGGGGCTTCCTGCATGCTAGTCAAGCACTCTTGCTCCTGAGACACAGCTCCTGCCCCAGTCTCACTTTATATCTGATTCTCCATCCCTTCAGGAGGCGTCTTGATGAGCAGCGTGAAGAAGGTGTCTAGGTGCCTCCTCTTAGCCCGGTGTCACCTACGGAGCCATCCGTTCTTCCCTGTGACTTGGGATGCTGCCTTCTTCAGGCCTTTCCCCTCTGCCAGCCATAGGGCGACTTTCTTGAGTTTATCCCCTGTTCCCCGGAGGAATGAATTCCTGTCCTTCACCTCTGCCTAGGCCCCCCAAAGGATAGCACAGCCTATCCAGGACAGCACAGCACCAGGCAGAGCATCTGTAGGGCAGGTAGAGGGTGGGCCTGGCTTTTGGGCGAGGGAAGGCTTTACCTGCCAATAGTTCTTTGTTACAGGAATAGAGATCAAGCTTTGGTGACAAATGGTCTGGAGAAGGGGACCTTGTTTAGTGAGAATGGGTCTCTCTATGTAGTCTGGGCTGGCCTGGTGCTTGCTATGTAGCCAAGGCTGGCCATGAACTCATGTCAATCCTCCTGACTTAACCCCTCAAATGCTGGGATTCAAAGTGCCCTCCTACCTGAGGAAACCTTGCTTGTCCAAATTCATACTAATACCACACGTAGCACAGAGAATTTCTGGAAACTCACCTTCAGAGTACAAGATGTCAGGGAGGAGGACTGTCTGCGTGGAGGAGATCTCTGTTCTATTCCTGGGGAAGAGATGGCTGGGAACAAACATTAAACGTTTTACAATGACTAATGGTTGCTCCTGAAGGATCATTTCTTCCTAAGAACATAGGACCGATGTCTATCCAGCTGCCTACCCATCCATTCATAAATACATCCTTAGTAGATATTCCAGTCTGCCGAAAGCACAAAGCTTGTGTTTTGTGGAGAGGCCAATCAGGACACTGCCCAGCCCTTAACCTGGGTGTGCGTGGTGGAGAATAAACACAAAGCTCTGTGCTCTGAGGGCTGGAAGGTTGCACAGATGCATCATGAACAGAGGCCTGAGCCTCGACTTCTGGGTCAGGCTCAGCGCATCTGTGTGACTCAGTGGCCTCACTCCTCAGCTCGGCTGGTTAGGAATGAATACAAGTTCTAGGACAAGGAGAGGCCTGAGGAGCTGACTGCCAGGGATAATCTTTAATTATATATGGAATTACCATTGCTTAAATAAACAATAACACTGAGTGTGGTGGTGCATACCTATAATCCTAACACCCATGAGGCCAAGGGATGAGGATGTCAAGTTTGAAGCAGGTGGAGGCTACATTGAAAGACTGTGTCTCAAAAAACCAGGACTGGCCATGTGGCTCAGTGGGCAAACTTACCTGCTATGTAAGCCTGATGATCTGAGTTGGAGTGTAGCTAGAGTTTTCCTGCCTGGCCCATGGTCAGGGCAAATCTCTCTCACCCGCCAGTCCCACAGCCACTCAGACCCAACCAAGTAAACACAGAGACTTATATTGCTTACAAACTGTATGGCCGTGGCAGGCTTCTTGCTAACTGTTCTTACAGCTTAAATTAATCCATTTCTATTAATCTATACCTTGCCACATGGCTCGTGGCTTACCGGGATCTTCACATGCGGCTTGTCATGGCGGTGGCTGGCAGTGTCTCCCTCACCCAGCTTCCTGTTCTCTCAATTCTCCTCTGTTAGTCCCACCTATACTTCCTGCCTGGCCACTGGCCAATCAGTGATTTATTTATTGACCAATCAGCAACACATTTGACATACAGACCATCCCACAGCACTTCCCCTTTTCTTTTCTTAAAAAGGAAGGTTTTAACCTTTACACATCTCCAAAGTCAGCTTGGTATATTTGGGAATTTGGGCGTAGCTTCTCTTACTACTTCCTGCTGGAGGGGGGCGCTGTATCTTATGGGGACACAAAGAATATTTTAGGATTATGGAGTAGTCCATGAGGGTGTATCGTCTGAGCCAGTTGCCTTGAAATGGTTCTGGATGTTGGATCATCTGGGCCATGGTGTCATCGGAGACCTTTCAGGTGGTCTTGGCTGGTCAAACCTGATGTATCTTAATCTGGAACAAATCCATAGCCTCTGGCTTTCTGGGGAAACAAAAGCAGAGCCTTTTTTCCAAAGCAACATATTCTTACATCCAAATTTTGAAGTCAATGTACCTTTAAAATATACATTTTGGCATAACTCAACAGCTTTTGTAATCAAATGTTTTTCTTCAGTTACGAATATCAAAGAGAACATAATCCAGACTCTCTGTGTGGTAGCCATCTTCACGTGGCTTATTTTTTTATATTAGCTTGAGCCTATTGCTTTAAACTGCAGCCTTCTAAGCCTGAAACAGCGCTGGCGCTATGGTTGCTGGCTCCGCCCACTTCAGCTTCCCAACATGGCGGTGATACGTTTTCCACCAGCTCTGGGAGCCATCAACTCTCAGAAACAGTGGGTCTATGCTTCTATCAAAGCAGCATGTAGCCCAGAAACCTCTTTTTTTTTTTTTTTACTAGCAAAGGCTAAATCCACCACACAGCTTAATGTGCCACTTGCAGAGGCCTCATTCCCGCCATATGGCAGGTCGAGCACACACGCTAGGAACCCGCCAGTAGCTCAAACCGGCAGCTGCTGCTCATTTGAGAGAGACAATTAGGAAGCTGTTTTTAGCTCCGTTTTAGAATCTTTTTCCTCAGTTTTTAGGTGGAAACTCTTGCCACCACGTTGGACGCCATTTGTAGCTAGAGTTTTCCTGCTTGGCCCATAGTCAGGGCAAATCTCTCTCACCCGCCAGTCCCACAGCCACTCAGACCCAACCAAGTAAACACAGAGACTTATATTGCTTACAAACTGTATGGCCGTGGCAGGCTTCTTGCTAACTGTTCTTACAGCTTAAATTAATCCATTTCTATTAATCTATACCTTGCCACATGGCTCGTGGCTTACCGGGATCTTCACATGCGGCTTGTCATGGCGGTGGCTGGCAGTGTCTCCCTCACCCAGCTTCCTGTTCTCTCAATTCTCCTCTGTTAGTCCCACCTATACTTCCTGCCTGGCCACTGGCCAATCAGTGATTTATTTATTGACCAATCAGCAACACATTTGACATACAGACCATCTCACAGCATTGGAGTCCCTGGGTCCCCAGGCATCATGTAGTGGAATGATTCCTGCAAGTTGTCAAAAACTTTCTGGAAGTCTTACAACTTAGGAAGTCTTACTTAATTTGTAAATCTTACAGATTAGGGGTGAATTTGTGGTTTTTGATGGGTTGGCATCGGACCAGCTGATTATTAATAAACCAGTCTGCCTGTAGCAAGGGCTGTGCACACGGAAGGCAAGCTTTGGGACGGTAGCAGGTTCTAATTCTACCCTGCAATGGTAAGCCTTAAAGGTCTAAAGCAGGGCAGGACACAGGAATCAGAGAACTTTCTCACTCCTCTCTCCACCTGTGTGACGTAATTCCGCCTATTCTTTACCTCCCTAAGTTACTGTGAGGATGATGTACGTGAGGTATACCATGTTCTAAATGTTCTCACAGTATTATTATTGTTCATTGGAGTACACTTTGGATATTTACTTATTTTTTTTTTTTTTTTGGTTTTTCGAGACAGGGTTTCTCTGTGTAGCTTTGCGCCTTTCCTGGGACTCACTTGGTAGTCCAGGCTGGCCTCGAACTCACAGAGATCCGCCTGGCTCTGCCTCCCAAGTGCTGGGATTAAAGGCATGCGCCACCACCGCCCAGCTATTTACTTATTTTTATTTTATGTGCATTAAGTATTTTGCCTGCATGTATGTATATGCATCGTGTGTGTGCAGTGCTGGCAGAGGCCAGCAAAGGGCATCGGATCTCCGGCAACTGGAGTTACAGATAGTTGTGAGTCCCCAGAGAGACACCTCAGTGAACTAGATTTCATAGCCACTGCCTTACCACCAAAGGGCCATTCATACTCAGCAGCTCTAATACAGGCACCTTCCACAGCTCTTGGTTTCACAGAATCAAATACAGTTTAAGAGTTAAGGTGCAGCACGGACTGGTGGCCCAGGCTTGTACTCCTGCTACCCAGGAGGCTGAGGAAAGAAGATCCCAAGTTCAAGATCTGCCTGGAAGACAGAGTGAGTCTGAAGCCAGCCTAGGCAAACCAGGGAGACCCTGACTCAAATAAAAAGCAAAACGCAGGGCTGGGGCTGTAGCTCAGGGGTAGAGCACTTGCCTTATATGCATGAGGCCTTAGGTTCAGTTCCTAATACTGGAAGAAAAAAAGAGGCAAACTGGCCTTAGAAACTGTGGTGGGTGCTGAGGAGATGGCTATCTGTAAAGTACTTGTCTCACAAGCATGAAGACCCAAGTTTGATCCTCAGAACCCACGTGAAAAAGCTGGGCATGGCTGCTGTGGAATATTATTTTAACTAGGCAAGGATGTGTTACATTTGTTTATGCTGCGGAATATTTCTTTAACTGTGTAAAGGTGGGTTACTTTTGTTCATGATGCATTTGTTTAGTTATCTAAAGATGTGTTTGTTGCACCTTGCCTGCCTAAGGCACCTGATTGGTCTAATAAAAAGCTGACCGACCAATAGCTAGACAGGAGAAAGATAGGTGGGGCTGGCGGGGAGAGAGAATAAATAGGAGGAGAAATAGGAGAGAATAAATCTAGGCTCGAGAGGAAGAAGAACGAGAGGAGAAGGAAGAGAGAATGAGGGACATGGCAAGGGCAAGAAGCCAGGCAGACACCAGACAGACAGACACCAGACAGACAGACAGACAGACAGAGAGAAACAGTGGAAGTAAGATATACAGTAATGCCGGGCAGTGGTGGCACATGCCTTTAATCCCAGCACTCAGGAGGCAGAGCCAGGCGGATCTCTGTGAGTTCGAGGCCAGCCTGGGCTACCAAGTGAGTTCCAGGAGAGGCGCAAAGCTACACAGAGAAACTCTGTCTCGAAAAACCAAAAAAAAAAAAAAAAAAAAAAAAGATATACAGTAAGGTAATAAGCCCTGAGGCAAAAGGTAGATAAAGAGAAACAGGTTAATTTAAGTTAAAAGAGCTAGCCAGAAGCATGCCTAAGCTAGGCTAAGTGATCAAAACTGATAGTAAGTCTCTATCATGATTTGGGAGCTGGTTTGTGGCCCAAAAGAAAAAACCAGTACACATTGTGATGAGTGCCTCTGACCCCAGGGTTGGAGACACAGACACAAGCCAACTTCGTGGTCTCTGGCAAGCTAGACTAGGCTAATTAATGAACTCCAAACCAGCCAGAGACTGTTTCAAAAGATAAGATGGGTGTGCCTGGGGAAAAGGGAGGCTGTAGAAGAAATGGATCCGCAGTCAAGAGCTCTTGCTGCTGAGGACTGGAGGTTGCCTCCCAGCACGCACATGGAAGCTCACAAACCTCCTCTAACCCCAGCTACAGGAGAGCCAATGCCCTCTTCTGGCCTTCCCTCAAGCGCCCCCCCCCCCCATACATACACATGTTAAAATACAATAATAAAATAAATCTGGGGGAAAAACCAATCAAAAGCAAAGATAGACGGCACCTGAGCAATGACACCCAAAGTTGTCCTCCGGCTTTCACATGCATGAGCACACACCGAAAATCACGACTCCATCAGCTCTCAGGGCCTGGTGCCGCCATCACCCCACCTCTGGAGCGTGTCTTGTCTCTTAGATTGTGCGTAAGCCCAGGTTGTCTGGCGTTGTCCCCGTGTTGGCCTCATCGGGGTCCGGGATGAGGCTGGGTCTGTCAGCACTCCCCTGGACCCTCCCCTCACTGCCCTGGAGTGAGGGAGATGTGGCTTGGCAGAGGAAGCAGGGCTGTGAGGAGGAGATGGCCTTGCCTTCTGTCAGCCTTGTTCTTCCTGTAACTTCTGACAGGCTCGATCTGAGGCCCTCCACCATCTCTGTTTCTTAACACATTCACTAGCAAGGAGCTGACACGTCCTGTAGACTGTGCCAGGCAGTTGGAGCTCCCAGCAGAGGTGTGTCTGGGGCAACAGGATCCACACCTGCCATTCTCCGTGGTCTAACACCAAGAACTTCCAGCTTCCAGGCAATGACAAATCCATTGTAAATAGGGTGGGATTGGGAGGCAATGCTTAGTAATAGGGACGTGAGGGGGACAATGTTAGCGATTCCAACTCTGTCTCCTGCCTTGGTGACTGTTCCTCCCCCAGCGGTGCCTTGGCTTCTGCTGCCCCTGTACCTCAATTCTATAGTCCTTACCAATCCTGGCCACATTCTCTTCTTCCAGCATCCTCTCCTACCTGGTGGATGGACTGCATCTTCATATGTGCTGGGAAGCCAAAGATCATCCCTAGCTCTCCCTTTGGGTCCCTAACAGGGAGCTGAGTACCTATAAGGTGACTCAGAGTGGACACAATGAACTCAGATGACACTAAGCTTAGGAAGCCACTTCTCAGCTATCAGGGTTGAGACTAGAACTTATGATGCCACTGGGAACCTCTCTATTGTCAAATTACAATTGTTCCAAGTTACAATTGTGCTTGATATGATCATGCACACCTTTACTCCAGAGGCAGGCTGAACTCTGTGAGTTCCAGGCCAGACTGGTCTACATAGTGAGTTCCAGGACTGTGGTGATATTGTGTCCTCCCAATATATTGTGCACCCTAATAAACTTATCTGGGGTCAGAGAACAGAACAGCCACTAGATAGACATAGAGGCCAGAAAATGGTGATACACACACTTTTAATCCTAGCATTCTGGAGGCAGAGATTCATCCGGATCTCTGTGAGTTCAAGGCCACACTGGAAATAGAGCCAGGCATGGTAATACACACCTTTAATCCCAGGACTTGAGATCTCTTGTCTTGCTTGGGAAAGACACACACCTTTAATCCCAGGAAATGATGGCAGTAAGCAGAAAAATATGTAAGGCATGAGGACCAGGAACTAGAAGCTTTTTTAAGCTTTTAGGCTTTTAGCAGCAGTACAGCTGAGATCTGTTCAGATGAGGACTCAGAGCCTTTTAGTCTGAGAAAACAAGATCAGCTGAGAAGTTGGCAAGGTGAGGTTGGATGTGACTTGTTCTGTTTCTCTGATCTTTCAGCATTCACTCCAATACCTGGCTCTGGGTTTGTTTTTGTTAATAAGATCTTTTAAGATTCGTGTTACATCTGGCACCCAACATGGGGCTTGAACCCATGACAGGGGGTGGGGGGTGGGGGGGTGTATATATAGATAAGAGATAGATTTGAATCTACTCTAAAAAATAAAAGAGATACAGAGATAATAGGATAAAGACAACTACTAGTTTTAAATACTTTACATTGGATTGGATTTTTATATATTGTATACAAATTATATATATTGAGATTGATATTGTTAGAAAATGCTGTACATATATTTCTAATCTTGTTCAGGATATTGTACCTATACAGTTCATTTAACAATGTAATGCAATTTGCTAATCCTTGAATGTTATTACTACCAACTATTAGGATATAAAGAAATGATAGTTAGTAGTTAGACATTGCAATCGAACTTTAGATAGGTCTTCTTCAAACCCTTCAGAGATCTACAGAATATGGCATTTAAAATGTTTTAATAATATAGATTTTTTCTTTTTTTATGACTATGAGACATGTTGGCTCCTGGCAGCACCAATCTACTTCAGAGAAGATATGGGCATTGAAGAAAATGCATATGGAGTTAACTTTCATTGTGGCAAAAGTTAGCCACTGGGCAACAAAGTGCCCTCAAATCGACTGCTGACAATATGCTATCCAAAATGGACAAACAGGACACAAAACAAAGGACTACCGATTCTTGCCAAGACAAGTGTGGTTGCAGCTTTGGCAACAGGTGTCCTCTGAGGCCAGAACAATATGGCACCATCGCTGAAGTGGCTTTGCAATCTGGAAAAGGTACAGTGCCCCTTTCTTTGAAGGCAGCTGGACAGGCAGTGGATTGATGGCTTCTGGTGTGCAGTGGAACAGTAGCTGAAACAGTTATTCTTGAAGGAGTAACTAGGTTGACAGAGTCTAACCTCTCAATGGTAGACTGGCATTTAACAAAGGTGATGAAGCCACCCACAAGCTGAGAAGAATGGGATGTGGAGAAGAATGGAATGCCAAGAAGAATGGGCAGCTGAATTCCAAAAACACCAGCAATTTCCAGAATTTAAAATCCTGAATCGTGACAGGACACTGGCAGAATTCAAGTTTATCTGGTACATGGAACACTCACACTGAATGTGAGGTTGAGCTATAGGCCTTGCGTACATCCTACTTCACAAATGAGTCTGTCAGATACGCTAAGCCTGCAAGCCGAAGATGATGCCCCAATATGCAGAGAAATCTTGGGTGACTGTCCAGGCAGCTGGCTGTTTCTGTCAACTCACATTTTTTGGAAATCACTTGTTTGCACTTCTTGTTTTACTAGGTAATATTATTTCCTTCTTGTGTCTCTGAGGGAGTTGAAGAATAGATAGTTATAGTTACAGTTTTCCTTGTTAAGAAATTCAGAAAAGAAACTCACTAAGAGGTGTTAAGTGTATAAGTTTGAAAGACATCATAAGATAGTTTTTTGTTGGTAATACAAGTTAGGATAGAAAGTGAATTAGGTACATTTTGAACTCACCAAAATAGGATAGATAATGGAATACTTTCTCTGAATTGGTCAAGCAAATTGACTAGACATTGTTGATGTATTTATTGCTTGTATATATTGTATATAGTATTGTACTTATTGTATATAGTTTTTCTTATATTAATTATAACTTTTAAAAATTTTTTAATTTTTATTAGACAAAAAAAGGGGAAACGTGGTGATATTTTATTTGTGCTTTGATAAATAAAGCTTGCCTGGAGATCAGGGGGAAAAGGCCAGCCATTTTAAGTAAACAAAGTCAGGCAGCACACGCCCTTAATCCAATCACTTAGCAGGCAGGATCTCTGTGTGTTCAAGACCATACTAGGGAACAGAGCCAAGCATGGTGACACACGCCTTTAATCCCAGTACCAACCATAGAGACCTGGAGGTCTGTACAGACAGACAGTGACAAGGAAGTGAGGTAGCTGGGCTAAGATAGCCAATGAGAGGGCAGAACAGCAAGGCATATACAAGCATGGGTAGACAGAAAGTAGCTCGCATTTGGAAGCTGCAGAGTTAGTGAGGTGAGGTTGGCTGGTGGCTCTCCCTATTTCCCTGATCTCGCTAAGGCTTTCCCCTCTATATTTGGCTCTGGGTTTTTTATTTAATAAGACCATTTAGACATTCATCTACACAGGATAGCCAGGACTTCACAGAAAGACCCTGTCTAAAAACAAAACAAAAACAAACAAAAAGTAGCCCCTCAAGGGGATTACAATTAGGCACATACCATTCTTTGATTTATTTACTTTGTTATTTTGAGACAGTTTTTTGTGCATAGCCCTCGCTGACCAGGATGGAACCCTCTCTGTAGACCAGGCTGGCCTTGAACTTAAGGATCCACCTGCCTCTGCCTCCTAAGTGCTGGGATTAAAGGCATGGGGCTAAGCACATGCATTCTAACTCACCTGATTGTGAAGTAAGATAGAAAGCCAGGAAAAGTTATGGGGCTGTAGGAAAGGAAAGGAACACCACCCAGAGTCTGATTGACACTTCTCAACAGCTGAGAAGCAGGAATCCCAAAACAGCATGAGCTGTGAAAGTTGTGGGCACAAAGATACATCTCATTCATATACAGATTTCCTATGTTAAAGTATCAACGAACTAAGCTTAAGGCCTCAGCTAGGGCCTCACTCTTTCCCCTAGACATCTTCTGAGAGTCTCCAACCAGATAATTACCTTTGTTTACAATGAAGAGATCCTGTCCTCTTGTATCCAGGGACCTAGAGTGTTACTTTATCAGTTGGAATCCTGTCCATGCCCTCAGGACCACCTTGTGGTCTCATTTAGTTTTCTTAAAAACTTTTCAAGAGAAGAGATTTAGAACTCACCCAAATGTTAAACATGGCTGCTGTAAGACAGTGAGGCTGTGTCTCTTAGAGAAGCCACACCCATGATCTGTGCTGTGTCTTTTCTAGGTCTTTTCTCTTTCTCTTAACACTTCTGTTTTAAAACATAATTTTAAAGGTGAATGCCTTTAATCCCAGCACTCAGATCTCTGAGTTCAAGGCCAGCCTGTCTTCAGAGCAAGTTCCAGGACACCCAGAGCTAGATAGAGAAACCCTGTGGGGGAGGGGAGGGCAGTGGGGGGCAGGAATCTTTTTGAATAAACCCTCACTCTGCTTCATACTGGCTTGTCCTGAAATTCTTTTCTGCCGTGAGCTAAGAATCTTGAGTTTGCCGGAGTGGAATTCTCTGAGAGGAGCTCCCGGGCTGCCACAGGTGACAGACCCCGGGGAGGAGGGTACACACTACAGCAGCCTGAGGTCAAGGGAGTGGGCTTTCCAGAGGAAGTGAAACTGGGACTTCCTCACCAGCAGGGACACAGAGCAGCTGGGGCCCAGGCCACAGTCACCTCAGCCCCGAAGCTCACTAGCTCAAGTTCTCCATCCTCCCGAAGCCAGAGAGGGGTTCACAGAACCGCACACTTGGGTGCCGGGAGGGTCCTGCTTCCTCCCTCTTCTCTCTCATGAACAGGAGTCATCCCCCGTGACACCCAGGAATGGGTAGAAGGACAGAAAGCAGGGGGGAAAGGTGCGTGGAGGGAGGGGGATAAAGGAAAGGGAAAAAGAGACAGGCAAAAAAATATTTTCCTAGCACAACTTGCGGCCTTGGCTGTCTTGCTGTTTTCTATTAGTATTGAGCAATAACCTTGAATCAGGGCCAAGGCAGGCGCTCAACTGTGCCTCCAAACCAATCTGCAGGAAGAAAACAGCGCAATGAAAGCTGTTATTCAGGCCCCCCAAATGGCCTCCCTCTCTGCCCACTCTCCCCCTCCCTCTCAAATTCTTCCCGCCCGCCCGCCCACAGGAACCATCTCTTTCTGTCCCATGACGGGCGTGGGGGGAAGTGGGAGAACTGCCTGCCAGCCCTCCTCCCAGCCAGCTGGCTGCCCACTGTGGGTCATAGTGCACCAAGAGATCCTGTCCCAGAGGAATGATCTGGACGCCAAAAGGCAGTCCTGGGTGGTGTTATTTGCTACCACCCAGGGGAACAGAGGGGTTTTCTCTTGCCTATACCATACAGTGGTCTTCAGAGGCTTTGGTTTGGGGATGGCTTATTGGGAGTTGATAAGGGGCTCTGGCCAGATATGGGGGCTGCTAGCTCCTTCGGGGATGGTAACTTCTAAGCTGTAGTTTTCAAGTTTTTAGGGGCGGGGAAGCTGGTTTAGTTAGTAAGGACTTGCTGTGAAGTCGGGAGGACCTGAGTTAGATCAACAGCTCACATAAAAAGCTGGGTGTGGTGGCACATGTCTGGAACCCCAGAGTTTGCAAGGTGGAGATGGAGGGTCCCTGGGACCTTCTGGGCAGCTAGCCTAGCCAGTTGATGTGCTCCAGGTTCAGTGAGAGACCCAGTCTCAAAAAATAAATAAGACTGAGAGCTGAGCAAAGTTGCACATACCTTTAATTCCAGCATTTGAGTGGCAGAAGAAGGCAGATCTCTGTGAGTTCCAGGCCAGCCTGGTCTGTCTAGAGAATCCCAGGCCAACCAGGATCACTAGTGAGAACCTAACTTTAAAATGTGTGTGTGAGTTTGAGTGTGTGTGCATGTGTGTGCAGTGGATCCACATACATACAAACATGCAAACATACCCACTCACCCCACATGCATACACACACACACATGCATACACACACACGTACACACATGCATACACACACACACACGTACACACATGCATACACACACACGCATACACACACACATGCACACACACACGTACACACATGCATACACATACACACACACGTACACACACACACGTACACACATGCATACACATACACACACACACATGCATACACACACACACACACACACACACACACACGTCAGTCAATTTGTGTTTATCTGACTTGGACAGTTGGTTGAATGAGCAGCCATTTGCACTGTGGATATGACTACTTTCTCTAAAGAGAGTAAAATAGAAAGCTGAGTTGGTGGTACATGCCTTTAACCCTAGCGTTTGGGAGGTCTAGGCAGAAGGATCATGAGTTTGGGACCAGACTGGGTTCCACAGGTGGTTCAAGGCCTGCCTGAACTACCTAGTAAGACTGTATTACCTCAAAACAAACAAAAACAAAACAACAAGCAAAATCTCAACAATGAAAAGAAAAAAGAAAAAACGAGCTTAGGGCTAGAACACACATCTCTCTAGACTCTGGAGTCTAGAGAAAACACAAACAGTCAGCTCCATTCTTTACTCTTCTCATTGCTGTGACAAGATCCCTAGCATAAGCGACCTGAGGAAAGGAGGTCATTTGGCTTGTGGTTTAAGAGGACATAGACTGTCATGAGGGACAGCATGGAGAGTTCACGTGCAGCCGGGATCCCTCACCTCTGGGCAGCCCAGTGGGCCCCCAAGTCTGAGGACAGCACCGTGACAACTTCCACACTACCCCAGCCCGGGAGCCAGACATTTAAGTAAAGAAACCCTCAGATGACTCTTGTCCCCACTGCTGTCCGATGCCAACTTCCAGGTACTGCTAGTAGAAGTCTCCTGTTGAGTCCCGATTCCTAGATAGTAAGAGAAAACAGGAAATTGGTGTTGCAAGTCACCAGATTTTGGAGTGTTTTGTTACGCCTAAGAGTACAGGATCACCACTGAAAGTGATATCAGGCAGATACTGAGTGAACATTGCCTGGAGAAAACAAATGTCTATTCATCCCAAATAGAGCTCCAACAACAGACCAAAGAAACTGTTCCATCTGTCCTGGTTATTTTTTTCTCACCTTGATACATCTAGAGTCATCTGGATAGAGGGAACCTCAATTGAAAAAATGTCTCCATCCTACTGGTCTGAAGGCAAGCCAGTGGGGCATTTTCTTGTTGTGAGAGGACCCAGCCCATTGTGGGCGATATCATCCCTGGCCAGGTGGCCCTCAGCTGTATAAAAAAAGCGGGCTGACCAAGCCATTGGGAGCTAGCCAGTAAGCAGGGGTCCTTCTTTGTCTTTGTTTCAGTTCCTGCCTCCAGGTTCCTGCCTTGAGTTCCTGCTCTGACTTCCTTCACAACTGCCTGTAAAGTATGAGTCAAACAAAATTCCTCCTCAAGTTGCTTTTGGTCATGGAGTTTTATTACAGCAATAGCAATCTAACCAAGACACTATCGAAGTCTAGCTTTGTGAATCAGTAAGTTTAATTAAGGTTACTTGCAGGACTTTGGGTAAGGGGTTACTTTACAGGGGCATGGGCAGCTTATAAGTGGATATATCATTGAAGAAAATGTCTTGCTACCCCAGTAACTGCTAATACATTCTCAGGGAGGGACAGGGTGTTATAAGGTCATACCATTAACTGTCTATAAATCCTTGAAGGGCTTGGCCTTATGAACCCCTCCCTCATTCATGGTGGAAAGTTAATGGACCCAATCTTGTTTAGGCATCCTGTGTATGGCCCAGCTGCTAGTTCAAGAGACCAGTGGCTATATCCTTCCCAGAGGATTGTATTCCAAAGCAGTTTTTACTCACACAGGTATGTAAGAGGTCTTTGTGCACACAGATAAGCACTGGAGAAGCCAGGAAAGTTAAATATGAATGCTTGTCTCTTCAAAGAAAGGAGATGTTTCCTGTCTTCCTCCAGGAATGCTGGGAAAAGATGTAGGTTACAACCTGGTGATCTTTTGCTATTTGTAGGACCAGGCTTCACCTGAATCCCCCAGAATATTATGTTTGTTTATCTCACACTTTCCTCCCATAAATCTTGAACGTTCTTCTTAGTATATAAACCCATTTTATGAGAGATGTCACTTGAACTTTACAACAGCCTAAGTAACTTCTGTGTTATCTTAGGGCCAGGCCAATCCTGACTCCCACAGGCATTGTTTACCTCAGTCATTCTGCCTAGACCCTTGTCTTGAGCATTATTTCTAAGTCAACAGAACTCATCTTTATGGAATAAGCCATATATACTTTGTAAAGAGTTTCAATGTAAACATATCTTAACCGTTTTTGTACACATGGGACTGAGTTAATTGTCATCGGGAAACTTTTTTCCAAAGTTGTGCTGTGTTTAAATATGGCTAAAATAAACTGCTGTGGGATGGTCTGTATGTCAAGTGTGTTGCTGATTGGTCAATAAATAAATCACTGATTGGCCAGTGGCCAGGCAGGAAGTATAGGCAGGACAAGGAGGAGAATAAAGCTGGGAAGTGGAAGGCTGAGTCAGAGAGACACTGCCAGCCGCCACGATGACAAACAGCATGTGAAGATGCCGGTAAGCCACAAGCCATGTGGCAAGGTATAGATTTATAGAAATGGATTAATTTAAGCTATAAGAACAGTTAGAAAGAAGCCTGCCATGGCTATACAGTTTGTAAGCAATATAAGTCTCTGTGTTTACTTGGTTGGGTCTGAGCAGCTGTGGGACTGGCAGGTGAGAGAGATTTGCCCTGACCATGGGCCAGGCAGGAAAACTCTAGCTACAATACTGCCTGGTATCAGACTCCAGAAGTTTGGCCTAGACCAGATAACTAATTCGTGTTGAACTGAGTTTCATTCTTACCTCACCTGGGTCCTTTCTCTAGTGATGCTTGCAGGGACACACACACAGGTACAGGTACTAAATTCCTTTTTTTTTTTTTTTTAGCCAAATACAGGTTGAAAATCAGATCTTCAGACCAACATCTCTGCCCCTCTCTCATCAGAGTCTCATGAGTATAGTCCCTGATTCTAGTTGCTCAAAACCACAGTCTGGCTGACCCAAAGTTAGTGGCCAGAAGATTTCAGAGTTTACAGGCTTCTTTGGTCCATTTGAGGATAGAGCAGCGGTTGAGTTCTTAGAGGGTGAAGAAACATCTTTCTTTATTGATAAGTTGTGTGACTTTCCCTAGGAGACATGAACATTTATTCACCCTAGATGGGACAGAGATGAAGTGTTAATTCCACCAATATCCAACTTGGCAAGCCCATGTGTTTATTGGGCTTACTTATAAAGTTTGAGTAAGGGTTTATAGAAACATGGATGACTCCAAGGCAGTATATTACTGAAAAGCCCACCCCAGCACAAGGTGAGAATTCATGAAAACTGCATCCCTAGAGCTCCCTGATCCTCTTGCAGGGATCTCATCAAGCCTGGGGTTACCTCTTCCTGGCAAGTCCCTGTATGTATGACCCCCAGGAAAGGCCTTGCCAGTCTTGTAAGTTTCAGGAGCATCCTGAGACTTGTGAGTTGTCTACTCCTCCAGTCTGGTAAGTTTCATTTCATTAAGTTCTGAGTTTTAAGGAGCCTTTCTCTATAATAGAGTGTTTCAATGTAGAGGAAATTGCTATATAACCAAAGGGCAAATCTGGGAGGTGAATTTTTTTTTTTTTTTGGTTTTTCAAGACAGGGTTTCTCTGTGTAGCTTTGTGCCTTTCCTGGAACTCACTTCGTAGACCAGGTTGGCCTCGAACTCACAGGGATCCTCCTGCTTCTGCCTCCCAAGTGCTGGGATTAAAGGCATGCGCCACCACCGCCCAGCTGTGAAATTTTTTGATGCTCTAAATTATGGATGTGGGGTGAAGATGTGATGTAGGAGGCATCTGTGACCATCTTAATACCCTGAGAAAAGAAGCTATAAGAACCATAAAGACCACAGCCCAGAGCCCCGCCAGTCTTCCTATATGAGAGACAGTTTCTTTAATCAGTCGTGCCTATCTATCTTAATTGAAAGCATTCCTGTGTCACCAATGTCCTTACTTTCTTATCTTGAAAAGCAGAAGTCATTTTTGTGTCCTCTGTGTTGAGTCATGTGGGTTTTTGTTTGTTTTTGAGACAGTTTCAGAGTGTTAAGCACAGGCCACGTGCCTCGCTCCAAGTTACTCCATATTGTATAAAACAGTGCTATTTTTATCCAGGTTGGACATGCCCATAATGACTCCATTTTATAAGCAGCTTTTGGCTCCATTCGAATGCAAACAGAGGCAGGTAAACAACCCTACCCCTGTTATACCACACACAAGGCACAGACTGATAAATACCTTATTCCTAAAAAATTAAAAGGGTGCCACCTTATAAATTTATTAAAATTGGGATCATTGAGAAATGGGTGAATTAAAATAATCAGGAAAATCAAGCCCAAGAACTTACCAAACTCACCAGAGGGAGGAAAAGGCACAACACCCTCCCCTGGACCCCATATAGAGGAAGATGCTTAACACTGATGGTCATTGCCCCACTGACCTGTCACCTGCCATCTCATTCAGATATGGAAAGGTGTGGACAGGAAAAGAACTCTCTATTGTCCCAGGACTTCAGCTCAGCTTGCTTGCAACTGTGTTCAAATTGCTATCAGTCTCTCCACCCATTCATACATCAGGACCTACTGTCCATTTATTTACCAGTTCACATTCCTGGACCCAGTCAGGTCTTTGGCCTCTATGATCGGCTCCCTTGGCCCCACACTTTGACTCTGCAGCTTACCTCCACCTTGAGGACTGACTGAACTCTGACACTTGGGCTTGACTCTGCAGAGGTGTCTCCAGTCGACCTCCAACAGGTTAGTCTGTTGACCACCATATCCTACTCCTCACCTTCCCATAACCATTCCCATAGGGATTCTGCATCCTCATCCATTTCCCACCTCTGCCTCTCAGAGAGGTCTCTTTGGAACTCATTGAACTCTGCTGTGGCCACTTTACTGTAGTCATTCAGCAAGTGTGTGTGTGTGTGTGTGTGTGTGTGTGTGTGTGTGTGTGAGAGAGAGAGAGAGAGAGAGAGAGAGAGAGAGAGAGAGAGAGGTGATCTGAGAGTTCATATTAGTAATTAAAATTTGAACAAAAGAACCTGCATTTACCTCGGTCAGATGTCAAGGAATTCAGGACTATTGATGCCAATGAAACTGAAGTCCGAATTTATTGTTGGTCAATAAATTCTGACAGTGTGGGAAGTCATGACCATGTTCATTTATATTTCTGACGTAGCTCGCTCACTATATGGGGGGAAGTGGTTTTCTCTGGGCCTGGTGTGACCTTTGGTTGCCAGAGAGCATCCTATAGTCATATCACCAGGCCCTAGAGGTCCTCCTTCTACCTACTACATTCTACTGAAACAAATCAGGAGAGGACGGCCGGGAGAGACAGAATTTTACTCAAGTCTGGGCTTGTGAGAATGAAGTCGAGACTGTGTTTCACAGAATATGGTCCCCTGTTTTGATCGTGCTGCAGACAGTCTCCCATGAGGGCTGTTTATGGGGTTATAGGTGGAAGAGTTCCTGTACTGGGGGCATCCTTTTTCCTCTGACATGCTCTTTGAAGTTTTGTAGCGGGGAGACCTTCTCTATTTTTCTCTTTCAAAATCACCTTCAGGCCTGAGCTCCCGTTTCTCTGAGACAACACTAATTTTTCGAGTTGAAAAGAGGATAATCACCGGGTGGTGGTGGTGCTCACTGGGGAGGCAGAGACAGGAGGATCTGTGTGAGTTCCAGGTCACTCTGGGAGTGACAAGGGTAGGTGGTTCCAGATTAGGCAAAAGGGGGCTAAGCAGGGCTTTGTTTACATTGAATATCAAATCCCGTTTCTTCCAGGCAAAACGAGGTTCTCTCTCTCTCTCTCTCTCTCTCTCTCTCTCTCTCTCTCTAATAAATTCATGTTTATCTCTTTGTAACGTTCAGTCAACCCCGTTACATTCCTGGCAATACAATGAATAAACTAATACTATGATAGCTAGGTCAATGTAACGGCAGTGGTGCTGCTAACACTGAGGTAACAGGAGGGGGTGGAGGTCACGGAACCACTGGGAATTCTCCAGCACTTCCTCCTGCCTCCCAACTGCATCCCATCTTTCGATGTGGAGGTTAACTGAAGGTCAGACTCCAAGCTGCAGCTTTGTAAGGCTGTCACCTATGATGGAATATTACTTTTCGGTAATACCACTGTGTTTAAGGGCTCAGCTTTTGTGATTGACACCCCATCTTCCATACTCCTTTATGTAAGCCCTTGAAATCCACTAGTTCATCAGGTTGAACTTGGATGGCATCATTAGTTTGGCCTGTCATTGATGTTCTATTTGGGATGAATAGACTGTTCATATTTTCCCAGGAAAAATAATAAAAAAAAGACAGGATCTCATTACATAGCCTAGACTGTCCTCAAATGCTCTGTCCTCCTACCTCAGACTCTCAAGTTCCAGGACTGCAGAGCTTGCTATCATGCCCAGCTCCAGTCAGACTTTATCTCCTAGAGCTGGAAATCCAGGAGGAGGGAGGAGGAAGATGCCTTTGCCTCGAGGTTGAGCTGGGCAGGAGCGGGATTTCTGGCAATCTTGTCTTGGAGTATGGCCTAAACTTGCTCTAAACTCAATAAAGCCTGAGGATTTCTGAGAGTCCTCGTGCCCTGGCCATGTGAAGGGTCAAAGTTACCTTTCCCGGTCTGTGGACCAGACACTTCTCTGACACTGATAACTAACTGGCAAGGGGGAGAGATCACAATAGACATGGCTTGTGAATTAAATCAGGGGATGGCTCTATCACTGGTTACCTGTCACGTTTCTCTTCTTTAACTTATTCCCTGAGGACAACTGCTCAAAGCCCTTTTCAATCCCACCGGTCGAGAATAAGACCACTACCACAATCTTTGAGCCAAATTTGAAGCAAGTTTTAATTAAATACTGGCCAGGTTCATGAACTCTGGCCATGTCTGTCTCTGGGTTTCCAGGAAATGGGCACAAGTCACATTTTGCAGAGGCTTAAAAAGCAAAGCCCACAATTCACCACATTTCCCATCTTGTCCAGTCAGGGGCAAACATATATCCTAACGTATTTCCTGCTCACGTGCTTTGGCCCACATGTGACAAGCACATCTGGTGCAGATGGGTCAAACAAGCAGGATGAACAGGAAGTTATTCTTAACTGTCTTAACTGCAAGCAGAACCCTTAACCTGCAAGGTACATTTTTCCTGTTTTGGTGTCACACCCCTTATCTATGATTAAGATGCTGTATATTCGACTGCCCCAGGCCCTGGTCTCTGAACACCT
This sequence comes from Peromyscus eremicus, assembly GCF_949786415.1. NCBI lineage: Eukaryota > Metazoa > Chordata > Mammalia > Rodentia > Cricetidae > Peromyscus > Peromyscus eremicus. Next base: position 51,516,450 of record NC_081416.1, read on the forward strand.
CCAAACACTACTGGCAGATGGAATGACAGAGTGAGCAACAAATAGCCTTGCTTCACACCCAACAGTCAACAGTTGCCCAACTTAGCAGGAGAAAGCTCTGGTGACCCAGAATCACATGGCTCTCAGAGGGTTGAGCAAGAGGTGTTAGGTAGAAGACAAGGATGAGCTGGAGAAGATTTTGTTATGTATCCCAGGCTGGTCTTGAACTCACTATATAGCCAAGAATGACTTTGAACTCCTGATCTTTCTGACCTTCAGCTCTCAAATGCTGGGATTACAGGCATATGCCATCATGCTTGGTTTTATGTACTGCTAGGGATTAAACAGAGTTTTGTGTATGCTAGACAAGCACCCTACCAATGGAACTACCTTCTCAGCCCAAGCCAAAGAAGATCCTGCTCTGCATGACACAGTAAGGGATTTCTTTGTTGTTACTGTTTTTGAAGCAGAGTTTCATGTAGCTCAGCTTGGCTTTGAACCCCTGATCCTCTTGCTTCTGCCTGCTGAATGCTAGTGCTACAGGCATGCACCACCATGCCTGACTTGTGTTGGAGATCTTAAGACCACAGATATGCTGCCAGCACCCATCCCCCTTGACTTGCCTCATGCATTCTGTAAACATGGCTGGAACTAAGAGGAGGTCCGAGAAAGTTGGGAATTCTGGCTTCTACAGAGACATGATTCAAGTTTTCTTTCTGGCTCCCTGGGCGTCTGAACTGCTGGGAAATTCCCTGGGAGGTCAATACTTACTATGTCTGCCAGCTTTCCTGGAACCTTCTGTACAGTCAGCCAAGAAAGGATGCCTGTAGGGCTCTGAAAATACAAATCCTCTCTTCTCTCACCCACAGAGAATCAGGAAAGGATGCTCTCGCCTTGCCCTGGCTGAATGCCTCCAATAACAATAATACTGAGTAGGAGTTTGGTTCCCATTTAGTAAATGCTTTGGATGTGCTGGGCAGCCTTTACACATATTATCTCATTTAGTCTTTTTAATGAGTTAAAAAAAAAAGTATCCTGGGGGTCATACCCCCCAAGATGTGCCATGGCCAGAAATCCCACTCAGGTGAGTTGATACTTTTTCCTAGTTCAGGTTATTTGTCTCCATAACCTAGAGGGAAAATGCACAGTGCAGCACACAAGGACTAAAGCTCCGGTCCCCACCACCATTCACTTCCCTCCAATGCTTCGGCCAGTGTGCATATCACACCACCCTCTGCATGTGCTCTTCCCTCTGCCAGGGAAGTCTTTGCCATCCTCACTCAATCTTCCCATTTTCCTGACCAAATCCTATCAGTGGCCCAAGACTCCCTTCCCTCCTATGCACCTGCACTTCCAGTTAAGTTCCAGAGTCAGGCTTTGAGTAAAAAAATCTCACGTGGGAGGCCATCATTTCTGCTCTACAGGGCTGATTCAGCATTGTTTCCTCTAGCCTGGCAACTGATCACCCTGTTCTGCTGATCATCAGGTAAAGAAGTTGCCTTGCATTTAGGGTCTGTGATTCTTGTTATTTAGAATTTCCATGGAAACATGTCAGGGATTTATGAGGGTATTTCCAGAAAGGATTAACTGAAAAGTCCCACCCTGAATGTGGGTGGTACCACCCCAGGAGCTGGGGTTTTAAGATTTATTTTATATGTATGAGTGTTTTGCTTACATATATGTCTGTTCACTCTGTGTGTGTGTGTGTGTGTGTGTGTGTGTGTGTGTGTGTGTGTATGTGTGTGTGTGTGTGTGTGTGTGTGTGCCTGGTGCCTATGGAAGTCAGAAGACAGTGTCTGATCCCCTGGGACTGGAGTTACAGATAGTTGTGAGTCATCCTATGCATACTAGGAACAAAACACGGGTCCTCTGCAAGAGCAACAAGTGCTCTTCACCTCTGAGCCATCTCTCCAGCTTCCAAGCTGGAGTTTTAGAGGATGGAATACAAGCAGGCATACCAACATTATCTGCTTCTTGACTGTGGGTCCAATATGACCAGAAGCCTCACGCTCCTGCATCCACCATTTCTCTACCATGATGTACTGTGCCTGCAAACTATGAGCTAGAAGAATCCCTTCCCTCCTTAAGTTGCATCTTGTTAGGATTTTGGTCACATCAATGAGAAAAATTACTAATACAGGAGCCATGCTATACATTAGAATTATTCTGTTGCAGAATATTTCTTTATACTCTGTGAAGATGTGCCAATGTGATTGGTTTAATAAAGAGCTGGGCCAATAACTAGGCAAGAGAGAATAGATGGGAATTCTGGGGAAAGAGAACTCTGAGAAGAACAGAGGCAGAGAGATGCCAGGAGATGCAGAATGAGTCAGATGTAGGAAAATGGAGAAGAGGGGGGAAAAGCCATGTGGTAGAACATAGATTCATAGAAGCAGATTAATTTAAGTTATAAGAGTTAGTTGGGGACAAGCCTAAGCTAAAGCCAAGCTTTCATAATCAATAAGAAGTCTCCATGTAGTTATTTGGAGCTGGCGGCTGGAAGGAAAGTCTGACTACATTTGTCACCCAAGGTGGGGCAAGACCACAGAACTGGAGAGTTCACATCAGCAGGCCATGGGCCAAGACCACAGAGTTCACATCAGCAGGCCATGGGCCAAGACCACAGAGTTCACATCAGCAGGCCATGGGCCAAGACCACAGAGTCCACATCAGTAGGCCATCACTTCCTGCTGCTTGCTGAACTCTGGAAAGCAGGCTTGTGCTTGGAAATCACTGGAGGGCTTCAAGCCCTACGCTGATGGTGCTGTTGCTGCAGACAAACTAAGAAGTCAGCAGATTTGGTGAGATACTTGGGAAGTCCTTAAGGAGGGAGTTAAATAATATTAAAAGGAAAAAATCTTTCCCATATTATGAATTGGAAATATCACAATGCAGAGAATTAGGACTCTGTATAGTGCTACTATGGATGGCTTGCAAATGGAAAAAAATAAATGAGGGGATAAACCACTTAGTTGTGATTGACATAATGCTGTTTGTAATTTCTATCAGTTTGGTAATTCATATTTTATCCTTAAAAAAGTGATTTGATAACTGTGCCAAATATGAAAAATTGACTGATAAGATACAAGCCTTACAAAGACTTACTATTGATAAGATGCAAATCTTAGATAAACTTACTAATGAAAATAATAAAAATTTGACTGATGAGATACAAGTCTTCAAAGGACCTACTTTTGATAAGATACAAGTTTTAGAAAGACAGTACTGATAAAATACAAGACTTAGAAAGAATTACTAATGAAAATAAGAAAATTGTAACTGATAATATATAAGCCTTAGAAAGACCAACTAATGAAAATAAGAAAAATAATTAGACACAGACAGCAGAACTTAGAGCAGAACCTACTGCACCATCACATTATGAAATCGAAGAGGATTGGACTAAGGTTATTGGAAAACCAACCTTAATTTCTCCAGTTACTATACAAGAATGACTACCAGATGGTAGACACCCCAAAGGCTATGCAGAAGTTAATTGGGATCCTGTAGCAATGTTAGATTTGAAGAAATTTAAGGAAGCATTCATTTCATATGGTATGCATTCACCCTTTGTGAAGCAGATATTATCTTGATGGGCAACTCAGAACAGAAATATTCCACAAGACTAAAAAGATTTAGCTACAGCAATATTGGAAGCTGGTTCTCAGTTACAATGAAAAACATAATGGAGAAAGAAGGCTAGGGTCGTAGAACAGCAAAATAGAGATATTGATATTTCCCAAAACCAGCTTCTTGGTGAAGGCCAATATGCTGATTTTCAAAGACAGTTTAGATTTGATGATCCTACCTTGGCTCTATGTCATATAGCAGCTTTGAATGCTTGAGACAGGGTTGAATGCTTGAGACAGAATCAGGAAAGAGGACTGAGTAATTTAATAAAATTATACAAGACCCAAAAGAAGTATTCATTGATTTTTTTTTACAAAGATTGACTTCAATTGACTTATATTGCTGTAAATAGAATGATACAAGATCCAGAAGTTAGACTAATATTAATTGAATCTTTGGCTTTTGAAACTGCCAATTGAGAATGCAAAAGAGTGATTAAGTTTTTAAAGGCAAGATCAGCAACCATAGGTGAATGGATCTGAAATACAGCTAATATTGGATCTTATAATATTTGGATAGGAGAAGTGATTTCTAAAAATTTCAAGAAAAATCAAAATGTCAGATGTTTTAATTGTGGTAAACAAGGTCATTTTAAAAGGGATTGTATGCAAGACATTCCTAGAAACAATGTTTTTTTTTTTCTAGAGATAATCCAAACAGAAGGCCCAGGCCTTCTGGAGTATACAAAAGGCATGGATGCAGATGAACAAGGAACAGGCAAGGTAATCCTTTGCCATCAAGAAATGCCCTAGGAGGCCTCCTAAAGGCCCCAATATCAAATTTTATTCAATTATTCCCTGTCAGCATTGAGAAACTCATCCACAGAGTGATTAAAAGACTTAATACCTGCTGGGTGGTGGTGGTGCACACCTTTAATCCCAGCACTCGGGAGGCAGAGCCAGGTGTATCTCTGTGAGTTCGAGGCCAGCCTGGTCTATAAAGTGAGATCCAGGACAGGCACCAAAACTACATGGAGAAACCCTGTCTCCAAAAACAAAAACAAAAACAAAAAACAAAAACAAACAAACACAAACAAACAAACACTGCTTTGTATGTAATCAAGGACAGAACAGCTTCAAAAAATAAAACAAAAAACTCAGGAGATACCAGAAAACAAGTATTTTGAAAAACTGCTATAAATGAACAGAGACCAAAGCAAAAATACAAATAAATGGCATTAAAATTGAGGGTTTGTTAGACACAGGTACAGATGTAACAATTTCGCCAAATTCTTGGCATCTATATTGGCCTCTTCAGGAGATAAATGTTTAGCTTCTAAAGAACTATTGGAACTTCATCTCAGGTAAAATGAAATGCAAGATGAGTCAAGTGTATAGGGTCAGAAGAACAGATAGGAAAATTAAAACCATATGTTGCTAACATAGCAATGAATTTATAGGGATGTGATTTGTTGCAGCAATGGATAACACAGATTAACATTCTTCCAATCTCAGAAACAAACCATAAAATAAAGAACGCTTCTGGGAGAAATAGTAAAATGTTATTTCAAGTACAGACACAGATTGTTCAGGCTGTACATAAAAGGGCACAACAGCTGCTGATCTTTCAGTGGTACCAACTGCCCTACCTTTAAAATGGTTAACTGACAAACCTGTGTGGGTGGAACAATGGCCTTTGACATCAGAAAAATTACAGGCACTAGAACAGCTAGTTCAGGAGCAGCTAAATGCTCAACATATTGAAGAATTGACCAGTTCTTGGAATTCTCCTATATTTGTCATCAAAAAGAAATCTGGAAAATGGAGAATGTTAACAGATTTAAGAACCATAAATAAGGTGATTCAGCCAATGGGCTCTTTACAGCCTGAATTCCCATGCCACCTTTATTACCTAAGGGATGGTCTATTATAGTGATTTATTTAAAAGACTGCTTTCTTACTATACCTTTACATGAACAGGATAGAGAAAAATTTGCCTTCATGGTGCCTGCTTATAAATCCCAGCCTGTTAAAAGGTACTGTTGGAAAATTCTTCCACAAGCAATGTTAAATAGCCCCACCTTGTGTCAATATTTTGTAAAATAGCCATTAAAACTAATTCATAAACAGTTTCCTCAATCTATAATTTACCATTATATGGATAATATCTTACTGGCTGACTCAGACACAGATACTTTAGAAAAAAATGTTTGATGAAGTAAAGAAAATTTTGCCTTGTTGGGGATTACAAATTGCTCCTGAACAAAATACAAAGAGAAGATTCTATTAATTACTTAGTATATAAGATAGGTTTACAGAAAATTCAACTGCAGAAAGTACAATTCGGGAGAGATCAATTACAAACACTGAATGATTTTCAAAAATTTCTGAGAGATATTAACTGGCTATGACCTACAAGTTGGATTAACTACTCAAGAACTAAGTAATTATGTCAAACCTTACAAGGTGGTAAGTACTTAAATAGTCAGTGAAAATTATCATCTGAGACTGAGAAAGAATTGGCTCTGGTTGAAAAGAAATTACAGGATGCACATGTTGATTGCTTAGATCCAGAGCTTGATTATATTCTGGTTATTTTACCTTCTTTGCATTCTCCTACAGGAATTCTTAAGCAGAGAGAAGAAAATATCTTAGAATGAATATTTTTACCACACAAACAAAGTAAAATATTAAAGACCTCTGTAGAAAAGGCTTCTGAATTAATTCTGAAAAGAAAATTGAGATTTCATGAATTAACAGGAATAGACCCAGCAGAAATTATGGTAACTTTTACTAATGCTGAAATTGGTTCATCATGGGCAGAAAAATGAACATTGGCAAAGAGCTTGCAGTAATTTTTTGGGAGAGATTAGCAAAAAATACCCCCAAAGCAAGAGACTTCAGTTTATAAAAAGAACTAATTGGATTATCCCTCATATAATAAAGGGAATGTTGATTTCTGGAGTCCCTCATTCTATACTGATGCAGATAAATCAGGAAAGGCAGATTATAAGTCAGGAAAATTAGCTCAAAGCCCTTATGATTCAGTTCAAAAATCAGAATTATATGCAATTCTCATGGTATTATAAGTTTTTCCAGACCCTCTTAATATGGGACTGACTGTCAACATGAAAGAAGAATTGTTTTACATATTGAAACTGCTGAACTTACTCTAGATGATTCAGAATTAATTTTGTTATTCATCCAATTACAACAAGTAATCAGAAATAGAAATCATCCCTTGTATATAACACATGTCAGATCCTATATGGGTCTACCAGGCTCTCTAGGTGATGATAAAAATGATCAGCTATTAATAGGAAATGTGCTGGAAGCCTCAGAATTTCATAAAAACATACCATCCTGGGGCTGGAGAGATGACTCAGCAGGAATGAGAACTTAACTGTTCTTCCAGAGACCCTGAGTTCAATTCCCAGCAACCACATGGTGGCTCACAACCACGTGTAATGGGATCAGATTCCTCCTAATGTACATGGAGACTGAGCACTCATATACATGAATAAATAAATCTTAAAAAAAAAAGAAATACCATGTTAACAGCAAAGGTTTGAAGGAAGATTTTTTTCTATCATTTGGCAACAAGCCATGGAAATTATAAGGAAATGTCCTACTTGTTCTTTGTATAATCAAATTCCATTACATGCAGGAAGTAACCCAAAAGGTACTCCAAGAAAGGAAATTTGGCAAATGGATGTGTTTCACTTTGCAGAGTATGGAAAATGTGTGTGCCATATCATAGATGCATATTTAGGATTTTGATGGGCAACTACTTTAAGTTCTGAAAAGGCTAATTCTGTAGTTACACATTTATTGTAAATCATGGCCATTTATGTGGATACCTGCACAAATTAAGACTGACAACGCTCTAGCATATGTCTCTAGAAAAATGAAACTTTGTGTTTTTTTTTTTTTCATATTACAGGTATACCACACAATCCTACAGGACAAGCAGTTGTAGAAAGATCTAATCACACTTTAAAAGATATGCTTAATAAACAGAAAGGGATAATAAAGACCCCCAGAGATATATATTACACAGTGCTTTATTAGCTTTAAATTTTTTAAAATGCTAATGAAAAAGGAACAGAGACAGTGGAGAGACATTGGAAAATAGAAAAAAAACTAATGAATTAGATTAGCTTGTATACTTTAAAGATGTGTTGACCTCAGAATGGAAACCAGGATATGTGTTACATTGGGGAAGAGGTTTTGCTTTTGTTTTCACAGGAGAAGAAAAGCTATGGATACTAAGAAGATTGATAAAGATTAGATTCAAACAAGAGAGTCCTCTTGATTAGGTGAGGTGGTAGTTCATCAAACAGCTTGGTCATTCAATCCAAACTAACTTATAATACTAAAATGTCTTTCATTTGATCAGGTATGAAAAAAAAGAGTGTGTTTTTATTAAAAGATAATACTTTTTCTCTTGCCAAAAAACATTTTTGTCTTAACAAAAATATAACTTGCCAAAAAAAGGAACTCCCCAAAGTTAGGGTTGGGCCTCTGTTTTGTTTTTGTCTTTCCAGGACAATACAAACATCCAACTAAGGAATCTGGATATCACTAGACAAATGAGACATCTGAAGAAGAAGGACAAATCATCGAGAAAATGTCCCAAGAAAAAGAGTAAATTGGCCTAATGGCATAGCACACATCCAAAAGGGTAGAATTTAATAAATCTTCCCAAATATTTGTTTCTGCTGCTCTTTACAAACATAAAATGCAAATGGTCTTTTTGTGGTCCCAATTCAATTAAAAATCAAAGCTGACTTTGGAGTTGAGTGTGGCTCTCTCCTTCTCTAAACTCAAACATGCTTTTTAAAGGAAAATCCAAAATATCTGTCTCATGTCAGAAGAGCTACCTGATATGGAACAGAAGAAAACCAAAATTAAGAGACTATTCTATTGTCACTAATCTCATAATCCTTTGGTTTATTTTGACTCTTTAAAACTTTTCTTAAGGTATAAATATTATTTCAAAATTAATAAGATTATTATGCATCTCTCTGTATATATAAACTTTCTGTTTTGATATTAATGGTCATATAAAGTACTAATTCTAGAAATAAACTTCATCCTGCTTCCTGTATGTGATTTAGAGCTTGATTCTGAAGCATGTAACTAGGAATTAAGCTTGTGTACCCCAGATATATTTAACAGGTTGTGGTCTTTTAACCTCTCCAAGACCTGCTGCATATGACATTTAAAATGTTTACATTTTTTTGCAGTAAACCATGACCATTCCTAACAGTGACATTTGAAGTCTCCTAAAGATGATGGGGCCCCACAATGATTCCACCTGGATTGTGTTAATGCCATTAATCTGACAAACACCACCCAAAGATTAGTTTCCAACCACGAACTGCTCAGGACAATTTCAGAGCTGCTAGCTGAAATGGTCCAGCTTCACAGACTACTCTAGCCAGGTCTTGAGATAAGCCCTGCCCTTTCCCATTACACAGAAACTGGACAACAAATGGTACAGCTATCTCTCCCAGGACTTGACCATTTTCTCAATTTTCTCAGGGTCCCCTGAAGATGCAATCATCCTCCAGACAGCAGGAAGTAATTTTAAGAACATGACACCACATTCCCAAGAGGTGGGGTGGGTGGTTTTTGGTTGTTCAGTGGGTTATGGATGTTTGTCATCATTTAGGGGAGTTGGTTGCAAACTGTTACTTGTCATGGTAAGGGAGGAAACTAAGCAAGAGAGGTTGTATTCAAGGGTCTCTTTCTGAAAAGAAAAGAATATGGAAAGAATAGGATAAAAGAATAGATTGTTAAATCTACTTTAAATGAAAAAGCAACTATTAATCTCAAATAATTTACATTGGTATGGATTTTTGTATATTGATACAAATTTTAGGTTATTTTTGTTAAAACATGCTCTATATGTTTCTACTATTGTTTAAGATATTTTTGTATGTTGATACAAATTTAAGGTTATTTTTGTTTTACTGTATATATGTTTCTACTCTTGTTTAAGGTATTGTACCTATGCAGCTCATTTTAAAATGTAATGTATAGTTCCAGTCCTTGAAAGCTATTATTATTATATAAATACTATTACAAACTATTTAGGATAATTATGAAATGCAGGTTAGTAGTTAGTCATCTATAACAATCAAACTCGTAGTCATGTAGGTATGTTTTCAAGGTCAAATAGAGATATATTTCAGATAGGCAGATGGCCTTCAAACACTTCTGGGATCTATGAAATATGACATTTAAAGTGTTTTAATAGCAAGGCTTTTCATGACAGTGAGACACATCTGCTCTTGGCAGCACCACTTTACTTCAAAAAAAGATAATGGACGTTGAAGAACCTCCATATGGAGTTTCCTTTTATTGTGGCAAAGTTAGCCACTGGGTAAGAAACTGCCCTTGCCTCTACTGATGACAGTATGCTGTCCAAATTGGACAAGCAGGACACAAAAGAAGGTGACTGCCTAACTTTTCCATGACAAGGTAGGACGATCTTTCAAAATTCCTGCTTCATAGAAAAGTCTGTCAGACATTCTAGGCTTGTAGGTTGAAGATGCCCCAACATTACAGAGGAATCTTGTGTGACTGTCCAGGCAGCGAGCTGTTTCTGCCATTTCTATAGTTTTGGAAGTTGCTTGCCTTGTACTTCCTGTTTACTCAGGTAATATTATATCCTTCTCAGGTCTCTGATGGGGTTGAAAAATAGATAGTTATACCATCTTCTTTGTTGCCAAATTCAGAAAAGAAACTTATAAAAGAGATGTAAAATTTATAAGGTTGAGAAACATGAAAGTTTAAGTTGTTTAAGAAGATGTTTTAAGGTCTAAAAAGATATTTTTAGGATGGTAATACAAGTTATAATAAAAAATGATTTAGGTATAAAACTTTGGACTCACCAAGATAGAATAAATAATAGAGTAATCTCTCCAATTTTGCCAAATACAAATGGACTGGGCATTGTGAATATAATTCTTACCTAATTATTGTTCTTATTATAGAAAGTTTTACTGCATTAGAGTTAAAACATTTCCTTTTTATTTAGACAAAAGGGGGAAATGTTGTGGAATATTTCTTTACACTGTGTGAAGATGTGTCACTGTGATTGGTTTAATAAAGAGCTGAATGGCCAATAGCTAGGCAGGAGAGAATAGGTGGGATTTCCAGGGAGAAAGAGAACTCTGGGAAGAAGAGAGATGGAAAGATTCCAGGAGACTCAGAACAAGTACAGAAATGGAGAAGAGGTAAAAAAAGCCACATGGTAGAACATAGATTAATAGAAGCAGATTAATTTAAGTTATTAGAGCTAATTGGGGATAAGCCTAAGCTAAAGGCCAAGCTTTTATAGTTAATAAGTCTCCATGTTGTTATTTGGAGCTGGCAGTCAGAACGAAAGTCCTACTACATTATTCTCAGCATGATAATGTGCTGTCCCAGAGGAAATGGCTATTCTATTCTCTCCATCTCACCCTCATTCTGAGGCTGACACCTTTTGAATGAGATCATGGCCAGAGTAGGAGGGCTGGCTTTGGAAGCTTCCTGGAGGTGACCACATTATATATAAATATTGCTTATTAGGCCTTAATGTCTTGAGGGTAACAAAAAGGCACTGAATATATAAAGCCACGCATGAGGATGATAATTCTAAATTTCAAAAGACACTTGAGGAGCCTGGAGAGATGGCTCAGTGAGTAAGACTATGTGCTGTGTAAGCATGAGGAGAACTGGATGTGGTCACATGCACACCTGTACACTTAACATTGTGGAGCTGGGGTAGGGACAGACAGGAGACTTGCTGAGCCTTGCTGGTTACTATCCTAGCTCCAACTTCAGTGAAAGATGCCATTTTAAGGGAATAAGGCAGACTGTGATAGAACAGGACACTCCATGTCCTCTTGTGTTCTTCAGTACCTGCACACACACATGAATATGATATACACGTACTATAGCAGGGCAATGGTAGGGGGTGGGGTGGGGGTGTGATGTGGGGAGTGGGGTGGAGACAGTTACTTGAATTCTCTTAAACAGGACAAACTGGGGTATCTACAAAGTAAGGAGCTTCAACTAAATCTTCCATACTTAATTTTAGTATTTTTTTGCCATGCTGGGGACTAAACCCAGAGCCTTGCTTGTGCTAGGCAAGTGCTCTACCTCTGAGCTACATTCTAACCCTTAGCATTCCCTTACTGAATAAAGTAGGGGCAATTCTGAGACCGGATCCAGCTGTGCTGAGTGCACAGAGTTTTTTTTAAAAATGGCATCATTATCTACTTTTCTGTAAGACTGATATTTCATAAAAAATTACAGATAGACACATGTGTTCTCCTGTTGGGTACTGTGGTAGGCCAAATAATGGCTCCCAAAGATGCCAAGGTCCTTATCCTGAATGTGTGCAAATGTTACCTTACATGACAGATGGAATCTTACCGAAATGACTAAGGATTCTGAAAGGGAGAGGTTCTTATGGTTTGTCCAAAGGTCATCACATAGGTCTTTATAGGAGAGTGGCAAGAGCATCTGGGACAAAGGAAAACATAAGAAGAGAAGTGGAAGTTGGAATGGTGTCCCACTCTGAACACAGGCTGCCTCTCTAGGAGGCATGAAGGCAAGGGACAGAGTCTGTCAGCAGTCCCAGAGAGACACGGTCCTGCTGATGACCTGCTCCTAGCCCTTGGAGGATCCATTTTAGACCTCTAGAACCATGGGATTACATGTTGGTGCTGTTTTTTTTTATTTTCTTATCTTATGTATGTGGTTGATTTGCATGTATGCCATCTGTGTATCACTTGCATGCCTGGTACCCACAGGGGCCAGAAGAGGAGAGTGGATCTCCTGGAGCTACAGACAGCTGTGACTACCGTGTGAGTTCTGGCAATTGAACCCAGGTCCTCAGGAAGAGTAGCTCTTAGTTAGCCACAGAGCCATCTTTCCATTCCTTACTGGTGTTGTTTTAAAACACTGTCTGTGAGATTAGAGAAACGGTTCCATATTTAAGAGCACTTGCTCTTTCAGAGGACCAGGGTTTGGTTCCTAGAACCAATATGGTGGCTCAAAACCATCATATGTGGTACATATACATACATGCATACATGCAGGCAAAGCACTCATACACACACAATACAATGAAATGAAATAGAAATGAAACAATTCTTTTAAAGACATTTGTGTACGTTGTTATAGCAGCAACCAGGAATGAATATGAGTATGGTCAGCAATTTGAAAGCTCGTGGTAGCATGCTCTACTGACAGGAGGCCAGGGAGGATATCCTGCTAAGACAGTGGTTCTCGACCTTCCTGATGCTGCAGCTTTACACACTTCTGTATGAAGTATCAAGTTCAGTATACATTGCCCTTTACTACAGTTCCTCATGTTGTGGTGAGCCACCCTCAACCATAAAATAATTTTTGTTGCTACTTCATAATGGTAATTTTGCTGCTGTTATGAATCATAACATAAATATTGCCGGGCGGTGGTGGCGCACGCCTTTAATCCCAGCACTAGGGAGGCAGAGGCAGGCGGATCTCTGTGAGTTCGAGGCCAGCCTGGGCTACCAAGCGAGTTCCAGGAAAGGCGCAAAGCTACACAGAGAAACCCTGTCTTGAAAAAAAAAAACCAAAAAAACCAAAAAAACACAAATATCTACGTTTTCCAATGATCTTATGTGACCTCTGTGGAAAGGTTGTTTGACCCCCCCAAAAGGGGTTGTGACCCACAGGTTGAGAACCACTGTGCTAAACTGTGATGGGAGAAGGGACTTTCCGGAGCCGGTTCCCTCCATCCCCGTCCCCACTCTCATACTGTGACTCTGTGCTCGGTTCTCTATAGCTCTGAGTAGAGATGGTGGAGTGGCTATGGAGGAAAACCGAAATGCAAGAGGCACAGTATGGACGCTATAGGATGGCCTCAGGCACCCATGCCTCCAGGAATCCTGGGCCAAGATCCAAGATAGTCTGTCCAGAGGTTCAACTGCTCAGGCTTGTTGTGGGTCTGGGGTATCAAATTCAGGCTTCCAGTCTTGGGAGCAAGGGTCTTCACCCCCTGGGCCTTGTTGCCACCTCCAAATTTTCCTCTGCTCTAAAGTGATGAAGCTGCTGAGGACAAAAGATTCCCAGTCCTGAGTAGAGACCGGGCGTGACTGCAGGCAGTGGCTGTTGTTTGGGTTGGCAACGACCTATGTCTTAAATTAAGTCTACGTCAGACCCAAATGTGCCTTTGCTGTCATGACTGTGTCCTTGTAGTATGTTTTCAAACTCTGCTGCTGAGTCTGAATCAGACCTCAAGTGCATCTCAGTTATTCCAGGATGGTCAATGGCGGGTTCCCTGAACAAAGAAAGGTGAAAACATTTCTCAGCGTTGGGCGGCCTTGTAGCTAAACATTCTCAAAGTCATGGTGGCAAGGGGGAGTGAAGACGGATTAGAGGTCACGCAGGATGAACTGAAGTGATCAGGCTTCCATGGAAAGAGCTGAGTCAAGGCTCTTGTCAGGAAATGGGATACCACTGCATTCACACCAGCCACTTTCCCTGGAGAAGAGAAATGGATCAGAATGGAAGCTAGCAGCAGCCATCTTGTTGCTTACATGCAAGTCCTATTAAAGGGTGAATGGGAGTCACTGTCACCTCCGGAGGAGACCACACCCCTTCCTGAACAGTCAACGTAAACTGAGGGATGATTGTCCTCAACACAGCTGGGCTGCATAGGACAAGAAGTTCAGGAGCAGTGAGTAGGGGCTTCCTGGAGGAAGGGGAACTTGGCAGGAAGAATTGACATTGCTCAGACTCAGCTCCCTCGTGGGTTTAGGATTAAAATTGAAGCAGAAGAAAGGGCGGGTAGATGTGAGGCTATTTAAACACAAGAAAGAGGTAGCCAGGAGAGAGAGAAGAGCTGGAGACCAAGACAAGAATGGGGAAACATGAAATAATGATCATCCTAGTGAGCTTTAACTGCCAACTGGATACAGCACAGAGTCTTCTGGGAAGGGACTCTCAATTGAGGGATTGCTCAGAACAGATTGTCCTGTAGCCATGCTGTGGGGGATTTTGTTAACTGTGACAGGAGGGTCCACTGTGGGTGGCACCATTCCCTGGGCAGGTGGTCCTGAGCTGTGTAAGAGAGTTATCTGAGCACGAACCTGTGAGCCAGTAAGAAGCTTTCCTTCATGGTTTCTGCTTCAAGTTCCTGCCCTAATTTCCTTCTGTGATGAACTGTGACCTGAAAGTGTAAGTTGAAATAAATGCTTTCCTCTCCTAAGTTATCACAGCAACAGTGATCAAGTTAGAACTAGGATCAGTATCCACGATGGGCCCAAACAAGAACACCACAAAGCAGAAAGAAAAGGACCAGGGAACAATGGGCCCCGGAGGGAAGAACACTGGCCTCAGAACCATCCAGCTCGGGAAGCAGTACTGCTGTAGCCCCTGGGACTTGGTGACACAGGGGGCTAAGAGCATGTGCCAAGCACATTGACAAGTGCCCTGCTGTCTGGCTGGGCCGAGAGAGTTTGCACAGAAAACAGAATGTGACGCCGGAGTCTCAAATGGCATAGTTCACAGTCAGGCGTGGAGGCTCACACTGGTAATCCCAGCACTTAGGAACCGAGGCAGGAGGATTGCTTTAAGTTGGAGGCTACCTTGAGGGACACAGTGAGTTTCAGGCGAACATAGGCTACTGAGTAAGACCTTGTCTCAGGAAACAAGCATCAACAAGACACAGGGTTCACAACCAGGGTCTGGCTCAGTGGTGGGTATTTTAGGGTCAGAAAGTTGTGCCTTAATAAGTGATGGTATGGCACAGTGGGTAGAGTGCCAGGCTCTGTGCTCAAGTGGTCTGACTTCTTATCTTATTGCTTACTAACGATGAGAATCTCAAGCCTCAGTTTTATGGCCTGAAAATTGGGTGTAGTGAGGATAACTAATCATAATTTGGGAGTTATTAAATGAATAGATAGATGCTGTGTGTGTAGACCAGTGTCCAGCACATAGAAATGCTCACTCCATGTTAGCATGGGTAGTTATGACTTGTTCAAATTCATGAACACAGAATGTTAGGTCAGGAGATGAAAGAAAAGCCTAAATTGAAGGCAGAAAAGCTGCTTTGGAGTCCGCTGCATGTGAGAGATGTGTGGTGAGTGGTGGGAAGAGATGAGGTGGTGTGTGTGGGGGGGCATTCTAGCAAATAATTAAAGTGGAGTAGGAGATTGTAGGAATTCCTGATTTACAACAGTTGATCGGAAGCACGGGAGACCTGGACTTGTGAAGAACAGGCAGTCCTGGACTGAGTTCCTTTCTTGTGACAAAATACCGGGCAGAAGCATCTTCAGAGAAGAAAGGGTTGTTTTGGCTCATGGTTTCCGGAGCAATATCAGTCCATCACGGCAGGGAGGGCATGGTGGGGGGAGGGTCTCCGTCCTCAGCAACAGGAGTGTACAGCTGGGGCTCCTCACCTCACAGGCACAGGCAGAAAGCAGAAAGTGGTACCCCCCCCCCAAGTCACCCTTTGTGACTCACTTCTGCCAGTCTGGCCCCACCTTCTAATGGCTCCAGAGCCTTCAAATAGAGCCATAAGCTGGGGATCAAGTGCTCAAAACACGGAAACACGGACTAAGCTGTGGATCTGACTCTCACTCCAGGGATTAGCTTCAAAACTGGATTCTAGGACACCCAGCTGGTGTTGGGGAATTGGTTGCTGTGGGAAAGGCCTGTACACGTGTGTGTGTGTGTGTGTGTGTGTGTGTGTGTGTGTGTGTGTGTGTGTTCTTCAATCACTCTCCTCTCTTTTTTTGAGACAGGGTCTCTCACTGAACCTAGATATCACCAATTTGTCTGGACTGTCTGGCTAGCCATGCCCTAGGGATTCTCCTGTCTCAATCTCCCCAATGCTGGGATTATAGGCCTGTGCTGCCACACCTGGCCTGTCTGTTGGTTCTGGGGATCAAACTCAGGTCCTCAGGCTTGTGTCCAAGCACTCTATGAAAAGAGTCTCCTAAGCCTGCACATCTTATAACTGGAATTTTCTCTGTCCTACCCACCCCATTCCATAGTCACTTCCAAATAATCACTCAAAGGCTTATATTAATTATAAATGTTTGGCTGATGGCTCAGGCTTATTACTAGCTAGCTCTTACATTTAAATTAACCCATATTTCTTATCGATGCTTTGCCACATGGTTTGTGGCAAACCATTTTTAACATGTCTTGCTTCCTCAGTGGCTGGTTGGCGTCTACCCCAACTCCACCCTTCTTCTCCCCCCCCCCCCCCCCCCGTATCTCCATTTGGCTTTCCTGCCCAGCCTTATTCTGCCTGGCTATAGGCCAAAACAACTTTATTTATCAACCAATGGGAGCAACACAAATTCACAGCGTACAGAAAGACCATCCCACAGCACATCTGGTGACTAGTCAGTCACACGATGAGTGGTGTGTGTGTGTGTGTGTGTGTGTGTGTGTGTGTGTGTGTGGTGGGAGAGTAGGGGTCTTTGTTGGAGAGGGGATGGGAGATGTGGCCACCTACCATTGCAGAGCACACACCCGTGAGAAGAAGAGCTCAACACACCCGTAGCAACAAAAGCAGGCGTCAATGTGGGGGGTGGGGAGAGAAAAAAATCACTGGAAACCCTTGTTTATATACAAGTAAATTAGAAAGCCTGATGCCTTAGTTGCCGCCAAGACAGAAAATCTGAGTTCTGTGCCTGGGACCTGTATAGTGAAAGGAGAGAACTGACTCTGGGCTCCACCCATGTGTCATGATATATGCCTCTCCCCAAATAAATAAATGTACTGAAAAATTAAAGCAAATTAGAGTACATGCACAGGAAATAATAACCAGAAATCCCAGGAATATAGTTAACGATGCAGTAAACACAATAGTTTGGCTGTTTATGGGGGAAGGGAAGGGTATGAAAGGAAATGGCTGTTTAAAAAGGATTGAAACCACAGGTTTAGTACAGAAACTGGCGAGCAGTGAGTCCTACATGCCCGTTAGGGATGACTCATTAATTTAAAAATAACTGTCTAAAGACAGCAAGCACAGCCACGCATGGCCATAGGCACTCCCTAGTCCTGGTACCAGGGAGGCTGAGGCTAGAGGATTATGGGTTGAGGCCATCTGAGACTACTGAGTCGTCCATGTTGTAAGCATGAGTGATTCCTTCAGCGTACATGGTGGAGAGTGGACAGCTTTTCAGGATCTTAGGAAAGAATCAGTTGGTTGGAGAGATGGCTCAGTGGACGGACACACACACACACACACACACACACACACACACACACACATTGGTTAATAGATGTGGAATGACAAAGCAAACAAACTTGGTGAGAGTCATTTAGAAAAATACACAACTCACCCAACTGTTGTACAGAATTGAGAGGAACGTTAAGTTTCCTAATTTCTTCCCTTTTTCCCTTTAGATTAATAGGCACAAGTTAGGCATGGTGGTTCATACCTCTAACCCCAGCGCTGGGGGCGGGGTTAGGGGGGAGGGGCCTGAGGTAAGAGGATTGCCGCAAGTTCGAATCCAGTCTGACCTACCTAGTGAGTTCTAGGCCTGAGCAATGGATGAGCTCCTGTCTCAAAAAAAAAAAAAAAAAAAGAACGAGAGATTAATAGGCGTTGGTTGTCTTCTGAAAGGTCTGAGCTAGAGTTAGAGTTAGTCCAGTTTGGTCTTATGTCTCTTGTAAAGACCACAAAGGCAGGAAGAGTTATTTGTCTCTTCCACTGCTTCTTCCCTGGGGGTGAAGAGTCAGAGAATGAGCTCAAGGTCCAGGCTGTTAGGATTGCTTCAAGGTGATGGGGCACCCTGCAGAGCCAGTGTCCCCGCTCCGGTGATCAGGAAGGAGAGGCAGAAGCAGTAGGCTACAGGAAGTGAGTCAGCATGTCCAGTCCGTGGATTTCCAAACAGGACTGCAGACATCACCACTTGAAGAAACCCGTGTGAGGCCTCCGTTATTACATCAGGCGAGCTGAGGTCAGCAGGCACACTGCTATCAGCAGACACCCACAGGACATGACAGGGTTTGTTTGGACCACACCCCTCCAACAGTTATGAAGGAAACAGAGTGGACAGCCCAGCCATCATGACTGGCAGAAAACAACCACCGTGGGCACTGGTTAATGCAACACAAACCACGCTTCCATCATACAACGAAGGCATTGCATGTGCAAGAACCAAACCCACTCCAGCTCCGTGGCTTCCGAGCACAGGGATCAGGGCAAAGGTCTAAGACCTCCCCAGTTGAAGTCATCCGGTCTGTGGTGACCGTGGCCCCACGAGCTGTTCCTCTAGGGTGCTGACCATTCGTCATGAGTTCACCTTTGAGTGGGGTGGGAACTGGGGCTCTTCTGTCTCTAGGTAATGAGGTTTCCAGTCTGAGTTCGCACCCTTGCTGAGCTGATGCTTTTTTGACGTTTTCCACAATGGAGTTCCTTTTTTCCCTTTTCTTCTGTTCTATTCTCTCCTCTTCCCCTTCCCTCTTCTGCCTGTCTGCCTTCCTTCATTTCTCTCCTCCTCCTCCCCCCGCTCCTTTCACTTTGACATGGAGTTGGGCCTTACTTACTAAAGCTGTCCCAGGGCTGGAGAGATGGCGCAGCAACCAGGAACACATACTGCCTTTGTTGAGGAGCTGAGTTCAGTTCCCAGCGCCTTGCCAGACAGCTCACAACCGCCTGTAAGCTCAGCCCTAGGGGATGTGGTGCCTCAGGCCTTCATGTGCTTTACTTTTACACACCTTTACTCATGTACACATATATCCCCACCCCGACATAGGCATAATGTTAAAAATTATTTTAGGGGCTGGAGAGATGGCTCAGCGGTTTGTAGCACGAATCTTAAAAGTTATTATTAATAAAATCAAACCCAGAGCCAGGTATTGGGTGAACGCTGGAAGATCAGAGAAGCAGAACAGGCCACAGCCACCTCACCTTGCCAGTTCCTCAGCTGATCCTGTTTCCTCAGACTGGAAGTCTCTGTGTCCTCCTCCAGAATGGATCTCATCTGAACTGCTGCTAGAAGCCTAAAAGCTTAACCAGCTCTAGTTCCTGGTCCTCACGCCTTATATACCTTTCTGCTTTCTGCCATCACTTCCTGGGATTAAAGGTTCATTTCTTGGGATTAAAGGCATGAGTCACCATGCCTGGCTATTTCCAGTGTGGCCTTGAACTCACAGAGATCCGGATAGATCTCTGCCTCCCAAGTGATAGGATTAAAGGCATGTGCACCACCATTTTCTGGCCTCTATATCTAGTGGCTGTTCCGTTCTCTGACCCCAGATAAGTTTATTAGGGTACACAATATTTTGGGTAACACAATACCACCACAGCGGTTAAGAGCACTGACTGCTCTTCCAGAGAACATGGGTTCAATTCTCAGCACCCACATGGCACCTGACAACTGTCTGCAACTCCAAGATCTGACACCTTCACATAGACATACATGCAGGCAAAAGCACCAATGCAAATAAAATAAAAATAAATAAATTATTTAAAAAATATTTTAAAAAGATATTTCAATATAGGCTTAAACACAAGGGTTTGGAGAGAAAAGAAAAATGCGTTTGAGTTTCTCAAGAGAGAGTCACCTCTCCCCTTCCTTCCTTCCCTCCTTCCTTCCTCCCTTCCTTCCTTCCTTCCTTTCTTTTCTTTTTTTTTTTTTCCTTTTGGTGTGTATGTGTGTACCTGTCTGCACATATGAGTAGAGGCCAGAGATTAACCTTGAATCCTTGAATGGCATTGCTCACATGCCATCTACCTTTTAGGTTTTTTGAGACAGGTTCTCTTGATGACCTGGAACCTGCTGATTTAGACCAGCAAGTCCCAGGTATTCACCTTGATGGAATTCCTAGCCACTCTCCCATGACCACACAATGCTCTGGCAAGATGCTTAGTCATTCAGGGGCCTTTCGTCCATGTGCTGCGTGGTCACGTAATTTGCGCTCAGCGTGATCGAATGGCGTAGCTATGTAAGCCCATATACGCATGTGCGGGAGGGAGTCCATAAAAGTGGGTCCTGCATACGTCTCCCCCCTTCTCCCTGAATGACCATTTGCATAGGCCTAAGCACCCCCCTCTGTTCCCCTTCCCCTAATAAACTCTTACAGTGGGCTTTGTTGTACCTCATGGCTTTTCTTGCACGGTAAACAGCTCTGCTTAATGAATAACACAGTACTACCTAATAAACAACACACCTAGCTCCGCCTCCATATCACTGGGGATTTTAAGCACATGTCAGCATGCCTGTTTTTTTGTTGTTGTTGTTATTGTTTTGTTTTGTTTTTTAATGTGGGTTCTGGAAATCAAACTGATCCTCATGCCTGCCTGCATAGTAGGCACTTTACTGACTAAACTCTCTCCCTGACCTGACACTCCACTTCCTCTCTCCTTCCTTAGCCTGCTCCTCCTATGCTTCCGGGACCCAGTCCACAGCTCTTGTACTGTGCTAACTTCCTGAGCTGGATCCATGCCGACTCTTGTTCCACTTGGGCACACTTTTACCAGACAACTCAGTCTTTTATGGGGATCTCTTTGCTACCTAAATGCAAAATAGCCAAGGCTTAGTCTATATTCTAGGTCTTTCTAAGCTCTAGATCAGAATTTCAAGTTCTCATTAGACTTACGATGTAGACACCATCCCCTTTCCTTTAATAAATGTCCTGTTTCATCTGGAAGTCAGGGTTTGTGCCACCTAAGTGGCTTCCTGCTGTGAGGGATGTGAAGACATCCTCCTCTTCTCTGTCTTCAGGACATTAAGGGCTCCAGACACTGTGCAAGTTTCCTTTAATGTTATGATGGGAATAAAGAACAACACTGCATGGACCCTTCCCTGGACAGCACACAAAAATATTTATGTTCTTTTTCTTTTTTTTTCTTTTTTTCTTTTTTTTTTTTTTTTTTGGAACAAGACTTCTCTGTGTAGCCTTGGCTGTCCTGGAACTAGCTCTATAGACCAGGCTGGCCTCAAACTCACAAAGATCCACCTGCCTGTGCCTCCCAAGTGCTGGGTTTAAAGGCATGCACCATCACCCAGCTGATATTTATGTTCCTAAGTGATGGAAATCTTTTGTGGTACTGAGGGTTGAATCTGGGACCTCACATATCTCACATATGCTGAACAAGTGTAACCCATTCCCCCCCAAGTACCTGCCTTGAGGAGACTTCTACCAGGGTCCAGAGCAGACGCTACAAGTGGCTAGGATACTAATCTGAGGGATATCAAATGAATTTAAGCACACTGAGTTCTCTAGTCCATTCACTTTATTCTTCTAAGTCAATTCTATCTATATAGTTCCATCCCTGTCCTCATATTCAGCTCCTCTCTGTGCCCAGTTTTCCTGTCTTCATAGTTTTAGTAAAGTATTATGCTTTTGACCTGATCTTCGTCCTCTGTTCCTTCGCCCTCCATCTATATCCTTCCTGGCTTCTTACCCCTGGCCCTGATAAACTCTACCAGAGATCAGCTTTACCCTCTACTGAACCTCTGTCTTCTCCTCTCTCTGGCCAAGCCCTTCTGTGTCTGCCTGTGGAATTCCACTCCAGTCCTTACTGCACCTGGTTATGTGAAAAGCCCTATTGTCCTCAGTCAGTCTCTCTGTCATGCCCCTAGGCCTGAAGGAAGGGGATGGGATGGTCTGGGCTTCATTGCATCTAGGAGCCTGCTTGTCTCCTAGGCTCAGCAGAGAGTTAGTACCTAGTGTAACAGTGTCTGAGAAGCTTAGCTGTTTGCCAAAATGCTCTATAGTATTTGGGCACACAAGAATTTCATAGCAGAAGACAGCTGAAATATTAAAAACTGGATAATACCAAATATTCCATAATAAATGGCTTCCCGCCGGGCGGTGGTGGTGCACGCCTTTAATCCCAGCACTCGGGAGGCAGAGCCAGGTGGATCTCTGTGAGTTTGAGGCCAGCCTGGGCTACCAAGTGAGTTCCAGGAAAAGGCGCAAAGCTACACAGAGAAACCCTGTCTCGAAAAACCAAAAAAAAAAAATAAAAAATAAATAAATAAATAAATAAATAAATAAATAAATAAATAAATAAATAAATGGCTTCCCATTTGACAGACCCTTGGCCGGTCAAAGTATAGCTTTAATATACAACTGAATCTCTATAATATGTTCTTGAGGCCCACAAGACAAGTGCCCTACCATTGTGCTGTCTCCCAAGACTTCATTTTCACTTTTTATTTTGGAACAAGGTTTCACCAAATTCTCCAGTTTGGCCTTGAACTTACTCTGTAGACAAGGCCATCCTTGAACTTGCAATTCTCCTGCCTTGGCATTCTGAATAACAGCAGACACTCTACCATCCACTGAGACATATCCTAGTGGAGTGTTTTTGTTTTATTTTTTCTGTACAGTGCTTAAATTCAGGGCCTTGTGATTGGTAGGCAAGTGCTCTATCACTGATCCACAGACCAGCCCTTAAAAATATTACATAGTATGTGTTCTCATTTATACGTGAAGGTAAACATTTGGTCTCAAAGAAGTACAGAGGCTGAGGAGATGGTTAAGGGGGGTAAAGGTGCTTACCATGCAAGGCTTGGTGCCTGAGTTTAAGGCCTGGAACCCATAGAGAAGTGTAAGGAGAGAATCGACTCCACAAAGCTATTCACTGACTCTCCACATGTTCCATGGCATGTTCACATAGTCACACACACACACACACACACACACACAAACTTTTGTGGTTTTTTTTGGAGACAGAGTTTCTTTGTACAGCCTTGGCTGTCCTGGAACTAGCCCCATAGACCAGGCTGGCCTCAAACTCACAGAAATCCACCTGTCTTTGCCTCCTGAGTGCTGGGATTAAAGGTGTCAGCCACTACCACCTGGCGATAAAATAAAACTTTAAAATACAGACTAGAATAGTAGTTATCAGAATCTGGGAAGGGTGTGTGGAAGGGAGGAATGGAGAGGATATGTAACAGGTACCGGGCTGCAGCTAGATCTAAGGAATAACTTCTAATGTTCTATAGTTCAGTGACATGGTGGTGACAACTGATTGGCTGTCTCAGAATATGGAATAGAAAGGACTGCCGGGCGGTGGTGGCGCACGCCTTTAATCCCAGCACTCGGGAGGCAGAGCCAGGCGGATCTCTGTGAGTTCAAGGCCAGCCTGGTCTCCAAAGCGAGTTCCAGGAAAGGCGCAAAGCTACACAGAGAAACCCTGTCTCGAAAAACCAAAAAAAAAAAAAAAAAAAAAAAAAAAAAAAGAAAGGACTGTGAATGTTTTTAACACAAAGAAGTTTTGTATGTCTGATGGGTAATGATCAGGTCAGGGTAACTGACATATCTGTCACCTCAGATGTGAGCCACCCGACCCTGGTATTATGTGTGTATATGTGTGTGAGTATGTGTGCATATTGTTTTTGTGTGTGCACATGGGTGTGGCGGCCACAGTTCAATGTCCTGTGTTTTTCTTGCTCTCCAACTTACTTTTTTTCCCCTTTCTTTTTATTTATTTATTTATTTTTTGAAAGAAGGTCTGTCACTGAACCTGGGACTCACCCATTTTTCTAGACTAGCTGGGCAGAAACCCTGGGGTCTGTCCCTGCCTCTCCAGGGTAGGATTATAGACACACGCTGCTGCACCTGGCTTTTATGTGGGTGCTGGGATGGAACTCGGGTCCTCCAGCAAGCATTTTACTGACTAAGCTGTCTTTGCAGTGTCTGATATTTATCTTGATTTTTATTTTTGAGACAAGTTCTCGTGGCTCAGGCAGGTACAGAACTGGCTATATAACCCAAGCTGACCTCAAAAGCACAAAGCTCCTGCCTCAGCATCCCAAGGGATAGTCTTATAGTCATGTGCCGCCACACCTGACTCAAGGTGTAGCATTGGATCAAAAAGAAATAAGAAAATGTTCTGAAAAGAAGTCTAAATGATGTAACCATTGAGTGCATGCATCGAAGAGATGTACTCTGCCCTGTTCATGTGTTCCATGCTGTATTTTAACTAAAAATTAAAAAAAAATACTTAAACCCAAAACAGGACTGACATGTAGCTCAGTTACAGAATGTTAGTCCAGCACACGCAAGGCCTTGGTTGGACCCCAGACTGTGTAATCTGGGCATGGTGGCACATTCTTGTAATCCTGGGATATGAGACTCTGTCTCAAAACAAAAACAATTTTTAAAAAGAGTAAAGAATTCTGAAAATCTTAACACAAGACTCTTAGAATGGATTCACCCTTGGAGCCACATTGGCCCAAGCATTGATAGTAAGTCCATTTAGAACGTTCTGGATTATGCTGGGGAAGTTCCACTGCTGAAGGTTTCCTTTTCAGTATTTTAGACAGATTTCCTATACAGAAAAAAAAAAAAAAAATCAGATGAACCATGTCTGAACGAAACAAGCGGGCGGTGGAGGGGGGAGGGGCTTGGGGCGTGGCTTAGTAGCTCCGTACTTACCTAGAATTTAAGAGGCCATGGCTTCCATTCCCAGCACCACATACCATACAAACAAACAAGTTGTCTAAGACTTTCCTCTGTCTCTGGGGGGCGCAGGAGCAGAGGCTTGAAGACACACTGAGCGTGTACCTATAGCAACGTGTACTTCGCATTCTGACTGACATGTGAGCAGGCTGTGCACAGACACTGCTGTGGAAACTGGGAGATGTCTGTAGAAGGATGGCAGGAGATTGACAGACAAGGAGTGACCTGAGTGTTTTGATTTTTGGCTAAAGGACAAAGAAAAGTGTGCAATAATGTAGGACTGGCCAGAGTGCCGACGGCGTCTTGGGTGATGAAAGTGTGATGATGGACCCATGTCTGTATCTGTTATTTTCACCCCAAGGGCTCATAAACCAGACTGAAGTTCATCCTTGATGTTGCTCATTATTGCTGGGCCTGCTGCAATGGCAGTAATTGCTTTGGGATGACCAAGGTCAGCAAGCAAGGGCGATGGCATTCTTTATCACAAATAGGGAAGCCAGAGCATCCCTTATCGAAAGAGACCAGTTAATGTCACCATACTCAGCCACACAGGCAGTTTCCTATGCAAATTATGCAGGAGGCCTGGATCCCAGCCTCAATTCCTCCTTAGGTCCATGTGGCCTCCCTCCAAAGTCCCTGGTTTATTGGGTGTCTTAGGTACTTTTCTATTGTCATGACAAAACACCATGGCCAAGGCAACTTACAGAAGAAAGTATTTAATAAGGGTTTACCATTTCAGAGAGTGAGTCCATGACTATCATCAGCATGGCAGCCAGCAAACAGGCAAGTATCAAGGGCTTTGAAATCTCAAAGCCTGCCCCCAGTGACATACTTCCTCCAACATGGTCAGACCTCCTAATCCTTCCCAAACAGTTTCAGCAACTAGGGACCAACCATTCAAACATATGAGCCTATGGGGGCCATTGTTATTTAAACTACTACACACTGGGGGTACCTCTTGTTCTCTGTGGACATGTACCTGGAATGTATTTCTGGAAATACACAGTAGGAAGAGAATATGGGTGACTGGAAGATTACACTCTATTCTTGTCCCCAGCAAAAAAGGACCCCATAGTTGGGGCCAGGCAGCAGCACCCACAGTGGAACTATCCACCTCAGTAGTTACACCACTCAGTCTTTTTTCTGAGAATATTCTTTTATTTCTTTTTGTTCAAATGTTAAACGCTGAGCCAAAAAAAAAAAAAAAAAAAAAAAAGGAAGGAAGAAAAAGAAAAAAGAATAAGACACCTGATGTTGAACTCTGGCCTCCACATGCACGTGCACACACATGTGTACAGGCACGCACAAGAACAGTGCACACATACACACATGCAAATATAATCAGGGTAGAGTGGCTTACATCTGTGATCCCAGTACTTGGGAGGCTGAAATAGAAGGGTCACCATGAATTCAAAGCCTTCCTGGACAACGTAGGGAATTCCAAGTTAGTCTGAGCTAAATTGTGAGACCTTATCTCAAAAACAAACAAACCAACCAACACCCTCCCATACCCTTCCCACAAAACAATTTAAAATTTCCTTTTTCTGGGGGAAAAAAAAAAGCTGAATGCTTCTTTATATAAGAATATGGGCCGGGCGGTGGTGGCGCATGCCTTTAATCCCAGCACTTGGGAGGCAGAGCCAGGTGAATCTCTGTGAGTTCGAGGCCAGCCTGGACTACCAAGTGAGTTC
This sequence comes from Peromyscus eremicus, assembly GCF_949786415.1. Lineage (NCBI taxonomy): Eukaryota > Metazoa > Chordata > Mammalia > Rodentia > Cricetidae > Peromyscus > Peromyscus eremicus. Next base: position 51,543,115 of record NC_081416.1, read on the forward strand.
CAGGAAAGGCGCAAAGCTACACAGAGAGACCCTGTCTCGAAAAACCAAAAAAAAAAAAAAAAAAGAATATGGTAGAGATATGCCTAATTCTTTTTTAAGGATTTTTGTCTGTCTTGTCCTACAGAGTGGCTGGAATTCTTCCCTCCCCACCCACCCACACCCACCCACCCACCCACAACCACCCCCCACCTACCCACACCCACCCCCCACCCCCACCCCCACCCCGCTCCTCCTTTCCTAACCAGACAATCTCACCCCAGTCCTGAATTCTTCCTTTCCCCACCTCCTCCCTCTGCTCTACAAGTCAACCACTTAGTCTCCCCAGTCTCGCCTTCTCCAGCCTCAGGGCAGAATGCTAACACCTGAGGAATGTGAGTGAGGGCAGTTACCTGGAGATTCCAGTTACATAACATTTTCTCACGTGTCAACTGAAACGGGGAGTTCCATGTAACAAAAGATAATAATTCCTCAAATGAGTCCCTTCCCCTCCGCCCTTCTACAATGCAAACGTTTATTATCCCTTTGCCTCCTGCTCCTGCCTGACTGGACCCTTAGCTCCCTCCCCCCATCTGCCTTTGCAGCCATCTGTAGATTACTGAGGCCAATGGTGGCAGGGCCTCTTTCTCTCAGATAGAGTTTAACCTGCTCTTTTGTTGCTGTTTTTGTTTGTTTGTTTGTTTTTTATTTTGAGATAGGCTCTAATGTATCCCAGGCTAGCCTTTTAATGCTATGTGCCCACAGTAACCTTGAACTTCTGATTTTTCTGCCTCATCTTCTGATCTCTGGTATTATAAGAATATACTACCACACTTGGTTTATGAAATGCTGGGGATTGAACCCAGGAGGCTATGCTTGCTAGGCAAGTATTCTACAAGCTGAGCTTATTCCCAGCCTCAGCTATGTGTACATCCCCCCCCCCCCCTCCACCACCATAGGGTTTCTCTGTGTAGCCCTGGGTGTCCTAGAATTTGCTTTGTAGACCAGGCTGGCACCACACTCACAAAGATACACCTGATTCTGCATCCTGAGCACCAAAATTAAAGGCATGTGTTACCATGCTCAGCTTGTATTTTTAAGTGAAACAAAGATAAGATTCTTTGTGTTGCCAATCTAAAGTTTACAGAAGCAACCTGATCTATAAAAAGTGATAGTTATAAGAATGAGTAATAATAAATAGAAATGATATAAACAGTGATAATGAAAGCCATGTATAGTGATAGAGACCACTAATTGCAGCATTGGGAGATTGAGGCCAGAAGATTGTGAGTTCAAGGCTAGCCTAGGATATAAAGTGATTCTCTCTCTCTCTCTCTCTCTCTCTCTCTCTCTCTCTCTCTCTCTCTCTCTCTCTCTGTCACTGACACACACACACACACACACACATTCAACTGCAGCATGGAATATTTATTAAATATTAGGAACAGTATGAAAAGCTAGCTTTTGTCATTGAATCCTTACAATGACCCTGTGATATTAATGACATCTCTTTTAAAATTCCTGGAATAGAAATTGATGTCTCTGTAGGGGTCCTAGTCTCAGACTGCTGTCATGTAGGAGAAAGAAGTTGTGGTTGCTAGTTTTTGCACACACTGGTCAATTGTTTGTTTTGCACACACTGGTCGATTGTTCGTACACTCACACTCAGACCAGAGGAAGGCTTTGTCATGTCTCTGAGCCTCACCTGAAGAAGGCTTTACCATTTCCATGGGTCTGAGGCATTGTTGTCCTTGACATGCTCATGCCCATGTCAACAGCACACGTTCATTCACTCGGGACTTCATCTGATCAGCATTCCCCCCACACCACCATATTGGACCTTTTGTTTTTGAGATAGGGTTTTAGGAAGCCCAAACTGGTCTCAAATTTACTCTGTAGCCAAAGATGACTTAACCTTTCTGATCCTTCTACCTCTATACCCCAATGTTGGAACTAAAGGTCTGCACCACCACATCTGATTTTATGCAGTGCTGAGAGCTGAATCCCTGGCTGTGTGTGTGCTAGGCAAGCATTCCAGGGACTGAGCTGCATCTCCAGCTCCAATACCATTACACTGGAAGCCAAGCTTGTAAAATATAAGCCTTGGAGGATTCATTCAAGCTCTCTCCAAACTGTAACAGTAGCTACGAATTTTCCCAGTTTAAGGAAGGAAGGAAAGGAGGTGGGGGGAAGAAAGGGGATCTATGAGGGATTTTGCAACCCTCTCAAGCCCTCCCCCCTGTGGTAACCAAGAGATGATGACATTACTGGGGTTTTTTTGTTGTTGTTTGTTTTGTTTTTGTTTTTTGGTTTTTTGAGACAGGGTTTCTCTGTGTAGCTTTAGAGCCTTTCCTGGAATTCACTCTGTAGACCAGGCTGGCCTTGAACTCACAGAGATCCGCCTGGTACTGCCTCCCGAGTGCTGAGATTAAAGGTGTGCGCCACCTTACAGTTTTCAGAAGTCTCCAGGCAACCAGAATATGGGGGATTTTCCTCCACACCTTTGGACAAGGTCATGAGTTTCAGGATGTTGCCACCATGGCTGCATCAACGTGCCCCAATAGAACATTTCCCCACAGTGAAGACCCAGGTTCCAGGCAGGGCCCTGTCTCCTGCCGGCTACACAACCTTAGGCCAGGCAGTCAGTGACTTCACCTCTCTGTCCTCAGCTTCCTCATCTGAGGACAGGACTCTGCCCATAGCCCTGGGGTCTGCCCAGCCTTCTCAACAGGGGTGTTGTCAGTTCCAGCCACAGGTGTCAACAGCTTTGTGTAAGCTCTCTGGCACAGTGCCCAGCACCACACTCACGGAGTGACAAAGATCTCAAGAACGTTCTAGTCCATCACCAGGAAGCATGTGGGATTTCCTAGTTGTGAACTTGGTAGAGAAATTCTTCACTTCCTCCCCTGGCCTCTGTGACACCCCATGATACGCTCTAGTTGAGGAAACATCTGCATCCACGGGACAGCAAAGGGGCTTACTTGGCCCTCAGAGCAGTGGAGCCCGTGACCATGTGTCATCCCACTATCCCCATAGCCCAACTGGTCCTGTCCGCCCTCCCATGCCTTTTTTACATCCTGGGGTCTGTGCCAGGGCATAAACCCTCAACCCCAGAAAGACCAGCCTATTCTCTGTATCTCGAATGTGAGAGGAGAAAGATCTGGTCTTTTTTTTTTTTTTTTTTTTTTTTTTGGTTTTTCGAGACAGGGTTTCTCTGTGTAGCTTTGCTCCTTTCCTGGAACTTACTCTGTAGCTCAGGCTGGCCTTGAACTCACAGAGATCCGGCTGGCTCTGCCTCCCCAGTGCTGGGATTAAAGGCATGTGCCACCACCACCCGTAAGATCTGGTCTTAATTAGGTGAAGAGGGGAAAACCAAACCTCTGAGACAAGCAAGAGAAAGAAACTAGAGAAGCAGGATATGGTCAGACTTCCAAAGTAAGAATTCCAGAAGCTTCTAGTGCACTGGTATTCCACCCCAGGCCTTATGTTTCTCCGCTCCACCGTTCAGAGCCCCACAGGTCAAGATGGCTGCAGGTGTGAACCACCGTGCTCAGCTTCTGTTAGGCTTAAAAACAAACAAACGAAAAACCCAGAAAAACAGCTGATCGTTAGTAAAGCTACACATTTAGAGATACGTTTATTTTTAATTATGTGTATGTATGTGTCTGTGTTTCTATCTGTGTCTGGGCAGGTACCCACGGAGTCCAGAAGAGAGCATAGGATATTCTGAGTTACAGGAAGTTGTGAGATGCCCAGTGTGGGATCTGGGAATCAAACTCATGTCCTCTGGAAGAGTAGTAAATGTCCTTCCTTCCTTCCTTCCTTCCTTTCTTTCTTTCTTTCTTTCTTTCTTTCTTTTTCATTTAAAGATTTATTTATTTTTAAATTATGTGTCTGTGTGGTCATGGGGAGCAAGGTATGTGCACATGAGTGCAGGTGTCTGAAGAGGCCAGCAGAGGAAGTAGATCCCTTGGAGCTGAAGTTACAGGAGATTGTGAGCTCTCTGATGTAGGAACCAAACCCGGGTCCTCTGTAAGAGCAGTATGTGCTCCTAACCACCGAGCCATTTCCCCAGCCCTGAAGTACAAGGTCTTAACCTTAACCACTGAACAGTCTCTCCAACCCCTAAAACTTCACATTTCCTCTCACAAATGTTACTTCCTATCCCTACCTGAAATGTTCTATTCTTTGTCTTTAGTGCTTGCTTTACACTATCTTTTATTATTTTCTACAACAGAAGGGGAGAATCCATTAAATAATAAAAAGAAGAGGTAGGAGGAGGCAGAAGGAGGGAAGGAGGAGGAGAAGAAGAAGAATTCAGAAAAGCCCCTGGCCCCTCATCTCTCAGACAGGGTCAGGTGGGAACAGGGTGTGTCCTGTTGCCTCTGGGATGCCATGTGCCCATTTCCAAAGTCCCTGCTCTCCAGAACCAGCTCAAGAAGGCTGGGTGGGAAAGAGAAAGTGAGGGCCATGGTGGTGCACACCTTTAATCTCAGTGTTTGGAAGGCAGAGGCCGGCAGATCTTTGTACATTCGAGGCCAGCCTGGTTTACAGAGTGAGGTCTAGGACAGCCAGGGCTACAGAGAGAGACCCTGTATTGAAAAACAAACAGCTGGAGAGAAGGCTCAGAGGTTGGGAGCACTGACTGCTCTTCCAGAGGACCTGGTTCAATTCCCAGCACCCATAACTGTCTATAAGTCCAAGATCTGATGCCTTCACGAAGACATGCATGCAGGCAAAATACCAATGCACATAAAATAAAAATAAGTAAATTAAAAGAAGAAAGAAAAACAAATTATATTACTTCAAGGCTAGCCTGGTCTACAGAGCAAGTTTCAGGGTACCCAGGGCTACAAAGAGAAACCGTGTCTCGAAAAACAAAACAAAAACAAAACAAACTCGCAAAACCCCAAAGCTCGACTGTTTCTAACAAGGCTGACATTTCCTAACTAGACACAGAGGGGTTCCTTCTTTGCTTAAGCACAAGCTTTATTGTTCAGCCACTTTCTATTGACCAAAGAACTCTAAAGTTCTTGCTCTTTCTATTTTTTTCTGCTGGTTTCTTTTCTTTTCTTTCTTTCTTTCTTTTTTTTTTTTTGTTTTTTTTTTTGTTTGTTTGTTTTGTTTTGGTTTGGTTTGGTTTTTTGAGACAGGGGGTCTTTCTGTGTAGCTTTTCGCCTTTCCCGGAACTCACTTTGGAGACCAGGCTGGCCTCGAACTCACAGAGATCCACCTGCCTCTGCTTCCCGAGTGCTGGGATTAAAGGCATGTGCCACCACCGCCCAGCCTGTCTGCTGGTTTCTTATAGAACATTTTTTCCTTTGTGTGTGTGTGTGTGTGTGTGTGTGTGTGTGTGTGTGTGTGTGTGTTGTGTAATGTGAAGAAGTTGGGTATTTGTGGGTATATGTACAGGTGATGTGTACACGTGTGGTTGTGTTATGTAATGTGTGTAATCGAGCATAGGTACATGTGGGTTTATGTACAAGTGATACCTGCGTGTGTGTGTGTGTGTGTGTGTGTGTGTGTGTGTGTGTGTGTGCCATGACATACGTGTAAAGGTCATAACCTCTGGTATGGGTCTTTGGTTTCCATCTTCTTAGAGACAGGGTCTCTGGTTTGGTTGCTTCTGTGCTGTGAACATCTGGCATGCTGGCTCAGTGAGCTTCCAGGGATTGTCCTCTGTCTACCTCCCATCTGACTATAAAGCACCAGGATTACATGCTACTCTGCCTGGCTTAACATGGCTTCTGGAGATGGAAACTCAGGTCCACAAGATTGATCAGGAAGCACTTTGTCCAGCCTGTGATCTTGAAATTCTTTTCTTTTCTTAATTTATTTTTATTTTATGTGTATGAATGTTTTGCCTGCATACATGTAAGTGTCACATTCCCTGAATCTGGAGTTATGGTTGCCAGCATGTGGATGCTGGGAATCAAACCCAGGTCCCCTGCAAGAGCAAGTGCTCTTAACCACCGAGCAATCTCTCCAGCCCCATTCTGAACTTCTGATCCTCATGCCTTCACCTCTGGAATGCCAGAATTATAGGCTGGCACACCCATGTGTTCAATCACAGCTTTATTTTTTCTTTTTATGTTTCTTTCACCCTCCCTCCCTCTTTCACCTGGGAAAGCGAAACTTGGATGTTCACGATGGATGGAGCTGAGGAAGAGCCTGGAACAAAACCCATGAATCTGCCATGCTGTGGTCCTCTGTCACCAGAGGTTGTAATTGTGTAAGTACCAGTCGGGCTGCAAGGCTTAAAAACCTACACCACAGTGGCCGGGCTCAGGGGGGACTCAGGTGACAGGGCCAAAGGCTGAGGTTGAAAACTGCTAATTAAGTGTGGACCAGTCCGAAATAAAGACAGCCTTGAATCAATCTTGGTAGCCAAGCTCTCAAGTCTATCATTAGCCCCTGCGTCATTGCGTCAATCACAATGCCGATGTCTTGTTCTCCACTCTTCGGTATCTGTTCACGTGGACACCAGCACCCTGCAACCTTTGAAGGCTTTAGGGGAGGACTGACCTAGCTCATGGGATCAAGAGGCTGCTGTGGTCCTTGGCATTCCATGGCTTGCCCTCCTCCCCCGTCCCCTTCCCTCTCCTTTCTTCCCCTCCCTTCACCTCTTCTCCATTTCTGTCTCCTTGTCCCTTTCCCTCTTTTCTCTTTTTTTGCTTTAAAATACATATTTATTTACTTGTTTGTGTGTGCGCGCGCACCATGGGCGTCAGAAGATGTGGAAGTCTGTTCTTTCCCTCCAACATGAACTAGCCTGTCAGACTTAGCCACAAGCACCTGCTGAATAGCACACTGGCCTTTGTTGTTGTTGTTGAGGCAGGGTCTTGCTATGCAGCTTTGGCCATCCTGGTACCTGCTGTGCAGCCCAGGCTGCCCTTAAATTCATGGCAATCCTCTTGACTCAGCTTTCAAATGCTGGGGTTCATTTTTAAAGAGAGGCTCACTCACTCTGTAGCCCTGGGTGGCCTTGAACTCACAGATATCCACGCGCCTCTGCCTCCCAAGTGCTGAGATTTCGGACATGAGCCACCATGGCTGGCTAAGATGTGAACTTTGGTTCTTTCCCGCCCACTCAGTTATACTTGCCATGGCTCTTCTTGTGTCGTGGCTGCTCTAGGAGCAGAGAGCACAGCAATGCAGGCAGGCTTTGATTCTCACGGTGTCCCTGTGATAAGAAGAGCAGATGGACAGAACAGACAAGAACCAGGAACGGCAATAGCTGGAAAGAAAACACAGCAAAGGCGTGATGGCAAGGCTGAGAGGCAAGTTCTGACTTGGAAAGGCGAGGTCTTTCTACAGAGGTGGCATTTAGACTGAGGTGTGACTGCAAGGAAGGAGGCAGCTATGAAGGCCTGGAGACGACAAGAACAAGACCCCCAGTGTGGGGCTGAATTTATCAGGTTCAAAGGACAGAATGGTGGCTGCAATGGCCAGAACATGGTGAGCAAGCAAGAAACCCCTGACAAGCCTCCTGCAGGACCAGGGAGAGGAGGCGCAGTGTTTATTCCAAGAGGCAGGGTCTCAGCTATGTGCTTAAAAACTCACTGTGGGGCTAGAGACGTAGCTCATTTGGTAGAGCACTTACTTACCCAGCATGCACAGAGCCCTGGGTTTGATCCCTAGTATCCATAAACTGGGCATGGTAGCACATGCCTGTAATTCCAGCACTCTGGAAGCTGAGGGAGGAGGAATAGAAGAAGTTCATGGTCATTCTCAGCTACATAAGAATTCAAGGCCAGCCTAGGCTGCATGAGACCGTGTTTCAAATCAATAGGTTAAATAAATAGAACCCTCCTTTATTACTGAGGGGCAGTGGGCTAGGGAAAGAAAGACTGGAGGTGGACTGCATTAGGAGGTTATTGCTGCAGTAAGTGAGGCTGGGGGTGGTAGCTGGGGCCAGGGCATGACGTGGAGATGGAGGGGATGCATTTGAATATTTTCCAGAGGTATCAGAGACAACCCCCGATAGACTTTCTGTGGAGTGAACAAAGGAGGCCATTGGTAATGGATCTTGGACTTTGTAAGTAACTGAGTTTCCACCCCACTTCCTCATCCCCTGTTCTATATTTAAACCTCATTCTGTAGCCTGAATGGTCCTGGACTCACTATGTAACCCATACTGAGCTAGAACTCATGGCAATCCTCCTGCCTCTGCTTCTCCAGTACTGGATTGCAGGCATGCCACTATGCCCAGATTCTACCTTTGTTTAACTGCAGTAAAATGCATTGTTGATGCAAAATATTTCTCTCATTTCAAAGAGAATAAAAAGACAGTTTATTCTCGAGGCAAACATGAGTGCTCATGGCTTGGGAACACAGATGTATATTGCTCCAAACAGCATGTTCCAATGTGGAAATGGTTTCATGATATCTTTATAGTTACAGATAAAAAGAAAGTCATATATATACATCAAAGCATGTTTTCAAATACTTTGCTGGGAACATCAGACCAGTGGGTTAAAATGAAGCTGGGAAAATCTCTACTGCAGGTCTCATGCTGTCTGGTAGCATTCTTAGTTTTGGGGTTGGTGGAAGCTGATGATTTGATAAGTTAATGCATCCCAAAAGATTTCACATGCTAGTCACAAGGAGTTAGGTCAAACACAAAGGTGGGCAATGCATGGTATTAAAGGTTAAAGAGCCTAGTATAATTTGGCTGTGGACCTGCAACATTCCAACTCTCTACAACCAGGAAGTTCCAAGCCATCAATCAGAGCTTGCAGAATCTCTAACACAGGAGAGCCTTCCCCTACCCCCTAGAACTTCAGTTCATGGTATGTAACAGAATTTAGCATTAATCATTTTAACCATTTCCCAGTGCACTTACAATGTTGCATGCCCATCACTGCTCTAGCCCCAGAACTAACAGTTTCGTTATTTACTTGCCAGCGGAACAATCTGTGCATCCTTAGACTGTTGAAAGCAGTGTGGAAAGTGCCTGGAGAGAGATCAGTACCACAGCCTGTAAAGACCGGGCCCATTTCTTCCAGCTCTTTGTGGTGGTGGGGTGGAGTGGGTTGGGGGGGGGGTGACAGAGGGTAGGGATGGTGGTAGAGGGGGGTGGGTTTTTCTTCTGCTTCTGCCTCTGCCAAGGCGTTGTGCTGCTCATGAATAATCTCTTGACCTTGCTTAGGACAGATGCCCTAATGCTCTGTCTTTCCCGGCTCCTCAATACACATGCCCCAGGAGGCTCCTGAGTAGAGTTCAGGTTAAAATCCTTTGGACACTAACTGAAACTTTGATCCCTGTGCTTCACGACAGATCATCAATTATGGAAAGGTCTGCTGAAAGCTTACAGAGCTCCGGACTTCCCCAACTGAAACCCTAGCGGGGTGAAGACCCAAACTGCTGAGACCGGCACACAGTGGGAAGAGAGTGGAGGAGGGGGGGAGGCAGGGTATTGCTGTCGAGAGACTCTGACCTCTAATAACTGGCTTAAATTAAAAAGCTGAGCTCAATAAATTGACTGTAATACCTTCTTTTATTTTCAAATTACATTTATTTATTTATTTACTTACTTATTCATTCATTCATTCATTCATTCATTCACTTGAGACAAGGTCACACCATGTAGCTCTGACTGTCCTGGAACTTGCAACATAGACCAGTTTCAAATTTACAGAGATCCACCTGTTTCTGCCTCCTGAGTGCTGGGACTAAAGGCATGTGCCACCATGCCCAGCCACACCCAGCTTTTTAAACCAGTTTTCAACATCATTCTGAAATTATATTCTATGCTTAACACATAAAAATGCTAACAGTAGCCAGGCAGCAGTGGTGGCGCACACCTTTAATCCCAGCACTCAGGAGGCAGAGCCAGGCGCATCTCTGTGAGTTTGAGGCCAGCCTGGTCTACAGAGTAAGATCCAGGACAGGCACCAAAACTACACAGAGAAACCCTGCCTCAAAAAACCAAAAAAAAAAAAAAAGCTAACATTTTTAGGAGTTTGAATTTTTTTTTTGTGTGTGTGTGTGTGTATGTGTGTGTGTGTGTGTGTGTGTGTGTAGTTCCAAGTGTGGTGATGTATTTTCTGAAAATCCCTCTTGCCTTCAAAGGGACTGAACTTTCCCTGCAGACCCTGCAAACAGCCAGCCACCTTCCTGTTTACTTAGCAGGGGTAAGCTTTAACTTGCCTTTAAGGGAACAATGTAAATAAACTTCCTATGCGTCAGGTGTCCCCTGTAGTTTACAGCCGGCTAAATGCTTAGCTTTAATCTTCTTCTTCTGTTCCCCTGACCCAAAGCACGTGTGTGTGTGTGTGTGTGTGTGTGTGTGTGTGTGTGTGTGTGTGTGTGTTGGGGTAATCATTTGCTGACAGCAGCCAACAGGTTGAAAGAAACCTTAAACAAAACAAATACCATGTTGATAACATCTGTTTGTAGTCAGTGCAAACAGTTCTGGGTCAACATCCTTTGCAAATTGTTAAAGATCTCTGTTAAAGATCCCACTCTTCTCCCATACCATGCTCCCTGTGGAGTTCAAAAACTAGAGCTAAGCCCTTTGTTACAGTCAGACATAGGACACAGGGGAAATAGTGGAGATTCTGATTTGGCTCACTTTTATGTCTCAAACCCGGGTCGAACAAACGGCTAACTGCAGTGCCTATTTAATATGTCAAAGTGGACCTGGCCACCAGGTTCTCCCAGCATCCCTTAGTCCCTACCTGTTACAGGCTATGGCTGGCATTCCCTGGGCTCCTACCCTACCCTGAACTCCCCAGCCCAGGGGCAGGCTCACTTTGATATATTAAATAGACACCTCAGCCTTGGGTTCCAAGTCTGAGACCTAACATCACTCTTGTCAAGCTACTACAGGACGTCTTGTTCATTCTTTAATATAGAACTGACATATCCTGTATGTATATTCTTTAATATACTACTGACATATCCTGTATGTATATTCTTTAATATACTACTGACATATCCTGTGTATCATTTAATACATTACTGACACAGCCTAAGTTAACCTGTAAGCCCCACCTGCCCCAGGACCAGGTAACTTCTGGGATGCTAGGAGTTGGAGTTCTTGAAAAATAACAACAAAGCGTCATGGGAAAGTATGGTGGCTATGAGTTTTGTCTGTAAAAGCCCCAACAATGCGTGTCTCGGGGCCACTCAGCTGGGATGTTTCCAGGGAGTGGTTATGACCAAAGTCCATCTTGGTCAGTATTTAATATTTTAATAAAGCTTACTTCAAGTTAGGCCCAAAATGGTGGAACTGGTTTTTCTCCAGCAAATTTCAGGACTAACAATCCAAGCAGATATTATTTTATGTGATGAAAGGGAAAAAATGTTTCAAATATGAAACTTTTGACTATGTAAAGACCATAATGATTAATCTCAAAGGTGAGAAAGTTTACCTAAGTGAGAGTTAGGGCAGTGGTTCTCAACCTGAGGCTCACGATCACTGATCACTTTAGGGTCACATATCAGATGTTTACATTATGGTTCATAACAGTAGCAAAATCACAGTTATGAAGAGGTAATGAAATAATTTTATGGTTGGGGGTCACCACAACATGAGGAACTGTTTATTATTATATTAAAGGGATACAACATTAGGAATATATTAGCACATTAAAAGAGTGCAGCATTAGGAATATATTATTAGATTAAAGGGGTGCAACATTAGGAATATATTATTATATTAAAGGAGTGCCACATTAGGAAGGTTGAGAACCACTGAGTTAGGGAATAGCAGTGAACAATAAGGAGGAAGCGACTTCAGGGCCCTGTCTCTGTGGTGATTTACATGACAAATGTCCCCAATAGACTCAGCCATTTAAACACTTAGTCCTTGGGGTAGCATTGTTTGGGAAGATTCAGAAGGCATGGCCTCCTGGAGTAAGTATGTCATTGAGGGCAGGCTTTGAAAGTCCATAGCCCCCCCCCCCCCCCCCCCCCCCCCCCCCGACTTCCAGTTTGCTCTCTCTGCTTCATGCTTTCTGCTCCAGGCATCTTGCAGAAGTTCAAAATCATGCTTTGCAGCATAGTGAGCTTGAGATCAACCCGGGCTAGAGACCCAGTGTCAAAAAAATGCAAGCCAACAAACAAGGCACCGAACCAAACTAAACCAAACCAAACCAAACCAATGTGTATCAGAAAGTCCCCGAGCTGGCAATTTGTGAAGCTTTGAAAATCTAAGTTTCCATGGCAACCCCCTGGGTGCTAAAAATGTCAGACATGTGGGATATCTGCTAAGAAAGAAAAAACCCATAGGCATTGAACAAAATTGGCCCAAGAAAGAGGCCCCACTTGCTTACTCTCACATCAGTGGCAATACCTTTGAGCAATGGTCTTGTATGCTTGCAATCCCAGCACTCTGGAGGCAAAGATGAAGAGCTTGCAAATATAAGGCCAGCCTGGGCTACACAGCAAGACTCGATCTCAAAATAAAGTGACAGCATCTTTAGTATAAAACCCCCAAATTTTACATAAGAGAAATGAGTAATTCACCTCTAAATGAGGCAAAGGTGGCTTTGAATTCATTGTGTGTGGCCTGGATCTTCTTCTTCTTCTTCTTCTTCTTCTTCTTCTTCTTCTTCTTCTTCTTCTTTTTTTTTTTTTTTTTTTGCTTTTCAAGACAGGGTTTCTCCATGTAGCTTTGTGTCTTTCCTGGAACTCACTCTGTAGCCCAGGCTGGCCTCGAACTCACAAAGATCCTCTTGGTTCTGCTTCCCGAGTGCTGGGATTAAAGGCGTGTGCCACCACCGCCAGGCTGGCCTGGATCTTTTTGACATGCAAGCGATCTGGTTTCATGAGTCTTTCATTTCTAGGTGGATTTGTAAAAGGCAGATTTTTAGTAACCATCTTATTCCACACTTCGTTCCCTCCTTTTCCTGTTTGAATAATATTTAGTGCTTATGAGCTTTGGGCAGAGAGGCTTCCCATTTCCCCACTTTGTTCCGTTTTTGTTCTGTCGTACTGGAAGCTACAGAGACTGTCCTTCTCTGCAGGATCAGACAGGACCACGCCTGCTGGAGTCCTTTCATCTTTCTTTCTTTGATCTTTCTTTCTCCTTTTATGCAGCTGGATTGCTTTGCTCATTTGTGCTTTCTTATCCCAAGAGCTCTTTAGGATGCAGCTTGATCTGCACACAGAAGTCTTTTCTGGGCCTTTTCCCAGTAGCCCTTGATCCCTCCACGTTCTTCATTTCTCTTTTTCTCGTGGCAATGCAAATGGCACCCACAGTGTTCACAGGGTAACTCAATACATTTTGTAGACAAGTGATGACTTCAGACCACCTTCCCTCTGCTCTCAGTGTTCAGGTCTCAGTGGCTCTGGAGCTGACTCAACACAGGAAAGGGCCACTTTTCTTGAGGACAGGGTTTATATTGCTCCAAGCTGGGAACATCTGACTACCCTGCGTATGTCTACAGAGTTATTCACTGCTACACGGGTGTCATCTGCTCATTTACAAGCAGAAGGAAAAACAGTAAAATAAAAAGAATGCCAACCACAAACTATTCTAGAATAAACAGCTGGAAATATCACTTGAACAAAAACAAAACAAAGCAAAAAACAATTGAGTGCTTTAGTTTTTAAAATATTTATTTTTCTGTGTGGGTGCACATGTGAATGTCAGAGGATAAACTGTGAGACCTGGTATTCTCTCTATCTCTCTTTTCTGAGACAGGGTTTCTCTGTGTAGCCCTGGATGTCTTGGAACTCTCTTTGTAGACCAGGCTGTCTGTCCTTGAACTCACAGAGATCCATCTGCCTCTGCCTAACGAGTACTAGGATTAAAGGCATGCACCACCACTGCTTGGCAAGAGCTGGTTCCCTCTTTCTCTCTCTCTGTCTCTCTCTCTGTGTCTCTGTGTCCTGTCTCTGTCTCTGTCTCTGTCTCTCTGTCTCTGTCTCTCTCTGTCTCTCTGTCTCTGTCTCTGTCTCTGTCTCTCTCTCTCTCTTTGTTGTTTTTTGAGACAGGGTTTCTCTGGGTAGCTTTGGAGCCTGTCCTGGATCTCGATCTGTAGACCAGGCTGGCCTCAAACTCACAGAGATCCACCTGGCTCTGCCTCCCGAGTGCTGGGATTAAAGGTGTGCGCCACCGTCGCCTGGCTAAGAGCTGGTTCTCTTAATTGTCTTTATTACCATGGTGGTCTGTAACGTTCTCTCATAGAATATGTCACTTCCACCATACAATGGTACAGAGTAAGAATCCTGATTCTAAAAGGAGGACTGTGAGGCTAGCAAAGGAAAATTGGACTAAAGCAAGGCTGAACCCAGCAGGGGAAACAGTGCCCTCTGCAGCTCATGCCTGGTTTTTGAAGCAAATGTCTGCAGGAGGTAAGTTTCAGTGGGGTTAGGCAGCTATACCCCTGTGGGCCTTCCATCTGCAGCTTATATGGCTTCTCTCTAGGGTCAAGTCCATTGGTCTTTGGGGCAGCTAGCTCACGTTCCTAGCATTTCCAGCATCCAGAGGTTGTCACTTGCAACTTAGATTTTGTCTTCAAAGCTTCAGGCATAGCCCACTCACTCAGGAGTTTCCTGCTACACACTGCAGGGCCTCACAGGCGTTGCTCTGGAAACTGATGGTGCCTTCCATGCCCCACAGCACTTGAGTACTGGCAATCTGCAAAATCAGATTCGTGGAGACAACAACAGAGTCTTCTGCTGCAGTGGCCCCTGAGTTTGCTTTACCGAACCTAGGGAAACACTCCCCTAAGGAACCCTGTTGGAGTAGAGAACCAGGGCTCTCTCTCTACAGAGGAGTCTTTCTAATGCATATTTCAGTTTCTGGAAACTTTGACAGACAGGGTCTTCTCCTCATGGCCCCTATCTTGTTATCCCAGTGCTAAGTATGAGGCTTCTCTTTAATGGTGCTAATCCCTGTAACTGTTAAAGTCATCTTGTCTTCACCACCACGTTCACACTCCCTTCCCAGCCAAACTGCACATTTTGAAATCCATATACTCTGTGCTTACTCCCGATTCTCACTGTAAAGCTGATTAAAAACTGCCAGCAATAACCATACTACAAAGCTATGCTGTCTTGACATTTCCTCTGCCTAATCATTTAGTCCATTCCTCCTCCTCCTCCTCCTCTTCTTCCTCCTTCTTCTTTTTTGACTTTCAAGACAGGGTTTCTCTGTATAGCCCTGATGTCCTGGAACTCACTCTATAGACCAGTCTGGCCTTGAACTTAGAGATCTGACTGCCTCTGCCTCCACTGCCAGGTGACATGGTCTTTATTATATGCATTTTCCTTAGCTCTCCCAAACTTCCACCAAAAAGGCCCAATGAGATTTGCTTTATGGCATTCTAAGACTTTTCTTTTTTCATTCCTTCTCCCTTTTTCTCCTCTCCCTGCTCCTCCTTCCTTCCCTCCCTTATCATCCCCTCCATCCCTCCCTTTCTAACTTCCTTCCTTTATTCTTTCCTCCTCTCCCTCCTCCTCTTTGGATCTCTTGCAGCTAGGTATGTGTTTTGAGTCTCTTTTTTTTTTTTTTTTTTTTTTAAAGATTTATTTATTTATTTATTATACAGTGTTCTGTTTGCATGTATCCCTGCAGGCCAGAAGAGGGAGCCAGATCTCATTACAGATGGTTGTGAGCCACCATATGGGTGCTGGGAATTGAACTCAGGACCTCTGGAAGAACAGCCAGTGTTCTTAACCTCTGAGCCATCTCTCCAGCCCCCTTGAGTCTCTTTACATAACTCTGGATGGTTTGTAGCCTGTGAGAAGTCAGTAGGTGATAGATGATAACAGATAGCCATATACCTGGAAGTGGTAATATATGGGACCAGAACGTTATTTTAAGATGTGCTCCAAATTGGAAAAAAAATTTCAGTTTCTGATTTATTATTTATTCATTATTCATTATTTCTGTATTTAATATTTGTGGAACTGGGAATTAGACTCAGGGTCTCACATGTTAAGCAAGCACTCTACCACTGAGATACAGCCTTGGGCATATCGTAACAGGGTATTAAAAAAGATTTTATTTGTGTTTATGTGTATGTTTGTGTGAGTCTGCATGTGTGCGTGCTATGTGTATGTGGGTACTCTCAGAGTCCAGAAGAGGGTATTGAATCCCCTGGAGCTGGAGTTACAGGAGTTTGTGAGGGCCCAATGTTGGTGCTGGAACCAGGTCCCCTGGAAGAGCAACAAATAGTTTTAATTTCTGAGGCTTCTCTATAGTCAAGATATTTAAAAAAGTATTTATTTTTGAAACAGGATCTCATATAGCCTAGGGTGGCCTAGAACTTGATGTATAGATAAGGCTGGCCTTGAACTTCTGAACCTCTTCTGATTATTTGACTGTTTTTTTTTGTTTGTTTGTTTTTTTTTTGTTTTTTTTTTCTTTCGGTTTGGTTTCGTTTTTGGAGACAGTGTTTCTCTGAGTAGCCCTGGCTGTCCTGGAACTCACTCTGTAGACTAGGCTGGCCTTGAACTCACAGAGTATTTTACTGTTAAATTGCATGCATCTATATCTTTGATTAAAAATAAAATCGAACAAAATTCTATGTACATAAGTAATTAAATACATGCATACGTACAAAAACCCAAACTAAAACACGAAGCAAAAAATCCACATCCACTGATTTTTTCTTTTCTGCTTCTCCACGTGGGGGCTCGTTATATGAAGGCTCTGGTCCAGGGTCAAATACCAGCCTCTGGATGGACCCCTTCCAGGAGCAGGTACCTCCTTATCTCTGAGCTAATTGAACCTCATCTCTCCTGAGCTTAGGTTTGTGAGCATGCATGCTTTCAAGTCTCTGCTCTGCTGTATGCTCCCTGGGAATAAGGACAACATTTTGTGTATCTCCCTGTCCCTGGTTTTTTTTTTTGTTTTTTTTTTTTTAATTTTACTTATTTGTATACATGAGTATTTTGTATGCATGGATGCCTGGGCACTATGTACATGCCTAGTGCCTGCAGAAACCAGAAGAGGGTATCAGATACTCTGGAACTGGAGCATTGACCAGTGAGTTGCCATATGGGTGCTGGGAATTGAACCAGAGTCCTCTGGAAGATCATCCAGTGCTGTTAACCTCTGAGCCATTTGTCCACAACGCCCTGCTCCACCCCCCACCGCCCCAAATTCTTTGTTTGTTTTCTTGTCTGAGTCCAGGCCATAAACCTGTGACAGGCAAGGTCAAGTTTTGGGAATTTGCAAGTAGGATATAGGAAGGTATTAGAATATACCAGATATTCTAAGAGAATGTGAATTTTCCAGTTCCCAAATCCACTACAGGAGACTGTTCACTAGAAAACCTTTTAAAACCTTTCGGTTAACAGCCAAACGCACTAACCAACTGCGCCACAGAAACAGAAAGAAAACATTTTATTGTCTACATTCAAGTGTACCTGAGGCCGAGCAAGTCGAGCCTAACTATGGAGGGCTTTTGGAGTAAGATTTTGTATTTGATAGGAAGCTAGGCCTCCACCCCAACATTAGTTTGAATATCAACTAGGGGTACGCTGATCTAGCGTGGGGGGAAACAGTGAGTTCAGTTTCTGTCACTGCAAACAAGACAAAAACCCAGAGCGAAGCAAGGAAACCAGCCGCTCCATTCCCAGGAGAACCCGAGCGGCCAGCAGGCGTTGTCCTCTGGTGCCCCCAGATGGAAGTTCAAGCAACTGCATTTACTGTCTATGATGGACTCAGGATTTTCTGTATTGCGCGCTCTCTCGCGCTCTCTCTCTCTCTCTCTCTCTCTCTCTCTCTCTCTCTCTCTCTCTCTCTCTCTCTCTCTCTCTCTCTCTCCCCTTCCTCCTCCTCCTCCTCCTCCTCCTCCTCCTCCTCCTCCTCCTCCTCCTCCTCTTCTTCTTCCTCTTCTTCTTCTTTGGTTTTTTGAGACAGGGTTACTCTGTGAAGCCCCGACTGTCCTGGAACTTGCTTTGTAGAACAGGCTAGCCTACAACTCAGAGATCCGTCTACCTCTGCCTCCCAGGTGCTGGGATTAAAGGTGTGCACCACCACCCAGCTTCTGTATTGGTTTCTATTGCTTCTGAAAGCACTACTTCACACACACACACACACACAGAGAGAGAGAGAGAGAGAGAGAGAGAGAGAGAGAGAGAGAGAGAGAGAGAGAGAGAGACAGAGACAGAGACAGAGCAGCATATCAAAGAGAAAGGACCCGGCACCAGGGATTCCAATCCAGGAGCAATATTTGAGATCTTCAGCCTGTTTGTGAACATACATAAGGGGCAGTGATATTGTAACTTATAGGATGCTTTTCTTTTTGGGGGGACAGGGGTTTATGTTGCCCAGGTTGCCCACCTCACTGTGTAGCTGAGAGTGACCCTGGACTTCTAGCTCTCTTGCCTTTCCCTTCCCAGTGCTGATGGTACAAGCATTTGTTCTCATGCCCAGTTTTATTTATATTTTTTGAACTGTCTTAAATATTTTTAGATCTTAAAAAATATAAAAACCAGCTCTTCAATATTATCCCTCCAAAACACTAAAACTGTTTCTCATTTGCCTTGGAAGTAAAAATAAAATTTAGGATAGTAGGGTTTTTTTTAGATGTGTGTAATAATACCGGTGCAACCTATGTATGGATCCACTAACATATATAGTAGTGTGTGTTTTGATTTTAAAATGGCATTATGTGGTATCATTGTAAAGATCTTGCTCATGTGTGCTGCTTGGGATTGAACCTAAACTTCACTATATCAAAAAGCTACACACCTCCAGTAGCTGTGATGTCCTTTTTTTCAGTTTTTCAACATAAATACCATAATGTAGTCCATTGTATTAAAAAAAAAAGACTCTTACGTAACAAAATGTCTTCTAAGAAGAAGAAATATATTATCAGGTAAAAAAATAAGGAGCAAACATGATAACGTGGAGGTAGTGGTACATGGATGTAATCCCAGCACTTGGGAGGTGGAGGTGGATGGTACATGGATGTAATCCCAGCACTTGGGAGGTGGAGGTGGATGGTACATGGATGTAACCCCAGCACTTGGGAGGTGGAGGTGATGGTATATGGATGTAACCCCAGCACTTGGAGGTGGAGGTGATGGTATATGGATGTAACCCCAGCACTTGGAGGTGGAGGTGGATGGTATATGGATGTAATCTCAGCACTTGGTGTTGCACAATCCTAATTAGTCTTAATAAATAAAAACCTGGAGCCAGATATCAGGGTAAAAGCTGAAAGATCAGAAAAGCAAACAAGCAGCCACAGTCACTTCTTATCTCTCCGAATCCTCAGACCAACAGGCGGGACATTCTATCTCTACGAATCCTCAGACTGAATGAGTTGAGATCCTGTCTCCACCCACCTTATATTCCTGCCTCCACCTCCCTAGTGCTGGGATTAAAGGCGAGCACCACCACTGCCCTGTCAGGGACAAGGATAGAATCTCTAGTTAGTGGAAAAATACAGACCCCCCATAAGACAGGGAACTAGATCATCTTACAGTCAGGTTGCCTAGCAACAGGACATTGAGGCAGAGCCCTTGACCCTTTCACCCTGTAAACATCCTATACAATATCCTGTTAGCTTGCCCCACCTTATGCAGATGACAGCTTCTTGCTCCCCCCATCCTGCAGAAACTATATAAACCCTCTTGGAGAAAAATAAAGTTGCACCTTGATCAGAATCCAGACTTGGTGTGTTTCCTTGTATCTCCTGTCCCTATCATTCCGTCCTTAGGGTGGTCGAGAACCCGTTGAAGCCCTGCAGGCGGGGCAAACTGGCGCCCAACGTGGATGAAACCACCTCTTGAGGATTCGGAACGTCGTCTCCCGGAGGAAGACCAAGGCCTTGGTGAAGTTGTTGGATCCCCCTGAAATCGCCCGGTTCAGGACGCGATCCCGGAGGAGGGTGGAGACGACGCAGGTAAGAAAGTGACGAGCCATGGGACAGGCAACATCGTCACAGGATTTATTTATTTCTGGCCTAAAAGAGGCCCTCAAGATACGAGGAACTAGGGTAAAGAAAAAAGATCTTAAAGCCTTTTTTGATTATATTATAGACACATGTCCTTGGTTCCCCCAAGAAGGAACCATAGATGAAAAAAGTTGGGCACGTCTCGGGGATTGTTTAGATGATTACTACAGGACTTTTGGACTAGAGAAGGTTCCCGTCACCACATTTTCTTATTGGAAGCTTATTTATGACATTTTTAGGGTCTATAAATATTCCCCTGACATACAAGAGCTTATTAATATAGGAGAAAAAATCTTCAAAGAAGCCTTTCGCTCCCCCTCTACCTGCCCTAAGACCCCCCCAAGCGCTTTCTGGTCCGCCTTCAGTCTGTCCCTCGGTTCACGACCTGCGCTCTATGGAAGAGGGCATGCTCACAATTTTTAAACCTAGGAATCCCCAGGAGTCTGCTTTTGCCCATCCTCATGCCTCTGTTAATAATTTGACCTCTAACTCCCCTCTAGACCCCACCGAGGAGGCTTCTCTAGAGAAAGGGGCGGCCCGCTACCATAATCCAGACTGGCCCCCCTGCAAAAATCTCCCCTTAACACAGGAGTCCTTGGGCCCTTTTATACCACCTCAAAAATCTCTCGCAGTTCCCCCTTCCGCAATGCCCCTTCCCTATATTTCTCCGTCTTCCCATTTTTGCGGGCCTATTGATGAGTTGGCTCCCCCTGTCCCAGATCTTGGTTCACTGAGACGGGCCCTCCAGGCTCGCAGGGAACATGTTGAGCTTTTAAGGGAATTGAAAACTCTTGACAAAGAACTTAAAGATCTTGCCCTTGAAGTGGTGGCTCCCGGTCCCCTAAAACCATCTCAAAAATCTAGTAAATCAAAGAGTAAGCCTCAGCCTGTCCTGGCATTTCCTGTTACCAGGAGCCAGACCTCTGGGGACTCATCTGAGGCGGCCGCCCAGAGCGGCCCCTCAGGGGGTTTGGAAGATCAAACTGAGGGGGAGGAGGAGGAGGAGGAAGAGCCATCACCAGAGGACCCCCCGCCAGGTCAGACTTATCACAAATTAAATTTCCGCCTAGTTGAAAAGCTGAAATCTGCCTGTGCTCAGTATGGTCCTACGGCTCCTTTTACATTAGCCTTGGTGGAAAACCAGAGCGAACATTGGTTGACCCCTAATGACTGGTATTTTCTTGCCCGTGCGGCTCTTTCTGGGGGTGACTTTGTCCTCTGGAAAACAGAATTTACAGAAAATTGTCGGGAAGTTGCTCAAAAAAATACTGAACAGCCGTCCTCAAAAACTTGGACATTAAAGAAACTCCTTGGCAACCCCCCTTATGATACAAATGCAGCACAGGCAAAATTCCCTCCTGGCCTCCTGGCCCAGATTCAAAATGCGGGGGTCGGGGCCTGGAAACGCCTGCCCCAAAAGGGCTTGGCTACCACCTCATTAGCAAAGATTCGTCAGGGCCCTGATGAGCCTTTTAGCGATTTTGTCTCTCGCTTAAATGATGCAGCTGAGAGACTTTTTGGGCCGAACGAACACGAAAGCACCTTTGTTAAACACTTGGCCTTTGAAAATGCAAACCCTGCCTGCCAGGAAGTCCTCCGCCCTCATAAAAACAGAGCGGACCTCTCTGAATATGTGAGGCTTTGTTCAGGTGTTGGCGCCGCCCATGCCATGGGATTAGCTATAGGTGCTGCCCTCAGGGCTTCACAACAGCCTGGAGCCCGCACCTGTTACTTCTGTAAACAACCCGGACATTTCGCTAGGGAATGTCCCCAGAAAGGTCACAGCCTCCCGCCCTTAGCCCAGCCGGCTCAGGAGGCCGCCTCTATGAGGGCCCTGCCTTCCACTCTCTGCCCCCCGCTGCAACAAGGGCCGTCATTGGGCTACAGAATGCAGGTCAAAAGTCAATTATCTCGGTCAGCCCCTTCCTCCGAGGGTGCCTGGAAACTTCCAAAGGGGCCAGCCCCTGGCCCCAATGCCTCCAAGAGTGCACCCTGGGGCCTTGAGGTCCGCTCACCCCCTAACTCCCCATCCTCAACAAATTCTCCCGCCCCAGTTCCATTCTCCTCCCTCCGGAGAGCAACTCCAGGCAGTGCCGGATTGGACTTGTGTGCCGCCGCCGAAACAGTATTAAACTCCCTTGAAGGGGCTCAGGTCATCCCTACAGGGGTGACAGGGCCCCTACCTCCTAATGTTTGTGCGCTTGTCCTTGGCCGTGCTTCTGTGGCCCTCCGAGGGGTCCAGGTCTACCCTGGCGTAGTAGATAGTGATTTCACAGGTGAAATTAAGATTCTGGCCACTGCTGTAAACGGCATGGTCACAATTCCTCAAGGTACGCGCCTGGCACAGCTAGTTCCTCTACCCTTCTCTGTCTGTGATAATCCCTCAATTACAAATACCCCTCGGGGGTCAGCTGGATTGGGCTCCTCGGACGCCTACTGGGTCCAGCCTGGTACTCAGGATCGCCCTACTCTCACCCTTACTATAGAGGGAAAGAAGTTTCAGGGTATCTTGGATACAGGGACAGACACCACAGTCATTTCACAGTCTCACTGGCCATCTGCTTGGCCACTGGTTCCATCCTTTACCGATTTAAAAGGAATCGGGCAGTCTAATAATCCTTTAATTAGTCTCACCTTAGATGCTGCAGGGCACTCTGCCGCTGACAGGCACTGGCACCCTTCTCCAGATGCCACCCGGCCACTAGCCATGTGGCGAGATCCCCTCACGGGGCATTGGAAGGGCCCCGACCCGGTCCTTATTTGGGGACGAGGTTCGGCCTGCATTCTTGACCAGATACACTCTGCTCCCAGATGGTTACCAGAACGCCTGGTTAGAGCTGTAAATATTACCTGATCTGCCCAGGACAGATAGCCCCTCTCCTGAGGAAACTTCTTCTGTTTTAAATGCTGTCCCTCCAGCAAGCCCTCCAGGCTATTGTCCTCACCCACAGCAACCCCCACCAGCCCTTTAGCTCTGTTATCACTCTGCTCAGAGTTCCTGTGGGGGGACAGTGGGAACTTTACAGCAAACTGTGTTTGAGACTTTTCACAGAGTATACAAGTCCCATAGTCAATCACGTTCTGGGCTGTGACACTGCTTGTCACAAATCCAGTCTGACAGCAGGGGTCATGTTTCCAAGGGCAGTGCTGAATTTTCATCCAAGGTGTCAGAAAGACTTGTCAGACCTGCTGGCCTTGGTGTTACAAGCGGTCATAGCCATGTTAGGCCAGCTTGACTCAGCCTGTGGCTGGTAGGTAGCACAACAAACAGGGTAGCACCAGAGATGCCACTCAGGGCACTTAGGTCCCTTCCACCTAGACTAACCTTTTATTCCTCAGATCAATTCCTAGATCTCTAGGAAGAGAAGCCGCGCTGAGACGACTGCCTTGACGGGAGCCTGTTACTGCTATCACCTTAGCAGTCCTTCTGGGGGTTGGAGCAACGGGAACAGGCACAGGAATTGCCTCTCTGGTCCTGTCCAACCAACATTAATCTGAGCTTTGACTGTCCATAGACGAGGATATTGCTCAATTTGAAGAGGGAATTTCAGCCCTCCAGTCATCCCTTTCCTCCTTAGCTGAGGTAGTTTTACAGAACAGGAGAGGCCTGGATCTCCTCTTTCTACAACAGGGTGGCCTTTGTACTGGGCTCAAAGAGGAATGTTGCTTCTTTACAGACCACACCAAGATAGTCAAGGGACAGTATGGAAGGTTAGAAAAGGATCAGAAAAAAAAAAAAAAAAAAAAAAGAGAGAGAGAAAAGGAGAATAAGAGCTTGGGTGGTTCTAGAATTGTTTTTCCAACTTCCCTTAGCTAACAACCATTTTGCCCTCCCTCCTAGGACCTGTTGTAGGCCTGCTCCTGGTCCTTGTCTTTGGGCCATGGGCACTTTCCTGGCTCACTCGGTTCATCCGAAGCCAAATAACAGACCTGCCAGCCAGGCAGATCCAGGTTCATTACCACTGCTTTGATATGCAGGACTCCAGGGTTGAAATTTCCCCTGATGAGAGATGCCCCACACAGACCCCTTCACTCGGGGGAGGCTGCACCTGTGTGTGGGAAAAAGGCTCGCTCAAGGCATGATTGGAGTGCAGCTGGGACTGCACAGGCTGGGGACCATGGTACCCCAAAATCCCGAGAGCCTGGATTATATGCCCTGTTGCATAGCGGTTGTGCAGTAACAGCCTTGCGCTTACCCATTTCCGCTCCCTCAAAAAACTGCACGGTCCATTGATTCCTGCACTATGGGGACGCCTGTGGTGCTTGAGTCTGGAGAGACATTCCCTCTCGGACCTTTTTTCACAACCTTTAGAGGGATAGGGCCTCTGTAATCCTCCATGCAAAGCCTCTTTCAGAGTCCTCCTTTTAGACCATTCGAACCTGGTTTATGTTGGCCCTTAGATTTATTACTAAGAAGGGGGAGATGTCAGGGACAAGGACAGAATCTCTAGTTAGTGGAAAAATACAGACCCCTGATAAGGATAAGACAGGGAACTAGATAATCTTACAGTCAGGTTGCCTAGCAACAGGACATTGAGGCAGAGCCCTTGACCCTTTCACCCTGTAAACATCCTATACAATATCCTGTTAGCTTGCCCCACCTTATGCAGATGACAGCTTCTTGCTCCCCCCATCCTGCAGAAACTATATAAACCCTCTTGGAGAAAAATAAAGTTGCACCTTGATCAGAATCCAGACTTGGTGTGTTTCCTTGTATCTCCTGTCCCTATCATTCCGTCCTTAGGGTGGTCGAGAACCCGTTGAAGCCCTGCAGGCGGGGCACTGCCCGGCTCTGTTTCTCTTTTAGACTGGATCAATCAGAATTCAGTTAGGGAGAAGCTCCAGTGAGCTACAGATGACTAAAGTTAATGACAAATCACTGCAGACCTTCAAAAGATCTAGAAGAGAACATTTGAATATTCCTAACACACACACACACACACACACACACACACACACACACACACACACACACACACACCACACATACACAGTTGGGGTGGTCAAGGTGGAGATTGTCCTGATCTGGTCATTACATATTACATACAAGTGTGTAGATACCACATTGTAAAATCATCAAAATGGAGGGAGAGGAGCTGGAGAGATGACTCAGAGCTAAGAGTACTGGCTACTCTTCCAGAGGACCCAGCACCACATGGTGTGACCCTCTTATGGCCTCTATAGGAACTAGGCACATGTGTGGTGCACAGACAGACACTCAGGCAGACACCAGGCAAATGCGGTGCACAAAAGACATACTTATGCACATTTAAAAAAAAATCAAAATGTGGAGTTGGATGTAGTGAGTGGCTTATGCCTGTAATCCTAACGCTCAGGAGGTAAAGGCAGAAGGATCAGAAGTTTAAAGCCACACAGTGAGCCCTGTCTAAAAACAAAACCCTAAATTATCAAAATGTAGATATAGCACTTTTATAAATTTTCCTGCTCTACAAAATCCAAAAGTTCAGAGAACCAGAATTGTAAGAGATTTACCTCAGGTTTATCAGCTGAGATAATGAATTTTATGAAATATAATGTACCCTTACTCTGATGAGGATCACTTGCCAGCTCATTTGCATGTGAGAACCAACGCAGCGGATCGGAAGGTTCTGAGCTGTGAACATCTAGACCAGACACTCAGGTTCTTAGGCCTGAAGGAACCCCAGAAACCTCCTCTTACTACACTACTAAGAAAATTGACTTTGATAATGTCCATTTGTGGGCGCGTTGCTGAATTTCCATGTGCCTTGAAGCTGACCACCCAGCTCTCTGAGCTGCTTGCTCAGTTACAAAGTGTCGGTTTCAGTTCTGCAGCTGTGGAAACCTGTAGGGAACCAGTCAGCAATTACCAAAATGACCTTATTAGGGTAACGAGGGGGATCCACGGGATGAGTCTGGGAACATTGGGACGTAGGTAACAACAGGACATTCACATTTTTCTTATTGCTCCAGACCTATGGTTCTCAACCTGTGGGTCGAGACTCTTTCAGAGTCAAACTACCCTTTCACAGGGGTCGCATAGCAGATATCCTGCATAGCAGGATTTGTAATGTGACGATTTGTAATGTGACCGTAGCAAAATTACAGTGATCAAGTAGCAACAAAAATAATTTTATGGTCGGGGGTCACCACAACATGCAGAAATGTTTTAAAGGGTCGCAGCGTTAGGAAGGTTGAGAACCACTGCTCCTCAGGGCCATGACTTTTGAGGCTTTATTGTAAAGTAGCTTGGCGCGGAAGGGGAAGCCAAGTGAGGGTCCTTATCCCTCCCACGGCTGTGAATTGTGTCCTGCCAGTTAAAGGGCTTCAGGTCCGAAGGCAGAGAGTTACTGCCCCCTCGTGGACGCAGAGCATGGGCTCGTCTCTCAAAGCAGAAATTAAAATTTGGTTTCCCTGGCGCTGAATTTGTCTTGTGAGGACCTTCTGAAGCCATCTGCCATCCGTTCCAGCTCTATCATTTTGAAGTGGAGACTCTGACACCGCCCCCGCCCCCCTCAGCCACACAGCAGCGTGCATTCCACTACCTCACTCTGCACTTCCACAGACAGCACTGCGCATGCTCCAGCCAAACTGTAGCCTTCTGCACTGTTTCTCTTGTCAGGTCAAGAAAGTGCAGATATTCAGGAAGTGTCACCCCCAAACACGCTCTTTTCTCCATGGTGACTATTTCAAACTAAGAGCACCAGGGTTGAGAGGTATCGTATTCAGGGAGGGACTTTTTCTGAGACTTCCTTATCTGGCCAAACAGACCCTCCACACGTCCCAAGGGAGGAAGTTGAAGTCTATTACTGCATTTTCTGATCTTATTTCCTGAGAGTCATGCTCTCTCTCTCTCTCCCTCTCCCCTCTCCTTCCCTCTGCCGTGTGTGTGTGTGTGTGTGTGTGTGTGTGTGTGTGTGTGTGTGTGTGTGTGTGTTGGGAGTGTGTGGCTGTGTGTACGTGTGCATGCCACCTGGTTGTGTATGCGTTTGCATGCCACGTGCATGTGAGTGCCCTCAGAGGCCAGATCCCTTGGAGCTGGAGTTACTGGTGGTTGTGAGCCGCCTGATGTGAGTGCTGGAAACTGAATTCCATGTTCTTAACTGCCTAGCCATTTCTCCAGCTCCATGTCCTCTTTAGCTTTAGAGACAGGATGTCTCACTGATCCTACCTTGGCCAGGGAGCCCAGGAGAACGCCCATCCCACCCCACCCCCAGCTTCTGTCACAAATGCACACTGATGGAAACGCTGTTTACGTAGTTGCTGAGGTCTTCATGAATGCGCAGCAAGCATTTTACCCACTGAGCCATCTCACCAGCTCACTATTTACTTACACTTGAGACAGAGTCTCACACAGCACAGGCTGGCTGTGAACTTTCTGTGTAGCCAGGGTTGACCTTAAACTCCTGATCCTCCTTCCTCCACCACCTGAGCATTGCGATTACAGATGTGCACCACCATGGCCAATTTTCTATGATACTGGAAAGAGAACCCAGGGTTTGGTGCATTCTAGGCAAGCACTCTATCAACTGAGTGAACACACCTAAACCCTGATATCATATTTATAAAATTCATTTATTGGGGCTGGAAAGATGGCTCAGGAGATAAGAGCATGTACTGCTTTTACAGAGGACCTGAACTTGGTTCCCAGTACCCATGCTGGGGCTCACAACCACCTTCATTAACCCCAGATCAATGCCCCCTTCTGGACTCCAGGGTATCTGCACTCGAGTGCACATACCTGCACACAGACACATGTTACACAAAATTAAAATACAAAAACAAATCCTTAAATTATATTTATTACCTGTAAAATAGTGTGGGTGTTGGGTTACACCATGTAAAATTGCCAACATTTAACTTTTGGTCCTGTCTCAAAAAAGAAGATGCCAAAGGAAAATTTCACCAGAGTTAACTTATTCAAGGCTACCCTGACACTAGAAGAGCTAGTAAAAGGAGTCTGATCTCAACTCTGCAGTCTGGAAGACAGGTAGGGTTTTAAGTGCTGGGGTGAGCTAGTGGAGAGGTTCTGGGGGGTATTAGGTGGGAGATGGGTGTGTAGGAAGTGTGAATCACAGTAAGTTATTCCTGAGTCTGAAAAGCTTTTCTCTGGGATGAGGCCATCTGGGTTTGCAAACTGGTACTTATCAAAGTTAGTGCCTGTGTTTCTCAGTGCCTGGGAGAGATTTAGTTTTTTAAATGATTTTTTTGGGGGGTGTAGTGGTGCATGAAACTGCTTTCACAGTGGAACATGCCATTCAGGGTAAACTAAATCTAAGCCCCCTGGCTGTGGTTATTCATATTCAGCATAAACTCTTATTTCCTTAAAATTACATTTTGATTTTGATTGACACATAGTAGTTTGTACATGTTTGTGGAGTACAGGGTAGTGTTTGAACACACACTTGCCACATGTAATGATCAAGTCAGGGACACAGAATTTTTGTAGCCTCAGATAACTACTTCATGCTGGTGACGTTCAAAATCCTCTTTTTTGATTTTTTTCAACACAGAGTTTCACTGTATAAGTCCAGACTAGTATAAACCTTGCCATGTGGACCAAGCTGGCCTTGAACTTGATCTACCCTCCCACCTCTGGGATTAAAGGCATGTGCTAGCACACCCAGCTGTCAGTGTTTTTATCACGAAGGAATGCTGAATCATATCAAATAATTTTTCTGTGTCTATTGAGAAAGTCATGTGAATTCTGTCCTTCATCCTGTTTGCTATGTATGGCAGATTGAATAGAAATGCACCCCCCATAGACTCATGAGCTTGGCCCATAGGGAACGGCACTATTAGGAGGTGTAGCCTTGTTGGAGTAGGTGTGGCCTTGTTGGAGGAAGTACATCACTGTGGAGGCGGGCTTTGAAGTCTCATATGCTCAAAGTACGCCCAGTGTAACACACAGTCTCCTTCTGCTGTCTGCAGATCAAGATGTAGAACCCTCAACTCCTTCTCCAGCACTGTCTGCCTGGATGCCACTATGCTTCTCATCCTGAAGGTAACGGAGCAAACCTCTGAAACTGTAAGTCAGACCCAATTAAACGTTTTTCTTTAGAAGAGTTGCCTTGGTCATGTGTCTCTTCACAGCAATAGAACCCTAAGACACTATATCAATGCGCACACATATATTGAGCCATCTGGTCTCCTTGTGTCAAATCCCAATCATGGAGGGCAGTCTGTTTGATTTGTTGTTGGATTCAGTTTGTTAGTAGTGACTGAGGATTTTTGCATCTGTGCTCATGAGGGATATTGGTTTGTATGTATGTGTATGTGTGTTTGTGTGTGTGTCCCCTATCATGTCCAGAAGATATTGTTTCACAGCAGCCCACCCCACCCTCTTTTTTTTACCATGCCCTCTTCCACAGTGTTCCCAAGCTCTAGTGATGAGGGCTGTGATATATATGTCCTGCTTAGGGTCACGTATCACACCGACACCTAGTTTTTGCACTTTAGCCAGTTGTGAATTGCTATATTAACTGCTGTCCACTGACAAAATAAGCTTCTCTGATGAGGGCTGAAAGCTCTACTAATCTGTGAGTATAAAGATAAGTATTTGGGGGACAGTTTAACCCTACGCTCATTTAGCAGAATAATAGTAAGCAGTTCTCTCCCAGGGCCTCCCCAGCCAGGGGGTCTCAGCCAGGTTTATAGTACTAGGTACAAGTTCCCTCCTGCGAAGCAGCTCTCCAACCCAATCAGAAAACATTTGGTGACCTAGAACATCCATGCTGCCATGGCACCAATGGGCCAGTCTGGTCATTATTGTAGCTTGCAGAGTTCATAGCTGGGTAAACTACTCACTTCTCCCCTCTGGAGCTATGGAAGCTAGCCACGAGGGAGGAAGAAGCCTCCAGCTCAGTACCAGCCTCATTTCTCTATATCCTGTGGCCAAAGTATGTGGCATCTTCAGCAAGAGGGTCTTTAAAAGAAAGATTTATGGGCTGGAGAGATAGCTCAGAGGTTAAGAGCACTGACTGCTCTTCTAGAGGTCCTGAGTTCAATTCCCAGCAACCACATGGTGGCTGACAACCATCTATAATGAGATCTGGTGCCCTCTTCTGGCCTGCAGTCATACATGCTGTTAAATAAATAATTTTTTTAAAAAAATCTAAAAAAAAAAAAAAAGATTTATTTAATTTTTAATTATACATTGTAAGTGCAGGTGCCTGTGGAGTCCAGAAGAGGGCATTGGATCCCCTGAAGCTGGGTTTACAAGTGATTGTGAGCTGCCAACCCAGGCTCTGGGAACAAACCTGTAAATGCTCTTAACTCCAGAGCATCTCTCCAGCCCACCAATAGGGTCTTACCACCAAGACCTGGTGGGCAACTCTGATGGTTGGCTCTTACCATCAATTTATCACAACCTAGAATTACCTGGGAATGGAGTCTCACTGTGGGATCATCCAGATTGGGTTGGCTTTCGGGAATGTCTGTCAGAGACTGTCTTGATGATGTTAACTGATGTGAGAAGACTCAGTCTATAAGTGGGAAACACTGTTCTCTGGGTTTGAGTCCCAGACTGTATAAAGGGCAGAAAATGAGCTGAGCACATGTACACATACATTCTCTCTCTCTCTCTCTCTCTCTCTCTCTCTCTCTCTCTCTCTCTCTCTCTCCTCATGTGCATGAGCTAGAAACTGAACTCATAGGCGCTAGGCAAGCATTCTACCACTAAGCTGTATTCCCAGCCCTTTTGTGGTTTGTTGTTGTTGTTTGTTTGTTTTTGAGACACAGCTGGCCTCAAACTCACTTCATAGTAGAGGCTGGCTTTGTATCCCTGATCCTCCTGCCTCCACATCCTGAGAACTAGCATCCCAGGTGTGCACCTCCACTCCCACTTCAGGCGGAGCTAGAGATCTAAATGTCAGAAGTCCACCTCTAATATCTAACATGGGAGTGGAGGGACCTTCCCTTCCCTGAATTTTGCAGGTTTGCTAGCTGAGAATCTAAATCTTATGTAACATCTATTGTTACTGATATTATTATCTTACTATCATTACTGCATGAGGGCATCTTATGAGAGAGAAAACGGAATACTCCCAAATCGAGTGTGACTTAAAGACTTACACATCCTTTTTTGTTTGTTTGTTTTGTTTTGTTTTGGTTTTGGTTTTTCGAGACAGGGTTTCTCTGTGTAGCTTTTTGTGCCTTTCCTGGAACTCACTTGGTAGTCCAGGCTGGCCTCGAACTCACAGAGATCCGCCTGGCTCTGCCTCCCGAGTGCTGGGATTAAAGGCGTGCGCCACCACCGCCCGGCTGTTTTTTGTTTTTTTGAGACAGAGTTTCTCTGTGTAGCTTTGGAGCCTGTCCTGGAACTTGCTCTGTAGCCCAGGCTGGCCTTGAAATCACAGAGATCTGCCTGCCTCTGCCTCCTGAGTGCTGGGATTAAAGGCATGCGCCACCACCGCGCGGCCACATCCTTTTGATAAGAGAGAGGAAAGAGAAAGGAAGGAGAGTTCAGTGGTTAGGGTGCTTGCTGCCTTTTCAGAGGACTTGAGTTCAGTTCTCAGCACCCATGTCAGGTGGCTTACAACGGCCTGTAACTACAGCTCCAGGGGATCTGATGCCATCCTCTGGCTTCTGTGGGCACTTACACACACACACACACACACACACACACACACACACACACTGAAAAAAATAAAATTAAAAGGGGAAGCATATATACACATATGTGTGTGTATTTGTGCATGTAACCTAGGGAGTACAAATTATGGAAAGATGTTGGGGCTCTTGTCTCTTCCTATGGCATGTTAATGGATGGGGGGGGGAGAGAGAAGTAGAGAGAGACAGAGAGAGCGAGTCTATGGAGGGTTTTCATGATGCCTCTGGGTTGGATCTGGAGGCTGGTTTTGTTGTTGTTTGTTTGTTTTGGGTTTTGTCTTGTTTTTGAGACAGGGTTCTGGAATTTGCTCTGTAGACCAGGCTGCCTCCTGAGTGCTAGGATTAAAGATGTGAGCCACCATTGCCTGGCTGGATGCTGTTTTTGATCAGAAGATATTCTTCAGAGAAGGCCTCTTTTATGCATCCATGGTTCCCTTAAGTTAGAAATAATCATCAGACTAATGTAGCATAGTTGGAGGTTATATTTCCTGTACACTTCCCAATGTAAAAATAGAGTTGATTTACTGTGGTACCCTGATACATACTTATCCTCTCTTCTCATAAGATGAAATAGAGATGCAATCTAATGGCTTGCTGTGAGGAGATAACACACAGAAAGGAGCCCATGGCCCAGATAGAATCATTACTCTGCCTTGTGAATTAGTTACTTTAGTTACTTTGAGACCTCATATAAGAATCATACAGACATTTGTCTGTTCATAACTTAGTTACATTAGCAAAATGTCCTCAGGGTTGTCAACATTATAGAATGATAGAATTTCCTTTTCTAAAAGCTACATATTATTCCATTATAAACAACTTTTGGGGTTGGATGTATTTCATTCTAGAACCAAGGCTGCAACATAAAGTTCTCTAGTTCCAGGGAAGCCTACACTGTAGAGACTCTTCAAATAAATAAATAAATAAATAAATAAATAAATAAATAAATAAATAAACTAACTTTACTCCAGCCAGGGAAGCCAGTAGGCTAACTGCAGATTTCATCTTTTCCTCTGTTCCTCCAAGTCTAATCCCCCCATCTCATTCCCAGCTCTGCAGCAGATCACCTCTCCTCATTCTACCTCCATTCCCAGGGGCCTAAGCAGATCCTGGTAGGACACCCCACTTTACTCTTTCCTGTGGACTCCCTTAGCACTCCCCTCCTAGCCCATTCCTAAGTATCAGCTCTCAATACCTAGAAACACATTCTACCTGGAATCCCCAGTGACTACAACTCTCAGGATCCCAGAAGAATTTTCCTACCAGGTAACACAGAGCCACCACACTCTCCCAAGAACCAGACAGATCAACAGAAACCAAGGAACAAAATACATCCACCCAACAAAGACAAGACCAGATATCAGTACTTAGAATTACAGTCTTCCCAAACCCAGATGCCTAGATGCCAGCATAAAGACACAATCAACATCACCCAGGACAACATGTCTTCTCTAGAGCAGCAACCCTACCACAGCTGGCCCTGAGTACTGCAGCACAAATGAAGCACCAGACAAGACCTGGAAATCGCCTTTATGAACACGGTGGAGGAAATGTGCTGGGGGATGTCTTTCCGTACGCTGTGAATATGTGTTACTCCCATTGGCTAATAAATAAAGCTGCATTGGCCTATGGTAGGGCAGGATGGAGCCAGGCAGGAAAATCCAAGAGAGATAGTGAAAGAAGAAAGGAGAGTAAGGGGAGATGCCAAAGCACTGTCCAAGAAGCAACATGTAATGGGACACAGGTAAAGCCACGAAACAAGTGTCGATTAATAGTTATGAGTTGAGTTAAGTTGTAAGAGCTAGCTAGCAAGAAGCCTGAGCCATAGGCCATATAATTTGCAGTTAGTATTAAGCCTCTGAGTGATTATTTTATAAGTGGCTGTGTGATGCTGGGGGGCCAGGTGGGACCAGAGAAACTTACAGCTACAGAAATGAATAAGTCTTTTGAAGATATCTATGAAAACACAAAAAAATAGTGGAAGGAAATGAATAAAACAGTTCAAGGCCTGAAAGTAAAAATGGAATCAATAAACAAAACCCAAACTGAGCCGGACAGTGGTTGTGCACACCTTTAATCCCAGCACTCAGGAGACAGAGGCCAGCAATCTCTATTAGTTCAGGACCAGCCTGATTTACAGAATGAGTTCCAGGACAGCCAGGGCTATGAAGAGAAACTCCGTCTTGAAAAAAACACTGCCAAAAAAGAAAGAAAGAAAGAAAGAAAGAAAGAAAGAAAGAAAGAAAGAAAGGAAGGAAGGAAGAAGGAAAGAAAGAAAGAAAGAAAGAAAGAAAGAAAGAAAGAAAGAAAGAGAAAAACAAACCAAGAGAAATGTGGAAATAAAAAATGTAGGAACCGGAACAGGAAGCTCAGAGGTGAGCCTCACCAACAAAATGCAAGAGATGGAAGAGAAAAATCTCATACATTGAAGATATGATAGGAAAAAATGGAACCTAGGTCAAAGAAAATGTTAAATCTAAAAAAATCCAGGTACAAAATAGCTAGGAAATCTGCACTATGAAAAGGTCAAATCTAAGAACAATAGGAATAGAGGAAGGAGAAGGAGCTGAGGTAGAAGGCTGTGGTGGTTTGAACAAGAATGGCTTCCATATGCCAGGCAGTGGTGGCCTGTACCTTTAATCCCAGCGCTCAGGAGGTAAAGGCAGGAAGATCTCTGTGAGTTTGAGGCTAGCCTGGTCTATAAAGCAAATCCCAGGATAGCCAAGGCTACACAGAGATACCCTGTCTCAAAACCAAAAACAAACAAACAAAAATGACCTCCATAGACTCATAGGTTTGAATGCCTGGTCACCAGAGAGTGGCACTATTTGAAAGGATTAGGAGGTGTGGCCTTGTTGAGAGAAGTGTGTTACTGGGGGTGGGCTTTGAGGTTTCAAGGGCCCAAGTGACTCCCTCTCTTTTCCTGCTCTCTGCAGGAAACTCTTAGCTCCTCCAGCACCATGTCTGCCTGCATGTTGCCATGCTCCCCACCATGATGACAATGGACTAAAACCTCTGAAACTGTAAGAGAGCCCCAATTAAATGCTTTTCTTTATAAGAGTTGCTGTGCTCATGGTGTCTCTCCATAGCAATAGAGCACTGACTAAGACAAAGGCACAGGAAATATTCTCAACAAAATTATAGAAGAAAATTTCCCTAACGTAATGAAGGAAGTGACTACCAAAGTTCAAGAAGCATCCAGAACACCAAATAGACTGGACCAGGAAAAAAAGTCCTCTTGGCACATAATAATCAAAACACCAAATGTACAGAACAAAGAAAGAATATTTTAACAGCTGCAAGGGGAAAAGACCAAGTACCACATAAAGGCAGATCTATTACACCTGACTTCTCTATGGAGACTCTAAAAGTCAGGAAGGCATGGACAGATGTTCTCTAAGATTCTAAGAGACTACAAAATGCCAGTCCAAACTAGTATACCCAGCAAAACTTCCAATCACAGGAGATAGAGAAAATAAGATATTCCATGATAAAATCAAATTGAAGCAATATCTATCCACAAATCCAGTCCTACAGAAGGCACTAGAAGGAAATTCCAAACTGAAGAGGTTAACCACACCCAATAAAACATAGGGAATAAATATCCCAAGACTAGCAAATCCAAAGAGGGGAAAACACACACACACACACACACACACACACACACACACACACACACCAAAATAATAGGAATAAAAAAATACTGTTCATTGATATTTCTCAATATCAGTGGTCTCAATTCCCCAATAAAAAGACACAGACTAACAGAAGGGATGCAAAAATAGCATCCACCCTTCTGCTGCATCTGAGAAATACACCTTCAAGGATGATATTACATCAGGGCAAAAGGATAGAAAAGGGTATTCCAAGCAAACGGACCTAAGAAACAAGCTGGTGTAGCCATTTTAATATCTGACAAAATACACTTCAAACCAAAATTAATCAGAAGAGATAGGTAAGGAAACTACATACTCATCAAAGGAAAAAACTACCAAGAGGACATTGAAATTCTTAACATCTATGCACCAAACACAAGGGCACCCAAGTTTGTAAAAAGACTTTTATAGCTCAAATCACATACATTGACCCTCACACACAGATAGAGACTTTAATACTCCACTCTCACCAATGGATAGGTCATCCAGACAAAAACTAAACAGAGAGATGCTGGGGCTAACTGAGGTTATGAACCAAATGGAACTAACAGACATTTACAGAACATTTCATCCAAACACAAAGAATGTACCTTCTTTCTCAGCATCTCATGGAATGTTCTCCAAAACTGACCACATACTCAGACACAAAGCAAGTGTCAACAGATACAAGAAAATTGAAATAACACCCACATCCTAGATGACCATCACAGATTGAAGCTAGAGAGATATCAACAATGACAATAGAAATAGCAGAAAGCTTACGAACTCATGGAAACTGAACAACTCTCTACTGAATGAAAAAATGGGTCAAGATAGAAATTAAGAAAGAAATTAAAGACTTTCTAGAATAGAATGAAAATGAATACAAAGCATATCCAAATTTGTGGAACACAATGAAGGCTGTTCTAAGAGGCAAGTTCAGAGCACTAAGTACCTACATAAAACAACTGGAGAAATCTCATATTAGTAACGTAACTGTACACCTGAAAGCTCTAGAGAAAAAAGAAGAAATCACACCCAAAAGGAGTAGGCAGCAAGAAATAATCACACTCAGAGCTGAAATCAATAAAATAGAAACAAACAAACAAAACAATGTAAAGAATCAAAGAAACAAAGAGTTGATTCTTTGAGAAAATCAGTAAGATTGACAAACCATAAATGAACTAAATTAACTAAAAGGCAGAGAGAGAATATCTAATTAACAAAATCAGAAATGAGAAGGGATAGATAACAACAGACACCAAGGAAATACAGAGAATCATAAGGATATAATTTAAAAGCATGTACTCCGCCAAATTGGAAAAATCTAAAAGAAATGAATAATTTTCTCAATATGTACCACTTACCAAAGTTATATCGAGCTCAGATAAGCAATTTAAATAGGCCTGTAACCCCTAAAAATAAACAAGCAAACAAAAAATGCCCAGGGCCAGAATTCTAACAGACTTTTTTTCCCTTGTTTTGTTTGTTTGTTTGTTTTTTGTTTTGTTTTTTTTTTTTTTGAGACAGCGTTCTCTGTGTAGCCCTGGTTGTCCTGAAACTAGCTCTGTAGACCTGGCTGTCCTTGAACTCAGACTCTACCAGGCTTTAAAAGAAGAGTTCATGCCAATACTCTTCAAATTACTCCACAAAATAGAAATAGAAGAAACACTGCCCCATTTGTTTTATGAGGCTACAGTTACTCCAATACTTAAACCACATAAAGATGCAACAAAGAAAGAAAATTACAGACCAATTTCCTTTATGAACATACATCAAAAAAACTCAATAAAATACTTGCAAATCGAATCCAAGAACATGTCAAAAAGTTCATCTACCATATAAACAGAAAGACCAAAACCACATGATCCTCTCATTAGATACAAAAAAGACCTTTGACAAAATCTAATACCCCTTTATGGTAAAAGTTCTGAAGAAAGAGAGAGAGAAAAAATAAACAAAGAAAAGAAAAATGTTGTGGGAATTCCAGCAGAGCTACAGCTGGCTTGATTCCCAGTACCTCCTATGTGAATCTTGTCTGAAAGTTTTCTAAAGGTACAAAGCCCATGCAAACTTGGTTGAGGGACAACCCAGAAAACCGAAGGTATTCCTTAACTGAGAATTTACATTTGCCATTGTCTCTCTGGGGAGCTTAGATAAGAGGTTATGGAATATAGAAATTAACTTGCTAAAGGTGTACTTGAAGAAAAATTAAAAAACAAAAACAAAAACAAAACCCATTGCTAAGCAATGGGATCAGTCCCGAAAGGCTGATCCCCCCGCAGCTGGAAAGGCTAATTTCATTCTTAAATTGCCTCTGTGTAGATTCTACGGACCTGCATAAACCCACACCAGTTATACAACGTTTTGGTGCACCAATATCTGTCTTGAAGAAAGACAGAAGATCTAGACATTCTTAAGGACTGGAGGAAAGTTCACTTTCAGGGTAAGAGAACACCAGGATTGGCAGAGTCCTGGGGAATTTAAACTCCCCATCTCAGAAGCAACAAAAAGTACAGTTGTTAAAATGATTGTTTTAAAAAAAAGCAGTAACTACACAATTTTTAAAGATGGAGATAGAATGGCTCCTGAGACAAAGAATGAATGAATAAATAGATAAATAAATACATAAATAGGCCCTTCTCAGTAGAGAAAAGGGAACGAAAGAAAATAAAAAAGGAAATTTTCCCAATAGAGAAGAGTAAGGAAAGGAAATAAAAGGAAATGTCCAGATAGAAAAGGGAGACATGCTTAATCGAGAAAAAAGGATTATCCTGGTAAAAAGGGGGAAAATATTGAACCAAGGCCTAAAAATTAACAGGCCGCATAAACAAAAAATAGAGGAAAGAAAAAAAAGCCTCTTCCCAATAAAAATAGAGGAAGAAAAAAAGGCTCTTTCCATTATAAGAAACTGAGGATAGCTGAATCTCAGAGCTCTCTCTGCCTGTCAGCTCTTTCACAGATCTGCCTGTCAGCACAGAGCAGGGGCGTCTGAATTACAAAGAATGACAGTGGGTAGCCTCACTACTGCAGCCTGAGCAAGCACAGCAAGCCCAGAGCTTAGAATTTTCTTGTTGACTTTTTGCTTAAATGTTTCTTACCTTTTCCCTTAGAGCAGGAATAATTCAATATTAAAGATTTCATTTTTTTCCTTAATAGTGGGAATAACTCAGCAATGGTCCCTTCACGGGAGAAAGAAAAAAATTTTAACAAGCCCAACCTCTAATAAAAGACAATTACAGCCATGGCTTAAAGTCAATGCTGTTTGAATTTCCAGAGATATTAGTGTTGGTTATTTGTGATGCTCTTACCCTGCAAGGAAACATCACGAAACAGGACAAAATCCACTAACAAGAGTTTTATTAAGATAAGGTAAAGAGACAGAGGTGCACAGTCCTGTGGAAAGACACATGAGTAAAGATGGAGCCGGGAACCATGGCGCCGGCTTATAAAGGCTGGGCCGCGCCTGCGCACACAGGCCCAGGTGGCTATTCCACGCACGCACGTAGATCACATGGTTGCGCTGCGTGCTTTATGCAACCACGCAAAGCCACGGGGTCCTGGTCACATGAGACATTTTGACCCAGAAATGGCTAGGTGGAAGTGACTAGGTCCGCCAGGCATGTGCAACCATGCGCAACCGTGAGGGCGTGTTGTGAATCCATATCATCCTGGACTCTTGTTTTTTTTTTTTTAAAAAAGAAAAAAAAAAAGCGGATGAGTGGGTATGGGACGTCGTTTCTCTCAAAGATTGCTTCTGGCTGAATGGTGGATGTTAGTTGGCTCTTGGGGAAATGGAGAGGGTAGCTTCTGAAGTCCTGGGATGATGGTGGGAGTCTTGGAATGAAGTTCTGCCGTCCCCTTGTTCTGCAGCTGTCCATCCTTCGTGGTGTGGCTGGGAACCTTTTGTCTGACAAGATACTGGTGACATAGAAAAAGCTTAGAGAGAAAAGAATCATTATTATTTTATTTTTTTGAGTTGACATTTATCTGAGGTAGATCTGGCCTGTCCAGATGGAGACATGTTAAAAAGAGAATTAATGATTATTATGGTGTTTTAGTACTTTGCTTAATTTTTACCTGAGACAAGCTTTATTAGAGGTAGTTTTTTAAGGCACCTATTTCCTTTATTAGTTTAGCATTCAGGAAACGCAGGTGATCAGTTGCTGAGTATTTAACAATGATAGACTGTTATATTTTTTCTTACTACCTGGATATTTTTGATGGTCCTTTTGCCTCCGGCTCTGTGTGGTCCTAATTGGGAAAGGAAGGGGTGATACTTTATTCCTCTGGAATTGGTGACAAGGTAGTGGATCCTAATGTCCTCTGGAGCTTGAGAGAACAAGGTCCTGTCCGTTTTACTGTATATGAAGAGGGATTTATCTGGGATGGAGGTGAGATAAAAGGTTTTAGATGAGACAGGTGGCCCCAGTGAGGAAAGCCCTCGAGTTTAGCAGCTGTAGGAGTCACAAGAATGACCTTGAAGGGTCCCTGCCACTTAGGGGAAAAGGGTGAAGGGCACTGGCCTGGAGGAAAGAGAAGAACCTGATCTCCGATGTGGATTGGAGGTGGACAATTATTGTCACACAGCTGAGGTAATGAACAGTCTGTAAAACTCCATAGGATAGACCTTAGGTGGCATAAAAGGGGAGTTAACAGGCTATCTGAACAGTTGGAGGGTTGGATAGAAGACCTGGTGTTAGAACTGGCCTTCCATACATTAGTTCAAATGGAGAAATTGAAAGAGGCTTTTTAGGAAGAGCCCTGAGCCTGAGAAGAGCTAGAGGCAACAATCTTACCCAGTCGAGGTGAAGTTCCTGTGACATCTTAGTAAGAATAGTTTTTAAAGACCGGTTGGTACGCTCCACCTTTCCTGAGGATTGGGGACGGTATAGTATATGAAAATGCCAAGGAATGTTAAGAGCCTTAGCTAGTGTCTGGGAAATCTGAGAGGTGAACTTCGGGCCATTGTCAGACTGAAGAGAAGCAGGAACCCCAAACCAAGGAATAATTTCTCGGAGAAGGAGGTCTGTAACTGTCTGAGCCTGCTTATTAGAAACCGGGTATGTCTCCACCCAATTTGAAAATGAGTCCACCATCATGAGGAGATATTTAACTTTCCTGACGGTGGGCATATGGGTAAAATCAAGCTGCCAGTTAGTCCCTGGAAGGGAACCTCTAGCCTGGTGGGTGGGAAAAGGCTAACTTCTGTACTTGGTATTGGGATCTGTTTTTTGGCAAATCTCACAAGAGGCAGTAATAGTTCTCAGAGGTGGGCTGCGGGTGAACTTTTACGAATTGAGACAGAGCAAGATTATTAGGATGAAAGAGCTGGTGTAGATAGGAAAGAATTTGCCTAGCGTCAGGAGTTCCCTGTGAGGGTGTAAGCTGTATGTATGAATTTCCTGTGGTGGGTGGGGTGAGACTTGGCCCTGGAGGGCCACAGTCCTGGCTGCCTGGTCAGCCCGGTTGTTTCCCTTAGAGATGATAGAGCTATCGGTCTGATGAGACCGTCAGTGGACAATTCCTATGTTCTTGGGGAGGTGGGAAGCCTCCAGCATGGTCATTATTTGACCTGAGTTAGATATGGATCCCCTTTTGCTGTGAGAAGGCCACATTCCCTCCAAATAGCAGCATGGGACAGGAGGATATGAAAAGCATATTTGGAGTCTGTGTAAACATTTAGAGATTGTCCCTGTGCCAATTGGAAGGCACGAGTGAGAGCTATAAGTTCAGCCTGTTGGTTAGTGGTGTGTGTGTGTATAATGCCTGTACCCCTACTATCTCAGTATCTGACACTATGGCATAACCTGCTTTACGGGTCCCTTCATATAAGAAGGAGCTGCCATCTGTGTACCAGGTATAAGTAGCCTGAGGCAATGTGCCCTCCTGTATGTGTGAAGGGTGAGGCACCAGTTCCTCTAAGGTTTCAGTGCAGGAATGAGAAGGAGAATAGTCAGCATTAGGTTGAGGGAGGAGGCTTGAAATATTAAGAGGTGGACAGATCCAGAAAGTAAGTGTGACATCCTCTAGTAATGCCACCTGGAGAGAAAGAACCTGGGAAGGAGGTAAAGTTTGTAAGCCTTTATAAGTTAAGAGATGGGACAGGTTGTGGTGAGAGAAGACAGTAATGGGTGACCCAAAGCTTAGCTTCTTTGATTCCCGAATAAGGAGCTCTGCAGCTGCTAAGGCACGGATGCAAGGTGCCCAGCCCTGACTGGTAAGGTCTAGCTTCTTTGACAGATAGGCTACAGGTGCGAAGGAGGGTCCCAGCTGATGCCCTAGAGTTCCCAGGGCAAATCCCTTCTTCTCTGCTACATAGAGGGAGAAGGGACGAGTTAAGTCTGGAAGATGAAGCACTGGGGCCTGAAAAAGAGCCTGTTAGAGCTTCTGGAAAGGTTTAGTGACAGGATGGAGGAGGGGCTCATGGGGTGAGCCCTGAGCTGCCTCGTATAAGGGGCGAGCAAGGAGAGAAAAAGATGGAACCCAAGACCATAGGAAGCCAGCTATTCCTAGGAAAGACAGAATCTCCTGCTTAGTAGAAGAGACTGTAAGAGACTGGATTAGACGCTTCCTGTCTACAGTAATAGCCTTATGGGTTGGAGTAAT
This sequence comes from Peromyscus eremicus, assembly GCF_949786415.1. Taxonomy (NCBI): domain Eukaryota; kingdom Metazoa; phylum Chordata; class Mammalia; order Rodentia; family Cricetidae; genus Peromyscus; species Peromyscus eremicus. The sequence continues at coordinate 51,584,795 of NC_081416.1, forward strand.
GGTTAGACCCAAATAGGTGACCTGGGGAGTGGACAGCTGAACTTTAGGAGATAGCCTGTAACCTGGGCTGGATAAGAAATTTAGGAGAGCAGAGGTGTTAGTTTGGCTAACCTGTAAGGACGGGCTACAGAGTAAAATATCATCTACATACTGTATTAGTTTAGAGCCAGGGAGAGACAGAGAAAGCAGATCAGAGGCCAGAGCCTGACCAAATATGTGTGGACTGTCCCTGAATCCCTGTGGCAGAACAGTCCAGGTCAGCTGTGTGGACAGGTGAGTGTCAGGGTCAGTCCAGATGAAAGCAAAGATATTTTGAGACTGAGGACTGAGAGGAATAGAAAAGAAGACATCTTTGAGATCTAGAACTGAGAAGTGAGAGGTTCCTGAAGGGATAGTGGACAGGAGAGTATAAGGGTTAGGCACTACAGGATGGAGGGGGACCACTGCAGAGTTAATGAGCTAGAGGTCTTGAACTAGGCGGTAGGTTCCATTAGACTTTTTAACTGCAAGTATGGGAGTGTTAAAAGGTGAAGAGGTTGGGCAGAGCAGCTTTTTCCTGAGAAGGTCAGAAATGATAGGCTTAAGTCCTCTTAGGCTCTGGAGTGAGAGAGGGTACTGAGCTTGGGTGATATAGCTGGTAGGGTCCTGTAGCTGGATAGTAATAGGCTGATGGTGCCTAGTGATAGAAGGGTTCTGGGTATCCCAGACTGGGTCTACCTGAGAGGCTGGCAAGGGAAAAGAATTGTTAGAGTCAGTAGAGTGAGTGGCTAGGAGAAGGAGGAGGGGAGCTGCTGGTGCATCTGGGGTGAGGTGAATGTGTGGAGTGAAAGAAATGGACACTCCTACCTTAGCTAGAACATCCCTTCCCATTAAAGGTACTGGGCAGCTTGGTACCACTAAGAATGTGAGTGTGAGAGGGATGCCTCTGAAAATACAATTAAGTGGTGGTGTCTGATGAGGTAGATAAGGCTGTCCCCCAACCCCGACAATAGGGAGTCGAGAAGGAGAGGTAGGCCCCCAAAACTCTCTCAGGGCAGAGTAGGTAGCTCCAGTGTCCAAAAGGAATGAGATGGGGTGCCCATTTACTTTTATTACTACCCTAGGTTCCCTGTGTGAGATGGGAGTGGCTGGAGCAGAAACTGGGCAGCATCAGTCATCACTGTAGGCCAAGACTAGAAAGTCAGCCAGAGGGTGGTCTTCGTCTGGCATTCCTATGTCACTTGGGACATTAGGACAGTCAGGTGACCAGTGACCCTTTTGGCAACATTTTGGACAAGGCCCTATTGGTGCCCTTCGTGGGGCAATGGTGCAAACCCTATGGCCTTCTTTCCCGCACTTGAAATGGACCAAACGGCTTTTGGGGAGCTGGTTGGATAGTGTTTGCCAGCATCTGGCAATTCCTTTTCTGGGCCTTCTCACCTTAAATGCTATAACTAGCACATCTGCCTGTGGGGTCAGAGGGCCATTCTCTAAACATTTAGGTTTATCCCTAATGTTGGGGAAGCTCTGTGAGACAAAGTGGGTCATTAGGAGCTGCCTGCCCTCAGGGCTGTCTGGGTCTCAGCTAGTGAACTGAAGTAGAGCCTTGGTGAGGTGCTCCGAGAAGTGAGATGGATTTTCGTCCTTATCTTGAATTATCATTTTTAGTTTTTCATAGTTTACTGGTTTTAGGACAGCCTTACGGAGGCCTGTCAGGAGACAGGTAATAAACCTATCTCTGGCTAGAGAGCCACCCTGGGTGTTATAGTCCTAGTGTAGTTCTTGGTCAGGAACCACCTCGGCTTCTGGAGGATGTGAGGGGTTAGTCTGGTGAACTTCATCTGCATGAGTCCTAGCCTGCTCCCATACCTACCTGCGCTCCTCAGGAAGTAAATTATTAGAAAGTATCATGTATATATCATGAAAGGTGAGACTATAAGATTGAGTTATATATGAAACTGTTTAATAAAGGAAGCAAAATTAGAAGTATAAGAACCCAGCTTACTTTCTATCTGAGAGAGTTCTGTGAGAGAGACTGGAACATGGACCTTAATCAGTCCATCCACACTAGCCACCTCTCAAAAAGGGAGAATAGTTTGAGAATGAGTTTAGCAATTTGAGAACTAGTGGCAGGAGGAGTGAAGGTTGGAGCCAGGGCAGGGCCTTTGGAAATGGCCACTGTCGAGGAAGAATAGGCTTTAGAGGAAGAGGAATCCAGAAGAGGAGCTGAAGGAACAGTTGCCCTAGGAGTAGGAGTGGGAGCTGGAGGTCAGATAGGTGGAGGTTCATTAGCAGGATCTAGAGTCAGAGATTCCGGAGTCAGAGAATCCTCCAGTTTAGGCATAGCTAGGAGCATATGAGCAGGAGAGAAGGAGTCCAGAAGAGACAGTTTAGCACTGAAAAAGAAGAAAGCTATGATATAGGGCAACACTTTCCATTTGCCTGTTCACTGGCAGAAATTAGACAATTCCCGTAAAATATTGGGATCTAAGGAGCCGCTCGGTGGCCATTTTTTGTTATTTTCTAAAGCATATTTGGACCATCTCTTAGTACAGAGACAGATAAGCTTAGGAATCTTTAAGTAAGGCATTAAGCTGAGAGGTTTTAAAGCCTCAAGAAGACAGGCTAAGGGAGAGGCAGGACTGATGGGGTTGGAAGCCTTATTTCCCATGTCTGCAGCAGAGATGCAGAAAAAAAACAACAACAACAAAAACCAAATGTGATCCTGAGCCAAGGCCCCAGGCATCCCTAAGTCCAAGGATGGATCTTCACCAGGCACAGGCTGCCAGATGGCTCATCAGCTGAAAAGCAGGGGCCTCGGCTGTGTGAAGCTAGGGTTCCCCAGCAATCTGGAACAGCGTCTACCGCTTTGTCAAGCCGGAAAAACGTGCTGCTCTCACACAGCCCCAGGACGCACCCAACGGCGGTGGTCCAACCGTGAGGAATATCTCAAACTGCAGATGTGGGAGATGGCTAGAAATTTAGGCCTGCGATTGGGGCCAACCGTAGCCAATAAAGACCGTGGTCGGGGGTTCCCCCAGTTTTAAGAATACTCGGTGAGATGCCGGACGCAGTGGTGTTGCATGAAGATTCATGTGGCCAGGCAAATGGACATTGTTTGGTTGCGGACAGAACAGAGTCCCTGGTTTTCAGGTTTCCAGGTGCAGAGCGCCCGGAAGTGCCCGTTTCATCATAGCACCAGATGTTGGTTATTTGCAGCACTCTTACCCTGAGAGGAAATGTCACAAAACACGACAGAATCCACTAACAAAAGTTTTTTGTTTGTTTGTTTTGGTTTTGGTTTTGGTTTTTCAAGACAGGGTTTCTCTGTGTAGCTTTGCGCCTTTCCTGGAACTCACTCTGTAGCCCAGGTTGGCCTCGAACTCACAGAGATCTGCCTGCCTCTGCCTCCCAAGTGTTGGGATTAAAGGTGTGCACCACCACCTCCTGGCAAGAGTTTTATTAAGATAAGGGAGAAAGACAGATGTGCACAGGCCTGTGGAAAAGACACATGAGTAAAGATGGAGCTGGGAATATGGTGTCGGCTTATAAAGGCTGGGCCGCACCTGTGCACACAGGCCCATGTGGCTATTCCACACATGCGCGTAGATCACATGGTTGCGCTGTGTGCTTTACACAACCACGCAAAGCCATGGGGTCCTGGTCATGCGAGACGTTTTGACCCAGAAATGGCTAGGCAGAAGTGACTAGGCCCACCAGGCATGTGCAACCATGCCCAACCGTGGGGACGTGTTGTGAATCCATATCACAGGGTTTTTCTGTGTAGAACTATATATCAGGTATGTTCTTGTCTGTTTATCATTTCTGAAAATTTAGCTTTGTTCTTTAAGTTGCTTTCTGAAATTCTTGGTTAAATTCTGTAAAGATATGACACCTGAAACAGACTGGGCTGTTAACTTATTAGATAATATGACTACTAAGGTAAAAGCTCATAAAAAATAATTTCTTACTGCTAAAGAGCCTACAAAAATTATTTTTCCACTAAATAAAATACAAATAAATTGCTTGATCGACTGTAGCTTGAGTTTTCCTGCCTGGCCCACAGTCAGGGCAAATCTCTTTCACCTGCCAGTTCCACAGCCTCTCAGACCCGACCAAGTAAACACAGAGACTTACGTTGCTTTCAAACTGTATGGCCGTGGCAGGCTTCTTGCTAACTACAGCTCAAATTAATCCATTTCCATTAATCTATACCTTGCCACATGGCTCGTGGCTTACCGGTATCTTCCCATGCTGTTTGTCATTGTGGCGGCTGGCAGTGTCTCTCTGACTCAGCCTTCCACTTCCCAGCTTTATTCTCCTCCTTGCCCCGCCTATACTTCCTGCCTAGCCAATGGCCAATCAGTGTTTTATTGATTAATTAGCAACACATTTGCCATACATCCCACAGCAATCGACACTGTTAATAGTTGACAAATTGCATTAACATGTTACTTGGGATTTATAAAAAAAGATCCTCTTTTTAAAATACCATAAAAAATACTCCATAAATATTGCCTGAAGTTACCTCTTAAAATCCTATAGAGATTGTTTTTAATGCTTTTATAGATGGATTATGTAAAAAAGACTATGCAAATAGAAGCTGGTAATAGAATTGCTCAATTACTATTGCTTCTGTTGGGGGGCCCAAAATAGCTTGACCACACAGCTGCCATGACAGGCTTAAAGGCCCAGACACAGCTTCTGGCAGGCAACACCTGGACCCAGGAAAAGCCATAAGCTGACCCCACACAGGGAGGGCCAGTATCTAAGGGGAAATACCTGACATTCTAAATATTCCTTATACCCTAGACAAATGTCAGCCAATCAGGGTCCTGAACCATGGAAATCCCCTCCCCTCAACCTCTGCTATGATAAAAACCCCACCCTTCCTAGGCTCAGGGCTCTGTGCTTGCTGAGTTGGCCAGAGAGTCCAAGCTCTGAGCTTGAAAATAAAGGCTCTTTGCTTTTAGATATGGGATTCGGTCTCCATGGTGGTCTTTTGGGGGTCCTCATGATCTGGGCATAACACTTAGGGGCTCATCTGGGATCTCCCAAGCCCACCAGGACCACTGCCCATAGAGCCTGAAGCTGGTAAGTGTCTCTAAGTGTCTGTCTGTCCTGTCTGTCTGTGTTCAGTTCTGTTTCTGTGATGTGCCTAAGTCGGATGCACCAGAGAACAGTGATCACAAGGGACTGGGAGACATTCCAGAACCCAGTAGTCGGAGTGGAGAGCCCCATATCTGTTTAATTGAGAACGGAGAGCCTCAGATCTGGACGGTATTTGGACACAAAAAGGCAAGCTTTCCTCTTGTGCCCTTGGTCTTCTGTGGTGCCTGTGTTTCTCTATATTTGTGTTTCTGACTGTGACAAATGCTATGGGACAGACTTCTCCTCTGGACTTACTCTTAACTCACTACCAAGATGTTGCCTTGTAGGTTGTAATTTTGTTCTTTTCCTGATTTACAAAAATTATAGACTCTTATTTTAGGATTTTTGAGTTGGTCAGCTGACATTTTTTCCCTGGGAAAATTGTTTGCCTTTCTGTTGGAATGTCCTGCCTATATGAATATGTGAATGTGTGAGAAATTTGGCCACAGGTATGCATGTTTTATGCTTGGGCTTATGTGTGCATTGTGACTCCTAACAGAAATTGTACATGGACAGCCTTTGGGGTTGGATGGCCAGCAGAAGGGACAGAGGATCCCTTTGGTTGAAGTAGGACAGACTAAGAGTACTCCTACCCCCATTGTGTCCTTGCTCTCTGACCAGGAGCACAGGCAGGGCCAGGCAGGGGAGCACACTGTTGTGGTGCCACACGTCAGGTAAGCGGCAGCTGGGGCAAGGACTTGGGTCACAATCAAGTGGCTGGGTGCTGGGGCAGGCCATGAGCACTGCAGGGCTGGACACAACAGGTCTGGGGCCAGGCCCCTGCACTGGGAGCCTGTGGGGAGCCAGGTGGGGCTCCCAAGACCTGCCCTGGGGGCTGCCTGCCAAACCTGACCAAGGCTTGGCTCCAAGAGCAGAATGGAATGTTACTGCCTATGGTTGCTAAGCTACGGTGGCTATGGTATAATGCTGTAGCCAGGGCTGCTTTGATCATTCAGATCCAATAGTTTCTTCACACTAGTACAGTGTTGGTGCAAATTTAAAGTTATTCTTGTTATGATATATGCATGTATTTCTGTTTGTTTAAAATATTGTAGCTATACAATGTAGTCTAAACTACTGAGGGGAACCACAAGAAAGATTTTGGTAAGAGTTTCTGTGTTAAAAGAAATAAGAGAGAAAGCAGGAGACTGGAATAATAACGAGAAGGAAAGGAAAAGAAGAATTTGTCTGAAATAAATGTCTGAGGATTCAAAGGAATGGACTGAAGGCAACATAGAAGGTTGTAGAAGGCCAGAGGGGATGTGAACTATGTTGTGGTTTCTCATACCTGCAAATACTGAATTTGAAAGTTAATTCTGGTTGGGTTTCATTTTAAAAATAGCTGATGATTCTTCACTGCAAAATATTTATGTTAAAAATGGAGATATATACGTGTGTATGTATGTGGACATGTATATGACTTGGATTTAACTCTGTATGTGTGAATGTAAGCTAGTTTTAACTGTATGTATGTGTATGTAATTTGGATCTAACTGTGCATATGTGTGCAAGTAATTGTTGTTTAGAAAAACATGTTTTAAACAGCAACCAAGTGACTTTCCTCCATCTTGGCTGGTGACATCGTGATGTAGGCAGCCACATGGTTTTTATAACCTTCTACTAAGGTTACAAAAAAATCTATCTACAAAAGCTAACTTAGAGATTTACACGTAAGTACTTATGTCTTTGCCAAGTGTTCAACAGCAAGCTTCTAGAGAATTTAAATAGATGGCTACATGTGTTTCATAAATAAGGTATTTGATAAATATTAAAGCTATACCTCAATGCTTTTATACACAAGAATGTACCTTGCTCTGACAGCTAAACTTTGTACTATAAGAGTCACCCAGGTGATAGTCACCAGAAACTGAAATGTTCATTTCTTGTGATGCAGCAAGACAATGACCTAGGCAAAGGGCTTGGAATAGCTTCTGACTCCATGAGTCTTGACCTTTTGGGAGTTAAAAAAGATTTAAAGGGGTAGCCTAGGATCACCTGTATGTCAGATGTTTGCATTGAGATTCATAACAATGGTTAAACTGTAGTGATGAAATAGCAATGGGAAAAATTTTATAATGGGGAGCTACCATAACATGGGGAACTATGTTGAAAGGTCAAGGCCTTGGAGAATGTTTTTCCTTACTCAAGGTCGATTCAGGCTTAAGAATGTATGTCTAGTCTCTTTGCTAAATTTGTTAAATTTAAGCTATTTGTATAAACTGAGTCATGTAAAGTTTTCTATTGATACTAAAAGGAGCTTCAATTGAGAAATTGTTTCTAAGGCTCATACTTAACAGAGATAAAACTACAAAGTTTCTTTCCCAAGGTCAGGCCTTTAGATAAAGCTCCCATTCCCTCAGGGGCTTGGAGAAAGTTCCTGCTTGCTAAAAAGGGAGTCACCCTCTTTATCTTTGGTAAAAGGAACTTAGGGCCCTTCCATTAACATATGGCTATTTTGTTTTGTTTTCTTTACTGAACCAGTATTTGATACTAGAAGAGCTTCAATTCAAAATAATTGTTTTTAAGGCTACTTATTGTAGACTGTTAGTGAACACAAGTAAATAGTCAGTCGTCTTATAAATAATCAAGTTCTTTAATTGTAGTCATGCTAAGTACTGATGTAATTAATTACAGGGATAAGCTTTACTTAGTCCCTGGTATATGTTTTTAGGGTTGAGCTTAAAACAAGTAACTAGAAACAAAGTTTGTCTATTCAGACATACCTGGACAGTTCTCATACTTCAGAGATCTGCAGAATATGGCATTTAAAATGTTGATCTAAAAGCTTATTATATCAGACAGACTCCCAGATTCTGGCAGTGACCCAAGATCTCCAAAGAAGATTATGGAGCACCACAATGTCTGCAACTGGATTATGGCAATGCTGACCACAGGGCAAGATGCCCTAATGCAACACCTGCCACCAGGACCCAGCCCAGACTGTGGGCAAGCAGCAGGACACTGGAGAATTGATTGTACCCCTTTTGCCTAGACAAAGTTAGATCAGTCTTCCCCATGTCCTCTTCTACAGGAAAAACTCTCCCTTATGGGCCTGATGGCCAAAGAAGATTGATGCTGTTCTGATACTTGTGCCTCCAACGCAATGGAGACCTGGGTATGGACTGGTCCCTGTCATAGAATTAGAACCTGCTTAGTCTGCACTCAAATTTATCCTTCTCAAATCTCTGATAGTACTGGTGGTTAGGCTAGCTATAACTTTGTCATCATGGCAGCATCAGACAACCAGATCCTTTCACAAGGCTATAGCCAACTTGTTAGCTCATTTTTAAGAAAATGTTCTAAGATATGAAAGTTTAAATAAGTCATGAAGGTTTAAATATGGGTCTAAAAAAAAGAAAAAAAGGTCTGAGGATATGAAAGCTTATAAGCTTTGAGGATCTCAGAAAATGATTTAAGATCTGAATGCAAGTATTAAAGACTTAAATAAATATTTAAATAATGAGAAATGTATCAGATTGCTCTCCCCTTCTATGATATGAAAGTTCAGAACTTAACGTTTATTAGAGTTCTGATAAGCTGGTAGAGCAATGACTGCTTACTGTTCAGTCACAAGCTCAACATTTTAGAATTATTTTATCATCTAAATATAAACTTAAAAGTGCTTCTCATCAAGCCATAAAAAAATTCTCTGTCCAATTCATAGCTGGCTTTCTGAACAGAAGGAAAATGGACATGCTTTTAATTCAAATCTGTAGTTATTGCTAGAACTCATGCCTGACATTCTAAACATCCCCTGTACCCCTAGACAAATGACAGCCAATCAGGGTCCTGAACCCTGGAAATTTCCTCACCCCAACCTCTGTTATGATAAAAAACCCCACCCTGCCTGGGCTCAGGGCTCTCTGCTCTCACTGCTGCATTGGACAGAGAGTCCAAGCTCCAAGCTTGAAAATAAAGGCTCTTTGCTTTTACATATGTGATTCAACCTCCATGGTTGTCTTTTGTGTGTCCCCATGATTTGTGCATAATACTTCCATATCTTAAAGATATAGCAGCTCCAATTATAGGACAGGAGGTTTTAGAAATATGAGGAAAAAAGATACTTTGGCAAATGATCATCAATGATGAAAGGCCTAAAATAAAAATTAAACTAAATGGGATTGAGATTGAAAGATTATTAGATTCTGGTGCTGATATATCTATAATTTCACAAGAATTCTGGGATCCCAACTGGACTTTACAAGAAGTCTCCACTCGATTTATAGGCATTGGAACCTTATCTCAGATAAAACAGAACATAGAGTGGATTAAATGTATAGGGCCTGAATGACAGATAAGGATGTTAAAGCCTTATGTGGCTGATATAGCCATGAATTTATGAAGGAGAGATTTGTTACAACAATGGGGAGTTCAAATTTATATTCCTACAATTTCAGAAACAGTTTATAAAATGATGTTAAAAATGGGGTATGTTCCTGGAAAAGGTACTAAAAAAAATAGTCAAGGAAATTCATAGGCAGTACAGGTTGTCAAACAGCAGGATAAAATAGGAATTGGCTATCCAAATTTGGAGCAGGGGCCAGTGCTGGTAATTCAACTGCTCTGCCTTTAAAATGGCTAACTAATAAGCCTGCATGGATGGAGCAATGGCCCTTAACTAAAGAAAAATTACAGGAGCTTAAACAACTAGTAAAAGAACAGTTAGATGCTAAGCACATAGAGGAAACCACTAGTCCTTGGAATTCTCCTATATTTGTAATAATGAAGAAATCTGAAAAATGAGAATGTTGACTGATTTAAGAATGATAAATAAGATAATTCAACCATGGGATCTTTACAGCCTGGAATTCTTTTACCTTTTTTTATTACCTAAAGATTGGCCTATTATAGTTATTGATTTACAAGATTGCTTCTTTACTATTCCTTTACAAAAACAGTATAGAGAAAATTTTGCTTTTATAGTTCCTACTTATAATAATGTTCAACTAGCAAAAATGATATCATTGGGATGTTCTTTCCCATTGGAATGTTAAATAGCCCAACTTTATGTCAATATTTTGTACATCAATCAATTATTTATCATTATATAAATGATATTTTATTGGCTGCTTCTAATACAGATACCTTAGAAAAAATGTTTGATGTGGTACAGAAAATTTTACCCTGTTGGGGATTACAAATTTCTCCTGAAAAATAAAAAGAGGAGATTCTCTTAGTTATTTAGGATTTAAACTAAGTAAACAGAATTCAGCTGCAAAAGGTACAGATTAGGAGAGATCAATTATTGATTTTCAAAACTTATTGGGTGATATTAATTGGTTGCATCCTACATTGGATTGTCTACTCAAGAATAAAGTAATTTGTTTCAAATTTTGCAAGGTGACTCAGATTTAAACAGTCCAAGACAATTAACAGCTAAGGCTAAAAGGGAATTAGCTCAAGTAGAACAAAAATTACAAAATGTTTCCAGGCGGTGGTGGTGCATGCCTTTAATCTGAGCACTCCAGAGGCAGAGGGAGGTGGATCTGTGTGAGTTCAAGGCCAGCCTGGTCTACAGAGCAAGTTCCAGGACAGGCTCCAAAGCTACACAGAGAAACCCTGTCTTGAAAAACAAAATAACATAAAACAAAAACAACAATATGTCTATGTGGATTGATTAGATCTCACAACTAAATGTATTTTAATAATTGTACTTTCCAGTCATTCTCCTACTGGACTCATTATGCAGAGGGAGATAATATTTTGGAATGGATTTTCCTAGCTCACAAACAGAGTAAAAAGTTAAAGACCTATATAGAAAAAGTTTCTAAATTAGTCATAAAGGGAAGAATAAGACTTCGTCAGTTGTCAGGAATGGATCCAGCTGAGATTGTAGTACCTTACACTTATGCTGACATTGTACAATTGTTGGTGATTAATGATGATTGGCAAAGAGCTTGTAGTAATTTCTTAGGGGAAATTTTAACAACAAATATCCAAAAAGTAAGTGATTTCAATTTATAAAAATAACTGAGTAGAGTTTTAACCCCCTTGGTGAAAAGACCACCTATTTCTAGGGCTCTTACATTTTATACTGATGCAAATAAATTAGGAATGGCTGGTTATAAAGCAGGAAACATCAGTAAGGTACTTCAGTGTTCATATGCTTCAGTTAAAAAATCAGAGTTATATGCCATTCTGATGGTTCTATTAGACTTTAATGAATCTCTCAATATAATTACTGATTCTCAATATGCAGAAAGGGTTGTATTACATACAAAAACTGCTGAACTTACTCCTGATAATTCAGAATTAACTTTATTATTTGTACAACTACAACAGGCAATCCAAGAAAGGACTTGCCCACTTTATCTTACCCATATTAGACCTCATACTGGGTTGCCTGGACCATTAGCAAAAGGAAACAAAGAATTTGATCAATTACTGATAGGAAATATGTTGGAAGCCTCAGAATTTCATAAGAAACATCATGTTAATAGTAGGGGCTTAAAGAAAAAAATTTCCATTATTTGGCAACACGCTATGGAAATTATAAAAAACTGTCCTGTTTATTCCTTGTATAATCAAGTTTCTTTACTTGCAGGAACTAATCCTGAAGGTACACAAAGAAATGAAATTTGACAAGTGGATATATTTCATCTAGCAGAATTAGGAAAATTAAAATATATTAATCATATTATTGATACATGCTCTGGATTTCAATAGGCATCCACCTTAAGTTCTGAAAAGGCTGATTCTATAATTACACGTTTATTAGAAATAATGGCTGTAATGGGCGTACTGATACAAATTAAAACTGATAATGCCCCAGATTATGTTTCCAGTAAAATGAAACATTTTTTTGGCATTACAACACAAAACACATTACAGGGATACCATATACTACAGGACAAGTAATTGTTGAAAGATCTAATCATACTCTAAAGGAGATGCTTGTTAAACAAAAAGGGGATATAAGTACCCCCAGGGATAGACTACATAATGCTTTACTAGCCTTAAAGTAACACTAAAGAAACAGGAACAACAGCTGCTGAAAGACATTGGATTGTGGACAAAACTGCTGAATTGGGTCAGCCAATATATTATAAAGATTTTTTAACTTGTTTATGGATCCCAGGAAAAGTGTTAAGATGGGATTAAGGGTATGCTTATGTTTCCACAGGAGATAAAAAAAAATTGTGAATCCCATCAAAATTGATAAAAATCTGGCATGAGCAAGAGGAATCTCTTGGATGCTTTGGCTGTGGAGATGCCTCTGCAAAAGAAAAAACACATAAGGCCTTTGGAGCACAGTGCTAATCCTCCCACCTGGGGACAGCTCAAGAATTTGTGTGACAAAGGAAACTATAATTTGAATGACTCAGAAACCTTTGAGTGCTACAAATCTGTCCTTGCCATGCTATTGGTGGTAACCATGCAGGTAATGGGGACTGATCATAATTACTGGGTCTTTATTCCTAATCCTCCAATAAATTTAGCAGTAAGTTGGGGAGAGATGGATATTCCTGTGGTGGTTAATGAATCTTCTTGGCTACCTGGTCCTTATGGCAACTGAAGACCTGCTCAGCCAATGGAGAAGCATAAAGAGTTTAAAAATTACACTGTGGTGCATGCCAGGTGGATCTCTGTGAGTTCAAGGCCAGCCTGGTCTACAGAGTGAGATCCAGGACAGGCTCCAAACCTACACAGAGAAACCCTGTCAAGAAAAAAAAATTATACTGTGGGAGTACAAAGAATTCCTATTTGTGTGGAAAATGGAATTCAATGTCTAAATATAATATTTCAAGTGTGGCTATCTATAGTCAATACTGTTAGGATTCTGCCACTCCAGCTGTATGACCACACATGCGCAGTTCAATAGCTAAGCAAGGGGTCTGACGTCTTATGTCATCAGTGCACTGTGTGATTGCGCAAATGTGTGTAGTGTGGTCATGCAATCAACGCATGTGTGGCATAGCTCCGTAAGCCCACTTGTGCATGTGCAAGAGAATCCTTAAAAAGCTGGGCACAGGCTCCTCCCTTCTCTTTTGCTCTCCACCCCCCAACCCCACTCTCTCTCTCCCTCATGTGTCTCTGCCCCAGGCCTGGCCATGCTCTTTTCTGTCCACCCCCTTCCTCCTAATAAAGCTCCTGTACTGGCTTTTGTCGTGCCTCTGACCTTTCCTTGCACAGTAACCAGTGCCACATAGTTTTTAAAACCAACAAATACTACCCAAGATTATCATAATAAGTTTTATATGCTTCATGCATCTGGTTTTAAAGAATAGGAGATTAATGCTACTGATTCCATAAATCTACCATTTTGTGAGATAAGGGTTACCAACAAGGAATCTGACTGAGTGCATTGGCAACAATGTAGGAGAAACCCCGAGTGCTAATTAATATCTCCCATGGAGACATCATTGATTGGAGCCCTTATGGCTCCCCTCAAGGAAAATATTCTCACTCAATTAAGATGGAAGTGGTACAGTTTGAATGGAACTGTAGAAATTAGTTCTTCTGTTAATGAACCTATCCAATGGCATGGAATTGGAATGTCAAGTCCTCTCCTACAATTTGGAAATTCAAATTCAGACTAACTTGGGGAAATTAACAAGTGCCTTCCACCCTCTTAAAGCATGGGAAGGAAAGTTAAATATTAAAGATGATAAGTATACTTTGTCTTTTAGACTAAACCAAAGCCATCCTTTTATGGCATGTGTACCATTACCTTACTTGCTACTAAAGGGGCCTATACAATGATACCCTAATAATTACAGCATCACTTGTGAATGCTGTACACTTCATACCTGTGTTAATTCTAGTGTGTCTTTAAACTTAACCTCTAAAAGTTTACACATTTTTAGAGCAAGTCCAGCAAAAGTTGTCAAGGCCATGGCAAGACTCACCTGTAATGATCCTGACACAGAAGCTTGCTGAAAGAATATTAGGAAGAACACATCGAATGGTTGGACTGATTATTGCTGGTATTATGGGAATTATTGCATTGACTGCTACGGCTGCAACAGCCAGAGTCGCCCTTTATAAAGAAATTCAAACTGCTAAGTTCATTAGAGACTGGCATAAGCATTCTACAGAACTTTGAACTGCACAAAATAAAATAGATAATGAGACAGTAAATGAATTAGCTGATTTGAGACAAGCTGTTATATTGTTGGGAGATCAGTTAGAAATATTGAAGGAGCCGGGCGGTGGTGGCGCACGCCTTTAATCCCAGCACTCGGGAGGCAGAGCCAGGCGGATCTCTGTGAGTTCAAGGCCAGCCTGGGCTACCAAGTGAGTTCCAGGAAAGGCGCAAAGCTACACAGAGAAACCCTGTCTTGAAAAACCAAAAAAAAAAAAAAAAAAAAAAAAAAAAAAGAAATATTGAAGGAGCAGATAAAATTAAAATGTGATTGGAATGTTACATCTTACTTTATTACACCTTTAAAGTTCAATGAAAGCAAGTAGGACTGGGAAAAGGATAAGATGCATTTGATGGGTCACCCTAATTCTTCTTAAATGATTTATGATCTACAGCAAGAAATTAAGGAAACTTTTACAAAAAAGTTACCTGATATGACAGGAGCAGATGTTATGGAGAGCCTTGCAGATACGATAGCCTCATTCAAACCTGTGAATCACTTTAATAGATTTATTGTTTTAGCCAGTGTTACTCTTGTGCTAGCGATAGTAACCTTATTGGTTTAAAAATGTGTTTTGACTTACATGAGATTGTAAAACAGAAAGACAGAGAAAAGGCTGTATTTGCTGTATATAATCTCCAAAATAATTAATTGTTGCATATAAAAAAGGGAGATATGTTGGGGGAATTCCTGCAGAGTTACAGCTGGTTTGATTCTGGGAGTGTTGGCACCTAGCCTTAATCTACCTTTTGTGATTGCTACCTTTTGTCTCCCAGTACCTTCTATGTGAATTTTGTCTGGAAGTTTTCTAAAGGTGCAAACTTGGTTGAGGAACAACCCAGAAAACCGAATGCCTCTGGCTAAATTCTCCCTCGTATCTGTAATAAAACCCTTCTCCTCAACCATACCTAGAAACAGTCATTGTTGTGGGGTATTCACCAGAGAAGACTGCCTGGACATGGGTTTAAGCCAATAGAATGTCTTTATTAGCTGGCCAGTTACCACACTGTGTATTCAGGATCTGTATAGCACTGAGCCTTTCTCAGGGTGAGCTTTAAATACAAAAACCATGTTCTGGGTGGACATACTTCAGTTAACAAGAACAGTTAGCCAGAAGCAGAACTACAGAAGCTAAAAAGCAAAGTTAGTACATTTAGACTTCCCCAGAACTATGGACTTTGATGGATTAGGCCTTTGTTTTCATTTTGGCAGGTGGTTCTGTCTGCATGCTAAGTTTTACAGCCTGAATGCCATTTTCATCATGGAGTCAGTTGTGCTAAGATCTGGGGGCCTCTTAAGGTCTGGGGCCCTGTTACAGTCATGTTCTCACTTTCATTCATAAGGGACTGGGTAGGACAGATAGATCTTGTCAGGAAAGGGAAATAGCATAGATGGTTTTGGGTGGATGGGGGGCTGGAACGGGAGCATCAAGTGAGAAGAAGGAGGAGAGAAGGTGACAAGAGAGGGAATACAGGGAGAGACAGCTAGAATTAAGGGTCATTTGAGGGTAATATGGAAACCTAATACAGTAGAAGCTTCCTAAAATATATCTATATATGAAGGCAATCTAAATGAAATCACCAAATAATGGGGGCTACAGAGCTACCAGCCATCTCTTGTCACCAAATGAAGCCTCTAGTACTGGGATTGGATCAGGTCTAATTGAGTTGTTGGCCAAAGGGGTCTCACAGGAATCCCAAAACAACCGAGGCTCTTGCCAAGACTGTAGGTTGCTCTCCACAAACTGAAGGCCCCATTGCTGAAGACAACACCTCCACAACTCGCTGAACATGGAGACGTTGAGAAGTAGAAGCTGGTGCCAACGAGAGCCTTCACCCATATATCCTAACAGGATGTTACCAAAAGAAACATTAACACCAACATAGCCACAAACTGATGGACCAGCCTGACTCCATCTTAAGGTTAGAGGCCATCTTAACTGGGTGGTGGTGGTGCACTCCTTTAATCCCAGCACTTGGGAGACAAAGGCAGGAAGATGTCTGAGTTCTGATCTACAGAGCAAGTTCCAGGAAAGGTAAGGATACATAGAGAAACCCTTCTCTCAGAGACCTCCTGTAGTAGTACTTTCTCATTGGGACCACCATTCCACAAATAATGACACAGAGACTTATTATTAATTATGAAAGCTTGGCCTTTGGCTTCGGCTTGTTTCAACTAGCTTTTTTTTTTTTTATAAGACAGGTTTCTCTGTATAACAGTCCTGACTGTTCTGGCGCTTGCTTTGAGATCAGGCTGGCCTCGAAGTCACTGAGATCCACCACCCTCTGCCTCCCAAGTACTGGGATTAAAGGCATGTACCACTACCACCCAGCTTCAACTAGCTCTTATAACTTAATTAACCCATATTTTTAAATCTATATTCTGCTCCATAGCTCATTACCTCATCTCCATACCACATGCCCAGCTCTCCTTGCCTACCTATTGACCATTAAGCTCCTTATTAAACCAATCACAAAAATATAACTTCATACAATGTACAAATATCCCACAGCAACACCCCCCACTTCCGTCTCCTTCCAAAGATTAGAAGCCATCTTGTTACAATGTCAAAATAAGTTCATTCCTGCTTTCTATAAAACTTGGGTTTGACCCCATTTTCTAGAACTTGACATGTTCCATACCCTATTTCCTGACCTCTACTCTGATAAGATCCTCTGGAAATCCCCCTAGTCTTGTAGTTCTTGAGCTATATAAATCCCATATGCTCATGTGTTTGATGCTGTTCTTTCAAATTCTGCTTTAGGGAAATATCCCTGTTTGACAGAAAATAAAGCTTGCTTAACTCAACTAAAAGAATTTGGGTAATGATCTTTACTCTTGTTTGGTGGGATTAACAAACCCTTTGATCTACAGTGATGTCCTGCATGCCAGATATGCTGGGGCAATGGTGGCACAAAGCTTGTGGGAGTAACAAACCAATATATGATGTAACTTAAGGCCCACTCCACAAGATCGAACCCATACCTGACATTGCCTGGGTGACCAAGAATCTGTGACTAGATAGCCCAGGGACCTAGGGTTAAGCCAAATGTTACTGTTCCAGTAAAAGAACATAGCAATAAAATGATTCCTAATGACATTCTCCTATACTTTTAGATCAGTGCCTTACTTAGCCATCATTAGAGAAGCTTCCTCCTACAGCAAATGAGAACAAATACAGAGACCCACAGCCAGATATTATGCAGAGTGAGAGACCTTGTAATACTCAGCTCTAAATGGGATGTCTTCATCAAGTCCCTCCCCTCAGGGCTCAGGGAACCCTGTGGAAGAGGAGGCAGAAAAGAATGTAAGAGCCAGAGGGGATGGAGGACACCAAGAAAACACAGCTCACTAAATCAACATGTTCAAAGCTCATATGAACTCAGAGACTAAGACAGCATGCACAGGCCTTGCACAAATCTGCATCAGGCCCTTTTGTTAGGGTCCAGAACACCACACAAAACAAAGACCACCACTCATATATGCAATCAGCAAGAATGACGTTTATTCCAGCATGCTGGGGTCAGCCAGCCAGACAACAAAATGGCCGCGACCCCCAGAGAAGTTCCTAGGCTCCTTTTATACCCAACCAGGAGGTCATCCTAAACATGATTGGCCAAGCGAGCAGCAGCCCCATTAATATGTTTCTGATTGTCTGGGGCTGTAACTGCTGAAACATGCCTAGTATGCTATATCTCCCCCACCTGCCAAAATGGAAACTGAAACAAAAACAGAAACTAAGACCTAAACAAGAACTGAAACTTAACTAAAACTCAGGCCTAGTAGAGGCTAGGTCCATGAGAAGCCTAGCCATGGTGCTGCTGTGGCCCCTTCCTTTGTGTACATGTTATAGCTTCCAGTTTAGTATTTTTATGGGATTCCTGAGTGTATGAACAAGTGGGTCTCTTGGGCTCTTTTATTTCTGTTTGTCTTGTCCAATTCTGATGTGTTAGGTTTGGTGTTATCATATTTTATTATGTCTTTGGTTTTTTTTTTTTTTGTAATTGTTGAGTTTTGTTTTTGTTTTTGTTTTTTGTTTTTCCAAGACATGCTGTGGGATGGTCTGTATGTCAAATCTGTTGCTCTGATTGGTCAATAAATAAAACACTGATTGGTCAGTGGCCAGGCAGGAAGTATAGGCGGGACTAACAGAGAGGAGAATTGAGAGAACAGGAAGCTGGGTGAGGGAGACACTGCCAGCCGCCACCATGACAAGAAGCATGTGAAGATGCTGGTAAGCCACGAGCCACATGGCAAGGTATAGATTTATAGAAATGGATTAATTTAAGATATAAGAACAGTTAACAAGAAGCCTGCCACGGCCGTACAGTTTATAAGCAATATAAGTCTCTGTGCTTACTTGGTTGGGTTTGAGCGGCTGTGGGACTGGTGGGTGACAAAGATTTGTCCTGACTGTGGGCAAGGCAGGAAAACTCTAGCTACAAAGACAGGGTGTGTCTATGTAGTTTCGGCGCCTGTCCTGGATCTTGCTCTGTAGACCAGGCTGGCCTGGAACTCACAGAGATCCGCCTGGCTGGGATTAAAGGTGTGAGCCACCACCGACCGGCTTGTTTTCTTTTTTTTAAGGATTTATTTATTATTTATTTATTTATATGTACAGTGTTCTGCCTGCATGTATGCATACAGGCCAGAAGAAAGCACCAGATCTCATTATAGTTGGTTGTTAGCCACCATGTAGTTGCTGGGAACTGAACTCAGGACCTCTGGAAAAGCAGCCAGTGCTCTTAACTTCTGAGCCATCTCTCCAGCCCGCCTGTTTGCCTTCTAATGAGAGACAGAAAAGGAGTGTCTCAGCCGGCCGGGCAGTGGTGGCGCACGCCTTTAATCCCAGCACTCGGGAGGCAGAGGCAGAAGGGAAACTGTAATCAGGATATATTACATGAGGGGAAAAAATCTATTTTCAATAAAAGGAAAAACAATTTTCAAAAAACAAACAAAACCCTTCTTCATCTGTTCATGAACATTCATAGTTTCTACCACCTTTTGGCTACTGAGAATGATTCTATAAAGAAAGTGGAGGTGTAAGTATCTTGGAGGCTTAAGTGTTTTCTTCACAGGTGGTGACAACCCTCAAGGCATACTTTACTGATATATGTGGCTAGAGAATTCTGTTGGGCGTGGCTGTCCAACCTGGAGTGTATTTAGCAAATACTTCCGGGTGACAATCGCTGCTCTAAGGAAACACTCGGTGAGATTTGCAATGCGTTTCTTTTTATTTTTCTTTTTACTTCTCAAAAATAGCAGAGGTCACAAAGCTGTAATTCCGAAAGCAGAATTCTGGATTTGAGACCAGCGAAGTGGCTGGCCCGAACTTAAATCGGCGTCCGGCCATAACCAAGCCCGTCTTCGCAATGCACGCTGGGACTTGTGGTTCCGAGCTTCACTCGCTTACAAGACCAAGAAACCACTTCCTCACTTCTTTGAGTGCCGGGGCTTCCGGAAGTTGGGGCGTGTTAAAAGCGTCTACGTTCTTTCTCCCGCCTCTTAGTCCCACAGATTGACAGCACTGGCAGCCAACAGATAACCGGACTTGTGTAACCTGTTACATGATTGGTTCGGAGTTTTGTAACCGCCCAGACAAACTTGGGGAGAATTGGCTAGCCACAGTTTTGAAAATTCGCCCGCGCTCACCGCCCCGTTGGTCGTCTGGCTGCGGCGAGCCCTGAAGACCCAGAGTCCAGAGGGTCGGGCTTTGTGGCGAGCCTTATCTGCGGAGGCCGTGGTCTGGAATCGGAGTATTCGGGGCAGACGCGGCGCCGCCCGGTGAGTGAGTGCAAGCGGCCGGCGTGGCGGGGTCGCGGTGTTCGGCATCTGGTCTTGTCCGCTTCTCTGCCCAGGCCCCTCACCCTCGTCCTTGTTTCCTGTGGATGTGGGGTCAAATGGTGCTGGGCTTGGAGGTGACCTCCACTCCCGTGCATCTGCTCCCTGGGATCTGAGAATGACCTGTCCCCTCCCCCACGCGGGGCCTAACACCTACTTCGCAGCCTAGGCTGCTCTGTGGACCGGGATCTGAGTCTCCACACCGTAACGGCTGCTCAGCTTCTCACACCCCAGCTGAGCAGCATTTTTAAACTGTCCCAGGTCCGGAGGCCGATCCTGCCTCTTATTATTTTGTCATCCCCACAAGCGTAGTCTGTCAGCAGCGCAGTTCCATCCAGCCTCCTGCGGCCCAGGGTCAGGACTGTGCCGTTCTAAGCTTGTAGGTAGTGTCCAGGAGGCCTGTAGCTAGTGGTCAAGAGCTGTTTAAATCCAGGCTCCGCCTCCCGATTTACTGGGTGACTTTGACTTAGACTTCTTGTCACTTTATTTGTGCATGGGTATCCTGGAAAATGTGGCAAGAAGGAAGTGAGAGGGTCCCTGTCCCGAAGTAGGACTCTGAATGAGAGAGCAACTATAGTGATCGATCTTCATGCTTGGAGGTGTGTGGAGAGAGGTGCTTCGTTCACTTCCTGCACCCTTAGAAGAGAATGTAGTGGAGGCGCTAGTCTGATGAACGGCACGGAAGAAGTATTTATGGAAAGCAAGTGGACCTCCCTTCTCCCTTGGTGGGATTTGGGTGCTCTGGTTCTTTCATGGGCTGAATGAAGGTGAAGTTCCCCAGGAGTCTGATTCTTGTTACACTTCTCCTTTCTCATGGCCACCTCTTCTAACTTTGAGCGAGGACTTGCTAGAAAGCACATTTCCCCATGGAAGAAGTGTGTTTTGGGACTTGGTGAGAGAAGCTGTCGCTCAAGTTGGCAGTTTGAACAAATGCTTCGTAAAGTTACCCACTTGTTGCTTTCTGTAGCTCCTCCGCAAACCTTTGGTGTCCCTGAACAGCTTTCTCTTTGCTGACCTTGAACTGAAGTCTAGGACTTTTCCAGGGCTAGTGCAGAGGGATGGGGAGACTCAGGGGTGGCAATGGAAAGGCCATACTCAAGATTAACTGGCTGCACAGTTAATGCTTTTTGGTTTTGCCCTAGTTAGTGCTGCCCTTGGCAGTTAGCTCAGGGGCTTTGGGTGTGTATTGGCCTGTCCTAACCTGTGCCTAGTGAGTTACTCACTGAGTGTCCCTGTATGTGATAGTGATGGTAAGGGAAGCTTCAGGATTAGTTGATGGATGGATTAATTCATTCCACAAGTGCCAGACATCTGGAGGGCTACACACTTTCTTGTTGATGAGCAAGACTAACAGCTTGCCCGAGTTACTCACTGAGTGTCCCTGTGTGTGATGGTGATGGTAAGGGAAGCTTCAGGATTAGTTGATGGATGGATTAATTCATTCCACAAGTGCCAGACATCTGGAGGGCTACACACTTTCTTGTTGATGAGCAGGACTAACAGCCTGCCCTCGGAGAGCAATGCTTAGTAGGTTGAGAGCAGCAGTAGGCACACACACTCACTCACTCAGTTGCTGGGCACATAACTGGAATCTGTGTGTGTGTGATCTTGGCCTGGGTTGGAGGTCTGGCCCTCCCAGAGGATCTAGGAGCTAAGTGAAAAAGCTATACAAAACAGGAGACAGAGTTCCTAGAAGGCAGAACTTGTTTGAAGAACAAAGGGGTAGTGTACCCCACAAATCAAACCGGAGATCTTTAAAGGAAAACTTGCAAGGCTGCAGCATATTGTGCCATTAAGTTTCAGAAGGATCAGGGAGATCAGAAATGTAGCCTGGTATGTATAGACAGGTTTGTTTTCCTGAAGACAACACTTTGCTTATTCACTCACCCCTCTCTCTCTCATCTCTTTATAGGGCATTTTAACTCTAGGGAGGGGATTGTGGGGTTTCTTTGGAGAGCATGTCTGTGGACCCCTCATTTCTTAGCATTCACCATCATTCTCAGCTCTACTCTCTATTTACTTGTTTGTGTGTCTGTATGTGTGCATGTTGTGTGACAAAACTTTACCTGGGGACAGGCAACACCCCAGGGTTTACCCTAGGTAGGGAACCCACAGCAGACCACCAAAGACGGATACCACCAAAGTCTAACTTGGTGAACCAGTGAGTTTTATTGGGGTTATTTACAGGAGCAGAAATGACTCAGAGATAGCCTCATCACCAAGGCCCACCCCAGCATGGGTGACAGCTTTCAAAAACTGGGAAACCTGCAGTACACTGCACAGTCTGAAGCCAGCTCAACAGGTAGAGAGTGTCCTTTCCAAGTGACTCAGTCAGTCTAGACCTCATCCAGGAAGCTTGGCTGGTTTCTGCTTCTTGCAGCTCAGCTCTGCTTGTCTGAGAGGAACTCTGAGCTTTTATTGTTTAGTCTGGAAAGGAGAGGTGAGGAGAGGCCTGGTGAATCTGGTCAGTTTCAGGCACTTCCTGGAGCTATTTTGAGTTGTTGACTGTCGTTGCTTTGGGGGATCCAGCCTCCAGATAGCTCAGGGCTCAAAGGGAAGTCCACAGCTGCACGTTCTAGACTTTTCTATCTGAGGGGGTTAGGGAAAAAGACACTTACAGACCCTTGATGGTTTCCTTCAGACCTTTTCTTTATTCTTTGCATTCTCTGTTCTTCATTTTCCTGGTGATTTCCTTCTAACTCTCATTCTTGATGTTTTCCTTCCAGCCTATTTTAACTCTCTCTAGCTCTCTCTATTCTTTCCCTTACAGCTCATATACCCTAGCAAAATCTTTCAGGCAATATAAAAACTACAATGTGGTTACATTCTGTTTTTCAAGTGAATGATTAAAATTAATACACAACAAACAGTAAAAACAGCATGTTTTCCATATCCCTTATATGATTAAATGTTTTATGTATTACCGGTGAAAAACAGATTATCCCAAGAACCTATGTGCATTCATACCCAAGCAACTTGTTATAGATTACCCATATGGGCAAGCAAAATATTCTTAGTCAGGTCTTTTACTGGCAGGCTGCATTTTGCAGTTACAAAGAAAGGGCAAATTAATTTATTACTTATTTTGAAAGATAATCTTATAAGGAATCTTAAAGGAATCACAAACCTAAACTTTTATATATGAAAAAGAGTCAGTCAGCTCTACTTTAAATCTTTAGGGTACGTACCCACTCATCAATAGTTTTTTATATCAGGAGATTGAGGGCAAAAATGGGTACATCTTAGTTTCAGTTATTTTCAAAGTTTTGTTTCAGCTGTGTTGCACTCCAAAACCTGTGAACACATCTCCCAACATTAAGGTTAAAAGAATTTAAGCTAGCTGGACTACTGGGACTCAATTGTTTTCTTAATCATTAACCTAAGCCACAGTCTATAAAGCTCCTTAATAGAAACTCATGTGTTCTAGCTGTATAACACTTCCTTGTATTTATTTTTATTCATCAAAACTCTGTATAAACTAACATTATTATCAATTAGATAGGACAGCTTAGGAAGAAACCATCTTCATAATAATCTACAGGTAAAAATACCCAGGATAACAGGATGTTTCCATGAGATAAACACACTACATTACAGGCAGTAGGGATCTCCCCACACCCAATCACACTATGCCAGATACCAGAGAAAGATGGCAGCAGCAAGCATGTAAAGACACAGCAGAAGCAAAAGACATAGCAGGATCCGTGGTCTCGGGGCCTTGCCTGACCAAGATTCACCCATCAGAGTTTGCTCCTGGTGGGCTGATACCTTGGACTTCAGTTGCCACCTGCTGCTCCTCTGACGTGGCCACTGGCAGTTGACCTTCCTTTTTAAGGAGGCTCCTTGCAGATGGAATGGTTCAATCTGGGAGGACACTGTTACACAATCGTGCAGATGTGGCATAGCTTATGTAGAGGCCAGAGGGCATCTTGTAGGAGTTATTTCTCTCCTACCATGTGGGTCCCAGGGATTGAACTCAGGTCATCAGGTATGGTGATAAGTCCCTTAATCTGCTGAGTTGTCCTGCTAGCCCTCCACTGTCATTTTAAATAGGCAGTTGGATTTGATGTCTTGATGGTCTGGTATCTGGGGTCAACACAGGATGGCCATGTCTTAGTCCCCATCCATGAGAAGTGAGAGGAAAGCCCACAAGAAAGTAAACAGTTCTGTATTTGGGTAAAGAGAGAGAGTATGGGGTTGGGGGTGGGTGTTTCCCCTTGATCCAAAAGACCATTTGTAAAGTTTATATCAGAATTAAAGTGTGGGCCTATAGAAACAGTCATGCTCTGTGTTGTGTTGTCAAGAGAATGGGGTTAATGTAACATCACTTCTTTTCATGAGATGAGGCCATTGGGTTGGCGTTTGGAACTCTGCAATGGCAAGAGGCTCTGTATTGGGAGATGCATGGGTTTAGGCACAGAGTATTCTGTTTGATTTTTGGGTCTGGTAGACTTTCCCTGGAAAAGGTCCTGGTTCCTAGCCTTGAATCCTTATGCTTTTTGTCTCTACCTTCACCAGACAGTGCCACCATGGGGACCACAGCCCCAGGGCCCATTCACCTGTTGGATCTATGTGACCAGAAACTCCTGGATTTTGTCTGCAACATGGACAATAAGGACTTGATGTGGCTCAAGGAGATTGAGGAGGAGGCTGAGCGCATGTTTGTCAGGTAAAGACGGGGCATGCTGGGGTGGTGGTGGAGGGGGAGCTCGGTGTCCTGCTAGGTCAGACAAATAGCCTGTCAGGGTTCCTTGCTGAGTGCCTCATGTGCTGGGGCCAACCTAGTGCCGTGGGCAGGGGAAGAGACGATTGAGCCCTTCTCCTGGCTCACTGTAGTTAGCTGTGTCTTTGAGTGTGTGGCCTGGGATATCTTGTCTTGGAACTTGCTGCCCTGCCATATGTCCAGGAGGAAGCTCTGAGTGTCCAGCTGGTGACTTCACATAGCTTTGGAGAGCTTTCCTGGTGATGGTCTCTCTAGCTTGGCTTGTCGTTGCCAAGAATGGGGTAGAATGTCGTCTAGTGAGAGAAGGGGCAGCTCAGCAGTTCCCAGGAAGCCTCAAGTTCACCCTCCTTGTCCTTAACAGAGAATTCAGCAACGAGCCGGAGCTGATGCCCAAAACTCCCTCTCAGAAGAACCGTCGGAAGAAGAGACGGGTGTCTAACATTCAGGATGAAAACAGAGATCCCATGAGGAAAAGGTAGGAAAGGCTGGGTAGGCTGCTGCACTAGGGGTGGTCTCTGGAGACTTTTGGGGAAAGTTTGCTCTGGATGTGCTGATAGGAACAACAGCTGAAAGGCAGTGGTAGTTAGTACCCCACGCTGACACTCCCAGTTGAGATGCCATGGGTAACATGAAGTGTTAATCCAGTTCAGAGTACAGGTGTGAACTTCTGTACATTGGTGGCAAAGGTGGAGATGGAGTTTGAGTTGAGGTTTGGAGGAGGGGAGAGGCACCAGAGGTGTGGCCCAGGTTGTTGGTTCCCAACTTCTCTGTTGTTGGGTTTGTTACAATTCCCTGCAGGAATGGTGGTGACTGCGGTACTCAGGTAAAGATGCTGGTCATTCTAATCAGGCAGCCCTGGTATGTATGTCAACCAGTTTCATGCCTCAGCAGCTATATGTCCTTGGAATGAATTTCCATCTCTCTGTTTTCTTTTTTTTTTTTTTTGGTTTTTCGAGACAGGGTTTCTCTGTGTAGCTTTGCGCCTTTCCTGGAACTCGCTTTGGAGACCAGGCTGGCTTCGAACTCACAGAGATCCGCCTGCCTCTGCCTCCCAAGTGCTGGGACTAAAGGCGTGCGCCACCACCGCCCGGCATGTTTTCTTATCTTCCAAAGTGGAATAATGGTGCCTGCCTCCTAGGGCCATCATCTCAGGCTTGTGAATTGAGAAAGTGAGTGAAGTTTGCAGAAGG
This sequence comes from Peromyscus eremicus, assembly GCF_949786415.1. Lineage (NCBI taxonomy): Eukaryota > Metazoa > Chordata > Mammalia > Rodentia > Cricetidae > Peromyscus > Peromyscus eremicus. Next base: position 51,610,765 of record NC_081416.1, read on the forward strand.
TGCTTAGCACAGTGTGATCACAGAAGTTCCTGTGACTTTAATCTTCCTGGCAGTTCTATGAGTAATGGAACTCATTGTCATCCATTTACAGTTGGGGAGACTGAGGCTCAGAGAGGAAGAACTGGGGTCTCATGGCTAGAGATGATAGAGTCTACATTGGAACCTCCAGGTTTTGCCTTCAGACCCTTTGCTCATACTTCATTGAAGCTGGTGGCTACTAGGGAGATGGATGTACTCTAATTTTATTTTTGGGATACCCCTGCCCTATTAGGCTGTCTCAGCTTCTGTTCTGCTGCCTCAACAGGTTATCCCGCAGGAAGTCTCGGAGCAGCCAGTTAGGCACCCGCTGCCTCCGCAGCAAGGACAAGGCGGAGAAGCCGGCTACCATTGTTGGGGAGAATGGCTCCCCTGTGTTGCGTCGGATAACTCGGGCTGCAGCTGCAGCAGTGGCAGCCTCTGTGGCATCAGCTGCTTCCTCTCCCACTGCTGAGTCTCCCACAGTGCTCAAGAAAGCCGTGGTGGAGGTGAGCACCAGAGAGCAACTGAGTGCAGAGCTACACCTCGTCCAGCTCAAAGGTAGCCTTCCTCCATCTTCAGTCCCAGCTCCAGCCACACCGCCAGCTTCCCAAGGCATCCTGACTTCGGAGGAGGAATCAACAGCCAAGGAGTCAGAGGCTGGGAAGCTGGAATCTGTCGCAGTGAGCTCCCTCAAGGCTACCCCCCAGAGCCCCAAGAACAGAGGGGTTGGGGCAGGACGTTCTGTTTCCAAGCTCAAGATTGCTCAGGCCTCCCGGGGCCTGCAGGACTCTCCTGGCTCTCCAGACTCTCCATGGCAGGAGAGGGTGCTTTCTCCTCTCCTACCAAATAACATCTTGCCCACCACAGCCAAGAGCCCTCTTGGGAATGTTCGGTCAGTGCGACGAAGCCTGATTTCCCAGGATCCCCAAATGCCACTAGCCACAAAGTACTGTTTGGTGGCCAAACAAGAAAATGCTAATCGTAGGTCAAGCAGAAGGCTTGCCAGGAAGGCTGACAAGGAGCCAGAGGCCTCTGCTCGCATCATCTGTGAGTGTGGGGCAAGTGTGGGGTGATGGTGCAGTGGGTGGCTCGGTGGGGGTGTTTCTGAGAGAACTTTCCATTGACCCTTTGTGATATGCTTCTCATGTGAACTCTGCGTGGAGTCTATCTAGCCATGCCTGGCTGTTGAAAATGTGTCTAGTCTGATGGAGAAGCTGATTTTATGCCCCTGGGCGAGGCAAGTTCTCTACTACTGGGCAGTGTCCCCTAGCCCTTGTTTTTTTGAGACAGGCTCTTGCTATGTAGCTCAGGCTGGCTTTGGACTCAAAGTCCTCCTGCCTCAGTGTGAGGATTGTAAGTGTGTACCACCAGTGAGCTGATTTTAAGGTTTGTTTGTTTTTCTCTTTAATAGTATGCGTGTCCACATGCACATACCTTGCCGTGTGTGTGTGTGTGTGTGTGTGTGTGTGTGTGTGTGTGTGTGTAAGTAAGTCAGGACAACTTGTAGGAGTCAGTTCTCTCCTTCCGTTGTGTTGGTTCTGATGATTGAACTCAGGTTGACAGGCTCAGCAACGGGTGCCTTTACTTCTGAGTCATCTCACTGGCCCTGACATTTAATTGTCATTGCACTTTCTTCAATGTAGATTTAAATGGCCACATATAGCTAGTGACCTGCCACTACTGGGTGACAGATTTAGTTCAACTTCGTTCATAGATAAGGAAATAGGCCTAGAATGTTAGCCCCAATATTCCCATGGTCCTTTTCCCCAGAGTCAGTATATCCGTTTTTGCTGTTTTGGAGTGATGGACTTAAATTCACTGTTCCTGTATGTAACTCCAAATGGTGAAACTGCTGTGGAGATGTGCCACATAGAGCATGTGGGCTGGTACGCGGTGACTGCTTTCATTATGATCAGATCCAAGCCCAGAGGGCCATTGCTCTGCTGAGGCTAGATCTTATGAGCCATAGAGGAAAGCAGGCAGGGTTGGCTGTCTGAGTGGGTGGGGACTTGTGGGTTTGAAGGACAGTTGTGCTCTGTCCAGGTGGAGAAAATGTAGCACTAGCTATCCTGGCCAAGGAAACAGCTTGCACAAAGACTGGGAGACATCAAGTAGTGAGTGATGGGCTGCCTGGTGCTTCTTGCCACTAAAGTAAATGTCTGGTGGCTGGAGGTTCTTAGGCACCCTGTAAAAACAGAGAAGGAGGCTGCTAGATCAGCCTCCTGCAAGACCCAGATTAGAGGACAGGCCAAGTTTTGTAGTAAATGGGACATAAGTCTATCTGGCTTCGGTAAGATTTGTGGAAGAAAATCTGTCTGCAGCAGTGGTTTTGGCTCCTCAGGGTTTATACCTTTTAATAGAAGAGGAAACTGGGGTAGACAGGCTATAGAGTCCAGAAACTGGGACTCGAGCCCTCTTGCATTCCATCCAGGAAAATAGGTGCTGAGGGAGCTGGGGTTTGTCAGGCAGGTGAAGACATCACACCTTGGAAGGTTCTCTGGCCCAGCTCTAGGCTCTGCAGCCTGGAGAGACAATCTGGGCCTTGTGCAGCACAAGATTTGGCACACTGTCCATTTTGGATTCAGGAGGCCTGGGGTGGGGTGGGTGTCACAGGTGGTACTTAGATTTCTTCAGGCCTGAAATTGGTCCTGGGGTGGGGGGTCTACAGGGCTAGATGAGCCTGGAGCTATGGGAAGGGTAGGAGGAACTGGGGAGAATCTCATAGACACCTCCCTCTTTTTTTTGAGACAGGGTTTCTTTGTAGCCCTGGCAGTCCTGGAACTCGCACTGTAGACCAGGCTGGCCTTGAACTCAGAGGTCCTCCTCCCAAGTGCTGGGATTAAAGGTGTGTGCCACCATGCCCAGCTCCCTCTCTAAATTAAAGCCCCACTCCTGTTCCTTCCCATCTCCCCATTCGAATCCTGTTTACCCTGCTATTTCCTTCTCTACCCCTCCCCCACAATCCCTTTTTACCTTCCTAGTTTCTGCAGTTACTCCAGGTTATATACTCAAATCTGAAGATTTGGAGTTAGGAACCAAAGGTGAAAGTACATGAGACATTTGTCTTTCTGGGTCTGAGTCACCTCACTCAATGTAATCTTTTCTGGTTCCATCCATTTACCTGCAGATTTCATGATTTCAATTTTTACAATGGAATAGTTAATGTATATGTATATCAATCCACCAATTTTATAGACAGTGTGGAGGGGCTGTTGCAAACTCTTGTCAGTTGGGCGAGTTGGTGGTAGGATACAATTTAAAGCTTCCAGCAGTGTGGTTCCAAAGACACTGCCATCTTTATGGGTGACTTTTTATCCCTTCAATCGAGACATATTAACACCTGGCTCCAGCATTTTGCAAGCATTCCAACCAGAAATTGATATAAATGCTACTGTGTCAGGATTGTAGCCAGTTTTCTGAATGGATGTACTGATTCCCTTAATTTCCTCATATCTCTTCTTGCTGTAGGGTGGCTTAATGGAATCCATTTTGTTGGCACCAACAATTAGCTGTCTCACACCCAGTGTGTAAACCAAAAGGGCATCCTCACAGGTCTGCCCATTCTGGGAGATACCAGCTTCAGATTCACCAGTACTAGCAGCAACAATCAGGACAGCACAGCCATCCTGAGATAATGTCTGCACTGATGTTTTTGCTCAAATCTCTGTGTCCTGGGTCTTCAGTGATCGTCACATAATGTTTGCTGGTAATTTCCATAGGAAGATGTCAATAGTGATACCCTGCTCACGCTTTTAGTTTCCCCAAGACCAAGACTCAGGTGTACTTGAAAGAGCTGCTTCCTATCTCAGCAGCCTCCTTTTCAAACTTCACAGTGGCTTGTCTGCTCCATCACGTCTGTAGATGGCCAGTAGTGGTAGACTTGCCGGAATCTACACATGCAAGGGTGACACTGTGGATGGGAGTCTTTTCCTTTCCCATTTCTGCTTCAAATTAGTGGTGGTTCATAACAGTAAACCTGTAGCTCGCACTGTAGACCAGGCTGGCCTTGAACTCAGAGGTTCAATAAGCATTGCCTATTGCTCTTCCCACAGCCTTCCCAGCTCATGGATGGGCTTCTGGGTTGTTTGTGAGCAAGCCTGTCTAATCCCAGCCCAACAGTCATCTTCCTTCTTGAGACAGAGGGATGGTGGGGAAGAGGCAGGGACTAGAATGTGGAGTCACTCAGCTCCCAGGTGACCTTGGGTATACCTCTTCTCTTAACCTCAGTTTCCTGTCTGAAATGGTAATGGCATTTGCCTTGAATGTAGTTGGAGAACTAATCTTAGTGCTTGGATATGGTACATGGTTAGTAACTCATTGAGACAAGTTAACCCTGGACTGTGTTACTGAAACTCAAGGGATGAGAAAGGGCAAGGCAGAGGTGTCCTGGTGCTTTTCTGATGTCAGGCTCTAAGGTGGACCTGGGTGGGTTCTCCCTAAGGCAGCTTTTGACACACCTGCAGTAGGGGAGTGGGAAGGAATGAGGCCAGAAAAGGAGACTGGCAGGAAAGGGTGGTTCGGAGCCTCTGGAATCTAGTGGTGGTGCACAGAGGACCCGAAGCCTCTTGTCCTCCTGGTCTGGTGTGCATTCCCCAGGAGGAAGCTTTCCAGCATTAGTAGGTGACGGGGACAAGGGTCACTGCTGTGGGGTTTCTAGAAACTCCAGCTGTGTAGGTCAGGTTTGTCATTCAGGCTTCATGGCTAGTTTTTTTTAATTGGAGGGTAGCTCCTCCTCAGTCCGTAGGCCAGGCCACTTTGACACTGGGCCTGTTCTGACATGCAGGGGCTGCTTAACATTCCAAAAAGTCTTTGTGCTGTGGAATAGTTAGGTGTTCACTTGGGTGTCTTCTGATTTTCTGGCCTTTTTACCTCTCTCCTCCCGCAGTCAAGGAGCTTGGAGTCAGGAGAGAGAGGCAGGGCAGAGGAGGGTGTCAGGGCGCACTGTGTAGCATGAGTCAGTTGAAGAAAGAGGCACTCCAAGATGAAATTTTAAAGCATATGTGGCATCAGGAAGGTCCAGCCTCTCTGATGGACTGAACTCCTGAACAACCGTACAAAGGCATATTTATTGATTGTTACACAAAGTATTTCCTCATACCAAGATCTCTAGTCTAATTTACATGTTTTACTAAAGGAGAGCATCACATGCCCCCATGACTCTAATCCGTTATTATATATCGTTTGCAATACACAATAATACGAGAGCCTCAGGTGACCAAAGTCGTGGGATGGCTGCAATGGCCCCTTCAGCAGAACAGTTCTACAAGTCATGGAAAACAATCACTGTTTTCCACAAGGATTCTTCAAGGTCAAGGTACTTCTAGAAAACAGCTGTTCATTCTAATGTGTACCCCCCAATCAGTGACTTAAATTCCTACAACAGAGGGAGCAGATCTTCTGGCCATAGACCCCTGAAGGTAGCATCTGTAGCTGCCAGTCTCATATTGTTGCTGCTCCCTCCTGGCCCCCAGCCTGGATCCCATAGTCCAGAAGGGAAAATTCCTGCTTCTTGTTACTGCTGAGTTCTCCCTGAGCCCCGCCAGTTTGTTACTCCGGTTTGTAGCCTGTCTTCCCTGTTTTTCTTAGGCCGGGGCACCACCTAGGTTCCTTGTCTCCTTAGCTCTGGTCTGTCTTTCCTGACCCAGGAGCTGACCTTTTTCTAAGCCCCCCAAAGCCCTTTTTTCACTTTGTGGTCTTGGCAAGTGTTTTTCCTTCTTCCTAGATCATTGACACCATCCCACGCTGTAGTCTAGATAGGCCTAGAATTTACTATAAAGCTCAGGCTAACTTTGAACTTGTGGCAATCCCTTTGTCCCGGCATCCTGAGTGCTGGGATTAAAGATATGAACCATCATGCCTGTAATTAATACTTCTCCAAGGACATTCCTCATTGAAACTGGCCATTGCTTTACTGTGTATGATAGGATGGTAGAGTTTGGTGCTGAAACCTTGATGGATGCTAAGCTTCAGCATTTTCTCCTTGACATTGTTGCTTTGGTGCTGTTTAGACTAATATTAATATAGTAAGAAGGAAAAGTCACACTTTAGTACAGCAGTGAAAATAGTTAAGACCTGTGGATCACACAGAAGGGTCTCAAGTATTTCCAGCAGTTGGAGAATACACTTTGAAAACCACTGTCTCCCTCTCCCTCCTCCTCCCCTTTGGTCTTCAGTTCAGGTCTCCTCATCTAGGCTTTAGCATCCTTGACTTGGTTGTTGCACGTACCCTAGTTTACTGTATAAGATCATCTGATGCTGGTATGAAGACCAGACAGTGGCCTTGTTGGTTTTTACTACCATTGCATTGAGCCTCCAGCCCCTGGCTCAAAGCCCAATACATAGTAAGCACTTGATGAATATTTGTTGAGTGAATAAGCTGCTTATGTTGGAACCCAATGTTATGGCAGACATCCCTCTTTCCAAGATGCTCCTAGCCTCGTAAAGAGGTGGGGGTGTGCCTGCTAGGCAAGCAACATAAAGCTAATAGCTGCATTGAGGTTGTGTGAGGATGAATGAGGGTGAGACCCGGGGCACAGTGAGGCCTGTGTGTGTGTCTATGAAAGAAGCAGGGATCATGTCCTTGTCAGAACTTCCTGGACTTCTTGGTCTGGTTCCTGACTGGTTTCCGATGGCATCTTTTATTTTTTTTTTTCCATTTCTCGTTCAGGTCACAGTTACCTGGAGAGGCTCCTGAATGTTGAAGTGCCTCAGAAAGTTGGGTAAGTTCCATGCCAATGCCTCCCACAGGGGTGGTCAGGGCACATTGGGAGTTGGGGGGTGGAGGTGACCACCAGGTGGAAGCCTTCCCTCCTCATCCTGGATGCTCTCCATGACACTGTCGACAGCCGTGCTCCCTTAGCCTGGTCCCTGTGTAACCAGGCAGCAAGTAGCATGACTGTCAGGTCTCCAAGCAACATTCCATCAGTATTACTTGTTAGCTCTGGCGCATGAGTTCCATGGCTGTAAATGAGGCATAACAACCATTTAAAATGAGGTTGTGATGGAGTGTTGTAGTCTAGGGCGCAGGGGTGCTTCCTGAGCTGGATTAGACCTAGCATTACTTGGGGCCAGGACACTGACTTCTCAGAGGTCATGCTCTGCTATCCTGAGCTAGCCCTTCCTTACTTTGGGTCAGAGGTTCAGTGCTTGGGATGAGGAAATGGGGCCTGGGCGTACCTTTGGCTTAGCTGGCCCCCGGGTGAATAGTGAGTAGGCCTCAAAAAAGATGGGACTTTTCTGGTCCCCCTAGATTGAGACAGACCTGGGTAAAGTATTTGTCTGCTCTGCATCGCTGGAACAATGCCTAAGATACTCACCTTACAAAGGAAAATAGTTTATCTTAGCTCACAGTTGTAGAGCCTTCCACCCATGACCAGTCAGCTCTGTTGCTTTGGGGAGCAGTACATCATGACAGGAGTGTGGTAGAACAAAGCTATTTACCTCATGGCTGGGACTTGAAAGAAGAAAGGGAGCAAAGGGCTATGATCCCATATTCATCTTCATGGGCATACCCGTGCTGGGGATGCTGTGAATGTGTTGCTCTGATTGATTGATAAATAAAACGCTGATTGGCCAGTAGCCAGGCAGGAAGTATAGTGTAGGCAGGTAAGGAGAGGAGAATTCTGGGAGGTGGAAGGCTGAGTCAGGAGACGCTGCCAGCCACTGCCGCCATGAAAAACAAGATGTAAAGTACCAGTAAGCCACAAACCATGTGGCAACTTGTAGATTAATAGAAATGGGTTAATTTAAGATATAAGAACTAGATAGCAAGAAGCCTGAGCCATTAGGCCAAACAGTTTAAATACTATAAGTGTCTGTGTGTTTATTTGGGTCTGAGTGGCTGCAGGTCTGAGCGGGACTGGAGAAAACTCCAACTACATACCCGTAATAAGCTGAAGCCCTCCAGCTAGGTCCCACCTGTCCAAGTTTCCACTGCATTTTAGTAGTTCTATACTGGGAACAGAGCCTTTAATACATAGGTCTTTGAGGACAGTGAAGATCCAAACCAGAACAGGTTCCCATCCCAAATGAGATCTCTTGACAGGATATCAAACAAGATTCAGAAACTGACATCACTCTCTACTCAGGAAGCCACTGGTGATGGCTGCAGTCTTCCTATCCAGCCTAGACTGTTGGTTTGTGGTCCAAGTCTGGTCACTTAATATTGGCCCTACCTTGAGGAGTTAGCAAAAGTTTGGACTTAGAGTTCTCACCATGCCCTGCTTTGCTTTCAGCCTGGAGCAGGAGCCCACTGAGGAGGCTGAGCCTGAGGAAGCAGCGGAGGAGCCGGAGGTGGCAGCGGAGGAGCCAGAGGTAAGGCCACAGGCCAGAGACAGATAGGTCTTTAGTGCTCCAAGTCTGAAGCTATGTGCCACGGCTATCCTGAACCTCAGGATCCACGTGGGCTTCTTCAAGCCTTGGTTCTTCCTGTAGGTCTCCAAAAACAGTGGCTGTACTTCGAAGCGTCACAGTGCCACCAAGATTGTGATTAACACGCCTACCTCGAAGCCTGTGGCCACTGGCCAGGCAACAGCTACTGAAGAGCAGCAAGGTGAGTTGGCTTGGCCCTGACTCTTGGAATACAGAGCCTCATTTTCTGGTCTGATAGGCCAAAGATAAATTAAACCTGAAGAGGCCATGATCTTCTGGCTGGAGCTGCTACTGAGTGTCACGTGAGTAATTATAGCTGGGTGATTAGGAAGAGGAGAGAAGTGTCTGAATGAGGTGAAGGTATGAAGGTGCCATGTCAAGGTCTTGAGGCCCACTGCAAGGGATTCATGAAGAACTACAGACTGGGGTCTGAATGTCTACCTGGCCTCTTGCTCCTGGCTTGTTTTTAACTTTTCTAGTTCAGAAAGGGCAGGATTACTGTGGACTTTGGGAGCTGGTTAGGAGCCCTTGCCTGGCTTCCCAGGCTGCTAGTAGACTCTTGGAGTCTGGCTCCTGTTTCTCTGTGGAGGATGATTTCCCTAGTGTGAAGAAATGGTAGCTGTAAGGTTTTGAGCAAAGTGTCCTCTTTATGAAAGGGTCAAGGACAGTTGTGCCAGCCTGAAAGCTCCCAGAACTGCTGCAAAGACCCTTGGGAGTAAAGGGTGCTTCCTCTTGATGTGAAATAGGATGTGCTGTGCCCTGTATGATGCCCCCATAAAGGAACCTTCCTCTCCTGTCATGGTAGTACCAACCGAAGGCCAGAAGAGTAGTAGAGTTTACAGCTTGTCATAAGGTTTCTGCACATAATTTTTGTGGTTAGAGGGGGTGGCACGTAGTGTGAGGCTTCGGTGATACTCTCCTGCCATTTGTGTCACAGTTGCCAAGTATTAGGGCTGAAGGACCTGACTTGGGGGCCAGTATCCTGGGCTCAAGGCTAATTACTGCTAAGGTTGGTGTTTCTGCCACTGGCCACCCTGAGGTTGCCAGGAGGAGGCCTTGCTCCTGCTGTAACTGTTGCTGCTGGACCCCTTCCCTAAAACTGGCACGTATACCCCACTGGCATCATCCATACAAACCCTCTGAAATTGCTCTCTTCACAGAACCCAAGCTTGACCAAAGAGATGGACACAGAGAACCACCCCAGAGTGTCAGGTTTGCATCTGGGAAGGGGTATACCAGTAGTTCTGCTCTGAGGCTTCCAGAGGGCCTTGAACCAAGCTGGGGTCATTGTGTAGGGAGGGCAGGTATGTGGCCAGGCATTCTGCTTCTTGGCTGGTGCCAACTCTATTCTCTGACCAAACAGGAAACAGCTTGATTCTGTAGATGCTGGCTTGGGAATGGGTGATCATGTCCCTCTGCATCCTTCTGGCTCTGTGACCTTTGACTGGCTATCTCCATTTTTCTGAGTGGGCAGCAAAGGGCCAGTCTGCATTCTCTTTCAGTCTGTGGCTTGAGCCCAGATTTTTTTTTTTTTGCAAAGGATGATCTTTATGGGATGTAGTAGGGCTGTGAGGTGGATTCTCAGGCCATCTTTATGATGTGTCCTGTCCTGGGCAGGAGGAAACGCAGCTACAAGCAGGCAATGAGTGAACCAGACGAGGAGCAGCCGGAGGATGAGGAGCTTCAACCCCCCCAGAACAAGACCCCTTCCCCACCCTGTCCAGCCAACAAGGTATGCAGGTTCTTGCCCTTGCTTGGTGTCTGCCCTACCTGCTCTGTGCTGACCCTGGCCCTGGTCTGCAGGTGGTACGGCCCCTCCGGACCTTCTTGCACACAGTGCAGAAGAACCAAATGCTCATGACCCCTACTTTGGCCTCCCGAAGCAGTGTCATGAAGTCCTTCATTAAACGCAACACTCCCCTCCGTGTGGACCCTAAGGTAAGGGAGCCTGTCCCCTGGCTGTGCTTTGCTGGAACTGGGGGCAGTGTGGTTGAAGGCTCTTAGTTTGCTCAAAGTAGTGTGGGCCTGGGCATACAGAGACCTGGCACTGATCATAGGCCAGTGAAAGCCTCTGGTCAGGGGTTGCCTCAATACTGTGCTACTGTGCTGACGTTATGGATCCTGGGCTATGACTCAGAAGCTCAGTTGCTTGGTGAGCCCGAGGCTGGAAAGTAGGAGGATTGGCTTAGCAGACCTAATGCTGGCCATCATGTCCACAGAGCAGTGGTGGGAGTGACTTGGAAGAACAGGTGAAGACACCTTTCTTGTTGGGAGAGAGGGTTGGGTGAGATGAGGTGGCAGTGTGAAAGGAGTGCATGGCCTGCCCTTTAGGACACCCCTTAGCACTAACTCTTGGTGTTTTTCTGTTTCCTCTCCACAGTGCAGCTTTGTTGTAAGTAAAGCCTTTTCCTGTCCCTTTACAGAGCTCACCCAGTTCTTAACTATCCATGTCACTGTGTAGCTGACCGCTCCTGTGGAAGCACTAACATCGCAAGTGGGAGTGTTAGGAAGGCAGATGTGCATGTGGGGGGCACTGGAGTCACCAGGGTAGCTGGTGGGATCCAGCTGTTCTGGGACTCTGCATCCTCCCACTGTAGAGCTTTCCCTCGGCCGTAACCTACCCTGTTACAGGGAGGACCCAGGTAGGGTGTGACCTGCAGTGTTTATCCAGGCCACAGCTATTTAAGTGCTTCCCACGGCCATCTACTTCCTCATCCCTAGCACTGGGGCCTGAGGGTCAGAGAAAAGAACAGACATGTCTCTGGTCCACAGAGCCATTGAGATTTAGTGGATCATAGACCTGAACAGTAGCCCTGATGGGGGTATGTGATGGGGTAGGACTGGTGGCTTTACACTGAGACTAGGTCCAGATGTCATTGGCATCTGGAAACAAGACCAAAGAAGCTGTTCTTTTCCCAGACACCTCAGAGCTGAGCTGAGCTGGGCTAGATCACTATCTGTGAGCAAGAGGTTTGGAGAACTGGGACCCGGGCACAGCCCACAGTCCTGTTCCCTGTGCCTGGAGGTTGCTGTCTAGACCAGTTATTTCTTAGCTTCTTGGCATCTGTTTAAAGAATTGAAGATGCACACACACATATAAAAAATGTGGGATTTTCTTTTAAAATTGTGTGTGTGTGTGTGTGTGTGTGTGTGTGTGTGTGTGTATGTACATGCACTTGCAAGCACTTGGTATGGGACATGTTTGGAAGGTAGTTAGAGGACAGTTTTTTGGAGTCTGTTTTCCTTGCATCATGTGGGTTCTGGGGATCAAAGTAAGGTTGTCAGTCTTGGAGGCAGGTACTTTTGCTCTTCTCAGAGGTTCAGTATAGCCAGAAGTTTCTCCCATCCTGCCCGGCCCCACGTCAGGATAAATCTCCCCCACTCACATCTAGCAGCTGCTCGGTCCTAAGTAAACACACAGAGGCTTATATTACTTACAAACTGTATGGCCTGTGGGTCAGGCTTCTTGCTAGCTAGCTCTTATAACTTAACTCAACCCATTTCTGATAATCTATATGTTGCCACATAGCCATGGCCTTACTGGTCTGCTGGCATCTTGTTGCTCCTTGGGCAGCGGGCTAGCATCTCCCCCAGCTCCACCCTTCTTTGTCTCATCTTTAGTTTGAATGTACCACCTGACCTTATCCTGCCCTGTCATAGGCCAATGCAGCTTTATTTATCAACCAATCCGAGCAACACATATTCACAGCGTATAGAAAGACATCCCACAGCAGTTCAGGATTTAAAAGTGAAAGTTCAGAGTAGATACACTACAAGGGAAGAGCAGGGTCCTGAGTGGGTCCAGGAGAAAGGGGAACTGGTTCCTAGGAACAGGGTATAGATGGTTTTCTGCTCTGATAAACTTTTGATTGACAGTTGGAAACTTTGACCTATGCAGGTGTGGGTTATACATCCCATAATTTTAGCAATATGTATGCCCAGAAATACATAGGCATGTGATGTTAATAAGGGTTTTCCCCCTAAATGTCCTCATGCTGAGGACACAGGTTGCTTTATTATGCGTTCAATCTAAAACTGCTTTGGCTCACTTCCTTCTAGTTCTGTGATGGGTTGCAGGGTGCGTTTGACCACAGACTACAAACAAAATTGCTAGGGAGGAGAAGGGTGCTGCTTTTTCTGGAATGGATTGTGTGTAGCTGCAGCTAGAGCAGTTGCTCAGTACTTTGTTGGAAAAGGGGTGCTTGTTGCTCAGGTCATGAAGGATGTCCTGGGTTGCTGAGCTCTGTACACCTGCCTGCTTCTCACCTTGGTGCAGCCCCTTGTTCTTAGAGTTCCCGAGAAGCGTTGTGAAGACACCTGGAGGGCTTCTGCCTTCAGCCGATGCCTTGGCAGGTGGGAGGCTCTCAGCAGCTGCCCGGATGGGTCCTGAACAGAGGCTTCTCCACCCTGCGTAGCATGTCTCCAGTATGCTAGTTTGCCAGCTGTGTGCCTTCAGGGAGTTATTTTTGTGCCTGGCAGTGAGGAAGGCTTGACTTGTTCCTTCCTCCATTGGCTGTTCATTTCCTCCTCTTCTCTATATTGACTAAGGCCTTGCAGGGATCATGGGCATAGCCAAGAGGCACTGCAAGTTGCCCTTTCCTGCTCTGGGGACCCAAGTCCCTGCAGAGGGCATCTGGTGGGTATAGCTCAGATACCAGAGACCAGGAAGGTTGAAGTGTTCTGGGTCTTGGACACCTGAGTTTTCTCAGCTACAAAATGAGAGTACTTGAGGAGATTTGGTGACTTGGAGAGTGAGTGTGCGTGCTTTGAGAGCAAGGCCAGGTGTAAAGTAGTTTGTTGAACACATGCAAGGGAGAGTGCTCAGGCGAAGCCTCCAGGCAGAAGCGCCTACTCCAGCTTGTAGTTTCCTCTCATTTTGCTTGGGCCTTGAGGGTGGTTCTGGCAACATAGATGACCAGAGCTCATCTGAAGTCCGGGCCAGAGAAGAAATGAATTCTGTAACACGACGACTCTGAAAGCACTGATTTACAAATAATGCAATAGAAAAAATGCTCTGGCTGGTGCTGGGAAATTTTAACACTCAAGCTTAAGAATGAAAGTCTGTATCTCAGTCTTGTTGAAAGCTGGAGTTTGATTGGCTATAGAAGGAAAAAAAGTGGATGGTGGTGAACATTGGGTACCACCCAGCCTGTGTTTCTGAAATGCTTTTTTCCCAAGGAGAGCATGTGTGTACAGTAGGGTGGGAGAGAAAGTTGGAGTGTTACCCTCCTGTTTGTTTGTTGTTTTGTGTGTGTGTGTGTGTGTGTGTGTGTGTGTGTGTGTGTGTGTGTGTGTGTTTAAGACATGGTCTGAAGTAGCCCAGGTTGGCCTTCAGCTCCTAATCTTCCTGGCTTTACCTCCCAAATCCTGGGATTATAGGTGTGTGTCACTATGTCTGGTTTCCATTTTTTCTTCCTGAGTCTGGGTAGTTGGAGAACCAGGGACCTACTAAAGGTCACCCATTTCTTCCATGTGGATTCCCCCAAGACCAGCGCTTTTCAGGCCCTTCTGTACCCAGCTTGGCTTCTATAGCTCCTGATGTCCCTCCTTCTTCCCATTTTTCTCTTAAATGTCTTTTGTTCCTCTGATCTCAGCAGCCGCACACCTGTTCTTAGTCACTAGGAATATTTTTGGGGGATGCCTTGTGAATTGTGTTGAGTCATATGCTACCTTTGGTGGTTAGCCACTGTCCTTCCAGATAAGGTTTTTGATCCTGTCTAAATATTGTTGCATTTGAAGTAAGTTTCTTATAAACACCACATAATTGGCTTTTTAAAAAATTTTGGCAAATGTCTTCTATTACACACACACACACACACACACACACACACACACACACACACATATGTTTATATATATTTTTTATTTTATGTGTATGGGTGTTTTATCTGTATATATGTCTGTGCACCATGCACTACCTGCATGCTTGGTACCCAGGAAGGCCAGAAAGGGCATCAGACCCTCTGGACCTGGAGTTACAGATGGTTGTGAGCCCCCTTGTGGGTTCTGGAAAGCACTCGTCTGGTCCTTGGCCAGGGACCGTTTGGAGCCCCTCCGACGCTGGCTGTGTATGGCTGTGACTGTGTTCCCGTGGCTTTGCGGGTCTGCCTGGGAGGTGATGCCAGCACTGATCTGCTGTACGGCTGGCTATCTCTTAATGTTGTTGTAAACATTATTAACACAGGCATACCACAAGAAATTTGGAAACTAAAAGGAAAGACATACCATCCTTGATCTAGCTCACTAGCCTGTACAACTGTGTTAACATTTCATGGTACTTTTTTTTAAGAGTGTGCATATTCCTAGCATGTATTGAAAGTTGTAGTGATAAGTGACTGTTCCTTCATCCTGCCCTCCCAAATAGAACGTTAGCAGACACTTTGTAAGTTGCCTTCCTTTCTCTTTGCATTCTTAGTCTTTAGTCTTTTTTTTCAAGCTGTTTATTTAATTATAATCAACACACATCTAATTTGAGGCTGCTTTTTGTGTTACTTACAAATTGGGGTTTGAGGAGCTATTCAGGTCCTCCTGAATGCCTGTGCTTGCCTAGGGTGGGCACAGGGTACGCTGGGACATCTCTTTCTGAGAGGCATCTGCTGCCACACTGGTTGAGAACTGATGCACGCTGCCAGGCAGCCCGTGGGGTTGGGTGTCCTCACTCACACGCCAGTGCCCCTCGCCCTCTTCAGGAGAAGGAACGCCAGCGCCTGGAGAACCTGCGGCGGAAAGAGGAGGCCGAGCAGCTGCGCAGACAGAAGGTGGAGGAGGACAAGCGGCGGCGGCTGGAGGAGGTGAAGCTGTAAGTGGCCCGGCTCCCGGCCAGCTTGTCCCAGCCTAGGCAGGCTCTCTCCCCTTAACTCCGCTTTGCCCGCAGGAAGCGTGAAGAGCGCCTCCGCAAGGTGCTGCAGGCCCGTGAGCGGGTGGAGCAGATGAAGGAGGAAAAGAAGAAGCAGATTGAGCAGAAGTTTGCTCAGATCGATGAGAAGACAGAGAAGGTGAGCCTGGGCTGAGGGCAGCGAGACCGTAGGTGGGTGGTATCTGCTGGAGCCCAAGCTCTTTAGGCTCGGCAGCCTGAAGGGTGGGACTGGACTCCTCCACAAGTCATCGACTGGGTGACCTGTATACCCCTGCTTTCTGTCACATGAGCTCTGGAGTCTCTTCTGAGGCGAGTTAAATGCTGGAAGCCTGACCTAAATGTCCCCAGCAGCCCTTTGTGAATGGGCAGTCTTGGGCAGGTATGGCTTTTTGTGCCTTTTCCCTAGGCTCTGGGCAGCGAGCAGGGTTTGTAGTGGAGTGGGGGTGCCTATCATAGAGCTCTGGGTCCCACTGTGCATGCTGAGTGGGGGGCTGCTCCAGAGAGCACATGTGAGTGGATTCTGCAGGCTAAGGAGGAGCGGCTGGCAGAGAAGGCCAAGAAGAAGGCAACTGCCAAGAAGCTGGAGGAGGCAGAGGCACGCCGGAAGCAGGAGGAGGAGACGCGCAGACTCCGGTTCCTCCAACAGGTGTGGTTACAGGTGGGGACAGGGACGAAGTGGGGTACCACAGGCACTGACCGCCTCCATGTCATGAGAACTGGCTGGACACACCCGTTCCGTAGAGCAGGTACTACTGAACTGCTCGCTGACCTGAGGGTTGGGTGGTGGTGACTTTTTCTAGGTGCCAAAGTTTGAGGATTAAATATGTGCATCTGGCGTCGGCCTTCATGGCACAGCTGCTATTTCTTAGCAGGTTGCTCACGTAGCAGAGATCTTGCTGATATGGTTGTAGTTGAGAGCAAAATTCACTAATGTATGTGAAGTATGCCATGCCTGGTATATGCTGAATGTCCTGCAGGTGATTGCACTTCCTATCCATCCTTGAGCCTTATACTTGGAAGAGTAGGGCCCTGTCTCTCCCTGGGAACTGGCAGTCTTACTACTGTAGGGAACAAATGTCCGTCATTGGGGAGTTCTAGGACTAACCAGTATGGTTTATTTGTGCTGTGATAGATACTTCTAAAGTATTAGTGCGTGTTAACTCAGCAGCTCCATGAGGTGCAGCTGCTGCTCTTGTCCTGTTTTGCAGATGGGAACCTGACCACTGGGTCAGATGGCTTGCCCATTGCACACAGCTAACTCCAGGCTCCACTCTTGCTTGTTAGTTCTGCTGCAGTAGTTGCCAGATGCCTTTTTAGTCTGGCCATGATTTACAAAACTTCACTGGTCAAGGCGTCTGGTGACTCAGTTCTAGCTGATGTCATGGTGGTGGCCAGTGCCTTAGGAGCCCGGGCTGTGGGCAGGAGCAGCCCCTTAGCCCTTGGCTAGCTTCTCCCTGTGGGCCCAACCTGGCTTGAGTGTCCTGCACTTCAATGCATTGCCATCTCAGGAGGAAGAGGAGCAGCGGCATTATGAGATGCTCCAGCGGAAGAAGGAGGAGGAGCAGGAGCGGCGCAAGGCAGCTGAGGCCAGGCGCCTGGCAGAGCAGCGTGAGCAGGAGCGGCAAAGGGAGCAGGAACGCAAGAGGGAGCAGGAATGTCTTCAGGCCAAGAGGTGAGGCCGCCCACTGGCTGTTTACTGTCCTGGGTGGGGAGTGAGAGGCAGCATGGCCGTTGCTTCTTGATAGCTCTCATCTTCACCTGAAGGTTGGCGGGCTTCCCCTTGTCTTCCAAACCAGATGCCTACAGCTGGTGGATCACCAAATAGGGTGTATGCTAGCTGGGAGAGATTCAAGGGGTAAGAACTAGGGTCACTCCGGGTTTGGTTCTGCTTCCACCAAATGTGCTGACTCCTTTGTTGTCTTTCAGTGGATACAGCAGGGTGGGGGAATCTTAGAACAGACTAGTACTTCTCCATCGGGCTGCCACAGGCTTCATGGCCGGAGGGATGCTTGTAGTGCAGTATAGGACATTGAGCATCCTTA
This sequence comes from Peromyscus eremicus, assembly GCF_949786415.1. Lineage (NCBI taxonomy): Eukaryota > Metazoa > Chordata > Mammalia > Rodentia > Cricetidae > Peromyscus > Peromyscus eremicus. Next base: position 51,628,051 of record NC_081416.1, read on the forward strand.
GCCCGGACCCTGTGCTTCCCTTGGTGGTGGTGATAACCCAGTGAGGTGTTCCCCTCACTGACATTTATTAGGATTGTGCCCACGTTGTGCAGACCTATAGGACCAGCAACTGTTCTTCTCCTACTCAGCTCCTGAGAAACTATCTTTGTGGTGGGTACAGGCTTAGTAGAGAAGTGAGGACTTCAGCTAGAGGGCTAGAATCTCAGGGCAGTGTAGGGTACATGTAGATTGACACCTAAGTATCCCTGGTCTTATGGGTAGAGTCAGAGGTAACAGTCTGGAATGGGATGGGTGGCAAGGGATGTATTAACTTTGAGGGGTGAAGGGGCGTTGTGGTTGGTAGCTCTGAGGTTGCTCTGAGCTACGTGCTCTGCAGGTGTTCTTATTAATCCTTACTTGAAGCTCTTACAGCACAGAAACTGTCAGCTGTACAGAGGGAACTGGTTAGAGAGGGAGACTAAATGACTTGTTGAGGTCAAGCTCCATCGCCAGCCCCTCCCCGCTGTGGGTAGAGCTGAGTGCTCTGTTGTTTCATGTGGTGGTTGTGACAGGGCTGGAGGAAAGGTGTTACTCTTCCCATTGTGAAAAAGAGAAAGGTGGGGCTTAGAGGCCTCACTCGCATGGAAGAGTGGGGTTGTGTGTTGTCAGGCTCCGAAGTCATGCTCAGAATCTTGCTTTTGGAGAGTCTAGCTGTTGCTCTAAACTGGTGTCCCATTCTCTAAAGGCATGCCCACCGAGCCTAGCTTCCCTTTCCCGGATGGGGACAGGGCTAGGGCCCCACTACTGCTCTGACAGGTTCTTGGTGGTTCTCAGGGAGATGCAGGAGAGAGAGAAGGCCCTGCGGCTGCAGAAGGAGCGACTCCAGAGGGAACTGGAGGAAAAGAAGAAGAAGGTAGGGGGCTGGAGCATGGGCTTCCTGTGGGGGCTGTTCTGAGCTGTGAGGTGAGAGAACTGGGGAACCTGGGCCTTGTCACGTGGGGTAACAGTGTGGCAAGAGGAGAGGGGAGGGAGACACGCATACCTTGTTGGCTGGGTTCCAGGAAGAGCAGCAGCGCCTGGCTGAGCTGCGACTGCAGGAAGAGCAGGCAAAGAAAGCCAAGGAGGCGGCAGCAGGCAGCAAGGTCCTGAACGTGACTGTGGACGTACAGGTGAGGCCTGTGCCCGAGTTGCGAGGGGCCCTCCCCATTCTCCATTTGCTTACAAGCTCAGGCTGTGTTAGAGCCTGAAGAGAGGAAGTCACTACCAGTCTTGCCGGTTTTCCCCTTTTTCTTTTTGGTGACGGGGTCTGGCTCTGTAACCCAGACTGGCCTCAAATTTGTAATCCTTTTACAAATTTTTATAAATGTTAATCCTTAACCTCCCAGTTCCAGGGATTACAGGCATGTAGGCCTATACCTAACTTCTGTTTTTGCTATTTTCCATAATGCATAGTTTTTGATATAAAACTAGAATGTTACTTGAAAAAAAACAAAAAAACTTTTTTTTTGAGACAAGGCCTTGGTATAGCTCTAGCTGGCCTGGAACTCCAAGATCTGCTGTCTCTGCCTTCTAAGTATACTACCATACCTACCCTAGACATCTGTCTTAACACATGTAAATTTCTTTCTTTTGATGGCTATGTCCCAGGTAATCACATTGGGATTTAACAAGTTCCTGTCGATGAATGAGTATTTAAATTGGTTACAGAACACATTGTCACTGTCACAAGTCAAGATGTTGAAGTTAGTTCAAGGACCAGAGGGCTAGTTGAAGTCATGGTGTGTCTTGAAGTATCTCCAAGGGGAGTGACATGCTGAAGTGGAAGAAAGTTAGCATGATACAAAGTGGTTTATATTGCCTGGCTTATTTAAATGAAAAAGTGCTCCTAAAGCTTTTCTGTTTTCTTCTCCTTGAGAAGTGGGTGGAGATGACCAGAGGGTCAGTGTCCTCCAGAAACTCAGAGGAGGGGTAACGGCCATGTTGACTTTCTTCCAGTCTCCTGTTTGTACCTCATATCAAATGACCCCACAAGGACCCAAATCCCACCCCAAGATCAGCACAGATAACTATGGGATGGACCTCAATAGTGATGACTCCACGGATGATGAAGCTCATCCCCGGAAGCCCATCCCTTCCTGGGCCAGAGGTGAGCAGAGCCCAGTGCTTGGGCCGCCCTCCTTCCTCACCTTTGTGGGATGTGAAGTGGTGGCTTAGCTGTTGCAGGTGTATAGGCTGATGTGCTAGTGCCAAGTGGCTTATGGCATTGATCTGAGAGGCCTGTGTCGGGCTTTGAGCATGCACCTAGAGGTAGGAGGGGTACTCTGGCCTGAGGGCCCATCTGAGGATGAGGATGAAGGGTATTGAGTTCCTTTACTCTTGTTGAATGTAGCTCTGTGATGTGGACTGAGTCCCCTCCTCAGAGTCTGGCCCAGCAGGGCTCTTGAGACTTGGACCCATGTAAGCACCCATGGGTGAGCATAGAACTGAGAGTGTAGCAGGATTTGGGTGGAATGTTAAGAGCTAGGAAAGGTCATGAGAAGGGGCATTGGTACTAGAGCAGGATTTGCCCTGAGTCTGGAGGTCTCAGATTTATACTGGGGTGTAATGCTGTCTCTGGCCTAGGTTTGAGGATCTGCTAGGGTGCTTTTTAGGACTGATGAACTGAAGGTTAGTTAGCACAGGGTGCTGACCTCAGAAGAAGGGTCCTTAAATCCCACAGTGGGTCAGCATGGGACAGAAGACAACTTACTTTCATGACTCTGACCTTGTTTGAAATGAACCCTGTAGTAACTAGAATCTTACTTTCCTAAACCACTCAAGCAGGGGCCAGTGTGGCCAGCAAAGTCGCCTGATGGTAGTTGATGTTGGATTACTTAGTTTCTGTATCTGTGAAGAGGGCATAATATTTTAGGACAGTACCCGGTGCAGAGCAAGCCCTGAGTGTGTGTTCTCTCCTCATTCTTGAGGGTCCTCCACAGCCTGGTTTGCAGGGCTGTGACTCCCACAGCTCTGCTCCTTCAGCCTTCACATTCTCTCTTAGGGTCTGTGAGGTTGGTGAGAGTAGCCAGGCTTAAGAGTTAGAGACAGGCTTGTCTTCACACTTAGCTCTGCCGTTCATCTGCCATGTGCCTTGGACAAGTCTCTGCCTACAAAATGAGGAGAATAAGCTATCGCCTAAGCCTCCTCCCCGTGTGCTTTGTTTGGGTTTGGCTGCTAGAAGATGGAGATAAGAGCAAAGTTGGTGTTGGGAGGGGATGTGCAGGAGGAGCAGGCCTCCGGAGGAGCAGCTAGAGTAGGGCAGGGCATGCAGGTGTGGAGAGGGTGGATGGACTCTGTACGTAGTACAGGGATCAGGGAAGCTCCCAGAGAGCACCAGGCAGTGATCCAGGCCTCTGATTTCCTCAGGCTCCCAGCTCAGCCAGGCCATCGTCCACCAGTACTACCACCCCCCGAACCTTCCAGAGCTCTTCGGAACCATTCTCCCTCTGGACTTGGAGGACATCTTTAAGAAGAGCAAACCCCGCTACCACAAACGCACTAGCTCTGCTGCTTGGAACTCACCACCCCTGAAAGCCACCAGGGTCCCCAGCAGCCTGGTCTATAGCCTGAAGAAGCCATGAGGCAGGTCCTCAGTCCTCCTGGCAGTACTGGTCCTATGCGCGTCTGTCTGTTTCTGTGTTGGGCTGGTGCCCTTCTGTGTGACATGCCATTGTTCAGATGGATGTCAACATCCTCTGCTTGTCAGGGGCTCCAGCCCTGTGTGGAGGATGGGCCTGATGGGTGGCTGGGGAAGAGCCAGGTTGAGCACTGACCGGTCTGTAGGCAGTACTCTGTAAATAGATTGTTACCATTCAGTTGACTTTTACTTTCTAGTGTTGTGCGGTAGGTTAATAAAGTATGTACCTTGAAGTCTGCTGTGGCTATTGTGAAGACAGGGCCTTCGATGGAATGTTGGTCTGCAGCAGCGACTCAGGATCACCTGGGGCCAGATGGTGTTCCACCCAGAGGTTCTGATGCCAGACAACCCCTGGGAAGCATGTCAGCTTGTCATTAAAGGGCACTTGAACATCCTTCCTGTTTGTAAAAGGAGCCTGCCCATTCTTTGGGAAAGACCTGGCCTGTGACACAGCTCTGCTACTGAGCTCTAGTCTCTCAGCCTGACCATTCAGGCTCTGCCATGCTTGAGAAAGTCCTTGTGCTGGATCTGATCAGGAAGGAAGAATGCTCTTCAAGATGACCTTGTGATCTGTGCTTGCAAGCAGAGAAGGATTTCACCACAAGACCACTAGCCATTAAGGAAGTGCTTAGCTCAGTGTGGGATGGCCCTGGTCCTGAGAGCTCCTGATACTCTTTCCATAGAGTTTGGGTCAGCCACATGGGCAGACAGGCAGTCACACCACAGTTGTCTTGAAGATACTATAGTAAGCCCATGTATTTTCCCATTACCTCCAGCTCCACTCTTAAGGACAGTTAAGTTGTGTGGCCTGAGAAGCTGACAAGCCAACCGTGGAAACCTTTGCCAATTGCTTTAGGTCCAAATAAAGACTAAATACAAATGCAATAGTTCTTTAAACAGTGAGGAAACAGTGAACACAGTAGTCCAAGTCTAGATTCTTCCCATGCAGAGTTCATGTACGGTTCATTCAAATATGGTGCACACAGTGCAGTTAATTCCGTGTATTCTCACTAGTAACAGTTGAGTACACTGGAAGGCAGAACTGTCTAAAACCACAAGCTCAAACTCACTTGTCAGCACATTTATTCAGTGCTTAGAAAATAAACAGGAAGGTAATCTTGCCGAGTCTTGGCCAGCATTTGGTATTGTCTGTATTTCTTACTTAGCCACCCTAATGGCTGTATGGAGATATTTCATCATGGTTTTAATTTGCATTTTCCTAATGGCTGTTGGTGAATATCATATCAGATGCTTGTTTACCACCTGGATATCTTTTATTGGTAACAAGTCTGTTCAAGTACTTCGTTCATTTTGAAGTGTTTTTTTTTTTTTTTTCCCACTGGAGTTTACGATGTAAATGTAGGAATGCAGTCTTTGTCCGATGTGCTTTGTGGTATTCCCCAGTCTAAACTGCAGCTTGTCTTTTCATTTCTAACACTTCACAGAGCACAGTTTGGTGAGGTCTGTTTTGTTACTTTATGGGTTGTGCCTTTTTGAGGTCATGTCTAAGAAATCCAAAGATTTCCTTCTGTGTTTCCTAAACTATTCCATGGTTGACACAGTGCATGAGGATTTATGATCGTCTCCAGTTAACTTTTTAACGTGCCGGTGTCCGCCTTTTGTTTGTATTTGAGGACATAGACGGTGTCTAATTATAGCACTGTTTATTGAAGAGATTCATTTTCCAGAGTTCCCTTGACATCTTTGTTGGGGAAGCACATTGGCATGGGCCCATGGGCGACTCCTGCTTGGACTCCACAAGGACCAGAACTTGTAGTAAGTCTTAATCCAGTGCTCTGATTCTTCCAGCTTTGTATTTCCTTTTCTGAGTTGATTTTGACTTGTATTACTTTTGCTTTTTCATGTAAATTTTAGAACCAGCTTATATATACAAAACTTCTCAGTTTTGACTAGCATTTCATTGAATAATAGACAAATTAGAGGGGAGCTTGGCACACTTACAATATTCTTCCAGTCTGTGAACAGCTTGTCTTTACACCTTTGGTTTCTGTCATCAGCATTTTGTGGTCTCAGCATACATCCTGTACATTTTCTGTTAAATATTTATTTTTGTGGAGTACTGTAAATGGTATTGTTTTTCTGATTTGGGTTTATACTTGTTCATTGTTGGTATATAGAAATACAATTGGCTTTTGCATGTTGGTCTTGTATTTTGTGATATAACTAAAGCAATGCTCAGGGAAATTTATGGCACTGTTTCCTCATGTTAGCGGTGAAAAAGATCTACACGGCCTATATTGCCACTTTAAGAAATTAGAAAAGGGACTGGAGAGTAGGCTGAGCAGTTAAGAGCGCTGACTACTCCTCCAGAGGTCCTGGGTTCAATTCCCAGCACCTACACAGTGGCTCACAATCTTTACTCCAGTTCCAGGGATCTGATTACCTCTTCTGGCCTCCATGGGCGCTGTACACAGTGTGCACAGCACAGATATACATGCAGGCAGAACACCCATACACTTAAAACAAATAAAAGAAACTAGAAAAAGATCAATTTAAAGTAATAAACAAATAGCACAGGCAGAGCAGAAATCAATGATAATAGAAAGAAAAAAATGAAAGCAAAAGCTTGTGATTTGAGAGGTTCAAGAAAATCCATAAGCCTCTGTTGACACTCTGAAGATGAAGGCAGGTTACCTTCTCAGAAAGATGGCGTCAGTACACTTTTACAGCATTAAAATAGTAATAAACACCAGGTGTGGTGGTGTGTGCCTATAACCCAGCACTCGTGAGGCTAAGGCAGAAGAGGCTTCAGTTTGAGGACAGCCTGGGCTACCTGGTGAGACTTCTGTCAAAGTAAAACAACCCCTAAAGCAGAACAGTGAGACTGTGTGAACAACTTATGATAGATACAGTTGACTAGAGGACAAATTTCTAGGCAATACAGATTGTCTCAGTTCACTTAACAAATCGAACACCTAAGTAACTGAAAGAAACTGACATTTTAGCTAATCTTTCACAAGGAAAACAAGAGGTAGGTAACCTAAGTGGCATTTCATATTTTTATAGGAAAAGAAAACTATATTCCTGCTGCTTTGCACCCATAAGAGCAACAATGCCCTGATTCCAAGGCAAAAAACAAAAAAAGTTCCATTAACTCCCAGGGAACGTGAGTGTGTTTTGTTACCCTTGTGAAGGTGGGGGTGAGCACCACAGCATTTCACTATGTAACTTGAGCTGTTGCTTGAACTCAAGATCCTTTTGCCTTCAACCTCCTGAGTGCTGTGTACATTCATGCCTGGCAACACAAGATTTGAAAAGTTTCAACGAACACTGAAGACACACGTTCTCTTACATGGGCAGATAACAGACCAAATGAGATATGTGCCAGGGATGCAAGGTAGAGTTAACATTAAGAAATCAGTGTAATTCACCGTGGAAACAGCACAAGAGGAAAGTCGTGACCAAGTAGACAGGAATTTAAAACTCAACAATTACATGCTAATAATTCATGATAAAACTAATAAATACAATTTGGATTTAAGGGTAGTTTATTTACATATATAAAGCACTTTTAAAAGAACAAAAACCTAGCAAATAATACCCCCCATGGTGAATCCGTGTGTTCTTCCTAGTTTCAATTCAGGATGCCAATTTTTCTAAATATCTAATGAGTTTATAGCTAGGTCCATAGGACAAAAAGAGGAAAAGGTAAGAATTAATATTCAAGGACTAGGGTGTACCTCAGTGGTAGAGCATGTGCTTAGCATGCACAGGGCTTTGGTTCAGTCCCCAGTACTGAAAACTTGAGATAGTAATGTAGGGATAGTAATGTAGGGAATTCAGAACATCTACTAAAAAGAGTTTGATCTTCCTGGCCAGGCCGCCCCAAGTGCTGGGATCGTAGACACTTGTCACCATGGCTTGGCAGAGATTTTTTATTTTCTTGGTGGTGCTCTGGATCAAACCCAGGGTGCATGCTAGGCAAACATGCTACCACTGAGGGATATATGTTATGTAGCCTTTGCATTTCCATGTTGACTATGGAATCAGAAATTGAAGTAAAAATGTAAGTTATAATAGTGTCTGGAAAATCTTAGGAATACACTTGACAAAAGAGTCTGAAACTCAAACAATGAAAACTAGACATGTTGTTGAGAAAAATTAGCACAGACAAATGGGGGAGGTGTAGATAACTGTACTCACGGGCAGAAATACTTATGAAAATGTCAGGTCTCGGGGCTGGAGAGATGGCTCAGCCAGTTAAGAGCACTGGCTGTTCTTCCAGAGGCCCGGGTTCAAATTCCCAGCACCCACATGGCAGCTCACAGCTGTCTGTTACTCCAGTTCCAGGGTATCCAACATCCTCATGCAGGCAAAATACCAATGTACATAAATAAAAAGTAATAATAAAAGTATAGTGAATATTAAAAAATATTAAAAGAAAATGTCAGGTCTCCACCACCAAATGGCTCACCAAGTCCGATTTTTTTTTAAATGGTGGGGGCAGGGTAGAAGTTTATGAAAAACTGGTTTAAAAATTTTAACTGCAGCAGACCTGCAAAATAAAACAGCACATTTGTGGAGTACTGCTGAAGTCAGAAGAGTGATTTTGGCATAAAGACAGACACATGTCTGGAATTGTGTGTCTTCCAGAAGCAGACCTGCCCTTATCTGACTGGGTTTTGACAGAGGCAAAAAGGCAGCTCAGAGTGGGGAGCAGGCATTGCTCACATGCTCCCAGGGAGAACTTTCAGCTCTTCCTCATAGGGCATGCGGGTTTAACTCATAGTTAATCGGAGGCTTACCATTAAAGCCAGAAATGGAAAAGTAGGGGAAAGCAGAGCCAGGAGATGGCTCAATGGGAAGGGCGCTTGCCACCAGGCCTGATGCCTGAGTTGGATGGCTGGGACCTAGGTATTGAGAGAACGCTGACTTCCTGTCGGTTGTCATTGACCTCCGCATGTGTGCTGTGCCGTGTGTGCACCTCCCTCTCCCGTTACATGTATAAGTGAGTCCACCACCACCACCACCACCACCACCACCACCACCACCACCACCTTCAACAAAAAGGGTTTGCAGACATTTCTTATATTGACACGAAAATTTTGAACCATTAAAAAAAAAGATCAATAGATACCAAAAATTCACAGCTTTTGCTTTTTAAAGTCAGTACTATATTTCTGTTTTCATCCATCCTGGGGAGGGATGGTGTAAACATCTAACACACATAGACACACATACATAGTTGTGTTGCCCAGAAGAACCCTAATATGTTATCCTTATCATGCCGTTGAAACATACTATTGCCAACACCAAGTGCACTAGCAGCCCCTTTCTCTAATAGTATCATATTTGCAGTGTGTGGGAAATAAAAGAAATTATCCATTTTATATATAAAGTCATAGGTCATTTGCTTGTAACTCAGCTAGTAAGCCAGGTCAGGGCCCTGTCATGCAAGTGTTTGCATCCATCATCCATCACATAGCTTAGCCTTGGACTCTAAGGCACAGGAATGATTGTCATAGCAATTAAGACAAAACCAAGGCTGGATAGGGAAGTCTCCAGCAGAAGACTTCATTACGTTTGGAGTTCTGGGCAGTAGAGATGGATGGTTCACTGGGTAAAGGCTCTAGGCTGCCAAGCCTGATGCCCATGTTCATTCCCTGGGACCCATGGTGGAAGGAGAGAACCAACTCCCCAAAGTTATACTTTGATGTCCATATGCACACAGTCTTATGAGTGTACAAATGTGTACAAAATAAAATGTAATTCATAAAATTTGAAACTTGAAGTTGTGGTCTAGGTATGTTATAGAAGATGTTTGTTTCATTCTGCAAAAAAGTTTGCAATGTGAAGGCATTTTCTTTCAGTCTACTTTATTGGGTCAAGCAGAATGATTTTTATTTGCTTTTTAAAAAGCATTTGTTTGCTTATTTGCATGTGTATGTGTGTGCTTGAGTGAGTTCATGTGCTCCACATGCCTGCAACAGCCCACTGGAGTCAGAAGAGGGCATTGATACCCTGGTACTGGATCTGTGGGTGGTTGTGATCCACCATGTAGGTGCTGGGAATCAAACCCAGGTTCTCTGCAAAAGAATCCAGTGCTCTTAACCACTGAGCCATCTCTCCAGCACCATTTTAATTTAATTTTTTTAATTAAAAACAATTATTTTCATTCAGTATATTCTGGTCATAGTTTCCTCTCCCTTATCTGCCCTCATATTCCTCCCCACTTCTCCACTCTTCCAACTCCTCGCCTTCTTTCTCTCTCAAGAAAATAGGCAACTAAAAAAGAGAAACAAGGATAAAGCAAAACAAAACAAAAAAACCCTAAGAGCATGAGAAGCTCATACACACACACACACACACACACACACACACACACACACATACACACACACACACACACACCCCATACAAATTCAAAATTGGAAGCAAAAGACCAGTAAGGTTCCCCCATCCCCCAGGAGACAGGGTTTCTCTGTGTAGCTTTGGAGCCTGTCCTGGAACTCACTCTGTAGACCAGGCTGGCCTCAAACTCACAGAGATCCGCCTGCCTCTGCCTCCCGAGTGCTGGGATTAAAGGCGTGTGCCACCACTGCCTGGCCAGTAAAGCTTTTTAAAAGATGCCCAAACAAAGCAATATGAGAAAAAAAATATATATCCAAAAATACCTTTGAGTTCCTTTTATGTTGAGTTCCTTTTATGTTGGCCATCTACTGCTGGACATGGAGCCTGCTCCTAAGTTGTACCCAGTGAGACTCTCTTGAAGAAACTAATTTTTCCTTTATGAGTGGCCATTAATTGGACATAGCTTCTTGACTGGGGATAGGAACTCATGTCTACTTCCCTGTCTCAGTGCTGGGACCCACATACCATTTGGATCTGTACAGGCCAAATGTATCCTGCCATGGTCTCTGAGTTCATATGTATGCCAGTCCTGTTACTGGAAGACACTGTTTCCTTGGTGTCTTCCATCCCCTCTGGCTCTTAGATTTCCCCCACCTCTTGTTCTGTATAAGCCCCTTGAGCCTTGAACGGAGGAGTTTGATGAAGAAATCCCACTTAGGACTAAATGTGCTAAGGTCTTTTACTCTGCACATTGTCCAGCTGTGGGTCTTCCCATTAGTTCTCATCTACTGCAGGAATGAAAGCTGATTGAGACTGATCTATAGGTATAGCAAATGCCATTTTATTGCTGTTCTCCTTTAGCAGAACAATAAATAATATTTGGTTTTCCCTTCAGTACATGGCCCATCTAGTCTCAGAGTTTTGGCCACCTGAGCTGTGTCAGGCATGGGTTCGGTCTAAGTGCTTGGTTACTCTTTTAACGTTTGTACCAATACTGCACCAGCATATCAAATAGGGAAGTCACCATTGTAGATCAAAGAGTTTGCAGCAGGGTTGGTGTTTCTTCTTGATCCCTTTCTTCTCTGATAGCATGCAGAGCCCCTCAGTACCATGTCAGCAGGGTGAAGGCTCTAGGTAGGCACCAGCTCCACTTTGTATTCAATGAGATATAGAGGTGTTGTCTAAGTAGAATGATTTCCCCCGACAAGGCAGGGTTTCTCTATGTAGCCCTGGCTGTCCTGGAACTCACTCTGCAGACCAGGCTGGAACACAGAGATCCGCCTCTTCTGCTTCCTGAGTGCTGGGGTTAAAGGTGTGCACCACCACTGCCTGGCCCAAGTGGAATGTTTTTTTTTCTTTATTTTTTATTTTTTTATTTTTCTTGGTTTTTCGAGACAGGGTTTCTCTGTGTAGCTTTGCACCTTTCCTGGAACTCACTTTGTAGCCCAGGCTGGCCTCGAACTCACAGAGATTCGCCTGCCTCTGCCTCCCGAGTGCTGGGATTAAAGGCGTGTGCCACCACCGCCCCGGCCCAAATGAAATGTTTTTAAATGCTTTTTTTCTTTTTCTTTCTTTCTTTCTTTCTTTTTCTTTTCTTTTCTTTTTTTTTTTTTTTTTTTTTTTTTTTTTTGCAAAGTTTGCATTTGGTGTCAGTGCATTTTCAGTAGCTGTCAGAACAAAGCTCCCAAGCTGTCTGGAAGTCCTGTAAGACCAGCATAACCTCACTATTCATGTTGCTTTCTCTCAGAGCATGGTGATTATTGTAGACCATTATATTCCTAAAGAGAAAAAAAGCAGTATTCCTCAATATAATAAGAAATGCATTAAGATGGATGTGGTAATTTGAATGTAATTGGCCCCCATAAGCTCATAGGAAGTGGCACTGTTGGGAGGTGTGACCTTGCTGAAGGAAATATGTCACTGTGGTGGCAGGCTTTGAGGTCTCTTTTGCTTAAGCTTTGTTCAGTGTCACAGGCCACTTCCTTTTGCCTTCTGATCAAGCTGTAGCCAGCACCATGTCTGCCTGCATGCCACCATGCTCCCCGCCATGATGATAATGGACTGAACCTCTGAAATTGTAAGCTGCCATGTAGCAGAAAGTTTTCTCTGGCCTCGCCTGGCCCGTGGTTTCACAGCAGCTTATAAAATAATCATTCAGAGGCTTAATATTATTTACAAACTGTATGGCCTATGGAAGGCTTCTTGTTAGCTAACTCTTATAACTTAACTCAACCCATAACAATTAATCAATGTATCGCCACATGTTCTGTGGCTTTACCTGCGTCCCATTACATGTTGCTCCTTCGGTGGCTGGCTCGAGTCTCTCCCGACTCTGCCTTTCTCTTTCCTGTCTCTCTCCTTGGATTTCCTGCCTGCCACTTAGCTGCCTTGCTATAGGCCAAAGCAGCTTATTTATTAACCAATGGGAACAACATATACCCACAGTGTAGAGAAAGACATCCCCCAGCACTTCCCCTTTTCTATCTAATCAAAAAGGAAGGTTTTAGCTTTAATATAGTAAAATTATATATAACAAACAGTTATCAAGCAAGAATTATAGTTATACTATCTAGTCTATTTGTATTTGGCAAAATTAAAGAAAATATTTTATCATCTATCCTATATTTGTGAGTCTAAAGTATTATATCTAATTTGTCTTTTATCATAACCAAGGAGAATTATAACAATAACTATTTAGTCTTCAACTACATCAAAGAACCCAGAAGGATATAATATTACCTAAGTAAACAGGAAGTGCGTTGTAAGCAACTTCCAAAAAATCTAGAAATGACGGACAACTGACTGCCTCTGCAACATTGAGGCACCCATCTTCGGCCTACAGGCCTAGCATATCTGACAGACTCATCTTTGAAGTGGGATTTTTTTAAAGAGCCTTCCTACCTTGTCTTGGCAAGAATTGGCAGTCCTGTTGTGTCATGCTTGCCCACACCTCTGAAGGAACAGCAAGATGCCAGCAATCCAGTAATGCCATGGCCACGTGGCAACTTATAGATTAATAGAACTGGGTTAAGTTATAAGAGCTAGCTAGCAAGAAGCCTGCCATAGGCCATACAGTTTGTAAATAATTTTAAGCCTCTGAATGATTATTGTGTCTGAGGGACCGTGGGGCCAGGCAGGACCAGAGGAATGCAGGACTGCGGGGCCAGACGGGATCTGAGAAAACTTTCGACTATACTGCACTTCAATTAAATGTTTCCCTTTACAAGAGTTGCCATGTTCATGTGTTATGGAATATTCCTTTACATTGTGTGAAGGTGTGTCACCATGATTGGTTTAATAAAGAGCTGAATTGTCAGTAGCTAGGCAGGAGGTATAGGCAAGACTTCTGGACAGACAGAGCTCTAGGAAGAAGAAAGGCAGAGATGCCAGCCAGACATTGAGGAAGCAGGATGGGCAGTACAGAGTAAAGGTAACTGAGCCACATAAAAAAAACGTAGATTTGAAAATATGGGTTACTTTAAGTTATAATAATTAATAGGACAAGCCTAAGCTAAGGCCAACCTTTCATAATTAATAAGTCTCCGTGTCATTTTTTATGAGCTAGCTACCCAAAGAAAAATCAGTCTACAGTCATGGTGTCTCTTCACAGCAGTAGAAACCCTAAGACAATGGAAAAATCCAATCAAAACTAGTGTGTCTGCTCTATGAAAATGAATTGCTTTCTCTCTCTTCCTCTTCTCCCTCCCAACCCTCCTTCTCTGCTTTTCTGCTTCATCCTGCAGACATGGGAGAGAAGTGAATCCCAGCAGCTTTGGGTCTTCCTCTGGAGTCACTGGAATTTTCAGACCTTCCTCCATCCCTAAACCTGGGGAAGCACTCTGATCTTCAGGATGTTAAAGGCTCTGATCTGTGCCTTCCCCATTGAGGGGGGTCACTTAAGAGTTTACATAGGAAAGAGGGTATGTTGAATGGCTCAAAGAAGCAGGAGTTCTAGGAGCATAGTGCAAGGGAGCTTTAAGTCCCCTTGAGTAGGAAAAGACAATTTTATTTTCCCCAGTTAATTTCTGGAAGCTGATTTTTTTTAATTTAAATCATTTTTTTTTGTATTTTGTATATGTGTATGTGGGCAGGTGTGTAAGGACACACTAGTGGAGGTCAGAGGACATCTCTTTGGAGTGAGGGTCAAACTCTGGTTGTCAAGCAACCGAAGCACCTCATCCACCTTGGTAAGGATCAGTTATCCTTAACCAGAAATAGTGTTTTTATAGCTGGTGAGCAAGTGACTGATTGCAGCCTTCTGATGAGTTCTTCATGACCGAATGCCAAACCACCCAGGACTCCTAGTCTGCATTGTGCTAGATGGTGTCCTTTGAGCTGCCTTCTTTCCCAGGCTACTGCTGTATCTTAACCTACAAGGATGGCCCTGTGCAGACATCTGTAGAAGTCCAGTGTTTTCTCAGGAATTTTTTTTCTTGCTCTGCAGGTACAGGGGAACTTAGGCCACGTGTAGCTACTGTCACTCCTCCTTTGTCTCCATGTGGAATGAAAGCCTGTATTCCTCAGTCTAGCTCTGTTGTTTCAGTGTGGTCTTCTTCCCAGATCATTCTTCTGAGTTCCCAGAATGCAATGCTTCTTTCTCTGACTAACACTGTACAAGTAGCTGAAGAATGACTGTTACTCTTTCCCACAGCAGTTTTTGAGTTGCCGGTTGTAGGTGCTACAAATTGAACTGAGGTTCTCTGGAAGAGTAGGATGTGCTGTGAGCAGTGTCTTCTTTGGTACTCTTTGGTACCCTCAAGGTACTTCTTTATTGAGCACACAACTATGTCTAACATAAAACTCCTGCACTGGAATATCTGGCTCTGCTTGCCTCCAAAGTTTTGCTTCAAGTCATAAAAAACAACTCTTCACTGTTCAAACTATTGCAAAAGCATCAAGCCATCGCTAGAAATTTTAATCCACATATGTGCACGGTCATTTGTAGAAATCACACTGTGAGATTTTAGCATAGAGACCCCAGACTAAATCTCAGATTTTCTCTGTAGCGGGAAGTGAACTAGTAAACTTTATACATTGCCCATCCTTATATCTTTGCTTCATTGGTCTCAACATTCAGTAGAATATTTGAGCAAGTGTGTACTGTACTTTTTGCATATTACATATATTCAATTCATACCATTCATCTCCATTATTATGCCGATTTAAAAACATAGATTATTATTTGAATAAATACCTAAAAGCAGCACTTGTATGACATCTAGTTTATAATTATCTAATTTATAATCCCTTATAAATGATAAGTATCTAATTCATAATTCTGATTCCTAGATGATCTGACTAAATGAGAAGAAGGAAAGTAGGGGACAAGTAACAACTTTTGGGTTATTAATAATATTAATTTATTGCTGGCTAATTATTAATGAAATAATTATTTCCCATCTTCCTAGCATTTACTTTACTGTTGACATAGCTTACCATCTGTTCATTTTTATGGACTATCTAGCTAGTCTTTCTTTTCAAAAACAACATTTTTAGTAATTCTTTGAGAGTTTCATACAATATATTTTGATCATATTTATTCCATTACATTCTCAGATCCACTCTATTTTTCTACCCAACAAACTTCATGTTATTATATATATGTATTTATTTAAGAATTTTACCTGAACTCTTCCAGATCTGTTCCCCTTCCCTACCCACCCCAACTTTGTGTCCTTTTCTTCTAAACTCAAGATCAATTCATGCTGCCCAAATACTCTTAGCTAGATGGCCTTCCACAGAGCATGGTTGACTTAGAGACTATCTCTGTGAGGAAACTGACTCTCCCTCTCCCAGCAACTGAGAATTAACAAAACAAAGCTCCTCAGCTAGAAGTTGGACTTCATGTCCATCCTGCTCCTTCGTGATGGGTTGTGCTCATGTAGGTTTTGTGCACACCTCACAACTGCTGTAAGTTTATGTGTGCAACTGCCCTGCTGTGTCCAGAAAACACGTTTGGTCATCACTGCCTCTGGCTGTCACAGACACTTGAGATGATCAGCCTACATGCTGGGAACAGTACACTTCGTGTATGAACAGTCACTTATTCATGATTGTCTTATGCAATAATACAACGGCTCTCAACCTGTGGGTTATGACTCCTTTAGTAAACCTCTCTCCAGAATTACTTACATTATGATTCATAGCAGGAGCAAAATTACAGCTGTGAAGTAACAACACAGGTAAGTTTATGATTGGGGGTCACCACAACATGAGGAATGTATTAAAAGGTACAGCATTAGGAAGGTTGAGAACCCCTGCTATAATGTAAGGGAGTTTACCAGAACATCTGTCGTTCTTACAGAATGTAGCATACCATCATTTACAAAAGAGAAACAAAGTTTAGAGAGCAACCCTGAAGTTGATACAAGGCATATTATGACCCTACATTGCCTCCAGACCCACGTTTGCATGAGGACAAGTCCCATTCTTGTTCACATTCAGCACTACTTTTTTGTTTGTTTTGTTTTTAGAGACAGGGTTTCTCTGTGTAACAACTCTGACTGTCCTGGAACTTGCTTTGTAGACTAGGCTGGCCTCGAACTCACAGAGGTCTGCCTGCCTCTGCCTCCCAAATACTGGGATTAAAGGTGTGCTCCACCACTGCCCAGCCCAAAAATTTTCTTAGTTTTTTTGTTTGTTTATGTTTTTTGTTTGTTTGTTTTGTGAGACAGGGTTTCTCTGTGTAGCTTTGGAGCCTGTCCTGGAACTTGCTCTATAGACCAGGCTGGCCTTGAACTCACAGAGATCCGCCTGCCTCTGCCTCCCAAGTGCTGGGATTGAAGGCATGTGCCACCACCATCCAGCTAATTTTATTAGTTTTTTTTCATACAATATATTTTGATAATTTTTTTCCCTCTCCCAACTCCTCCCCGATCCTCCTCTTCTCCCTTTCCACCCAACTTCATGCCCCCTCTAGCGGGAGCCATCCTTAGTGGTGGACAGGTCCCAGCAAAAGAGGATATGAGGAGTTGATGAGGGAAGGAGGTGAGCCATGCCATGGTGGTAGTGAGAATCTTGCAGCCTGACTGACTAGCAGCCAGAGTGCTGCTTTATTCATACAGAATTCAATAAGCAGGGATTTATGTTGTTCCAAAACATAGATCGTACCATTTTTTTGCTTTTGGACGTGTGTTTCACTTTCTTTTGCTCATCTTTTAGTCATCATTGGTAACTTAGAACAGATTTATCATTTTCAATCATTTTCCCTCATTTTGACATCATTGATAAATTTTAAGACTAGATGTTCTTAGGCTGGTAACTCTGGTTGTTTCAAGGATGCTAGAACAAAACAAAATCTTCAAGCCAGCCCAGGCATATTGCCATGTCCCAAGTAGTGTATTATTAACTCTTTTTTTTTTTTTGGTTTTTCGAGACAGAGTTTCTCTGTGCAGATTTGCGCCTTTCCTGGAACTCACTTGGTAGCCCAGGCTGGTCTCGAACTCAAAGAGATCCGCCTGGCTCTGCCTCCCGAGTGCTGGGATTAAAGGTGGGCACCACCACTGCCCGGCATATTATTAACTCTTAATGGCCAGAGTGCTCAAGAAAAGTCCTCTGGCCAAAGCTGCTGCAGTTATTTAAATTTTGATATAATACAATGTTTACATTTTACATCCTTATAGAATTTGTTTATATGTCTAATCCTGGCATTCTGTTGTTCTTTGGTCAAATGACACCATAGTGGCTCTGCATGTGCTAACATTTCTAAAAAAAAGGGAGGTCCTGACATCCTATTCTTTTATCATCTTTTCACTCCATTCTTTGCTCATCAATATAAACTCTATGTAGGGCAGAGGTAATTTCAGGTAGTCTAACTTTGTTGCTGTATATGCCATGTAATTGTCTGAGTGTACAGTGGGAAGAGGCTTGCAATCTGATCTGTGGCCAACTCCTCTAACCCTCCGAATCTTGTTGACCTTTTTAAGTTTACATTGTTTTGAATATCTTGTCTCTAAGTAAGTACAGGGACAGATGTTTCAAGAATGTCTCATAGCCTCATAAAGAGATCTGTGGCTTCTTTGTGTCACAACTTCCAAGGCATAAGGAAGACCTTCCAGTAGATAAAGCTATCTCCCTAAAAGTGGGAGGAGTGGTATGTTCAGGACTTTCCTGGGAAAGCTTGGAAGCAGTACTCATGGGAGAAGGCATAAATGATTCATAAGAAATTTCCCATCAATCCAATATCACCAAATTATACAAATATTAAAAGTCCCCCAAGTATGCAACAGGTGGAAATGAAAACCAAAGGTGGCACAGTGGCCATGATGTGGCTCAGCTTTGCTGGATGTTGGTCAAGCAGCTGTGCTGGCCTTTGACTTTTACTGTTCCCATCAGATATGGCTGTGCCTCTCTATCAAAAAAACAAGCAAAAACAAAAACAACAACAACAACAAAAATACCAACAATTTTCTTGAAGTACAGAAATTTGCAATAGAATAAATTTGTGAAGTTGAATTAGTCACATGGTATGTATGTACACACACACACTGCGCCTTTTGGAAATGTTAAACCTTAATAATCATTAATAACTGTACAGAAAACGTAAAGCACCTTTCTGAAAGCATCTATAGTTGAGAGAATTCTGCCTCCCAGTGGATGTTTGAAATCTTGCACCAAACCTAGTCGTTTGTGCCAGCGCCGAGTGACAGGAAGCTGTTGTGCTTAAAGTTAGACAAGAAGAAGAGTGGGAGAGTTAGAGCAGAAGAACAGGAAGATGGAAGGCGAAATACGAGAAGACCACCCTGATAATAAAACAGTGATGGTAACACAAACTTGCACTGGCCCAGCTTGCTTTGTGACTTGGTAAACACATCGAGATCCATTTTACTTGAAGCTGTTGGTTGTTACTGCAGTTACAAATATTTGGTCGTGGGTCTCTGCATCTGCTTCCATCAGTTACTGCATGCAGGTTGTTTGTTTGTTTGTTTGTTTGTTTGTTTTTATTTTTTGGTTTTTGTTGTTGTTTTTGGTTTTTTGGTTTTTTGAGACAGGGTTTCTCTGTGAAACAGTCCTAGCTGTCCTAGAACTCATCCTGTAGATCAAGCTGGCCTTGAACTCTGCATCCTGAGTGCTGGGGTGTGCCACCACCACCCAGCAGATGTAGGGTCTATGATGACAATTAGGGTAGTCACCAATCTAATTACAGGGGAAGGCCAGTTCAGGCACCCTCTCCACTATTGCTAGTAGTCTTAGCTGGAGTCATCCTTGTGGGTTCCTGGGGATTTCTCTAGTACCAGGTTTCTCCCTAACCCCTTAATGGCCCCTCTATCAAGATAACTCTTTCATTGCTCTCCCTCACTGTCCCTCCCCTAACTCCACCATCCCCATCCCTCATGTTCCCATCCCCCATTCCTTCCCCTCCACTTCCCTATCTGCCCCCCAAGTTTACCAAGGAGATCTTAACTATTTCCCCTTCCTGGAGCGATCCATGGGTGTCCCTCTTAGGGTCTTCCTTTTTACCTAGCTTCTCTGGGGTTGTGGATTATAGCCTGGTTATCCTTTGCTTTGCATCTAATATCCATTTAAGAGTTAGTACATACCATATTTGTCTTTATGGGTTTGGGTTACCTCATTCAGGATGATTTTTTCTAGTTCCATCCATTTGCCTACAAATTTCATGCCACTGTTTTTTTAACCTCTGAGTAATACTTCATTGAGTAAAGTATCACGTTTTCTTGTACAGCCAAGCACTGGGCCGAGCTCTGGGAATTCAATTGAAATGAGAGGAGGAGGGATTATAGGAACAAGGTCAAGAGCATGTTGGAGAAAACCAGAGAGACAGCTGACCCAAACTACTGGGAGCTCATGGACTCTGTCTAGACTGACAGCTGGGGAACCTGCAGAGGACCAAAGTAGGCCCTCTGAATGTGGGTGACAGTTGTGTGGCTTGATCTGTTTGTGGGGCCCCTGGCAGTGGGACCAGGACTTCTCCCAGGTACATGAACTGGCCTTTTGGAGCCCATTCCCTATGGTGGGATACTTTGCAAAGCCTTTATGCAGGAGGGAGATGCTTGGTCCTGCTCCATCTTGGGATGTCAGCCTATGTTGAATCCCCAAGTGAGGTCTTACCCCCTATGAGGAGTGGGTGGGGGGAAGGGTGGTGGGAAGCAGGAGAAGGGAAGGGAGAGGGAACTGTGGTTGGTTCTGGCACCCAACGTTCTTGGTACGAATTCGAGAAAAAGCCTCTTGCCTGTGGCCTTGAGGGCCCCAGCTGAGACCTGAGCTACCCTCAGCCGGTTGTGGTGGCGCTCGCTGGTTGGATTTGCTGAAGGAGGCAGAGGCAGGAGGATCCCAAGTTTGAAACCAGCCTAGGAGGCTTGCTAAGGAGAAGCTTCGGCTGGGGCAGAGCCATAAACACTGGTGGTACCATGGAGGCAGTGACTGCTGCTCCGAGTTGCAGGCTCCTTCTCATCCTGTTGGTGACTGCGGTGATGCTGCTACCTGGGACGAAGGGTTTACTGCTGCTTGTTCAGAGAAGAATTGCCAGGACCATCATGTTACAAGAAAGCACTGGCAAAGGTCAGCTTGGAAAAGTTTGGCAAGACAAATGGTAGGGAGAAATTGCTGTGAAGATTTTCTCTTCTAGGGAAGAACATTCATGGTTCCAAGAGACAGACATTTATCAGACTGATTGCTCTAAACCACAAAGGAGGCAATATATATATGCAGGGAACCATGATCACGTGTAACAGCAACTTTGAAATCTTCAAAAGGATGACGGAACCCTACAAAGATATTGCACATGGACTGTGGTAAAGCCATTAAGCCAATAAACACCACGGAAAGATCGACTTTGGACTACAAACTGCTCAGGACAATTTCGAAATGGCTAGCTGAGATGGTCCAAATTCACGACTACTTGAGCAAAGACTGAAGAAAGCCCTGCACTTTCCCATTATGCAGAGACTGGAAAAATGATACAGCTAACTCTCTCAGGACTTGACAATTAACCCAAAAAGTTTTCTTTTTAGGATTCCCTAAAGATACCTTCGCCCCAAGAAAGCAGGAAGTAATTTTAAGAAAACGACGCCCACATTCACAAGAGATGGGATGGGAGGTTTTGGTTGTTTAATGAGTTATGGATATTGTCATTGTTTATGATGGTTGGTTACAAGTTGTTAATTGTTAATGGTCAGGAAAAAGGCTGAACAAGGAGATTAGATTCAGAGTTTTTGTTTAAAAAAGAAAAAAGAATATAGATATGAGGTAGATCATTGAATCTACTCTGAGAAAAAAGGTAAATAATAGGATAAATGGGTAGATCATTGAATCTACTCTAAAAAGAAAAAGGGGAAGATATAAAAATGAATCTATTATGAAAAGAAAAAAGAATATGGATATTATGATAAAAGGTCAATTATTGAATCTACTTTTAAAAAGGAACTACTTGTTTTAAATAGGATAAGTAATGAAATTTTTTGTCTGAGTTTATCAAATGTTACTGGACTGGATATTGTTAATATATATAATGGAGTTTTTTGTCTGAATCTGTCAAATGTTAATGGACTAGACATTGTTAATGTAATTCTTATTGTATATACTTATTGGATATAGTTTTTCTTGTATTAGTTATAAGCTTTTTTAATTTTAGACAAAAAAGGGGAAATGTGGTTGATATGTTGTGCACCCCAATAAACTTATCTGGGGGTCAGAAAACAGAACAGCCATAATATAAACATAGAGGTTAGGCAGTGTTAGCACACACCTTTAATCCTAGCATTCCAGAGGCATAGATCCATCTGGATCTCTGTGAGTTCAAAGCCACACTGGAAACAGCCAGGCATGGTGACTCACGCCTTTAATCCCAGGAAGCGATGGCAGAAAGCAGAAAGGTATATAAGGCATGAGGACCAGGAACTAGAGCTGGTTAAGCTTTTTGGCTTTTAGCAGCAGTTCCGCTGAGATCCATTTGGATGAGAACTGAGAGGCTTCCAGTCTGAGGAAACAGAATCAGCTGAGGAATTGGCAAGGTGAGGAAGCTGTGGCTTGTTCTGCTTCTCTGATCTTTCATCATTCAACCCAATACCTGACTCCAGGTTTGTTTTTATTAATAAGACCTTTTAAGATTCATGCAACAGTTGGTATATAAAATAAAAAAAATAATTTAAATAAATAAAAATATATGTCTAATGAAAAACCCAAAATATTTGGTCTTTGCTTTTTTAGTAGATCAAGTCAATAAAAACCTTATCTGAGAATTCCTATTGCAGTATAGGAATCACTTAGAGAAATCCCCCATCTACCTCTTGCAATGATAATAAGGACTGCAGGGTGTAGCAGGAATCCTAGAAGGTCTTATTAATAAAAACAAACCTGGAGCAAGGTATTGGAGTGAATGCTGGAAGATCAGAGAAGCAGAACAAGCCATAGCTACCTCTCCTTGCCAATTCTTCAGCTGATCCTGTTTCCTCAGACTAGATGCCTCTCAGCTGAACTGTGCTGCTAGAAGCCTAAAAGCTTAACCAGCCAAAAGCTTAACCAGCCAAATGCTTCTAGTTTCTGATCTTCCTGCCTTACATATCTTTCTGTTTTCTACCATCACTCCCTGAGATTAAAGGCTCACTTCTTGGGATTAAAGGCGTGTGTCACCACGCCTGTCTGTTTCCAGGGTGGCCTTGAACTCACAGAGATCCAGAGGGATTTCTGCCTCTGGAATACTAGGATTAAAGGCTTGTGCTACCACTGCCTATTCTCTATGTTTAATATTGTGGCTATTCTGTTCTGTGACCCCAGATAAGTTTATTAGCATGCACAATATTTCGGGGAACACAATACCACCACAGCAGGGTCATAAATGTGGGCATTACCAGGAGCAGGGACTTGTTGGCCTGGCAATGGAAGCAGAAATTACTAATGCATTGGAGGGGCTAGTGTGAAAGTGAACTATTGAACTAAAATGCCAGACACTCAGGCATGGGGATTACATGTTTAGTCCCATATTTCAGATGACATGTAACTATGCACTATATGATTTGATGGAGGAAGCAGGTTAGTGGGTGACACTTGATTCTAGCTTTGCTTCCCAGTGCAGCTCCTGGTTTGAAGAGATTGGTTTTGAACAGAGAAGGTATCATGTTAAGTGTCCTTTGGGGATCATTGCATGCCCTTGAACCTGAATGTGAGGTCCCACACTTTTCATGTGTGTTATTCACTGATCCTAAAGTCTTCCTGCAGGAAAGTAAGCACAGTTCAACATGGTATAGAAACTGTGTCTATTCTGTTTCAGTGTTTGGACCGATGCTCACCTTTAGTAAAGAGTTATATTTAGCTGGGCGGTGGTGGCTCATGCTTTAATCCCAGCAATCTGGAGGCAGAGTCAGGCAAATCTCTGAGAGTTCAAGGCCAGCCTGGTCTACAGAGTGAGTTCTAGGACAGCCAGTTCTACACGGAGAAACCCTGTCTTGAAAAACCATAGAGAGAGAAGAGTAGAGGCCACAGAGGCCCTGGGGCAGGTGCCACTGCAACGACCAAGTGTGTGGTGGAGACGGGAGAGAAGCAGAGTGGTTTGTGCACTCTGAAGAGAGGAGGAACTGGAGACACCGAGGCTGTGAGGAGCAGCCTGATGTGAGAGGCCTGCACTGTCCCCTGAGGCCATGGTGATATCTGGACTTGTGCTGCTGTCAAGGACCATGTCTGGGTCCATGGCCCTTCTGCAGCAGGGTTCTGTGTGGGTGTCCATGGCTGTATCTCCACCCAAGACCATGTGGACCCCCTTGATCTGGGTTGCTGTCCGAGGACATGTTGTCTGAGTACCACGCTGAGCTGGACTAATCCCTCACCGACCACAGAACTATGGAAAAAAGAGAGATGACTTCATCCCTTGTTGGCCTTGATACTTGGGAGAGCTGGCTTTGCCACTTACCTGGGCATCAAGGGAGAGCTGGCCCTGGTGGCATGGGTGCAGGAGACTGGGCTCCACCCCTCTCCAGCTGTGGCACTTGGGAGAACTGGTCCTGTACCTTGCCTGGGCAGGGCCAGAGAGCCGGCCCTGGTGCTGTGGGTACTGGAGAGCTGGCGGCCTGACCAACTCAGCTACCCCCCAGGCCCAGATCCAGGGCTTTGATCTAGCCCACCCCATCATCCACACCATCTCTGAGCTGCTGGAGCACGTGCAGGATCTCCATGACTCAGGGCAACAGCAGGATGTGCAGGAGGAGTCTCGGTGAGGGTCCAGGTTTGATGGTGTAGCAGAAGCCAGAGGCCTCCAACCAGACCAGTGACTCATTACAATGGACATTTGCAAGTAAAGTTGGTTGGACAAAAGGGTGGACTGCATGACACACCATGACACACTGCAGCTTCAACAGTGAGACTTTGAATTTTGTTTTCTTTGCGGGGGAGGTTACAAGAGTGGAGGGTGGATATAGAAGGACTGGGAAATGAGTGGGATTGGGGTACATGATGGGAAATTCACAAAAAATCAATTAAAAAATTATGGGGAATAAGTTGTATTTAAGTGAGATTATGTTTGTATATAAACTTAATTTTAAAGACTTATTTTTATGATTTCAAAGTTATGTGTCTATGTCTGAATGTGGTTCTGTGCACATGAATTGCAGGTGCCTGCAGAAGCCAGAAGCATCAGAAGATTCCCCTGGAGCCAGTCTTACTACAGGTTTTTGGGTGCTTCCCAAAGTGTGTCCCCCCACACCTCCAGTTTACTCAAGAGATCTCATCTATTTACCTTTCCCAGGGCAATCCATGTGTCCCTCTTAGGGTCCTCCTTGTTAGTTAGCTTTTCTGGAGCTGTGGGTTGTAGTCTGGCTATCCTTTGCATTACATCTAGTATCCACTTATGAGTGAGTACATACCGTGTTTGTCTTTCTGAGTCTGGGTTACCTCACTCAGGATGATACTTTCTAGCTCCATCCATTTGCCTGCAATTTCATGATGTCATTGTTTTTTTTACTGCTGAGAGAATGGCTAAGATAAAAAATACTGATGGCAGCTTATGTTGGAGAGGATGTAGAGTAAGGGGAACACTCTTCTGCTGTTGGTGAGAGTGCAAATTTGTACAGCCACTTTGGAAATCAGTATAGTGGTTTCTCAGATAATTGGGAATTAATCTACCTCAAGAGCCAATGATACCAATCTTGGGCATATACCCAAGGAATGCTCAATCATACCACAAGGACACTTGCTCAACTATGTTCATGGTAGCATTATTCATAATATTCAGAACCTGTAAACAACCTAGATGCCCCTCAACTGAAGAATGGATAAAGAAAATGTGATACATACACACAATGGAGTACTAGCCATCCAGTTTTATCAGCCTTGTTTGTTGAAGATACTGTCTTTTCTCCAGCATGTATTTTTGGCGTCTTTGTCAAAACTAGGGTGGTTATAGTTGAGTGTACTCATATCCAGCTTCTCAGTTCTATCCTAATGCTCATATTTTTATGCCAGTACCATGCTGTTTTTATTACTATAACTCTGTAGTATAACTTAAAATCAGGAATTGTGATACCTCAGCTGCAGTGGGGATGTATTGTATGAGAAAAGAATAAACAAAAATTTAAAACAAACACACAAAACATATACAAATAGGAAAGGGAGAAATGAAGGAATCTTTATTCACAAATACTATCCTATACATAAAAGATCCTATAATTATCAACAGAAAACTCCTACAGCTTATAGACAACATCCAGCAAAGCAGCAGCATATGGAAACTAGACAAAAAAGAGGGGGAGGAAATGTGGTGATATTTTATTTATGTTCTAACAAATAAAGCTTGCCTGGAAATCAGGAGGAGCTAGCCACTAGATAACCATAGAGGTCTGGATGTCTGTACAGACAGACAGAAAGTGATAGGGTTGGGCAGAGAGAGGAAGTGATAAGGCAGGGTGGACAGAGGAGCTCACTCTCTTTTGGTGGGGGACTTCGTAGGTGTAAGAACTAGTGGCTGGCTGCTCTGCTTCTCTGGTCTTTCAGCTTTTACCCCAATATCTGGCTCTGGGTTTTGTATTAATGAGATCATTTAGCAATTCCTGTTGCATCCTTCAGTGATGGACTGTAACCCATAAGCCAAATTAAATCCTTTCCTCCCTGAAGTTGCTTTTGGTCAGTGTTTTAGCACAACAAAAGAAAACCAAACCAGAGCATCCCCAATGCCTTCTTGAAAAGACAAATCTAGCGTTGCTCATGACACTCTCAAATTCAAGTCCCCTGCTTTTAACCTCCCATGTAGCTTGAATCACAGGCATGTGCCACCTGGCCCCACTTTCCCAAGGATCTGATGATCACTTATACTCAGGAGGTTCCCAAACAGGATCTGATGTGAGCTCTGAGTAGATACTATAAAAAAATCAAGAAATAGGATTAGAGAGTTCTGGAGATCATTGTAGTGTGAGCAAAAACCTGGGCAGAGAGGAGGAGATGCCGAAAAGAAGGGAGAGTAGGTGCCAGTGAGACTCAGTTTATTCTGGAGACACGGATAGGTATGAATGTTCTATTTACACACAAAAGTATTGTTGATGAAAAACTAGAGGGAATTTTGGAAAAGGAGAAATATCAATGTAACAATTACACCATTTCAATCACCATTCCTGATAGTATCTCCCCGTAAAAACTGATTAGACAATACACTTGTTTTCACAATCTATTTGAACTAATTGAAGGTTTATTACTCACTCATTGAGAGAAAAGTGACTCCGAGGAACTGGAGCCCTTGGGTCACCTTCCCAGATGCAAAAGTAAAACAAAACCAACAGGAAACCTCTTAATAAAACCCAAAAGGTCTCTTGAGATTTACTTGTAATGATTTTCTTCTTAAGGTTTTCTCCTTTCTCATTGTTACTTTTTTTTATTATTATTATCAAGGTTCCTAAGTGTGAAAAAATTTATTTCCTGTGTTTCCTGAGCTTTGGGCTTAAGAAGTTCAGGAGAAAGTTTAGAACAGTGGCCTGGTCCTGAGCCCGGACCTACCACAAATAGACTTCTGTGTAATTTAGAGAAACGAGCTTCCTCGGAGCTGTGACAAGACTAACGAGAGCGAGGCTCATCCTGAGAGTGGCAGAGGGCTGGACTGATGACGAGGAAAGCTGGAACAGTCTTGTGCCATTTTTTGCTTTGAGCTTTCAGGGCTAATGTATCATGAGCTATTTATATTGTCCAGAGTGCCCAGGGGCTATTTGTATCCAATAACACTAGCCCAGGGGCTATTTGTATCCAATAACACTAGCTGGTCCCACCATTCAAGCACATGGCAGCTCCTAAGGCCTGATTTAGGCCCTCCTTCTGCATCATTGAGGGCTGATCCCCTCACCTCCCTCCATCCTGTTGGGCTGGAGCCCAGGAGAACAGCCTCACAGGAACATCACTGTTCCTTCAGATGACCTTTCACACTCCCCAGGAAGCAATTTGTGAAGTTTCAGTTTACTTTTGAGCTTTTGATTATTACACTTGAGTTCTCTCCTTCTCAACAGACACAAGTGGCTTCTTGACAACAGAATGACATTCTCTAGGGCACAAAACCTCCAAATATCAGCCCTGGAAATGAGAGCTTTGCATTTGGACCTTGCCAACACTCATCCAAATCATAGCATATAATTGCATCAGAAGATCAAGATGATCTGAAAGAAGTAACCTCAATGCACTGGAAACAAAAATAAAATAAACTCCCAGTTAGTTAAGGAAGGAAACAATGAATGAAAAAAAGCAAAAAAACGATAGAGGAGAAAACACCAATGAAACAAAGACACAGTTCTTGAAAACTATGAACAAACCGGAGAAATACGTATCTAGACTAATGCTGAAAAAAATCTGAAAGAAAATATGAAATGAAAAGTGAGCCATTACCAATTACACCATCGAAAGAAAACACAAAGGATTGGCTGGAGTCCTTAGGATTAACATAACAAAAATGGCCATCCTATCAAAAACAATCTACAGATTCAACACAATCCCCTATCAAAATTCCAACACAAATTCTTTACAAACCTTGAAAGGACAATTCTCAGCTTCATATGAGAAAACAATAAATCCAGGATAGCTAAAACAATCCTAAGCAATAAAAGAACTGCTGGAGGGACCCCCATCCCTGATTTCAAGTTGTACTACAGAGCTATAGTAATAAAAACCTCATGGATGATTATTGACATGAAAACAGACAGGTGGATCAATGGAACCAAATCAAAGACTCAGATGTAAATCCACACATCTATGGACACCTGATTTTTTTTTTTTTTTTTTTTGAGCTGAGGACTGAACCCAGGGCCTTGCACTTGCTAGGCAAGTGGTCTACTACTGAGCTAAATCCCCAACCCCGGGACACCTGATTTTTTATAAAGAAGCCAGAAATACATGCTGGAAAAAAAGAAAGCATCTTCAACAAATGGTCCTGGTCAAACTGGATGTATGCATGTAGAAGAATGTAAATAGATCCATATTTATCATCCTGCACAAAACTCAAGTCCAAGTGGAACAAAAACATCAACTGTTGTGCCCAGATCGTGACCCCCAGAGAGACCATGAGGACAAGCGTACCAGAATGCAAAAGCAAGGTTGATTTCCGTTACAGGTCGCCACGACAGAGAACTCATCTCAAGTACTCACTGGCCGCAGCGCAGTGAGGCAGGGAGGAGTTTCTTGGGGAAGTTAGTTTTTATAGGCAAAACCCACAAAATTTCTTAGAGGGGAGGAGGTTAGTATGGGTCCATCCTTGATTGGTCCAGTTTTTCCCAGGCCTGGACTTTGTCTTATTTCAGCTTATCTGTTTGCCCTGTCAGGAATTTTGCAACCCATCTCCAGGGGCTGGTCATGTTATCTCCAGAGAGGGGCATCTCGTGGTTAATCGGTCACCACCAGACATCCTGACTTTGTTCTTTTGAAAACACCTGACTTCACCCTCTCCAGGAAGGGGGAACTGACTCAGTTCTGTTTATTTTTAAGATATCTCTTCCCTCAACTCTTTTGAGTTTCTGGGGGAACTGTGTCTATGTCTTTGGTGGGGGTCTTTCATCAACATAAATCCAGACACACTGAACCTGATAGAAGAGAAAGTGGGGAATAGCCTTGACCACATTCACACAGGAGGCAACTTCCTGAACAGAATACTGATAGCACAGGCACTATGACCGATAATTAATACATGATGGGACCTCATGAAACTGAAAAGCTTCTGTAAGGCAAAGGACACTGTCAATCAGACAAAGAGGCAGGTTACAGAATGGGAAAAGATTTTTACCAACTCCACATTCAATAGAGGATTAATATCCAAAATCTATAAGGAAATCAAGAAATTGGATATCAAAAAACCAAATAATCCAATTAAAAACAGGACACAGATCTAAACAGAGAATTCTCAGTAGAGGAATCTCAAATGGCCGAGAAACACTTGAAGAAATGTTCAACACCCTTAGCCATCAGGGAAATGCAAATGAAAACTACTTTGAGATTCCATCTTATAGCCTGTCAAAATGGCTAAGACCAATAACACAAGTGACAGCTCATGCTGGTGAAGATGTGGAGCAAAGGGAATGCTCCTCCATTTCTGGTGGAAGTGTAAACTTGTACAGCCACTGTGGAAATCAATATGATAGTTTCTCAAAAAACTGAGAATCAGTCTACCTCAAGACCCAGCTATACCACTCTTGAGCATATACCCAAAGGACTCTCCATCCTACCAAGAGAAAATTTGCTCTACTATGTTCATTATGGCTTTATTCATAATAGCCATAAACTGGAAACAATCTAGATGTCACTCAACTGAGGAATGGATAAAGAAAATATGGTACATTTACACAATGGAGTATTTCTCAGCTGTTTTTTTAATAACATCATAAAATTTATAGGCAAATGGATGGGACTAGAAAAAACATCAACCTGAGTGAGGGAGGTAACCCAGACCCAGAAAGACAAATATGACATGTACTCACTTATAAATGGATATTAGCCATTAAGTAAATGATAATCAAGCTACAATTCGCAGACCCAGAGAGATTAGGTAAAGAGGAGGGCTCTAGGGGAGAAGCATGGATTTCCCTGGGAAGGAGAAATAAAATAGATTCTGATAGTGGACTGGGGGGCAAAGGGGATGGGAACAGAAGTAATCAGATAGTGGGAGGATGGAGGGAGAGAGTATGGGGAGAGACAGCTGGAATTGGGAGACACTTGAGGGAGGTCTGAAAACACTGTAGTAGAAATGTTCTGGAATCTATGAGGATCACCCTAGTGAGGATACCTAGTAATGGAGGGTATGGAGTCTGAACTGGCCATCTTTTGTAGCCAGGCAAGGCTTCCAGTGGTGGGACATGGTTGCATTTGGTTGAGTTGTTGGCTGAGGAGGTCCCATGGAAATCCCTAAACAATCCAGGCTGATCCTAGGACAGAAGGTCATTCTCTGAAAACTGACAACTGGGCCCCATTGCCTAGGACAACATCCACACAGCTCATTGTACATAGAGAGGTCAAGCTGGTGTGGGTTTGGAGCTTTCACCCCTACATTCTAGTGTCTTTGGCATGAGAAGATGCTCTGCAGGCTATGGAAATAGAAACCTGGACACCAACCCAGCCACAAAACCCTTGGCCTACAATCTGTCCTGTCTGCAAGATGTGCTGGGGAAATGGTGGCACAGAACTTGTGAGAGTGGCCAACTAATGTTTCGTTTAACTTAAGGCCCATGGAGCCCATGCCTTACACTGCCTGGATGCCCAGGAACCAGAGACTGGATAGCCCAGAGACCTATGGTAGAAACCAAACACGAACTGAAAAAAAAATCAATTAAATGATTCCTGATGATATTCTGCTACACTAATAGATCGGTGCCTTGTCCCATTGTCATGAGAGAGGCTTCCTCTGGCCACAGATGGGAGTGAATGCAGAGACCCACAGCCAGACATTATGTAGAGAGAGAGTCTAAATCGGAGTTCTCCACCTGGTCCCTTCCCTAGGAGATCAGGGAACCCCTTGGAGGGAGGGGAAAAATTGTAAGAGTCAGAAGAGATGGAGGGCACCGGGAGAACATGGCCCACTGAATCAACTAAGCAGGGCTCACATGGGCTCCCAGAGACTGCAGAAGCAAGCATGGGGCCTGCATTGGTCTGCGCCAGGCCCTCTGCATGTATGTTATGGCTGTTAGCTTGGTGTTTTTTTGTGGATTTCCTAAGCATGGGAGCGGGTGTATGTCTGATTCTTTTGCCTGCATTTGAGACTCTTTTCCTCCTATTGAATTGTCTTGTCCAGACTTGATACGAGGGTTTTTGCCTTGTCTTACTTTGTTTTGCTCTGTTTGACTGTCTTCTTTTGGAAGCCTGTTCTCTTCTGAAGAGGAAACAGAAGAGGAGTGGATCTGAGGAAGTGGGGAGGTTGAGGGGAGCGGGGAGGAGTGGAGGGAGGGGAAACTGTTGTTGGGATGTATCGTATGAGAGAAGAATCTGTTTTCAATTTTAAAAAAGGAAAAAAAGGGGGCTGGAGAGATGGCTCAGTGGTTAAGAGCACTGACTGTTCTTCCAGAGGTCCTGAGTTCAACTCCCAGCAACCACATGGTGGCTCACAACCATCTCTGGCGCTTATAATAAATAGCTAAATCTTAAAAAAAAAAAAAAAAAAAAAAAAAAAGGAAAAAAAAAAGAACTTCACTGTTCTACCATAGAAGTGTGATATGTGAGGTCATGACTATATCAATTAGGCTGAGTTACACACTTTAGAATATGTTCATCTACCAATATATACAGATTACTATATATAATTTACAGTTCATTTATCCATTAGTAACAATAAACAAAGAGCTTTAAAGCATTTCAGGTTTACAGTACCTTGCCACTGTGCTTTGGGATTATTAACATGGAAATCATATACACAATTTTCAGAGGAGAAATTATTTGCAAATTCTATCAACAAAAACATTTGAAAAAAGAGAAATTAAACATCAAGTGTACATAGATCAAGTCACGTTTTCCTTTTTTTGTTTGTTTGTTTGTTTGGGTTTTTTGTTGTTGTTTGTTTCTTTTTCGAGACAGGATTTCTTTATGTAGCTTTGGAACCTGTCCTGGAACTCGCTCTGTAGACCAGGCTGTCCTTGAACTCACAGAGATCCACTTGTCTCTCCCTCCTGAGTGCTGGGATTAAAGGCATGCACCACCACCACCCTGCTCTGGCTCTTTTTTCTGTAGATTATAAAGCAGAAGCAGGGATTTCAGTGGGAGCCTATGAATCTGGTGGTAACTAGATATTCTGAGCTTAAATATATTACCTTTTCCTCCTCCCCTCCCCTCCCCTCCCCTCCCCTCCTCCCATGCACATGCAAATGCTACAGTGCACAAGTGCAGGTCAGAGGACAACTATGTCAGTTCTTTCCTTCTGAGGTCTGTGTCTCAGGTGTTGGACTGGTTGCTACTCAGGTGCCACATGGTTGGACTTGGCCACACATACCTGTAGGCATCAGCCATCTCACTGGCCCCACTTATTCATCTTAAATGAAATTTTGTTAGTCACTGCAAGGGCCAACCGTCTTGGAGATACTATGACAAGATTATTGCCTGCCATCTCTGCCAGGTTTATTTATTTACTGGGTGCCAGGGCAAGCATCATATCGCTGAACTATATTCTAGCCCTCAGT
The DNA here is from genome assembly GCF_949786415.1 of Peromyscus eremicus. NCBI lineage: Eukaryota > Metazoa > Chordata > Mammalia > Rodentia > Cricetidae > Peromyscus > Peromyscus eremicus. The sequence goes on from NC_081416.1 coordinate 51,660,580, forward strand.
CTATCTTCTAGAGACCTTTGGGATGCTTTTATCATGAAAATGTGCAAAGCACTGAGAAAGAGTTCTCTCGAGATGTCTCCTACCGTTCAGTGTTGAATGGCTTTTCAAGTGGCCAGCTCTACCATGTGTCAGTATCTGAGCTCTTCCAGGAGTCTGGGAGCAGGACAGCCATTGCTGTTACCTCACACCTTATTTCTTTCCAAAGACTCCAGCTCTCTTTGCACAGTATCTGTGACTGAATCATCTTTGCAATGTGGTTTTGGAGCAGCCGAGACATAAAACTTGCCCCACACATGTGAAGGAAGCGGACGCCTGCAGTTTCTGAATTCCATTAGGAAGCCTGAGGCAAGTAGCTTCTGGAGAGAGAAAATTCAGATCAGAAGCACAAGTGCCTGGGCTTTGTGGGTCCCCTCATTGTCCCTCATTGTCCCAGTGGAGCCCCTCTACGTCCTGGTCAACCAGAGATGCAGGGTCCATTTACGTCTCAAGGCCTTGACTTAACTGGAGGTTGGAGATTCAGCTTTGGGCAGCCAGCTGTGAGGACCTGTGAAGGAGGGTCATGTGCACTTTCTGGAGAAGTCAGCTTTGTTCTTGGCAACTTGTTCTGCTGATTGATGGAAAGAGCAGCATCACTAGTCATCGCACAGCAAAGCACACTCTGGACAATCAGAGCACACACACCTTCCTGACACTCTCGCTTATTCCTGCTGCTTTAATTCTTTAGTAGATCAGCCAACTGTTCTCTTCTTCTTCCTTGTTCCTTCACTTGTCCCCTGTCCTTAGCTGATCCAGGTTCTCAGATACAGGATTTTGTCTTGTCAGTCTCTCAATCTCATGGGTCCCCGTTCCTTGCCTTACTTGACCCTGCAGAGTAGCAACTGTCCTCGGCCCCCTGACCTTCTGCCAATGATCAATCTCATTGCCGAAATCATTGTATTGGATATGTTTTAAATGTTCAATCATGTCACTATTGTATTTTCATTGAAAGAAGTGTGTTGGGAGCTAAAATTAGATGTGAGCCACATTTCACACTTTCATATAGACTTGGAGCACAAAATATAACAGAATTCTGTATTTTACTTTAAAAAAACTTCATTAAAATTGTTCTTTGGCAATTTCATAGATGTACATAATGCATTCTGACTGACCTCTCCCTATGCTCTCTTGTCTCCCTCTCACTCCTGTTTTCCCTCTTCCCTACGAGTTCCTCTCCCACATTCATGTCTTATTTGTTTTGCTTTGGGAACCATGTAGTTGAACCAGGACTGTCTATGTGAGCAGGGTTTGGAGCGACAACAGTCCTGTTGAGAAAATTCTTTCCTATGCCTGGGTCTTACAGTATGTCCCTTCCCTTCTTCATCCAGCACTTTCAGAGTTTTGGGTTTTATGTTGAAGTCTTTGATAACATTTGGAGATGATTTTTGTGTATGAAAGGAAATCCTTATTTGCAGATGACATGATTCTGCATATAAAGACCCTGCGGACCCTACAAGAAAATGCTTACATCAGATAAACCTGATAAAACCCTTAGATCTACAAAGCAGCAGAATATAAAATTAACACATAAAAGTCAGTAGCATTCTTTTGACAATATACTGAGAAACAAATTAGAGAAATAATCCTACCAATAGCATATGCTCAAAAAAAAAAAAGAAGAAAGAACTTGCAAATAAAAAAAAAAAAATCACACAGTGAAATTAGCCAGGCCCAAAGTCTATACATTTCAGTGTATTCCCATACAGTTACAATAGCCATTCTGAAGCTGTGGAGCTTCAAACTGGATTTTACACTTTCTCTATCAAATATGTTTTCATGCAATCGTCCACCACCGAAAAATGAACAATCTCCAGCAGAATTAAAACTAGAAGAATTGGCTTCATATCCGTTTTCATGATTCACGTTTCCTCTACTACGTGTCAGCCACTTCTCATCCCTTACTACTAACTCTTTCATGCCCACTTTTTCTCTTGTTTTTCACTTTCAAGATTAAAAATACCTTGGAATATTTAAGAAAGCTGTATTTTAATGAATCATTTCAGTAATTGGAACCCATTTCTAACTTTAAGTGCTACAGTCAAGGGATGTATAATTCACCCATTAAAGTATACACTTCAGTGGTTTAAAAACAATACCTTGGAATAAACTTAACCAATGAGATGAAAAACCTCTTTAATGGAAACTTTAAGACACTAAAAAAATGAAATTGAAGAAAAAGCTAGAATATGGAAAGCCCACCAATGTTCACGGATTAGAAAATTCAATGTTGTAAAAATGGCCATCCTACCAAAAGCAATCTACAGGTTTAATGCAATTCCAGTCAGAATTCTGATGAAAATTTCCACATAAATAGTAAAAAAACCAACAATCTTACAATTGAATTGGAATCACAAAAATCCCCCAATAGCTAAATCAACCCTTAGCAAAAACAAACAAACAAACAAACAAAGAAACACAATGCTGGAGGTACTGTAACACCTGACTTCAAACTATACTACAGAGACATAGTAATAAAAACAGCATGCTAGCCTAAAGCAAACTGGAGATCAGTAGTTCTTAACCTTCCCAATGGTACAACCCTTTAATACAGTTTCTCATGTCGTGATGACCCCCAATCATAAAACTATTTTGTTGCTATTTTATAACTGTAATTTTGCTACTGTTATTAATTGTAATGTAAATATATGATATGCAGGACATCTAATATGCAACTCCTGCGGAAAGGGTTGGTCATGACTCACGGGTTGAAAATTGTTGTTGTAGATCAATGGAACAGAAGACCCAGAGACAAGCCTATGTAACTTCAGCCACTTAATGTTTTAATTTTCCTCTTTTTTCTAATTTAATTTTTGAGAATTAAATGAATACTCTATTTACATAATTTACATCCCTCCTTTTCACACCTCCAACTTTTCCTGTGCCCTCCCATTCATCTCAAATTCATGATTTCTTCCTTAATTATCATTTTTTACATTTATAAATAAATATATATTGGCAAAGATGTCAAATTTACCCATTGGGAAAGATATAGAATCTTCAACAAATGGTGCTGGAAAAACCGGATGTCTGCATATAGAAGACTGAGACTAGATTTCTAGTATGAGGGATGTGCTCGATGTATAATATATGATTATATGAACACTTGAGAAAAATTAAAAATTAAAAGTGATTTCTATAGATGTTAGATATTAGCACATTCTCTTTTAAACTTAAAGGTCTTGAAAAAGCTGTCCATGGTGAGTGAATTCTCCTTTCCTTAGGATGGGTATGGTAGTTCATTCTTTTGAGCTGTTTGTACTGAGACAAGAGTCGAGCAGATCATGCAGCTGTCTGATAGTAGAAGAGAAATACAGTAGAAGAGGAAACGAGAAGCAAAAGAAGAGGGGGAAGGAATTAGAGTGAGGGAAGAAAAGGAAAGTAGGAGAAAGCCTTAATAACCATAAAACGATGATGACAATAATCTTAAAGTGCAATGATTAGTTTTATAAGTTGCAACACATTCCCAGACCCTCTTCCTCAAGCCACATGTCATTGCTGCAGAGTGCTTGCATCCAAAACTCAGTGCCTTTTTGGCAGATGAAGGGGATAAAACTGTCACCGAATGAGATTCTCTGTTTTAGGAAAGGAAATACTCTTACAGTTTCTCCATACAGCGCCTCAAATAGCTCTGCAGAATGCAGTCACAAATGTGGGTGATAACAGCAATAGGGATATGCTGGCCTTGAGGAATCAGAAGTTACCAATGGAATGGAGATGTTGATGTAGAGAAATGATGAAGTATATCAACTTTCTCATGGATAAAAGACTTTAATATTTGACCACATTGATCAAGTAATGTGAAATTGTGTACAATTCAGGATTTGGAGGAGGGGACCAAGGAGAATGAGTCACTTGGTGGCTCTAGCTGACTGTACCCTCTGATTACAAATCCAGCTTCTGTCCCAGCACATAGTGTGTCTGGTTGGATAAAAGGATGAGTACCCCTTCTGGGGAAGATGGACATTGAGTTACCTGAGCCCTGAATGGTGGGGGCTCAATGACTTTTCCCTTTCTATGCATACTTGACCACTGGACCCTAAATTCTCATCCTGGTAAGAAAACCTGGTAGTGTCCCAATCCAGGGATTCACACAGATGTTTATTTTTAGAGCTGGGACTGATATCTGCCTCTCCTAAAGGCTTTAGTTTTTCCTAACTTCACTTCTAAATGAAGATGGTGATGAACCATGCCATATGTTCATTGGAACTTTTGTTAAAATTAGATTGTGCATTCACAATCAATCACACACTTACTTGCTAAGCATCTATTTTATGACTGTAATATAAAGATAAGAACCATATGGGCCACATTCTAAAGTTGTCAGGTCCTGGAGATACTGGATGGAGGTCTTCAGAGAAAGCCATGGATTCACATGAGGGAGATATCACTGGAAATGCAGAGACAAGAGAAGATGCTGACATGGCCTATCTTTGATGTGGCTAAGGGAGGGGATAAGATGTTTCTGCTCCGAGTGACTACAGCAGAGCAGGAAGGAGGGGATTCTGCAGGGAAAAGCCTCATGTGGAAAACTGGGACGTCTACAAGGAGGTCAAAAGACATGGTAGTAGAGCCAAGTCCATAATGTCAACATCCCTGAGGGTGAAGGCAAGGAGGAAGAGTTGATTGTGTACTCTGGATCCAGAGACCTGGCTTTGTACCCTGGTCCTGCCAATTACCATTAGTGTCAGGAGGATGCATACCTAAAACTCTTCTCAGCTCATTTCTTGTAGCTTGGGTGCAATGACACAACCACCTCAGGCTGGCTGTGTTGTTTCCAGTTTTACTCAGGGAAATTCATGATCATGTTTTTCCTGGGAACGCTACTCATTTTGTGTCTCCTTTTATTCTCCCAAGTACCCCGGATAGTGAGATAAACTTTATTCTTTTCTGCATGAAAGGCTACATGCTTGTAAATATTAAAGGAGACTCACAAGAGTGCCTGCCATTAGCAGCTGCTACATATAGTTTCCATCATGCTTTGGTGAACACTTATTATTAGTTATTGACAGATATTCATTGTACCTAGTTCTGGGTGTCATGAAAAAAAAATCCTTTCAGTCTGTCACATGCTTTGACTATTTTCACTGTCCATCCTGTCCTGATTGTCCTCTTCTCCTCTCTGCCAATGCTGGCCTATGGTTTTATTTATCTATATAAAATCTAGGGTCTACAAAGAGGAGAAATTATGGCACTCTCGTCCTTCTGGGTGTGGCTTTTTTTCATCTAATGAGAAGCACCCACTTTCAAGCAAATGGCATATTTTGTTTTACTTTATGTCTGGATAAAATATCATATGTATGTATACCATATTTTTATTATCCAGTCATCTGCTGATGGATAGTCAGGATCATTTCATAATGACATTATTGCTGCAGATGGTCTCACAAATGTTTCTTTGGTATATTGACTTAGAGTATTTTATTCATACACTCACCAATGGTGTAGCTGGGCCATATGCTAGGCATTTTTTAACTCTCCACACCAACTCTCATGGTATTCACATTGTCATCAGTGTATAAGGGTTTCTTTTTATCTGTACCTTCAATAGCATTTGTCATTTGTTTTCTTGTCAATGCCCTTTCTGACTAGATAGAGAGGGAATCTCAAAGCAATTTTAATTTGCATTTCCCTGGTGGTTTAGGATGCTGAACCTGCTTTCAAATACTTATTGAATATTTGTATATCATTTTTGGAGAACTGTCTTTAGTTTATTATGCCATTTATTGAATGGATGACTGGTTTTGTTGATGTCTATTTTCTGCAACTCTATATATTCTAGATGTAGATCTGTATAATCTATAATCAAAAAATATCTTTTCCCACTCTTTAAATTATATCTTTACTCCAGGAATTGTTCCATATTAGTTTCATTCAACTCTGTTAGTCCATGGGATATTTCTTTTTTTTTTTTTTTTTTTTTTTAATTTTTATTTTGCAATACAATTCAGTTCTACATATCAGCCACAGATTCCCTTGTTCTCCCCCCCCCCCCGCCCCCCTCACCTTCCCCCCAGCCCGCCCCCCATTCCAATCTCCTCCAGGGCAAAGCCTTCCCCACAGACTGAGATCAACCTGGTGGACTCAGTCCAGGTAGGTCCAGTCCCATGGGATATTTCTTGTCTCAATAGAGCTCTTTTCAGAAAGTCACTACCTATTTTTTGTATCATAAAATGTTTTGTCTGTTTTCCTATGGGTATTTCAAACCTTTAGATCTTATATTAAGGCATTTAATTCACTTTGAATTGTTTTTGTTCTAGGTAAGAGATATGATATACGTTGTTTATTTTTGAGACGGGGTCTCATTGTGTAGCCCTGGATGCCCTGGAACACACTACCTAGACTAGGATGGCCTTGAATTCACAGAGACCACCTGCCTATACTTCCTGAGTGATAGGATTGAACCTGGCTAGTTTTATTTTTCTATGTGGATAGCCAGTTTCCAAACACTGTTTGTTGAAGAAGTTGTATTTATTTCAATGTACATTTTTGAGACATTCTTTGGGTGGCAGCAGCTGTTTGAATTTACTGCTATGTCTTTTATTCTAGTTCATTGGTGTGCATGTCTGTATCTGTGCCAATACCATTCTGTGATTTTTTTTGTTGTTGTTATTGTTACTATGGCTCTCTAGAGTAATTTGAGACTAGGTGCTGTGATCCAGCCAGCATTGTTTCTTTTTTTTAATATTTTGATTTTATAATTAATTTAATTTTACATATCAGCTATGGATTCCCCTGTCCTCCCTCCTCCCACCCCCCAGCCTTCTCCCCCAATCCACCCCCCATTCCCACCTCCTCCAAGGCAAGTCCCTTGGGGAGTCAGCCTAACCTGGTAGATTCAGTTGAGGCAGGTCCAGTCCCCTCCTCCCTACACCAAGGCTGAGCAAAGTGTCTCATCATAGGCCCTAGGTTCCAAAAAGCCAACACATGCACCAAGGACAAGTCCTGGTTCCACTGCCTGGGGGCCCCCTAAACAGTTCAAGCTAATCAACTGTCTCACTTATCCAGAGGGCCTAGTCCAATTACATGGGGGCTCCTCAGCTATTGGTTCACAGTTCATGTGTTTCCACTAGTTTGCCTATTTGTCCCTGTGCTTTTTCCAATCATGGTCTCAATATCTCTTGCTCATATAATTCCCTCCTCTCTCTCACAGATTGGACTCCTGGAGCTCCACCTGGGGCTTGCCCGTGGATCTTTGCATCTGCTTCCATCAGTCACTGGATGAGAGTTCTATCATGACAGTTAGGGCTGATATCCAGAATATATAAAGAACTCAAGAAATTAGACATCAAAATACCCAACAGTCCAATTTAAAAAATGGGCTATAGAGCTAAACAGAATTCTCAACAGAAGAAGCTCAAATGGCTGAAAGACATTTAAGGAATTGCTCAACATCCTTAGTCATCAGGGAAATGCAACTCAAAACGACTCTGAGATACCATCTTACACCTGTCAGAATGGCTAAGATAAAAAACACTGAAGACAGCTTATGTTGGAGAGGATGTGGAGCAAGGGGATCACTCCTCCACTGTTGGTGGGAATGCAAACTTGTACAGACACTTTGGAAATCAATATGGTGCTTTCTTAGAAAATTAGGAATCAACCTCCCTCAAGACCCAGCTATACCACTCTTGGGCATATACCCAAGGAATGCTCAATCATACCACAAGGACACATGCTCAACTATGTTCATAGCAACATTATTTGTAATAGCCAGGACCTGGAAACAACCTAGATGCCTTTCAACAGTATTTTTTTTTTTAATACATCAGATTTCTTTGCTTATTTGGGGATCTTTTGTGTTTCATATGAATTTTAAGATCTCTCCCCCACTCAAGTTCTGTAAAAAAATGTCACTGGGACTCTGAATGGGGTTGTGTTGAATCTGAAGACCACTCTGGTAACAGTCATTTGCACAATAATAATTCTGTCAATACATAATCACAGGAGGCCTTTCCATTTATTAGTGTCTCCTTCAAGTTCTTTTTCTCAAGTTCTTTCTTTCCTTTCCTTTCTTTCTTTATTTTTATTTTTCAAGACAGGGTTTCTCTGTGTAGGCCTGGCCATCCTGGAACTCATTCTGTAGACCAGGCTGACTTCCAACTCAGAGATCCACCTGCTTCTTCATCCTCCCTAGAGCTGGGAGTGAAGGTGTGTGCCACCACCACCCTCATGTTCTTTCTTTAGTGTAATGTCTTTATTGTAGATGTCTGTCTCTTCTGTGGCTAAGTTTATTCCTAAGGATTTTATTTTATTTTTAAGTTGATTTGTGTGTGTGTGTGTGTGTGTGTGTGTGTGTGTGTGTGTGTGTGAGAGAGAGAGAGAGAGAGAGAGAGAGAGAGAGAGAGAGAGTATTGATGGTGGCTAGTATGTGTAGAGATATCAGAAGAAAACTTTCTGCATCAGTTCTTAAGTTCTACCAGGTTGAGATAGGGTTGTTCATTGTTTCTGCTGTGTCCTCCAGGCTGTCTGGCACACAAGCTTCAGTACCAGCATCCTGTCTCTATGTGTATTGTCTCCCTGTAGGGGTACTCTGGATTGTATTTCTGCATCTGGCTTTTTGCATTGGTTCCAGGGATCAAACTCAGCTCACCAGGCTTGCATAGCAAATGTCTTTACCTCCTGAGGCATTTAACTGCCCTATTTACTATTTTTATTTTTAACTTTGGGTTGCTTAAATTTTTGGGATATCTTAAAAATTCATTGTTTGAGGCGGGCGGTGATGGTGCACGCCTTTAATCCCAGCACTCAGGAGGCAGAGGCAGGCGGATCTCTGTGAGTTCAAGGCCAGCCTGGGCTACAGAGTGAGTTCCAGGAAAGGCGCAAAGCTACACAGAGAAACCCTGTCTCGAAAAAACCAAAAAAAAAAAATTCATTGTTTGATAATTTCATACATGTATACAGTGTATTTTGATCATATAATCCTCCATTATCTTTCCAACTCTTCCCAAACTCCACCCCCCACATCCCCTCCCAACTTCCTGTCTTCTTTTTGTAGGTTACTGTGCTGTCCTTTTGTTTATGGATGTAGGGCTACCCACTGGCACATGGTCAAAATACTAGGGTCCACTTGTTGAAGAAAACCAGCTCTCCCTACCTCAGTACCCTTCAACTGTCAAAGCTCCTCAGCTTCGTAAGCCCTTTCCTCATTTGTATTGGAATTTTGACTGGTTTGATCCTGGACAGGTCATGTGTGGGCAACCACGGCCACTGTGAGTTCATCCATGCAGTGTCTCTTATGTGTTCAATAGACACTGTTTTACAGTAGTCCTCCCTAACCTCCAGCTCTTAAAGTCTCTCTACCTTATCTTCTACAATGTTCCATGAGCCATGCTGGGAGAGGCCATGACATAAATATTTTATTTAGGGAGGAGTACTCCACAGTTACTTATCCTGCACTCTGACCAGCAGTGAGTGTCTCTGTTAATTGCCATTTGCTATAAAATGAAGCTTCTCTGAAAAGAGTTGAGAGTTGCACTAATCTGTGGATATAGAGATAAGCAATTAGAAGGGAGTATGATAATCTTTCCATCTAAAAACAAAACAACAACAACGAAACAACAGTAAAATGGGTTCTTGCCTAGGGTCTGTGACCTCTTCAGCCACAGGTTCTTGGCCAGGTTTACAGTACCAGGCATGAGTTCTAAACCACAGAGTAGGCCTTGAGTGTAATCAGAAAGCCATTGGCTACACCAGTAACATTTACATCATCTTGGCACCAAATGGTAGATCTTGCCAGGTCAGTTATTGTAGCTCTCAGGGTTCATGGCTGCATAAAACTGTTGATGATTTTTCTTACTTGGCAGTCCATATAGCACCTCTGGCACTTATGAATACCACTGACCTCTAGAGAGGAATTTCTCAGATCATTACTAGCTTCATTTATCATGCCCCTATGATTCAAGTGTATTGTGTCTTTAGCTATAGGGTCTTACTATCTAATTCTTGTGGGTAACTAAGAGCAATGACAGTAGTCTGTTTTATTTTGGGGTTTTATGAGACTTCTTTGACAACTTGAATGGTGGGATACTCAACCTGGCAATGTACTTTTTGTTTGGTAATCATTAATTCCTTATATAGTGGGGCTCCATTTAAACTCTTGTTTTGTAGGTACATGTGGAAGATTCTAAAATAGCAAGTTTCTATATGGCTGTTTCAAACATCCTTAGCTTAGTTATCCGTGCTCTATCCCACCTTCTTTCTGTACTCCCAAACCCCTCCCTTCTAAACCTTTCCCCCATCATATCTCCATCTTCTCTTCATTCTACCTGTGTTCTGTTATCCTCCTTCCCTTCAGAGTCCCCCTCACAATGACCTCTTTCTAGTTGCCTGGTTTCTAAAGGCACTCAAAGTTAATCACACATATCTAAAGATTTAAAGCTAACCTCTGTAAATGAAAGAGCACGTGAGATTGTCTTTCTGAGTCTGTGTTTCCTCACTAAATATAATTTTTTTCCAGTTCTAATTATTTATCTGAAAATTTTAAAAATTTATTTTTCTTTGCATCAAATAAAATTTCATTGTGCATATGTACTATACTGTCATGATTCAGTAATTAGTTTATGCATATATGAGCTATTTCTATTTCCTAGTTATTGTGAATACAGCAGCAAAAAGCAGGCAATGTAGTAGGTTGTAGAGCCCTTCCAGTCTATATGCCCAAGAGTGGTATAGCTGGGTCATAGGGTAGTTTTATTTATAGACTTGTGAGGAAGCCTTCACACTGACTTCCATAGTGTTTGTGAGGAAGTCTTCACACTGACTTTCATAGTGTTTGTGAGGAAGCCTTCATATTGACTTTCATAGTGTTTGTGAGGAAGTCTTCACACTGACTTTCATAGTGTTTGTGAGGAAGTCTTCACACTGACTTTCATAGTGTTTGTGAGGAAGTCTTCACACTGACTTTCATAGTGTTTGTGAGGAAGTCTTCACACTGACTTTCATAGTGTTTATGAGGAAGCCTTCACACTGACTTCCATAGTGTTTATGAGGAAGCCTTCACACTGACTTCCATAGTGTTTGTGAGGAAGCCTTACCACTGACTTTCATAATGGTTCCACCAGTTTGTATTACCATTAACAATGAATAAAGATTTACCTTTTTCCATGATCTTGCCAGAATTTCTTTTCATTTGATCTCTTGATGACAGTCTCAAAGTAGTTTTCATTTGCACAACACATGCTGAGCTGTTTCTCTGGCCCAAGTCAATTCTTAATTATACATAATGAGTTCATTATTTAATGTCAGGATTATTTCTGACATCTTTCTTCCTGTCATTCAGAGGGACCAGGAGATGCCAAGAACAAAGGTCATTCAGGAGGTAACAGAAAGGAGCCATGTGTTTACCTAGGTGTGTGCTTTCATCTCCTAGTTCATGGTCAGATTCCTTCAGTCCAAAATCAAGTAAGGACTCTGTCAATGAAATGTAACATTGTGTCCTTGCGCAAGACTTAATGATGATCTAAGTGATGCCTCAGACCTTAATGAACTCAGTTTGTCATCTATTGGACTCCCCTTTATAGGCTTCTCATTTATTTTAAAAGCACCCCACATGAGTAACGAGACTGGACTTTCTAATTTTCATGACTCCTTTTGGTACTTTTTTCTCTGAGGAATCAAATGACAATAGCCTGGTCCAGAAAGGGCGTATTAGAGATGCAGGGTGCCAAATATGGCAGAATAGCAGGGCTGTTGACCCTCAGCCTGCACTAGATGATCTCCTTCCAAAATAAGCTCTGAAACTAGAGAATTCTAGCACTCCTCAGTGTCCCCACATCCTGCTGCAATGGGGGGGGGCATTCAGGGTGGTATGGCCACAGAATGTCCCACATCCTTGGCCAGGTATTTATGAAGCACCTTCTAGAACAAAGCCTGGCGCAATTGGAAATTTTAGGGTAGTACTCTGGAGAAACTCATGTTCTAGGAGAGAATAAAGGTTATGACATGAGAGAATTACATTTATGTGTCCATTGGCTCATTGATGACTTAAGAAAGTCACATTAACAATTTTTGGCAACTGAAAGTACTTTTCATACTTAATGGAATGTGAAAAAAATGAAAGACATGGAATCAAGTGACTTGTGTATGTACAGAAAAAAAAAAGCTACACAAAAAGAGACATTTCCTGTTTAATGTTCTTTTATAAATTTAATTTTCCTCTACAATTTTAAACTTTATTATTAAAAATCTTGCAAGTAAAATAAATAATCTCTAAGTGTTTGCAATTAAATGTTATAGGGACACCTCTGCTGTTTGTAATTAAATGTTACAGGGATACCTCTGCTGTGTGGCATTTAGGAACAAAACAAAACGCATTCCCATCTTCTCCACCATTCTGTAGATCTGGATTCTCCTTCCCCTATGAGGCTAGATCAACTTCAGACACATATATAAGAAGATCAGAAATGGGTTTGGGTATACTTTCACAGGACAGAGATTTCAGGAGAGGCCCCTGGACTTGGACACAAGTTAGATACCTGTTATTAAAGTCATTGATGTATTTTCTTCCCTAGGTGCTTTTCATGCTTTGGCTTTGTTGCTTCATGTTTAGACTCCCTACATGGCCCACTTCCCTAGCATCAATCCCTCCTCAAACTCTTCTATAGGGAAGAATTCAGGCCTTGGCTTTCCTGGGAGTCACCCTGCCCAGTCTGGCCCTTCCACACAGCACAGGAGGAGCCTCCAGGTTTCTCATGTCCTCTCTAACACAGAGACCCATACTCATCACCAACATCCTTCACCCCACCCACAAAGTGTTCCTGTAGGTGATGGCTTTCCTCTTGATATGTCTGTGTGTGTTCTGGGGGCTGAGAAGAGTGGAAGGGGTGCTGTGATTCTCTAAGAGAGATACATTACCCTCTCCCATCAGAAATGGGGCAGAAGTGAGAGCCTTGGTCTCAATGATGAGCCCACAGCAACTGAGAAAGACCCTTCCTCACACAGTGTTCTATTGTTTTGTACTGACTTGACTTTGGGAATACACCTGCATAACTTTATACTTCCAAAAAGGCTGAAGAGACACACAGTAGCACATAAGCCTGAAAGGATAGGAAGATAGATAGGGATAGAGAGCTCTGGGAGGTAGAAGAGACAGGAAATGTTTCCCCTGCCTTAGGATCAGTGGGTGGCTTTTGTTTCTGTTTTTTGGTTTTGTCTGTTTGGTTGGTTAGTTGGTTGGTTTTTGTTGTTGTTGTTGTTGCTGTTTTGAGACTGGATCTCATTCAGTAGATCAGGCAGGTGTCCAATCTACTATAAGGCTGAAGCTCATGTAATCCTCCTATTTCAGCCTCCCATATGCTAGGATTTCAGGTGTGAGCCATAACACCAGGCCACAGGGGAGACTTAGGAGAGAACAGACAGTTTAAATTTGGAGACACTCAGGAAATGAGGGAGATGAACATATGCTCAGAGAAAATAGGACTGAGCTCCAGAAGGCCACTCCTGGAAGTGCTGTCTTCTCTAGCTGGGCATTCCCAGAACACCTGGAAGACTTGGGAAAGGACTCTCCTGGGTGGGGCCTGCTTCTGGCCTTTGAGAAGTCTGCAGCCCTTTCCCCTCATGGTCTGAAGAAAGAAGGTGCATGTGTGCAGAGGACTCCGAGACGCAATGCCTTTGTGAGACTAGATGCTCTGCTTCTTTAAAAAGACAAAAAGCACAGAGTTGTGGGACATAAACAAGCTACAGTGTGCAACATCCTAAGATGGTGATTGACGAGGAGTGGGTGCTATGTACATGTCAGCTGCTCCCCATTATTTTGAGAGAATCGAGCAGTGTGTTTGTAATAAATCCCCAGTGACTACCAGGAACCAAGAGCATCAGAGAAACCCAGTGTCCCGGCTCCAGGTTTCCCTCCTTAGCTTGATGCCCAGAGATGGCTCCATGACTAGAAAGGAACCCTATGGCCTGGACTCTAGCGGGCCATGTGGACCTGGTGCCGACCCACGTGCAAGCCCTACAGTTTTCTACTTGAGCCTTTTGCTTCTTGTCAGCTCCCTTCTCCTTGCTGCATCTGAGTCATTCTGAGTGGAAATATTACAATCATCTCCATTTCCTCAAGTCCAGGCTTGATGTGCCTTCCTGGTCCTTACCTCTAGCTTCTTCCAGTTCCCAGGCCACAGTGACTCTCCCTCAGGATTTCTTTCTCGACATTTTTCAAGACCTTCATCCCTTGCCATTTCCTTCTTCTTCATGTTCCTTGAAGCTCCATGAAGCTCCTTGTTCATTTCTCATGCAGTAATAGCATATATTAAATACTTAATAAATGACAGTGTGATTTCCAGGAAGCAGAATTGGTTGTTTTGTAATAAATACTCTAATTATATTACTTGTTTTTAATTCTAAGTTTGATTAGGAAGCAAATTCCGTGAAAGTTTTGAAGTTTGGTAAAGGAAGCAATCAGACCCAACTAAATCCAGATGACATCTAGGCCACTAACTTTTACTTTCCTGAGCAAGTCTGGTTTTGTTGTTTCTGTGTGTATGGTTTCAGGGATGACCCTTTTGTATCAGGTAACCAATAAGGGGGCTCATCCCTGGGAAAGGTAGCTAATTCTCCTCCCTTCCCCGCAGTCAGTAGTTGCATGTAGTTCTATGTCTCGATGAGGGAACATCTTAGAATTTTCTCCCTTACCTGTTAACGTGTCCATTGATATTGCCATTGTTCTGGCCTTGTTTATGCAGCCTTTCCTAGGAGAGTCTGTTTCACAGCCCATTCCCCTCAATTCCAACTCTTTCGTAAACTCTTTCTGCTCCTTCTTTGGAAATGTTTCTGAGCCATAGATGCAGGAGTTATGTAGATGTGTCCATGGGGGCTGGGCTCCCCATGATCAGTTGATCCGTGCATGTGTCCAGGTGTGGTTTTCTGTGATGGTCTCCATCTGCTGTATAGAGAAGCTTCTTTGATGAGGAGTGATAGCTACACTTATATCTGAAGATTTGAAGGGAGGAACCACAAACAAGAGAGAACTGGAAGCATTTGCCTTTCTGGGCCTGGGTTACCTTACTCAAAATAATCTTTTTGACATTCATCCATTACCTGCAAAATTCATGCTTTCACTTTTATTTAGTTGAATAACATCCCATTGTGTATATGTACCACATTTTCATTATCCATTCATCTGTTGAAGGACATTTCCTGGCTACTGTGAATAGGGTAGCTATGAACATGTTGAGCAACTATCTGTGGAGCAAATATCTATGGAGTAATATGTGAGTCCTTTGGGCATATGTCCAAGAGTGGTATAGCTGGGTCATATAGTTTTTTTCAGGATTCTTCATACTGATTTCCAGTGTGGCAGCACCAAATTGCATTCCCACCAATGAATGAGGGTTCCTCTTTCCCCCACAACATTACCAGCATTTGTTGTCAGTTGTCTTGTTGATCTTAACTGTTCTGACTGGAGGGAGATGAAAGATGCTTTGTCAGCCATACATCTGACAGAGGATTAATATTTAAAATACACAAAGAATAAAAAAAACCCATAATCATGGAAGAGTGTATGAAAAAGCCATATGGTTACTCTGCCCAGAATGCAACAGCACATCCTTGGCAGATACTGGTGAGTCCTGCTGGTGCAAATAGCAAAGATTGGCTAGAGACTAACCCATAACCACATCCAGCTGATTCTTCGTGGAAGACTTTTTTTTTTCTGCATAGGGAGGTGTCTACTATTGTTGTTTTCCTAATTGGTCACGTTGTCAAACTGTCTTCTAAATGTGCATATGTATGCCGTAGATAGTACTGCACTCAGCCTTCATCAGAGAACTGTTTGCAACAGTAGTTAATACAGAATCTGTAATGTGATGACAGACACTCAGCCCTCAATATGATACCCATTTCATCCCCTCCCAGGCTCAGAGGACATCCTGGAAGAGAGGGTAGAAACAATGTATTGTCTGTCGATGTCTTTATGTGTTCTGAAATGAATACCTGGTCAGATGAATAAGTGGCAGAGGGTGTTTCTCATTCTATCGGTCTTCTATTCTCTTTGACATTTTTTCCTTTCTGCACTTTTAAAATTTCAAGTCAATCCATCTGTCAGTTTTGGTCTAACTTCCTGAGCTGTCCTGGCCTATACCTGGTCACTATTTCCTCTCTGTTTTCCTGTTACTAGTTTCTATTTCAGGACTTATGTTATGGTCTTTGTTGTATTTTGAAATTATTTTGGGGGGATGTGGATTATTTATCTTGTTTTGTGTTCTACACACATATTGCAATTTTTTGAGCCCAAATTTATTAATTTTTTCCCCTCTGTTACGTATTTTGACACAATAGTTGTGTGGCTGTAGATGAATGTTTTATCTTTGACTCTTCTAATATATTCCATTGCTTAGATCTCTTTTCATACCAATGCCATGCTGGTTTCAGTGCCTACCATAGCTCAGAAGTTCAACTGGAAATAAGATATCACGACACCTTTAGCACTGTTCTTTTTGCTATGGGTTGTTTAGGATAATCAGGGGCTTTTACGTTTCCATTCAAATTTGGTTGTTTTTTTTTTTTTCTATTTCCCTAAAGATTACTTTTTGGAGTCTTGTTAGTAATTTCATTGAATGTGTAGCCTTTTTCAGTAATATGAATATTTTAACAATATTTATTTTGCTGATTCATGAGAATAGGTATTTTTCCTAACTTCTAATGTCTTATCCATTTTCTTCCCTCAAAGTTGTGAAGGTTTCATTGTGAGAGTCTTACACCTCTTTGTTTAGCTGACTGTCACATTGACACAGTCTACACTCACCTAGAGATAGTTTCAGTGAGGTCTTGTCTACGTTGGCTTATCCTGTGTGCATGTCTATGGGAGGCTGTCTTAATGAGGTGAATAGATGTGGAAAGTCCCAGACACTATAGGCAGCACCCTTTCCTCTGCAGAGAGCCCTGGACTGCATGAGTGAGAAATCAGCCTGAGTACAGCCAGATGAGCAGTGAGAGGGTGTGCCTCTGTTACTTTCTGCTCTTGCCTATGGTGTGGTGTAACTAACTGCTCCAAGTTCCTGTAACTGTGACTACACCACAGTTATGGGTTATAACTCTGAAATGTGAGTTAAAATAAACTTTTTCTCCTTTAGGTTTTTTTTTTGGGTCAGAATATTTTATCACACAACTAGAAATGAATACAGGACAGGCACATTTGTAGGTATTTATTTTGAATGGCACTGCATTCGTAAATTCCCTCTCAGTGTGTTCCTTACGGGTGTATGGAGAAGCTGCTGGGGTATTTTTTTTTTTTTATGTTCTGTCTCACATTCTAATACTTTTCTAATAGAGTGTCTTTGATCTAAGAGTTTTCTGGTAGAGTCTGTTTTAATTATCATCTTCAGACAGGGATAACTTGATTTCTTCCTGTGTTATTTGTAGCATATTTCTTTTTATGCTGTTTTTCTTAACTGAAAAAGCAACTCTAGTAGTTAGTTTTTGTTTCTGTGATAAAGTTCTCTGACAAGAAGCAAGTTAGGGAAGAATGGGTTTATTCTGGTTTAAAGTTCAGAGTGACAGAGTCAGCACAGCAGGGAAGAGATGGTAACAGGCAAGGACGACAGAGCAGCAGGGACAGGAAGCTGACTGGACACATGTTCATCCACAGGCATGGAGCAGGGACAGGAATATGTTCATCCACAGGCATGGAGCAGGGACAGGAAGCTGACTGGGCACATGTTCATCCACATGCATGGAGCAGGGACAGGAACATGTTCATCCACACGCATGGAGCAGGGACAGGAAGCTGACTGGGCACATGTTCATCTACACACATGGAGCAGGGACAGGAACATGTTCATCCACACACATGGAGCAGGGACAGGAAGCTGACTGGGCACATGTTCATCCACACACATGGAGCAGAGAAGGGAAACATGATGTGGGACCAAGCTTTAAAACTTCAAAGCCTCTGGGAAGGACGTCTTTCTCCATGCAACGCATCACCGTCTGAAGCAGTGGTTCTCAACCTCTGGGTCCCAACCCCCCTCACAGGGATCACACATCAGACACCCTGCATACCAGATAGTTACATTACAACTCAGAACAGCAGCAAAATGATAGATATGAAGTAGTAATGAAAATAATTTTATGGTTGGAGATCACCACACATGAGGAACTGTATTAAAGGGTCACCGCCTTAGGAAGCTGGAGCATCACTGTCTTTAAGTTTCCGTAGCCTTCACAAACATCTCCACAAACTGGGGACCAAGTGCTCAAATGCAC
Organism: Peromyscus eremicus; assembly: GCF_949786415.1. NCBI lineage: Eukaryota > Metazoa > Chordata > Mammalia > Rodentia > Cricetidae > Peromyscus > Peromyscus eremicus. Next base: position 51,678,811 of record NC_081416.1, read on the forward strand.
AAGCCTGTGGGAGACATTTCTTGCACTCTGTCACCACAGGCACCCCAGTGAAAAGCTCTTAGCACATAGACACACTTCTCTCTTTCCTTATTATTAAAGGAAATGCTTTGCTTTTCTTGTGTCAGAATTCTGTTGTTTTGTTGTTGTTGTTGTTGTTGTTGTTGTTGTTTTAATTAAGTTTGACCTAAGAAACATTTATTATGTTTGCCATTTCCTTTAATTCCTATCTTCAGCAGGACGTTTTGACATTAAGGAAAGTATCTTAAAAACAAAACAAAATCCCCCCAAAAAACTGAAAACCAACCAACCAAACAAACAAAAAAACCCTTTGTAGTTGGTCAAAGCCCTTCTCCTCATATGAGATGATCCTATGATTTCTTTCCCTGAACCTATTTACATGCTGAGCTCTATTGATTGAGTGGCATATGTGGAACCAACTTTATTTCCTAATTCTTGTAGACACAAAGCCCTAGAGGCAGCAGGGCTGAGAGCACACCCCAGCCTCAGAGCCCCCAGCAGTACAATCACAAGGATGCTAGACAGAGCCCTTCTCCAGAGAGGGGACTCAGGCCTGGCGAGGAAGAGACACTTAACTTTCTTCGTCTCACTTTAAGGTTGTGTGGGAGGCAGCTGAAGGTGTGTGTCCTAGGCAGCTGAGGGTGTGTGTCCTAGGCAGCTGAGGGTGTGTGTCCTAGGCAGCTGAGGGTGTGTGTCCTAGAGTAGAGGGTAGCAAGCCTCTTCAGCCCCCCAGTTCTAAAAGATCACAAAAAGGAGAATTGGTATTTGCAATTAATTTAATGAAGTAGAAAGAAATGCCTTTGAGATTCCAACAATTGTCTTGCACTTTATAGGAAGAAAGATAAAATCAAGAAAGAAAAGTTACGGTTTGTGTTATCAGCTGCTGGCCTGTGACCATCAGTCCTGTGAGCCAAAGATCTCAAGGCCGTTCAGGCCTCCTCTTGGCAGTCTTTACTCGCATATATTGCTTCCTGAAAAACAAATGAGGAAGTGCTCAGATTTTGAACTTTGACTTTAGAGCCCAATATTGAAAAGAAAAAGATTTTCTTGTTTTTTTTTTTTGTTATTATTTTTCAATATTTTCAATTACTATTCAATATTTCAGAAAGTTCCAGGAGAAAATCTGGCTAGGTACATGTTTAAGAGACAAGGAGTCATGAAACCAACAGTTTTTGAATCTTTCTCCTAAGACTCCCCCTTGATTACCTCTCCCCTCGGATTTCCAAATTCCCTGAGCTGTTGCCATGGGAACTCACTCTATCCATTCTGAAGCTAGAGGTGCCTGTGGTTGAAGGGGTTTGATGACCCTTAATTTGAACTGCTCTGTTAATATTCTCTCATCACTTGCACAACTGATTTAAGAGAAAGAAGGTGACTTTGAAAAATTCCTCAATGATCTAAAAAAATGGGATATATTAGAACCAAGTAGAAAGCCCACAACAGTACTGTTAGGCCACATGTATTACTGTGGTTTTAGTTAAAACTGGGCATATTCCTAAGATTTGGCACATGTGGGATGCTTAAAAGGGAACAGGGACACTTTAGATCAATTTTTGGAGCTATATGTTTATACTTGAGAAGATTATATATTATTCCATTGACTTGTTGTTATTGTTGTTGTTGTTTTTTCTTCTTTTTGATTGTTCGAGACAGGGTTTCTCTGTATAGCGTTGGAGCCTGTCCTGGAACTTCCTCTGTAGACCAGGCTGGCCTTGAACTCACAGAGATCCGCCTGCCTCTGCCTCCTGAGTGCTGGGATTAAAGACCTGCACCACCACCATCTGGCTGACTTGTTTTTGTTTTTTGTTTTTTGTTTTTTTTTCTAAAGAGACCGTTAGTCATGATGTTCTTAAAACTCTGGTCTTCTCCACTTGTTCTTTATTGCTGCCAAATGAAAGGGTCCATGATCACCAACACAAAGCAGGACTTCCTGAGAATCAAGTGTATTTTTCTCTGACTAAAAATTTGAGGTGTTTCTCTGTGTCATGGTGTGCTTATGTATGTGTGCACGTGTGCGTGTGCGTGTGCGTGTGCGTGTGCGTGTGCGTGTGTGTGTGTGTGTGTGTGTGTGTGTGTCTGCACCTATATTTGTGTGACTTGGAAGTAATAGATAAGAGAGTAATCTCTTGGTGAGCTCCTTCATTTTTGTTTTTCTTTCATTATTTTAAAGTCTTCAAAATAAGATGGAATATCAACTGTGTCTTTCAATGGCTTTCTTGAACAAAATGTCACCACTAAATCAAACTATATCATTCAAAAATAGTACATAGATAGGTTTTGATTTGACCTTAGAAGTCACAAAGTTGGAACCTGGTTTTTCCTCATTAGTGGAAACATATATAGTTATATAATGCAAAAAGGGGGAAAATCAATAATTACCATCATCACGTGCATATTTTTCACAGTCTCTTCATTCTGGGCCAGGAAACATTCTTTGAACTTGGTCACAGCCTCTTTATTGTAAGGAAGACTTATGGCTTCTTTTATGGTGGCATGATAATCATCCACAGAAACAGATGGGTCAAGTGTACTGTCAATAATAGTATCCATCATGCTGCAGCCAGAAGAACCTGGAAAGACATGGCATTCATTGCTGGAGGTTTGAACTCATTAGGGGTTACCTCTCATGATAATCACGTTCTTGAGCACAAGTGGAAACACAGATTAGCAAAGGTCATGGGGCACTGCCAAATCTGGGACAGAAAATGCAGGTAGTGAGATTCCACTTAGAAACTGCCAACTGCCCCTGACATCCCAGCACCAGCACAAAGAAGCCAAACCCCACACAACCTTCACTGACAAGGACACTGAAGGGATGGCAGGCTGATGTGCTGGGCAAGGGAAGCGTTTGGGTCTTGGTCTCGTCAAAGCCTGCCGCATTTTGTCACTGTTTCGAGAACATCGGGGAATATGTTCAAACATCCTCTAACCATCACATCTAGAGTATTATCCACTTTGCTCTGTTAACTCTAGCATCTGCATCACAAAGCCACTTAAACAGAAACTCTAGTACTTGAAGTGACCCCATGCAGAAAATGGATGCAGACTGTAAGATTCCTTTAGGTCCTGAAATCTTGCCCCTAACAAGCCAACAAGGGAAGTCAAACTTCACACAACCTTTGCCAGCAATGACATGCAAGAAATGAGAAGCTTTATTCTGATGGGACACGGTGAACAGTTGTCTTTCTTTTCTCTAGCCATGATCTATCTCACTCAGTGCTATTTTGTGAACCCCGTGAAGTATTTTAAAAGTTTATAAATATTGCATCCAGAATATTATCCATTGGCACCATTAACTCTACCATCTGCATCAAAAAGTATCATAAAATATAAATGCTTGCACTTGCAGTGATGTCATTTGGTCAACCAGTGGAAGAGAAAGAGTCAGGAAGTAGGTTCAAATGAACTAGTTTTGCCCTAAGCCTAAGGCTAAGCCTGATTTTACTATCAAGTTAACTGAGAACTCCACTTTCTTGTCATGTTGCACCAACCTCTCAGATAGGTGAAGTAGAAACATAAACAATGCAAATTATACAAAGCCTATTACACGTGTGACATGTTTGTACTGACTACATTCTCAGGGACAAAGCTTTACTTCGGTCGTTACTTCAAGTGGACTTGGGGAATATGAACTGTCCTCCCCAACAGCAGGACTAGGGAGTAAATGGCCCGACGTAAAGGGGTCAGAACAACCTTTCACACGTCTGTTTTGTGGCTCACAAACTGTTTACTCCTAGGTCACACGGTGCAATTTGAGAAGTAACTCCTTCCACAGTTAAAGAGATTCATGAGTACAATTTCAGAAAATCCATTTAGCCAGTGTCTTTTATATCCTCCCCATTTCCTGAATAATTTCTCATATCCAAATCCAAGACCTGCCATGGATTTCAGGAGAACTGTTATCACCATGGGCCCTCCTGCATGGTAATGATATATCACATGCGGCTCCAGCACTGGGACCAAACCCACATCAGTGGTACCTCTTTGATTGTCTGAATTAGTGTTGAGTTTTAGGGTTATTGCATCAGACACTTTGTACCACTCTTGACCCGTGCTGGGGCTGAGGCACTAGGACTTCTTCCTGTAGAACAGAAACAATGTGTGGTCCAAAAGCAGCCCACCCTTCCACAGAACTCACCATCGGCATAGCAGCAAATGGGGATGGCGGCCAGCATGAAGACCACTACCAGCTTCATGGTGAGGCAGCCCTTGTGGGTTGGTCTTTGATACGAGATGGAGATCAGGGAACTTTCTGGAGTTGAGACCTCAGCACTCCTCTATTTATTTCTTGGGCAGCCACCTTAGTGTCATGCAGGAAATAAGAACGCCAAGTCATAGGAGCAGCATGGCATTGTACCAGACATGAGAGAACAGGAAACAGAGTCAAGGAAGCCTATGATTTGTTTGTATAAGACAAGGAAACAAATTAGTGGGAACCAGACTCTGAGAATTAAAGTATGACGTCTGACAGTAGGTAACTTTCCCAAAGAGCTTCCAAAATTAATGCAGATTGCAGCACTATAGTTGATATTCTCTTCCTCCTTTATACCCCCTTCTCCTTCATTTTCCCTCTTCAGCTTGTCTTCTTCATCTTCCCACTCCCTTCATTCTTTCTTTTTTCTCCTTCATCTTTCTTCATTTATGTCCTTTTCTTTTTCTTTAACCTTTATTTTCCATTTTTTGTATATATATATATATATATATATATATATATATATATATAATATAAATTTATTAAAGGATGTGATGGGGAAACAGACTCACTAATTCAAAGCAGGGTAGACGTGCTGCGGACCCGCTGCTGATCCAGCTTCCGTTCTCCTCAAGGTCAGTGGTGACCACTGCAAGCCGCTTTCCGCTGCCTGACCCTGTCTCCTCACACCAGAGAAATCGACCCCTCTCTCTCCTCCTCAGTGATCACATAGACCATGCCCACAGAGTCAAATACCCCAAAAGCCATTGGTTGAATGGAATGAATTCCCACAACACCACTGATGTAGACCGTGGTGGTCTCCAACTCATAGAGACCTGCCTGCCTCTGCCTCCTGAGCGGTGGGATTAGGAGGCCCAGCCTAGCTCTACTTGAAGTTTTATTTTATTTATTTTATTTTATTTTTTTAATTTTTGTCATCAATTTTTACTCTATAAACATTTTTATTATCTACATACTCGTGGCTGTGGTTTTAATAGTTATCTGATATTCTACAGTATGGAGAACATATTTTAAATATACTTGCATGCTTCCAAAATCCCCCTCTTTCCTTCTCCAGCCCCTTAGCCTCCCCCTCCCAACCCACCCCTTACCTCCCAACCCACCTCTTACTCCCCAACCCCCACCCTAAGAAGGCAAGGCCTCCCATAGGGAGGCACATCTAGTAGAGGCAAGTCCAAGCCCTTCCGGCTGCCTCAAGGTTTCACGAGGTGTCCCATCATAGGTAGTGGGCTCCAAAAAGCCCACTCATGCACCAGGGATGGATTCTGATTCTACTGCCAGGGGAGCCCCCAAAGCATATCAAGCTACACAATTGTCTCACCATGCAGAGAGCCTAGTCCAGTCCCATGCAGGCTCCACAGCCATTGATCCAACTTGCATGAGTTTCCACTAGTTTGGTTTGATTGTCTCTTCAGGTTTCCCCATCATGATCTTGATGCACTTGCTCATAGAATCCCTCTTCTCTCTCTTTGACTGGATTCCTGGAGCTCTGCCTGGTGTTTGGCTGTGGATCTCTGCATCTGCTTCCATCAGTCACTGGAGAAAAGCTCTGTGATGACAGTTAGGGTATTCACCGGTCTGATCACTGGGGCAAGCCAGTTCAGGTCAGGCACCCTCTCCACTATTGCTAGTAATCCAAGCTGGGGTCATCCTTGGGGATGCCTGGCAACTTCCCTAGCACTGGGTTTCTCTCTATCCCCATGATATCTCTCTCTATCACAGTATCTCTTTCATTGCTTTCCCACTCCATCCCTGTTCCAGCTTGACCATCCCATTATTTTCCAATTTTAAGCAGCTTCATTTTGTTTACACCTGTTTTTGATGGTTCCAGTGGCTAGGGTCAGTGCACAACCACACACCCTTTTGCAAGGTTTTCCTGTTGACCCTCTTCTTTGAATTCCAGAGGAAGCTTATTGCCTTTTGATCCTTACTGAAGAGTCGTATGAAAAGTCATTTCATTAAATTAACATTCATTGTTCATTCCAGACAGCTAAACATAGTTTTCCCTCTGTGTTAAAAGTTTAGGGTGTCACTTTTCCTGAATCAGAGGACACTGTCAACTATTAGGGCTCCTTGTTGCTTTATGAGAGGGAGGAACGATGGGTGTATGGTGAGTGACTGCGTGACTCATGCAGCTGTGACTTCAGATCCTGGGGACAACATCTGCTTATGACTTACTCTAGAGCAGCTATCCTGGCTCTCTGAGCTTCCTTTTATCTATGGTAAAGTGAGTATAGATAAAACTCTGCTGAAGTTTTATCAGGACAGCAGATACAGCATGTAAATAACCTTTCCACATTACCTAAACAACCACTAATTTGTGGGAGTTTTCTAGTGCTGAAACTGTGGACATTAGTATGACAGTCCCTCAAGCTAAACAAAACAAAACAAAACAAAAACAAAAACAAAACAATTACTGTGAAATCCATCTGGATCACTTGGATATATAATGGATGGCATGCACATCCATAACTATTATAGTATTAGTCACAATAGCCAAGCTATAGAAGCAGCTGAGATGTCCATCAGAAGATAACTAGACAAATAAAATGTGGTATGTATACATAATGGAGTTTTATTCAAAGGAGAATGGAATTATGTCACTTACATGGAAATAAATGGGCCAGGATATTATCAAGTTAAACAAAATAGTTGAACTCAGAAATACAAATATCATGTTTTCTATAATATACACACTATGTATGTATGTATGTATGTATGCAATTTGTATGACATGAAAGTAGACAAGGAACTATTTGTAGTGAGGAAGGGAAAGGAGGGTATTGATGGGACCAAATGACCAAAGTAAAATGATGCATGTATGTGAAAGGTCATAATGAAATTCATTGTTTTGTAATCACCTAAAAATTCAGGTTACTGAGAATAGGTAGAAGAAAAGTGCTAGAGAGGCCCACAGAAATCCACAAAGATACCCCCACAACAGACTGCTGGCAATGGTCGAGATACAGCCCGAACTGACCTACTCTGGTGATGGGATGGCCAAACATCCTAATTGTCATGCTAGAAACCCCATCCAACTACTGAGGGATCTGGATGCAGAGATCCATGGCTAAGCCCCGGGTGGATCTCTGGGAGTCCAATTAGCGAGAATGAGGAGGGTTTATATGAGCAAGAATTGTTGAGACCAAGGTTGGATAAAGCACAGGGACAAATAGCCAAACAGATGGAAACACATGAACTATGAACCAATGGCTGAGGGTCACCACTGAGTATCAGGCCCTCTGAATGGGTGAGACTGTTGATTGGCTTGATCTGTTTGGGAGGCACCCAGGCAGTGGAACCGGGTCCTGTGCTCATTGCATGAGTTGGCTGTTTGAAACCTGGGGCCTATGCAGGATCGCTTGGCTCGGCCTGGGAGGAGGGGACTGGACCTGCCTGGACTGAGTCTACCAGGTTGATCTCAGTCCACGGGGGAGGCTTTGCACGGGGGAGGCTTTGCCCTGGAGGAGGTGGGAATGGGGAGTGGGCTGGGGGGAATGTGAGGGGGGCCGGAGGGGGGAGAACAAGGGAATCCGTTGCTGATATGTAGAACTGAATTGTATTGCAAAATAAAAATTAAAATAAAAAAATTCAGGTTACATAAAAAGAAGCAGACTATCACAAGAAAAAATATTCCAAAAAAAACATCAAGTAGGAGTTTTCATCCATACATCAAAATATACATCTGTCTGTTGTGGAAGACATATTTAAGGGACATCGCCTATGCACTGCAACCTGTGTTGAATGCACATTGAGTTTGAAGAATGCTTTGGTCCAGGTCTTGTGTAGGTCACTTTTTAATTTGAGAGTCTATATAACCCTACCAATAAACATAAGATTTCAGAGAGAGTTATGTGTGGGAAGAACAATACTTTATCAACAGGAACAGTGGCACCATGGATTGAAGACAGTATCCTGTACAGAGCACAGGGCAGCATTTTGGAAAAGGTACTGTTGTCTTGAAAAAGTGGATAGTGATACTGTGGAACAAATTTGGGAGTGGCTTCTAGACGGAAGGGATAGGATAGAATATACTTAAAGGAAAAATGTCACTTGCTAATATCCAAAATGGTGGAGGAGGTAGGGATTTTGAAACCAATAGTAAGAAAGAATGTGTGTGGATAGTGACACCTGAATGACACAGTGAAAAGAAAAACAAAATTGGTTCCAGTATAAAAAAAAAAGAAGGAAAAAATGTGTATGTGAGCCAGAGAGAGAAAACCCATTCTTAATGACCTATGAATGTTTTATTTAATGTCATAATCATTTGTAACATTTTGTTCCCATCGTTAAGCAGGAGCAAAAGCCAAAAACGAAATTGATTTATCTAAGCACATTAAATGTAGGCATGCATCCTTATGTGTGTACTTTTATCTCATTGTCCTTGGCCAGGGTCATCCAATCCAAAGTCAAGTGACAGTGATATGTAATATTGTCTCTCTGCCCAATCTGTAACTGGGCTGTTCCTGTTTCCAAAGTCCTTTCCAGCGGACTTGTCTTGTTTCCAGCTGAAATAAGACCCCTTAAAATGTTCCTCACTCATATGTAAAATTCTTCATATGAGACACAGCTGTCTACGAAGTAGAGACCATCTTTCCTTTAACCTGATTGTTTTCTCAGGACACTTGATGCAGATTTTTATGTGAAAAGCCAAATATCAATGATTCAACCTATAAAAGACTCATTCGAAAATTTGTGAAGCCAAATGGCTCAACATAATAGTGCTGTTGATAGGTCTCCCTTTCCAAAGGTGACTCTGTTCAAACTTCCCAACAGTTCAGAGTCTGGAGAATTCTAGCATCCTTCAATGTCCCACTCTCTGGGACAAATATTTATGGATCGCAGCCTAGTCTAAAGCACTGTACTCTTTAAATTGTTTCTAGGTTGTACATTGCATGAGTTTGTGTTTTGACAGAAAAATAAAATATTTGACGAGGAACAATCATATTTATATGACCATTGGTCCCTGTAAGACTTGAGACATGAACATTTTGGGCACATAGCAGTCCTAGCCATGCTTAATAGAAGGAAGTAATATTGTGTGTGAGACATTTTTTCCCAATGATTCATTCAGTGTCAAAAACATACATACATATAAAAGAAAGCATTATCATGCTTAAATGATATCTTCAGGTTTTCTGATTATAAGTTCCAGATATGCATCTGCTTCACAGTATTTGGGATCATGATAAACCACATTTTATTACTGCATCTTGTTCCATGGTCCTGTAAGCCTGGTCCACACTTACCTACCAGGCATCATAGATCTTCCTCATACATGCCTTTGTGGATGAACTTCTTCATTAGAGAGATATAGAGTTCACAAACCAGGCTATGGGTGCTTACTCAGGCCAAATATTTCAGGAGATACATCTGGACATTGATACTCTTGAATGACATTAAGATGTCCATTGTTGAAGTCATAGAGACCTTCCCTTCATGGATCATCTTTGTGTTCATATCAATTCTGGTATGTGTGTTTCTTAGCTATGGTGTTCATTGTTTAGACCGTCTCTATCATATCCAACATTGGTCATCCTTTGGTATCTAAAGGTACAGGTCTCCAATCTCTAAGTTATTTAACCCAAGCCAGCCCAGTTACACAATACAGGAAGAAGGTCCATGTCTACTATGTCCCTCTTTAACTCAGAGATCCAGCCTGACAACCATACACATGTCCTCAAGGTTATTCCTGTTGTATTATCTTACAGATGGTTGAGTCTCCCATTTGTGTGAATTCATATAGGCACCAGGGCTTGGGATGAATTTGAAAGAATATGAGAGTCCTCTCAGAAAGGGTTAGCCTTTCCTTTCTGTCATGGGGTTGGAGAAAAAGTGCATTCAGCCTCAATGTTAGGCTCATAACACAAGAAATGTCTCCCACCCAATACACACACAGTGCTTTATATTTCAGCTAACTCAGTGATGAGACTTGAGTCTTTTTAAGCTTCAGAGATGTCTGAATAGAGACACATGCAGTACCGTATGAGCCTGATTGGACAGGGAAAAGTCAGGTGTGTGCTGTGGGATGTATGGCAAATGTGTTGCTAATTAATCAATAAAACACTGATTGGCTGTTGGCTAGGCAGGAAGTATAGGCGGGGCAAGGAGGAGAATAAAGCTGGGAAGTGGAAGGCTGAGTCAGAGAGACACTGCCAGCCGCCATGATGAGAAACAGCTTGTGAAGATGCCGGTAAGCCACGAGCCATGTGGCAAGGTATAGATTAAAGGAAATGGATTAATTTAAGCTATAAGAACAGTTAGCAAGAAGCCTGCCACGGCCATACAGTTTGAAAGCAACATAAGTCTCTGTGTTTACTTGGTCGGGTCTGAGAGGCTGTGGGACTGGCAGGTGAAAGAGATATATCCTGACTGTGGGCCAGGCAGGAAAACTTAAGCTACAAATGGCGTCCAACGTGGTGGCAAGAGTTTCCACCTAAAAACTGAGAAAAAAAGATTCTAAAATGGAGCTAAAAACAGTTCCTAATTGTCTCTCTCAAATGAGTGGCAGCTGCTGGTTTGAGCTACTGGTGGGTTCCTAGAGTGCGTGCTCGACCTGCAGTATGGTGGGAATGAAGCCTCTGCAAATGGCACATTAAGCTGCATGGTGGATTTAGACTTTGCTAGCACAAAAAAAAAAAAAAAAAAAAGAGGTTTCTGGACTACACGCTGCTTGGATAAAAGCATAGACCCACGATAGCTCCCAGAGCTGGCGGTAAACGTAGCCATGTTGGGAAGCTGAGGTGGGCGGAGCCAGCAGCCACAGCTGCTGCAGTTTAAGGCAAGAGATTCACAATAAGACAGATTCAGATGTAATAGTTTACAATGTGTGTAAAATATACGTAGGCTTGAAAGAGACAAAAAAGGTGATATATAGAGTTATAGAAACAAATACATAGTTTTAAAAAATAAAGTCTTTAAATAGACAGTAAAGGTAGTATAAAAAAAAGCCACGTAAAAATGGATATTACACAGAGAATCTGGATTGTGTTGTCTTTGGGACTTTTAACTGCAGAGAGAGATTTGATTGTAAAGGAAGCTGAGTTAAACCAATATGCATATTTTAAAGATATCTTGACTTCAAAATTTGGATATAAGGATATGTTACTTTGGAAAAGAGACTCTGCTTTTGTTCCCACAGAAAGCCAAAGGCTATGGAATTGTTCCAGATTAAGATACATCAGGTTTGACCAGCCAAGACCCCCTGAAGGTCTCCAATGACACCATGGCCCAGATGATCCAACATCCAGAATGGTTTGAAGGCATCTGGCTCAGACGATACAGCCTCATGGACTATTCCATAATTCTAAAATTTTCTTTGTTTCCCCATAAGATACAGCGCCCCCTTCCAGCAGGAAGTAGTAAGAGAAGCTACGCCCAAATTCCCAAATGATATGTAATTTTACTTTGTTAAGGTTAAAACCTTCCTTTTTGAAAAAAAAAAAAAAAGGGGGAAGTGCTGTGGGATGTATGGCAAATGTGTTGCTAATTAATCAATAAAACACTGATTGGCCGTTGGCTAGGCAGGAAGTATAGGCGGGGCAAGGAGGAGAATAAAGCTGGGAAGTGGAAGGCTGAGTCAGAGAGACACTGCCAGCCGCCATGATGAGAAACAGCTTGTGAAGATGCCGGTAAGCCACGAGCCATGTGGCAAGGTATAGATTAAAGGAAATGGATTAATTTAAGCTATAAGAACAGTTAGCAAGAAGCCTGCCACGGCCATACAGTTTGAAAGCAACATAAGTCTCTGTGTTTACTTGGTCGGGTCTGAGAGGCTGTGGGACTGGCAGGTGAAAGAGATATATCCTGACTGTGGGCCAGGCAGGAAAACTTAAGCTACAGGTGTGAATAAAAGTTTCTGGGAAGACACAGGAGTGAGCAGGAGCTTTCTTTGAAAGAATAGACATTTTCTGACTCCAAGGACTGTGACAGGCTTGTTTGTCTATTTGCTTGCTCGCTCTGACAGTGCCTCACTATGTGACATAGGGTGACTTTGAACTCAGGACAACCCTATTGTTTCACTCTCTAAAGTGTTGGGTGTCAGACTTTAGTCACCTCAGCAAGCCTCAGTAGAGACTCTGAGCAGAGAAATGTAGGGAAAGTTTCAAAAAACCCAGGAACTGAGAAAGCATTCATAGGTTACTTGGAAAGAACTGGAAAGGGAGGGTCTGAGAGACGGGACTTCAGCTGACAGATGTGTAAAGTCTGCTTGGCCACCTTTCTGAGTGTTCTTAAACCCTTTTTCTGCAAGGCGTGCTGACCAATGAGGCATGTGTGAGGACTCAGAGCAAACTGCCTGTGTTAAGGTCCTGGCTGCACTGTTGGCTGGTGGTGTATGCTGATCTCACTTCCCTCCCAATTTCCTTTACTTCTTTTCTTCTTCCTCCCTCCTCCCTCCCTCTCTTCTTCTTCTTTTCCTTCCTTCTGAGTCCAATCAGTGCTGAACATATGCACATGGGCCTGGGGCCACCCACTGGGCCTAGGCAATCTACTAAGGCCCACATCCCTTAAAAAAAAAAAAAAAGTAACTTTCCTTTCTCCAGCAACCATCAACTGCCAATAGTTCTTCAAGTTATTATTTATTAATGTTTGGGAAGGTGGGCACAATTGTGCCATGGTACATGCATGCCACAGCACACATATGTAGAGGTCAGAAAACAACTTTGTGGAATCAGTTCTCTTCTTTCACTTTTATGTGGATTCTGGGGATCAAATTGAGTCTAAGAGGTCAACCCCCTGAACTACTGTGCCAGCCCTGAACACTTTTGGATGAACAACAACAAATCATTGAAGAAATCATGACAGAAATGTATAAAGTCACATAAAATGAATAAAAAAAATTCTTAAATAAAAAAATTAAAAAGTCTTAGAAACAAATGTAGATCACAGCCCTGCCCATCAGAGCCTCTGGGATATGTCCAACATAGTCCAGGGAAGAAAGTTTATAGCTATAAATTATCACAGTAAAATCTCAGCAGGCGCTCAAATAAATAATCTATTATATGACTTAAAGCTCAGGAAAATAAGAAGCCAAACCCAGTAGAAAGCAAGAAATAATAGAAGCTGAGGCGGATATAATGAAATACAAAAGAAAAGAATATGTAGACTAATCAGAGTTGATGAGAAACTAAGGAAGATTGACAAACCCCTAGTCAAACTAAAGAAAGAAGAAAAGAGATTATCCAAATTAATACATTTAGACAGGAATAGGGAGAAACATAACAAAACACAGTCTCTGAAGCTAGTATTAGCCAAATATCAAAACTGGATAAATACATAACAGATGGAGAGTAGGTTAATAAGAACAAATATGCATAAAAATACCCCAATGCAGTCCACCATGTTGTATATTAAAATAAAAATTAGTTAAAACTGAAAGTCAGGGCTGGAGAGATGGCTCAGAGGTTAAGAGCACTGGCTGCTCTTCCAGAGGACCTGAGTTCAATTCCCAGCATCCACATGGTGGCTGACAACCATCTGTAATGAGATCTGGTGCCCTCTTCTGGCCTGCAGTCATACATACAGGCAGGACATTGTATACATAATAAATAAATTAATTAATTTAAAAAAACTGAAAGTAACTCTTGTCAGAAAAGACTTGGAAGTACAAAGAGGAAGGACAGTTGGTTCAGAATGTGACTGAATACAAAGAAGGCTGAGGTAGGCGATCGTGAGTTCAGGTCATATTGTGCTACACACAAAGACTGTCTCCAGCCCCATTGGATTTGGAAGGGAAAAACGAGGGGCAGTGAATGGAAGGGTTAGGATGGAGGAGAGAGAGGGAGAAATTATTTACGTTTTAATTAAAAGTAATAAATAAATTCTGTTTATTGTGAAAAATAAATGAAAAAAAAAGACTATCAAATACAAAGCTAGGCTGAGGGAGAGAGAGATTGATTAAGACCTATAAAAATTCAGAGGGGCAAAATTTTGGACATGAAGGATTAAAGGGACGGAGTTGAAGCTGGAGGAAGGAAAGACTCGTGGCATGCAAAGAAGCCGAGGTAAAAGCCTAGCTATGAGCCTGAGCCTTACACACTGGAGGGCGAATGTGCTCACGTTGCTTTGGTCGCCTTACAAACTGAGGACTCAGTTGCCTGAGTGAAGGATCTGTACCCACACTAGTCATCAGTTGTTACCGGTGTCTGTACCCGAGATAATTTCTCTAACACAAGTTTTCTTTTCTTTTTTTTTTTTGGTTTTTCGAGACAGGGTTTCTCTGTGTAACTTTGCACCTTTCCTGGATCTTGCTCTGTAGCCCAGGCTGGCCTCGAACTCACAGAGATCCGCCTGCCTCTGCCTCCCGAGTGCTGGGATTAAAGGCGTGCGCCACCACCGCCCGGCCAGTTTTCTTAACTGAAACTAATGATGCTTGAGATAGTCTTACGTAGGTAGGAAGTGTAGCAGGCTTCTACACGCTTGATACCAACGGCGTCAACCATCATCTAGTTCTAACAATACTACATCTCCAGACAGTGTCTACAGGGCTTGGGGGGATGTGGGGAGCAAATTTCTCCTGACTGAGATTCACTGCTGTGCTAGAGGGAGAACTTGATATCAGTTCCCTGGCCTCCCCATCTTTGAACAACTGTAAGGGAAAGGCTGCCACCCATGGCTCCCTTAGGGCTCACAGAAAAGAGTTGTCATTAAAATGGAAGGGTATGGATAGAAGATTTCTTAATAATAAAAAAAGAAAAAATGGAAGAGTAATCCTGACTAACTGGATAAGATGTCAAGGTAGGCACCCAAGAAATCAAATAAACTATTACTTTGTGAGGGGATTAAAGGTTTAACCACACACACTTGGCCCATGAAAGTTGGGTAAAGCTCAATTTCAGTGAAGATGCCATAGGGAAGTAGCTAGAGGCTGGCACATGGCCCTGGCTGTGCTTTAAAATCAGGCTTCTGACCTTTGGTGATATTTTTTTTTTGATCAAGTTAGAGCATATCATGATAAGTTAAATCTCTACTCCCTCCCTTCCTGACCACAAAGTCCTCATCTAACACAGAAAAGGTACTGTTAGTACCAAGGAAGTCATGCCACATCTGGCTTTAGTGTCAGATCTGACACCTCCCTTATTGAAAGTTTAATGTTTTGATGAAAACCCACTTTCCAATTGGATATAGTAATAAACTGGGAATTATGATTAGTGTGTTCTTTGTAA
This sequence comes from Peromyscus eremicus, assembly GCF_949786415.1. Lineage (NCBI taxonomy): Eukaryota > Metazoa > Chordata > Mammalia > Rodentia > Cricetidae > Peromyscus > Peromyscus eremicus. Next base: position 51,694,207 of record NC_081416.1, read on the forward strand.
AACAGAGAGGCCATGAAAAGCAGTTCTACTCTCTTTTAGTTAGCACTCACTGTAGTTCTTGTACATGAAGAAAAGTAATAGACTGTGCCCTCGAATAGAATGAGGAGGAAGGAAGGAGAACAAGGCCCTGGGAAAGTCAGGAGAAAGCTACAGAATAAATAGAAAGCTATGGTGACATTCCCTTTTCTCCTAAACCCAGCTCAGCCTAAACCACCTGCCCTCTGTCCCCCATAGCTGACTATAGTGGTTTATACCTGTAATCCCAGAACATGGTGGGCTTAGCGGGGAGGATTAAAGGTTACATGAGTTTGAAGCTAGTGTAGACTATATTTAAATTTAAGTTTGGGTTAGACTGCACTAGAAAACGAGACACTCTTGAAAACAATAAAAGCAAAGGCCTCCACTGATCTGATTCAGAAGGATTTTCTTCTTCTAAATTCTCCTCCCCTTGTCTGCCTTCAAGAGCACTTTATCCATATCTACTTACCCTGTGTGATCCAACCAGGATTTTATTCTACTGTGTATGTCACCTCAGTCTTCTCAGAAATATAAAGGGACACAGGCCTTTCCCCATAGTACAGTTCCTGTGATTCACTATGGATCTCACTGAGGTCACCACCTCTCTCTTTTTTTTTTTTTTTTTTAATTTTGCAATACAATTCAGTTCTACATATCAGCCACAGATTCCCTTGTTCTCCCCCCTCCGGCCCCCCTCACATTCCCCCCAGCCAACCCCCCATTCCCACCTGCTCCAGGGCAAAGCCTTCCCCTGAGATCAACCTGGTGGACTCAGTCCAGGCAGGTCCAGTCCCCTCCTCCCAGGCCGAGCCAAGCGACCCTGCATAGGCCCCAGGTTTCAAACAGCCAACTCATGCAATGAGCACAGGACCCGGTTCCACTGCCTGGATGCCTCCCAAACAGATCAAGCCAATTGACTATCTCACCCATTCAGAGGGCCTGATCCAGTTGGTGACCCCTCAGCCATTGGTTCATAGTTCATGTGTTTCCGTTTGTTTGGCTATTTGTCCCTGTGCTTTATCCAACCTTGGTCTCAACAATTCTCGCTCATATAAACCCTCCTCATTCTCGCTAATTGGACTCCCAGAGATCCACCCGGGGCCTAGCCATGGATCTCTGCATCCAGATTCCTCAGTAGTTGGATGGGGTTTCTAGCACGACAATTAGGGTGTTTGACCATCCCATCACCAGAGTAGGTCAGTTCAGGCTGTATCTCGACCATTGCCAGCAGTCTGTTGTGGGGGTATCTTTGTGGATTTCTGTGGGCCTCTCTAGCACTTTGCTTCTTCTTATTCTCATGTGGTCTTCATTTACCATGGTCTCTTATTCCTTGTTCTCCCTCTCTGTTGTTGATCCAGCTGGGATCTCCCGCTCCCCCAAGCTCTCTTTCCCTCGACCCTCGCCCTTCACTACCCCCACTCATGTCCAGGCTGTTCATGTAGATCTCATTCCATTTCTCTGTCATTGGGCAATCCTCGTGTCTTTCTTGGGGTCCTGTTTTCCAGGTAGCCTCCCTGGTGATGTGAGTAGCAATCCAGTCATCCTTGTTCCACATCTAGTATCCTCCTATGAGTGAGTACATACCATGTTTGTCTTTCTGAGTCTGGGTTACCTCCCTTAGGATGATTTTTTCTAGATCCATCCATTTGTCTGCAAACCTCATGATGTCATTGTTTTTCTCTGCTGAGTAGTATTCCATTGTGTATATGTACCACATTTTGTTTATCCATTCTTCAGTTGAAGGGCATCTAGGTTGTTTCCATGTTCTGGCTATTACAAACAATGCTGATATGAACATAGCTGAACAAGTGCTCTTGTGAGGTGGTTGAGCATTCCTTGGGTATATGCCCAAGAGTGGTATAGCTGGATCTTGAGGGAGATGGATTCCCAATTTTCTAAGAAAGCACCATATTGATTTCCAAAGTGGTTGTACAAGCTTGCATTCCCACCAGCAGTGGAGGAGAGTTCCCCTAGCTCCACATCCTCTCCAGCACCACCTCTCTCTTATCCAAACCCATGTCAAACAGGAACAGATAAAGTCTCTTAGAGAAACCACAATGGCCATTTTTACTCTTTCAGCCCCCATACGCACACGTGTCAAAGATCTGTCAGTCACATGCAGGATCACTGAGCAGGTATAGGTGAAGCAAAGTGTGGAGTGCTTGGGCTGAGTCACTGTTTTAAGAGGGATGTGACAAACCCAGAGGCTCCTCCTATGCTGTGGAGAAGGGTCAGGCTGGAGACGGTGCCTTTGGGAGAGCTGAGGACCATGTTCTTCCCATGGAAGGGCTATGGGGAAGTGTTGATACTGGGAAGTGATATCAGTAATTGAACAATGAGCAACACAGTAAATCAAAAGATGCACCTAGCAAAGGGAAAACCTCAGTGACATGAGATAGACACCTAAGCAAAGATGTTCCTGTGTGCAGAGGTCTCTGCTGGAATTCCTGTCTTGAGCTAACCCAACTCCTCCCCACTTCTGAGCTTTATAGGACTTTACAGAGAAAGAGGTACACCTCCAAAGGTACATATGAGGTTGATGTCCTAGCAGGTCTGAATCACAGGAGAGGATCCAGACTCACAGAATAACAATAGATGAGAATGAAATGTGGCCCATCTTATCCCAAATGCTGTTCAATAGATACATACATGTAGTTTAGAATTATGAGCCTTTGAAGATTAAACAACAAAATGTTCTTTTTTTTGTAGGTTTTTCTGTAAATACACAGGTCACATGTTGAACAATCTAACTGTATCTCTCAGACATTTCCTCCTGTTAAGTGTAGCAAGGACTTTTAGATGTTGAAAACACGTAAGTCACATGATGTATCTTGTTTGCCAAATTTATTAAGTAGTGTAAGATTCTGGAAGTTGAACTGCATCTCCTCTCTTTTATGAGCCAGTTGCCATAGAAATAAAACCCTTCCTTATCCTACATTTTCTCTCCTAAATAACAAATCCATCCAGCATACTGTCTGTGAACAATGAACAGTGCACCATGCTTTGGCCCACAAGATGATCAATAAGGGTCTGTCTTAGGATGTGGGATATCAAAAATGTAGAACATTCTAGCTGGGCATGGTGGCACACGCCTTTAATCCTAGCATTTGGGATGCCGAGTCAGGTGGATCTCTGTGAGTTCGAGGTCAGCCTGGTCTACAGAACAAATTCCAGAACAGCCAGAGCTGTTACACAGAGAAACTCTGTCTCAAATAAAATATTCTAGTTTCAGAACTTATTGGAATTTTAAAGAAAGTTTCTTGGGGGAAGAGAGTATCGGCAGCATCATTATTCTGCTTTTGGTCTCCTGAATTTACAAAGGGGGGATTATTTCTGGGTAGGTCATTGTCATTTGACTGCTCTGAAAAAGATCATCATGAAGTATCCCGAGATATCATGGAGGTTAGAGACAACATGACCTCTTGCTTGTAGACCTCTGCAAGTGTTTTGTTTTGTTTTGTTTTAATAAACAAGAACCCTCTTAAGGAGTAGTACCCTCTTAACTGACAAGGCATATCCACATGATTGGGGCATGAGGTAGAGCCCTATTATGTCTTGGACAAAGAGACTGTGTTTCATTTCACTCTGAGTCCTTACTTGGCTTTGGACTTAAGGACTCTGGCTGTGAACTAGGAGATGAAAGTACACACCTAAGTAAACACAGGGCTCCTTTCTGTCACTTCCTAAATAAGCTTTGTTCTTCACATCTTCTGCTCCTCTGAGTTCCAGAAAGAGATCAGAGCAAAGCTGACATTAAACAATGAACTCACAGGTAAATAAGAATAAACTCACTTCTCTCTTGAACATGTATTTCTTCTGTTTTAAATGGGACCAGACTTGGCTTTCTTGTCACTATTGCAATCACTCCTGTCAGTTTCTCCTGCCCAACCCTAAATTGTGGCCTCCAACCCTCTTCCAGATCCTCCAATGGACAGCTCCATTGGTTTATGTTAGTTTCAGCTTTAGTGGTACCTCCTCCAACCATGTTTTGTACTGCTTGTAGGATGCTTCACCTTATCAATCAGTCACTCAATAAATCACCCATTGTTTCACTGGGTTTTGTGGGTATTTATTGATATTCCAGCAACTGCCATTCTGATAGCTCACAGTCAAGGGCAGGTTAGTATTCTGATTTTATCATTAGAAACTGAGCTCAACAAAACCAAAGACCAAGACTGCTGTTTCTCTACAAAAACTGTGCAGTCTATACAGGGTGCAGATCACTGGAGATGGTCTTGAGCAATGTGCTCCTTGATAGATGGGTGCCTGGTTGGACAAATGGATGAAAAGTGCTACTTTTTTTCACCTGTGTATTTCTTCTTATGGCTTACTTCTTTTACTTTAATTAAATCTTCATTAATTTTAGATAATGCACGAAATAATGGTTTCATCATGATATTTTCATAATGTACATTATTATTCTTATTGTTGTTCCCATTCCTCCGGGAAAATGGTGTCCATACATTTGCCATGAAAGGAGAAGTGCCCTCTGTATGTATGAAATGGTATCATGCACACACATATAGTTTCTTTATTTGAAGTAAAATGAGATTTGTCTTTCTGAGTTTGACTTATTTTACTTAACAATCTCCTGCTGTTTCATTGATTTTGATGTAAATTTTGTATTTTCATTCATTTTTAAGGCTGAGTAAAAACTTTCACTATATATGTGTATACCATGTTTTTAATATCCATTAATTCTGTTGATGGTCATCTAAGCTGAACCTATATCTAAGTTATTGTAAATAATGCCCCAGTAAGCACAGATATGTAAGAATCTCTGTGGCATTCTAACTAGGGTTCCCATCAGCTTGGTAGAGATAAGTCATGTGATATTTCTACTTTTATTTTGTTCAAAAATTACCATAGTGATTTTTACAGTAGCTGCACTTCAAACAGTCATTGTAAAAATCATTATGGTAGTTAGAATTAATGGTTTTCTAATCCTAGAACTTATAATAGCTTCTGTACAGAGAATTGGATGGAAAGAAATAATAAATATCTAGGTAGAAATGAATAAAAGGAAGAATTCACTCACTATGGATGGCCCTTCCAAGATCCTTCAATTTTGGGAGAGAGCACACTGATATCTATAAAAAGCCTTTTTACATTAATTATTTCACCAATTCGTTTCTACAAATTTGCTTTATCTGAATTTCTAAATTAATCTTAAAAATTCCCTGTTGGAAAAGATCCTTGTTGGTATGTAGAATTCTGTTCCACATAAGTCAAAAAATGCTTTGTATTGGTAGAAAAACATTGCTGAGGGCAGGTCGTTTGTGGATTTGATAGTGACGCTGACAACAGTTTGTAGTGTCTCAGTTACAAAGCTGTTCTCTATGGGCTTCCCCCTTTTGTTCTGTCAACGTGGGATAAATGAAAACACACAAATACATTAAACAAATAAAATGGAATGAATGGTACCTGATTGACTTTTGATAGGAATGGCAGGTGCTCTAGTTAAAACATCTGTCATGGGCGCGGCACGGACACATGACACAGGGAGACATGATAGGGAAGGAAGGCATCTGCAAAGGATGAAAGCAAAAAAGAAATAGTGATACGGGAAGTCTGAAACAACAGCAGTGCTAAATGAAGAGACAGATGCATAAAAATGAGAACTGTAGATAAAGATAACAATTGTTTTTTGACATAAACTCCTATTTAGGGGTGGGGAAGGAGTGGTTCTGTGATTGGATTTGAGGCTCCCTTCACAAGAGGGAATTCATGCCTAGCATTATAAATCTACTCAAAACCCCATGGCTGAGGATGTCTTAGGGAAAACTCACAACTGTTGTTCAGCTAAATTAACTTGGCCCCAAATTGCCTTCTAACTGTTTAATATGTTCATATCCATAGACAAATTCTACTCCCAGCCTTGACTGAAGAAGCTTCTTCCCTTTGCAGTGAATGGTGGTGAACACAAGCACTCGCAGCTGCTTGAGGTGCTGAGAAAAAGTGACCGTCGAGTGCATATCGAAAACCTGGACATTTATATCACCCTCATATGGCAGGAAATATTGGAAAGAGGGGACAGAAAGAATGTGACAGCTGGAAGATAGGGAGAGGGGAAAATGATACCTTCTAGGCATGACATGGCCATTTCAATCATGATCTCATAATAGGTTTGGTGGCCTGCCTAGGACATGAACAAGACTGCCTATCACAGTTAATCATGCATCACGGCAGGGTTCACAGGGACATTATAAACTGTTAGGTGCTGATGGATTCTGGAGGAAGGACAGTTGTTATGTATCCACTAGTGAACCCACCAAGCTCCAGTGGATATCTCCAAACTCAGGGTCCCATAGGTGATCCTGGTTAGACTCAGTGGATCACAAAACAAAACAAAAAGATAAGGATGTGAGAAATGGATCTGTAGAGAACAGGGGTGGAGAGTGAGGCAAGAGAGTGTAGGGGTGAGCTTAATCAGAATGCATCATATAAATTAATGAAATTGTCAGAGAACAAATTTAATAAAAGTGGTCATGAAAAAGGCCATGAGGCCTCAGCCCTACACAAAGAACTACAGGCAGCTAAGGAACACTGAGAACAGGAGAAATGGTCTCCAGGGAAGAGCACACCAATTGGTTATTCAATACCAGTGGTCAGCCCCGAAAATGTGCATACAAGTAACACTATACAGACTGAGTAGGTTATATTTAGAAATATATATAAATATAAAATAATATAATTATATTATAATCTCAAGAAAAAAGTTTACAAAAAGAAATAAAGTACAGAGTTTTGTTATATATTGTGTTCCAAGTTTATATGAAAGTGTGAAATGTGACTCACATCTAATTTTAGCTCCCAACACACTTCTTTCAATGAAATTACAATAGTGACTGATTGAACATTTAAAAATTATCCAACACAATGATTTCAGCAATGAGATTGATCATTGGGTCAGGGGCCCAAGAACAGTTGCTACTCGCCAGGGTCAAGTAAGGCAAGGAACAGGGACCCATGAGATTGAGAGACTGACAAGACAAAATCCTGTGTCTGAGAACCTGGATCAGCTAAGGACAGGGGACAAGTGAAGGAACAAGGAAGAAGAAGAGAACAGTTGGCTGATCTACTAAAGAATTAAAGCAGCAGGAATAAGCGAGTGTCAGGAAGGTGTGTGTGCTCTGATTGTCCAGAGTGTGCTTTGCTGTGCGATGACTAGTGATGCTGCTCTTTCCATCAATCAGCAGAACAAGTTGCCAAGAACAAAGCTGACTTCTCCAGAAAGTGCACGTGACCCTCCTTCACGGATCCTCACAGCTGGCTGCCCGAAGCTGAATCTCCAACCTCCAGTCAAGTCAAGGCCTTGAGATGTAAATGGACCCTGCATCTCTGGTTGACCAGGACGTAGAGGGGCTCCACTGGGACAATGAGGGGACCCACAAAGCCCAGGCACTTGTGCTTCTGATCTGAATTTTCTCTGTCCAGAAGCGACTTGCCTCAGGCTTCCCAATGGAGCTGCATGTGAAGGGAGCTGCATGTGAAGGAAGCTGCAGGCGTCCAGCTTCCTTCACATGTGTGGGGCAGGTTTTATGTCTCGGCTGCTCCAAAACCACATTGCAAAGATGATTCAGTCACAGATTCTGTGCAAAGAGAGCTGGAGTCTTTGGAAAGAAATAAGGTGTGAGGTAACAGCAATGCCTGTCCTGCTCCCAGACTCCTGGAAGAGCTCAGATACTGACATATGGTAGAGCTGGCCACTTGAAATGCCATTCAACACTGAACGGTAGGAGACATCTTGAGAGAACTCTTTCTCAGTGCTTTGCACATTTTCATGATAAAAGCATCCCAAAGGTCTCTAGAAGATAGACTGAGGGCTAGAATATAGTTCAGCGATATGATGCTTGCCCCGGCACCCAGTAAATAAGTAAACCTGGCAGAGATGGCAGGCAATACTCTTGTCATACTATCTCCAAGACAGTTGGCCCTTGCAGTGACTAATAAAATTTCATTTAAGATGAATAAGTGGGGCCAGTGAGATGGCTGGTGCCTACAGGTATGTGTGGCCAAGTCCAACCATGTGGCACCTGAGTAGCAACCAGTCCAACACCTGAGACACAGACCTCAGAAGGAAAGAACTGACATAGTTGTCCTCTGACCTGCACTTGTGCACTGTAGCATGTGCATGTGCATGGGAGGAGGGGAGGGGAGGGGAGGGGAGGGGAGGGAGAGGGGAAGGAAGGAAGGGAGGGGGAGGAAGGAAGGAGGAAAAGGTAATATATTTAAGCTCAAAATATCTAGTTACCACCATATCCATAGGCTCCCACTGAAATCCCTGCTTCTGCTTTATAATCTATAGAAAAAAGAGCCAGAGTAGGGCAGTGGTGGCGCACGCCTTTAATCCCAGCTCTCAGGAGGCAGAGGCAGATGGATCTCTGTGAGTTTGAAGCCAGCCTGGTCTACAGAGCGAGATCCAGGACAGGCACCAAAGCTATATAAAGAAACCCTGTCTCAAAAACAAACAAACAAACAACAACAACAGCACAAAAGGAAAACGTGATTTAATCTATGTACACTGGATGTTTAATTTCTCCTTTTTCAAATGTTTTTGTTGATAGAATTTGCAAATAATTTCCCCTCTGAAAATTGTGTATACTATTTCCATGTTAATATCCCAAAGCACAGTGGCAAGACACTGTACATCTGAAATGCTTTAAAGCTCTTTGTTTATTGTTACTAATCGATATTGAATGCAAATTATGTACAGTAATCTGTATATATTGATAGATGAACATATCAGGAAGTGTGTAACTCAGCCTAATTGATATAGTCATGACCTCACACATCACACTTCTATAGTGGAACAGTGAAGTTCTAATCTCAGTATTTTTCATGGAAATGTTCGACACAACATGAATGGGGCAGCATTTGGTACCAGCAAGTAGATGGCAGACACCCTGGAAAGTGACCGACCTTTACAGCAACAGTCCTGGAAAAGAGGTGACAACAATATTTCTTATAAAAGTGGAGTCTTTGGAGGAAAGAAAGGGACACTGAATGGATGGCATGCAGGAACCATACAGACCATCTGTGGCTTGAGGAAAGAGGAGGGTGTGGTGCCCTGTCCAGAAGAGGAGCACACCATCTCTCCCCTGCTGCCATGTCCTGTTCTAATGTTTTATTTGTTTATGATCTTTAATCTTCAGGTAAATTTAATCTTGGTATTTTATTATTATTTTTATATTTTTAAAAATAGAGTCAATTCTTAATATGTAGTTCAGGTAACTTGCTGTTAGCATTTTCTAGCACTACTGTTTATGAGGCGGTTTGTAACTGGGAGCCCTGGTCAGTTGATTTATAAATTGTAACTGGTTTTTGGTAGAATTTTTCTGTTTTCTACATATAAGATTATGGCATCTTCAGACACTGACAGTATTCTGTCTTCCTTCCAGTATGGCTGCCTATGACTTTTCTGTGTATGGTCGCTGTGGGTAGGACTCCCACACTGTGAATAAACACGGAAAGTGGACATCTTTTGTTGCAAGATGTCATTGGCAAATTATATGGAGTCTTTTTATATTGAGATACATTTTTGAATGCATATTTCATTCCATGTTTTTATACTAAAGAATTGTTAACTTTAAAAAATTATTATTGCCAGGCGGTGATGGAAAGTGCCTTTAATCCTAGCACTCGGGAGGCAGGGGCAGGTAGATCTCTGTGAGTTTGAGGCCAGCCTGGTCTACAAAGTGAGTTTCCGGACAGCCAGAACTTTTACACAGAGAAACCCTGTCTAGAAAAAAATTATTACATTACTTACATTTTTGAGTGTGTGTATGTGGGGACACGCATATGTGTCTGCAAGCATGTGAAGGACAGAAGACAATCGGTGAGAGGCAGTTCTCTCCTTCCACTTTGTGGATAACACAGATGAAAACTCAGGTCTGTAGGCTTGGTGGCAAGCATCTTTATTCACTGAACTCTCTTGCCAGCCCATAAAAGTGTTCTTGTTAAGTTTTACATGATGTCCCTTCTTCACCTATAACGAGGATGAAGGGGCTTTTCTTCTTCGTCATGCTGCTGCAGCATAATGTGTCGTGATCTGGACATGTTGAGTCATTCCTGCAACACTGTTGCTGACAGTGGGTAATCTTTCCAATGTGCTGTTGGATTTTGTTTGCTGGAATTTTGATGAGGATTCTTACAAGTATTTCATAGAGGATACTAGAGTTTTGTGGGTTTGATTGTGTGTGTGTGTGTGCAAGTTTGGATCAGAGAAATGCTGGCCTCATTTTGTTTTAGGAACAATTCCCTATGATGCAGTTTTGGAATAAAATAACAGTAAATAATCTTAGTTTTCTAAAGGTTTGATAGAATTCAGTAGTAAAGCCATTTTGTTCTGGTGTTATTATTCTTGGTTTTGGATTTTTTGTTACATATATATTCCAATTGCAAATTGTTGTCTATTTAGGTTTTTTAAATTTTTTCCTAATTCCATCTTGATAGAATATATATGTTCAGAAATGGCTCCTGTATTCTGTGTTATCACATATGTTGGCATGAAGTTGATCATAAGGACCCCTGCCAAACCTTTTTTCTTTCTTTCTATGGTTTAATTGGTAATGGCTCTCTTTTCATTTCATATTTTCTTTCAGATTTTTTCCACTTTTTCTACATTAGTCTAGATGTGCATTTGTCTAGTTCATAGTTTTAAAAAACTGTCTTTGTTTCATTGATGTTTTTTTCTATGCTTTCTACTCTATATTTTTTCTTTCTCTTATTCGGTGTTTCCTTCCTTAACTAACTGGGAGTTTATTTTATTTTTGTTTCCAGTACATTAGGGTTACTTCTTTCAGATCTTCCTGATCTTCTGTTGTAGTTATATGCTAGGATTTGGATGAGTGTTGGCAAGGTCCAAATGCAAAGCTCTCATTTCCAGGGCTGATATTTGGAGGTTCTGTGCCCTAGAGAATGTCATTCTGTTGTCAAGAAGCCACTTGTGTCTGTTGAGAAGGAGAGAACTCAAGTGTAATAATCAAAAGCTCAAAAGTAAACTGAAACTTCACAAATTGCTTCCTGGGGAGTGTGAAAGGTCACCTAAAGGAACAGTGATGTTCCTGTGAGGCTGTTCTCCTGGGCTCCAGCCCAACAGGATGGAGGGAGGTGAGGGGATCAGCCCTCAATGATGCAGAAGGAGGGCCTAAATCAGGCCTCATGAGCTGCCATGTGCTTGAAGGGCGGGACCAGTAAGTCTCACCAAGTATAAATATCCCTGGTCCCCAGGGGCTCTGGTAGAGTCCATTTGCTCACCCTTTTTGAAGTCTCTAAACAAACTGAGCACCATGAGGCTGGTCCTGTGTTTTGCACTGGTCATCCTGGCTCTTTGTTGCTATGAAGGTGAGTATCATTTATGATCAATTCAGCCACAGCTCCTGGTAAGTTTACCTCTTTGAACAGTTAGTAAATGTATGTGTGGTAAGGTTGAGGACAGGGAAAGACAATCTAAAATTTCTTCCAACCTCCTAAAAGCCCAGATACATTCAACTAATTTTCTCCTACCTCAGAGGCTTGGTGAGGGGTGAGGGGGGACAAAAAGGCCTTTATCAACAGAGTTCAGGAAATGTTTTTTATTAGAGAGATTTTTTTTGGTTGTGTTATTTTTCAGTTTATTGTCTTTGTCTCTGGGAAGGTGACTTGAGAGAGCTCTGTTCCACAGTATTTTCCAAGTCTGTGAGTAACACATCTCAAATCCCTCCACTAGACTCTGAGGATAAGCAGGCTCTTGTAGTCTGTCCAATTGGTTTTCTGGGGGATCTCACCAATAACAGGGATAGAAACGGTGCAGTCATTACCACTAAGATGTCTATTTTTCTAAAATTAACTATTTTTTTTTGCAAACAATCCATTTGTGTGTAAACAGAACATTCCTACGTACTCTGTACCTTCAAAATGAACCAAATTTCATGGGTGTTACCCTCTTTCCATTCTGCATCCCCTCCTGTCTGCCTTACTGCCCCTCATCTGAAAGCCTACATGTCCCTACAGTCTGATGGAATCTGCTTGAGGCCCACATCAGACAGTTTAGGCACCCCATAAGGATAGCATTGACTTGTCCTTCGGAAAACTGGGTCTGGTGGCACATCCCTGTGATCCAAGCTAAGTGGAGCTGAAACAGGAGAAACTTTGGTCTGAGGCCACCTCTGGAGATTTGTAGGGTTGTTTTGTTTTGTTTTGTTTTGTTTTGTTTTGTTTTTAAAGAGTCTTGAAGGGAATGTAGAACCTAGATTAGGAAAGCTGATTTCTTCACTTCTACTCAAACACTCGTCATCGATCTTTAGAACCATAAGGTGGGGGTCCGCTTCCCCTGTCGCTTTTCCTAGAAGTAAATCTGAGCATCATTGTGGAAAGGCAAAGCTTTTCACAGTTCCCAGATATACTCTGGTGTGTATCAAAATGGATCAACTCAACCAGGTGGTGCTGGCACATGCCTTTGTTCCCAGCACTCAGGAGGCAGAGGCAGGCAGATCTCTGAGTCTACAGATTTGAGTTCCAGGACAGCCAAAGCTACACAGAGAAACCCTGTCTCCAAACAAAAAAAAAAAAAAAAAAAAAAAAAAAAAAAAAAAAAAAAACCCTGATCAACTCTTGCCGCCTTAGCTTTTTACCGTGGACTGTACTTGATGCCGTGACCTAATTCCACCAATTCCAAAATCTCACCTTTCCTACACAGAAGCAGTCTGCTTGGTTTTTACTTTTCCCATCTCTTGTAAAATTCTACCTCTGTTATTCATGTCAAAGTTAGGATGACTCAAAAATTCCTTTTTTCAACTATCTAAGAATCATGAAAATGCTACTCAAGACGCAGTCAAACCTCCAACTTTTAATGCTAGAAAAGGGAATTCCAGAAAGCCATAGAAGCTTGGGGAGTTGTAAATGCGGATTAAAACACAGAAACAGAGAGAGTTAATAATAATCTTTCTTCAGTCCCTTGCTGTGTGATCATGAGGACTTCATGCTGCCTTGCTTCAGAGCCATCACAGGGTTGAGCCATAATACTGGTTATCCTGTCCAGTCTGAAGCCTTAAGTCAGAGAGCCTGGCGCAAAAAGAATTAATTAAAAATGAAAAGTAACTTTGATTAACTGACTTCTTCCTCCTCACATTTTCCAGCTAATGCTAAAATCTGTGAAGCTGTTATGCGTGAAAGCACGATCTTCATAACGAAGAGCGAGAAAGAGCTGGAGGAGGAACTTAAGAAATATGATGCACCTCCAGAGGCTGTGCAAGCTAAACTGGAAGCGAAGAAATGTGTAGACGAGCACTTGAATTTTTTTCACAAAATAGGAGTAGCAGCCATATTGGTATGTCCATTTTGCTTTCTATACTCAGAAGGGCACAAATGAAGTTGGCCTGACATTCTGTAGGGAACACATGGATGGGGTGAAGCACGGGAATTAGGGTCATCAGTGATAGGTTGGTTCAGGAATATACTGCTGATTTGAATTCAGTTATAACAGTGCCTGGGATAAGTGCCTCCTTCTAGAGTTCCACCCTAGATGTAGCACTCTCATGGCATTCTAACAAAATGAAAAGGGCCCTATGAAGGGAAGATTCGGGGAGAACTCTATTGTCAATCTCCTGGGAGCTTTGCTAAGTTGACAACTGCATAATGAATGGATTTTATCTCTTTTGAATGCTTTGGAGAGTGTTGGTGGATGGAAATCACACTGATGAGAGGGAGGAAGCTGGAGACAACCTGCTTAAGAGCAAAATCCTGGCAGGATGCATTTCTCTGCCACCTTTGCTGGCCCTGCCAGAAGCCTGCGAACCTCCTCTTTCCGATACTCCTTACCCACTTCTGCCCTTGGCCCCCTCGGGCTACCCCACTGGAATGAAAGTAGAGTTCACAATTCTAAATCACCAGAGGAAGTTACACCTGGGAAGCTGTGACCCATTTTGTCCCCTGCTGATCACAGAGACATAGAGACTTGAGTCACACCTGAGTCCACTCAGAGTTATTTGCCTGAATTTGGAAAGAGTTTCCGTTAATATGCATTATTTGATGTAGTTTCCCCAGAACAATTCAGTTCTTCCCCCAAGCACACTTTGCAGGTCTTTCCAAAGTCCTCTTCCATGGAGCACTGGTTTGTCAACATTTCTGCTCCTGGAGCTGCCTGACTCTCCTCACCTTTCTTCTCTTGCTTCCTGTTTATTTCCAGGGAGAAGTTGGAGTCAAGTGTTTTATAAAATCTTGAAATGGCTCTTCCTGCTCTCCATTGGTTCTCACGGATAAACTGACTTTTCCTTGCCTGATGTAAAGGTTTCAACGTCTTGCACTAATAAATTACTCTCCCTGCATGTTACCATCTGTCTGTTGTCTTGGGTCTTGCACTGAATGGGTTTTGATTTTTAAAAAAATGGATTTTCAGCAATGGTAACAAGTTACAGAGATAACTTCCTCAGCCGTAGATTTTTGACCAGGTTTACTATAAGAGACATGAATTCCCTCCTGTGGAGTCAGCCTCATTATAAAAAGAGAAAGAGAAGACAAGCTATCAATATGACAATCAAGCCTGGGAACCAGGCATCTGGAACACTAGTGTTTGGTCAAGCATCATCTTGCACTGCCCTGCAAGTAAGTTTCTCATTTCTGTAGCCATAAATGAAAATGACCTCAGATGATAACAAACATTGGCCTCTCCTGTGGCCACTGTACTAAACTGTCTCATTGCTACCCTGTACAACTTGCCAGTCACTGCCTAAGTAATCCAACTCAGTATCTTCCCCCATCCAACCCACGGTACTACTTAGGACAAGCTCCACATTCTGAATGAACATCTCTAGCTGTCATAAGCTTTGTTGAAGTCGACCCACCATGCTCTCCACGTGCTCTCCATTCCTTAAAGCAACACAGTGCAACTTATGCAAGCTTGTGTCCTAATCATATTAATTTATAATTTCCCTCCTATGTCTATCTGAATATTTCCGAGTTTTCTTCCCCAGTAAAGCAGTCATGGCTTCATACCACGCCAGGGCATGGGAGAAAATGAGAGAGAAAGAAAAGAGGGTTTTAGCAATGCCTACTGTCCTAAACTTGGTCCACATCCTCAAGTCTGATGGGTGCTTGCTCTCTAAGACAATACAACCACGCTTCAGAAAGTTCAGGTTCCTAAAATCCCTGCCTTTTATGACTGACCAAGTGAAAAAAGAAAAGCAAGAACTCTTCCGAGAATGGGACACAACTGCCAGCAGCACTAACCAAAGATCTTACGCCGGCATAGATGTTTAAGTAAAGCTGACGCTCTAACTGCATTACGGCTAGTGGGAAAGAAACTGAGATAGAATGTTCACATGAAAAAGAATGGTAGACGTTAAAACCATTGTGTGCAACACAGAAGTCAAATCTTAAGGTGACGATTGAAAAATAGAATTGAAAAGGAAAAAAATAGAAGGAAAAATTTCCAGAACTAAACCACATGAAATTGAAAAAGCCACAGAAACCCACTCCTTCTCCACACCTATCATATATTTGGGTGATATGGAGAAATTCTATGTAAGGAAAAAATCTTTCTTCCACAAAAAAAAATAAAAAACAAACAAAACAAAAAACATTAAGTTGTCTCAAAGTAGAGGGAGTGAAAGTAAAACCTAATAGAGAGACTTCTGGGTAATATGGCAGACAAAAAGCTGCTTCCTTGTAACTCTGTCAAAGAGAGGAGAAATGGGGGGGGGGGCGGTGGGATTCGCCAAGTGTGGTTGCCTACGCCTTGAATCTCCATACAGTTCTCTGGAGGCAGAGGCAGGCAGGTCTCTGTGAGTTCCAGACCACCCTGGTCTATAAAGCAAGTTCCAGGCTATCCGGGGTGACATGGTGAGATTCTGTCTCAGAAAGAGGAAGAGAGGAGAGAGAGAAAGGGCCTCATTACAGAAAGAGAAAGACAAGACAAGGGTCGGAAACTCACAAGGGTAGTGACAGGATCCTTGAAAAGATGGCAAGTGGCAAAAAAGAAGCTAACAAATCATGCTGCTATGAACATAGTTGAGCATGTATCTTTGTGGTAACCATGGAGGCTATATATGTAGCAGGGGGGACCCTAGGATGACTGTGGCTTATAATAAGTTTTGGTTTTACTCAATTACTGAGCAAGCATCAATGAAACATTTCACTATTAAGATAAGTATTTATACTGTATCAAGCTGATAATAGAAAAATAAATGAATAAATTAAAATAAAATAAGAAGCTAGCAAACCGGTCCCTCCGCCGCATGGTGGAGAAATTGCAGCTGTGAGGTGCCACCACCACAAAAGCAGGCAGCCCTGTGAAAGGAGACTCAGAGTCCTACACTCAGGACAAGCCCAAAGCTTCACAAGCTTCCAAACCAGGTGTAAGTCAACGTGACTGAGAAATGCAGGGCCTCTGCTACCTTAAGAGGAAACCCTCATCTGAAAACTGACTGAGAATGGGGGACAGGGAGGAGTCTGGGAGAGTGAATTCAAACTGTCTTTCTTTCTATACTTAGTAGGTCAGTTTTTTGTTTGTTTGCTTGTCTGCCTGTGTGTGGTGATGGTAGCTGTTTTAAAACAATCTTTTATTTTTGTTTTTTCCTTCTAACATTTGTCTAATTTTGGATTTGAACTTTCTCATTACTGGGAACCATTTTTTTCTTTTCTTTCTTTTCTAATATCTTTCTCATTTACCTTCCTCATCATAACATTTTTAATTTGTTCTTTGAAAATATCTTACTTTGGCAGGACGACCAAAATTTGAGCCAAGTATGGGCTACACAAGATCCTGTCTCAAACAACCTGACCATCATAGTACATAATCTGGATCTGTAATGAATATATTTTACATCAAAACAAATACTGGGGCTGGGGAGACGGCTCAGTCAGTAGAGTGTCTGCTGCACAAGCTGGGACAGGGCTAAATTTGGATCCCCAGCACCCACATAAAGCTACTTGTGACAATGAAAAAACTTGTAACCCTAGCACTGGCAGGGCAGAGACAGGCAGAACCTCAGTGTGGTAGTATTGTGTTCCCCAAAATATTGTGTACCTTAATAAACTTATCTGGGGTCAGAGAACAGAAAAGCCACAAGATACTTAGGCTAGAAAATGTTAGCACACGCCTTTAATCCTAGCATTCCAGAGACAGAAATCCCTCTGGATCTCTGTGAGTTCAAGGCCGCATTGGAAACAGCCAGGCATGGTGACTCACGCCTTTAATCCCAGAAAGCGGCCTTTAATCCCAGGGAGTGGTGGTAGACAGCAGAAAGGTATATAAGGCGTGAGGACCAGAAACTAGAAGCATTTGGCTGGTTAAGCTTTCAGGCTTCTAGCAGCAGTTCAGCTGAGAGCCATTCGGAGATGAGGACTCAGAGGCTTCCAGTCTAAGGAAACAGGACCAGCTGAGGAATTGGCAAGGTGAGATAGCTGTGGCTTGTTCTGTCTCTCTGATCTACCAGCATTGACCCCAATAACTGGCCTCAGGTTTAATTTTATTAATAAGACCTTCTAAGATTCCTGCTACACCCCAGAGCTAACTGACCAGCCAGCCTAGGCAATTGGTGAACACCAGGTTCCTTGAGAGATGAATGAACAGTTAAGATTACTTGCTGCTCTTATGGACGACCTGGATTCATTTCCTAGCACTTATGTTGGATGTCCCACAACTACCTGTAATTGCAGCTCCAGTGACCTCTTCTGTTCTCCATGGGTACCTGCACACATACACACAGAGACATATACGCATAAACAAAATCTTAGGGAAAAAAACTAAAAATAGATCTACCATATAATCCAGCTATACTTTCTTTTTTATTGTTTTTTTGGTGTTGGGGGCTGAACTTACAGCCCCCAACACCATATCTGCAGCCCCAGCTAACCCAATTCTGAATTATATTTTAAAAGAAAAAATGAAAAATGAAATCAATGCACTAAAGAGACATCAGCACATAAATATTTGTTGTAGTACTATTCAGAATAACTAAGATATGTAGCTACAGAAATAATAACTAAGATGCATAGGCTAAGTGACTATCAATGGATAAATGAATAAATAAAATGTGTCATATGAACACATGGGATATTATTTGGCCATAAAGAAGGGTGAAATTACCGAGCAGTGGTGGCGTAGGCCTTTAATCCCAGCACTCAGGAGGCTGAGCCAGGTGCCAGGCCAGCCTGGTCTACAGAGTGAGATCCAGGACAGGCACCAAAACAACACAGAGAAATCCTGTCTCGAAAAACAAACAAACAAAAAAGTGGTACTAGAGGACATTGTGTTAAGTGGCATAACCCAGACACAGAAAAAGCAAAAACAAAAACAAACAAACAAAAAAAACCCAAGTACTGCATGTTCTCTATCCCACGAAGAAGCAAACAGGAAAGGTGATATGAATACAAAAGAAACTCGAGATGGGAAGGGTGAGGGTGGATAAGGAAGACGGAATCTGATCAGTATGTCACCATCCTGAGCCCCCAAATCGCTGACAATGTATTGTTCTGTCAATCAAGTGGCCCTTGCTTACAAAGATTAAAGCCTGGATGCTTATTACCCCGTGCCCCCAGCTGCCAATTACCAAAGTATCACATGCTGTCAGCAAGCTAAGAGCAGGGACTCCAGGCTGCCTCTGTTTGGTCCTGGTGCCATGTCAAGACTCCAGATGACCTAGGGATCCTTCTAATTTCACTATAATAATAAAAGCATACCCACCAATGCTATGAACCAATGCAGCCATGCCCAAAGGAGGAAAGAGAATGGGTAGCACCCTCCTTCCTAAGACTCTTGTCTGCGCCTGTCACTCAGTTTGCGTGTTCTTCAACTCAGCACTCTGAGCAGCCTTGGCAGCAGGCAGGAGAATGTCAAATGGCCAATGAACAGAGAGGAGAGGCTTGGTGTCGTCCCAAGCAGGTCTAGGGTTTGAATTCTTAGGGCTTGTTTCTGAGGAGTGCAGTATGCATATTGTCACCTGTGTGCCACCACGTCTGGCTATTTTATGTTGACTTTTTTTTTTTTTTTTTTTTTCAGAGCTGAGGACCAAACCCAGGGACTTGAACTTGCTAGGCAAGCACTCTACCACTCAGCTAAATCCTCAACCCCTTTAAAAAAAAAATTTAAAACTGTCCCTGTGGAGCTGTTTCTACTCTGATAAGCCCCAGCCTTGCTATGGCCCCACCCAGAGCATGAATTCCTAGCATGTCCACAGAAACTCAGTGTTCCTTCTCTGCCATGGCAATAAGCTGTACTCACTGGGCAGCTCACAAATGTCCAAATTACCTGTTTCATTCATTCGAAGAGCCATTGCCCCAGACTTCTGGGAATTAGTGGGGAGAGGTGTTTGCTTGTTTATTCATTTTGTTTGAGAGTTCTACACTGCATGTTCTTTAACCAGCAAACACTCATTAAAATCTTGAGAGCTGAGCACTGTGCTCAGCTTTTTGGTACCATCAACACAAGAGTGCAGCTCTTGTCTCAAAGATGGGAAAGAAACAGTGACAGGGCCCAGGAACACAGATCTGGGCTGTCCCAAATTCCATATTCCAACATGGAAACTGTTTCATGACTTTGTAGTAACCAAACAAGGACAGGCATAATCATGCTTTTCAGATGCACTAGTGGCTATATCAGGTGGGCAATTTACAACAGAGCAGGGAATGTCTACGATGGGTCTCAGGTACGATCTGATGACACTCAGCTTTGGTGGGAGTCAGGGGTCTGTTTGCATATTCCAAAGCTTCTTACCTAATAGCCACAGGGTGTTAGGCTGGACACAGAGTTGGCAATGACTAGATGTCAAAGGAGCTAAAGACAGGCCAAGATGATCTGTAATTTAAGCTCTGGACCTGCAATGTTCCAACTTCTCCAGTCACTGAAGTTCTAATGAGCCTTTGAAAATGCATGGCTTCACCGGGTGGTGGTGGCACACACCTTTAATCCCAGCACTAGGGAGGTAGAGGCATGTGGATCTCTGTGAGTTCGAGGCCAGCCTGGTCTCCAGAGTGAGTTCCAGGACAGGCTCCAAAGCTACACAGAGAAACCCTGACTCAAAAAAATAAAAAGAAAAGAAGAAAAGGAAATGCATGGCTTCTTTATGAAGACTTTCGTTCACAGTACCAAGGGAACTGTTAAGGCTCTGCTCCTTAGTTGCTCAGGGCTCAGTGTGTAACACGGACAAATTCAACAAAAGCCACAACCTCCCTGAAAGAATTTCCTTGGAGCAGCCCCTTCCTTAAGAACACCTCAGGTCTGCAAGTTTACTTTTGGGCACTGATTTTAATTATTCCTGGTCTGCTCGAAAATCTCCCTAGCCTACCCACAGATGGGCTGAACTGAGCAGTTCAATGCCCAGTGTTTAAGAAACGAATGAAACTCATTCATCATTCATCAAGCACTTGAATGAAAAGAGGAAAACTGAAAGAGCTCACATTCCCCAGCCTCCCTCTGGCTTACTCTGGATCCCACGAGGAAAACTGTGCCAGCCTCGGATTAAATGTGCTTACAAAGATCTGCTGAGTAGGAAATGCTGGGGGTGGAACCTAGCAAGCTGCATGCTGCCTCCAGGTAATCCTTATGCCAATGCTGATACCACAGGCGTAGCCTCCAGCTCCATCACATAGGCCTCCCCTCTTCTCACTGTGAGGAGAAACCAGGGTCAGAGCTGGGAGTCTAGAGCATCCTCCCAGAGAGACCTAATTACGATTGTGATGAATCAAAGTTTTTTTAAGACCAAGATACCGCTAAAATAAGAGGACTGATTATCTTGTTACAAATGCCAGCCCAAATTGAAAGGGTTGATCCTGGGACTAACTCCTTAAGCCACTGGTCTCTTGGTGAGAACGTTAGCTCTGGGCTAGAACTCCTAAGCCATGTTCTCCGGCAGCAACCTCTTTCTCCCTCTGTCCTCACAGCTGCTGTCAAAGAAATGGCAAGTACCTCACCAGGAGTCTGCCTCTGAGTCCGTTTTTCTTGCTACCATCCCAAAGGACATTTATGGATAACCTAAGTAATCTACAGGTGGCACATCCTGTGTGACAGACACGTAAACCTCTGCCCCTTCTTCCCCTGATATGCAGACATCTGAGATAATCTGACTGCAGGCATGTACTGTGGGCTACTCATCAACTACACAGCATGAGACATCCCCCCTCCTTTGAAATCAATAGAATGGGGCCCTCACTTAGCCCTGTGGGCCTGAAGTCTCCTCAGTGTCTGTCATGCTATCTTTCCCCAGCATTAACAACTCTCCCAGTAAATCTCTGACTCAGAAGGACAATCTGCCTCAGTGTCTCCCTGAACCCCAAGCCTAAAGTGATAAATCCACGGGAGTCTCTTTAAGAAGTATTAGGGAAATTTATTAAGGTAAATTGAGGAAATATACTCACAAATACCGAACAGAGTAGACAGATGAAATTGTCCTCTGATCTGGGAGTGAATCCACCTTGCAGGCAGGAGCAGGGAGAAGGGGCATGTGAGCCTTCTCCTCCTTTTAAGAGGTTACATACAATGGCAGGAAGCAGCACTGCCTCCTTCAGGCCCTATAGCCCAAGGTCATGGGCAGAGCAAATACCACTACATTTCCCCTTTTTGTCTAAATAAGAAAGTTCTAAACTTAATGCGAACTATATACAAAAAGAATGACTATCAAGTATTGTCCAGGAAAAGCAAAGGGTAATAACATAAACAAAAATGGAACTACAACCAACACCAATAACATCCAACAAGAAAGACAAGCTAAATGTCCAGAAATGTCCAGAACATAGGTAAATGGCAAATTACCAAGATTACTCAGATAGCTGTCCTATCTTGAAGATTCCAACCCTAGTACTAATATGTTCTGGCTAAGACACGAGAAGATTGTAACTGTAACTATATAGTCTTCAACTCCATCAAAGACCTGAGAAGGAACATAATAATACCTGAGAAAACAGAAAATGCAAGCAAGCAATTTCCAAAATCCTTACGAGAATAGACAGAGACAGCTGGCAGCCTGGACAGTCACCTAAAGTTTCTCAGCATCGTTGGGGCATCTAATCTGGCTACGGGCCTAGAATATCTGACAGACCATTTTCAGAAGCAGGAATTTTGGAAAACCATCTTGGCACAGTTTAGTAGTCGCTTTCCCTTGTGTCTTGCCCGTCCGGAAAGGACAGCGTTCATACTGTCAGCAGTTGAGGCAAGGGCAGTTCTTTGCCCAGCAGGCCATTTTGTGCCAAGAAGAAGACAAACTTCCAATGGAAATGTCTAGAAGCCCAGCATTCTCTCGGGATCAGATCAGTGCTGCCAGGAGCAATCGTGTCTCACGTCAACAGAATCCTCAGTTATCAAAACATTTAAATGCCATATTCTCTAGGTCTATGAAGTGTTTGAAAATTACCTGTCCATCTGACCTATGTTTCTGTAAATCTGGAGAACCTAACTAACATAACTATAGAAATGACAAGCATGGGTGACTATAGTTCTATAAGTCTTATCTACCTAAGTAACCTAAGGCTTCACATTAACAAGATAAACAGTCTGTATGCAGATGTACTGTATAAGGACAATGACCTCAAAATTGTGACAAAATATCTTAAACAGAGGTAGGAATGTATAGTGCAATATGCAATATGACAACAATATCCTTAATATGTATCAATATGCAAAATATCCTAAACAGAGGTAGAATATACATATAGTATGATAAATTTCATACTACATTTGTATCAATATACAAAGTATTTCAAACAGGAGTAGGAATATGTGTATAATACAACAAATATAGTTTTGTATTTATATCAATATACAAGTTATCTTAAATAGGAATATAATAGTAGTTTACATTTGTATCAATATACAAAAATCCATATCAGTGCAAATTATCCAAGACTGATAGTTTGCTAAATCAGTTTACTAGTAGATATAATAATCTAACTTAATATATTATACCTATCCATTCCCCTTTTTCTTTTCTAAAGGAGAATACTGAGACTAAATTTTATTGTCCCACCTATAACCCTATAACCATCCATCCATAACCCTGAGAAAAATGAAACCTTTGGGAGAGGGGGGCGTCATTTTCTTAGAATTGCTTCCTGCTGCTTGGCAGTGACAGTATTTCTGTGGAGTCCTGTAAGAAAGCTTAGATAGTTAGGTCTCAATAGGGCTTGCTGTAGATTCTGCAGCCAGTCTCAGAGTCGTGGATAAGATTGTCTGAGATTCTGGATAGAAGTGTACTATAATGGACCATCTCATCTTAGAACTGTCCTGAAGAGTTTTCAGCCCAAAGTTGATCATTGGGTAATGTTCTTAGGTACAATGGCATCTTTCTGGATCAAGTAGAATCATTGTTGTGGGGCCCTATCTTCCTTCTGGAGACTTCAGAGATTGCTATTAGAAAGATTTATTTTTCACTGTGGAAAACATGAACATTATTAATATCAAAATGGGAAGTTTGGATTTATGCTGGATCAAGAAGGGATTCCCAGAAGTCAAGGACAAGCGTGGAAAAAAATAGAATCTTGACAACAGTGGTCCCTAGATTGTTAGTTTTCTTCTGTCTCACACCAGTTGGCTCATCTCATATGAGACAGAATCTCCTAATTTTTCTTTTAGCAATATGCTTGGATTTAGAGAAGGAGAGAGCCACATTCCAATTCCAAAGCCAGCTTGATTTATAATTGAATCAGGACCACAATTATTCTGGAGCTAAAGAGATATCGAAGGTAAGCATTGAGATATTAACCTCAATTGGTTAATTGGTACCAATAGGTCCTTCCTTTATGTGGTAGACATCTAGGTGTCCAAGGCCTTATGATTTTTTGAAGATGGGTATGGTGATATTGTTCACCCCAATAAACTTATCTGGGGGTCAGAGAACAGAGCAGCCATTATATCAAACAGGTTTATGCAGTGGTAGCACACGCCTTTATTCCTAGCATTCCAGAGGCAGAGATTCATCTGCATCTCTGTGAGTTCAAAGCCACACTGGAAACAGCTAGGCATGGTGACATATGCCTTTAATCCCAGGAAGTGATGGCAGGAAGCAGAAAGGTATATAAGGCGTGAGGACCAGGAACCAGAGTCTTATTATCTTTTAGGCTTTTAGCAGCAATTCAGCTGAGATCCATTCAGGTGGGGACTCAGAGACTTCCAGTCTGAGGATTCATGGAAACAAGATTAGCTGAGGAATTGGCAAGGTGAGGTTGGCTGTGGCTTGTTCTGTTTCTCTGATTTTTCAGCGTTCACCCCAATACCTGGCTCTAGGTTTGTTTTTATTAATAAGACCTTTTAAGATTCATGCTACAGATGGGTATTTCTATTATCCTGTAAAGACAAAAACAGAACGCTGCCCCAACCCTTGTTTGTTGAGTTTTTCTTACAACTTGTAGAGTTGAGTGGATGAGCTATTATTTCTCCTCATCAAGGGGTTTTTCCTGTTCAAAGCAAATTTTTATTAATTTTGTTGGTATCCACAGCTTTTCCTCTCCTGCAGAAACAAAAACAAAACTTCTTTCCCAACATAGGACATATCCTGGTTTCCATTCGGAGGTCAACACATCTTTGAAGTACTGGTTGGTTTAGCTCAGAAGTTTTTTCTGTTGTCTGTAGCTCAAATGTTAAATGGTCTTTTAATAACAAATCCCAGAGCCTGATATTGGGGTGAAAGCTGAAAGATCAAAGAAGCAGAGTGGCCACAGCCACCACCTCTCACCTCACCAACTCCTCAGCCTGAAAGAGCTCCAGCCGTAAGGGCTTCAGTTGAAAAAGCCTTAGTTCCTGTCTCCTCATGCCTTATATACCTTCCTCTGCCCAGTCACTACAGGAGTGTGTGCTTCCCAAGTACTGGGATTAAAAGTATGTGCCATCACTGCGTGGCTCTGTTTCTCTCCTAGACTGAATCAATCTCATGCAATCCAGGGTGATTTTGAACTCACAGAGATCCAGATGGATCTCTGCCACAAGATTTCAAGGATTAAAGGTGTGTG
This sequence comes from Peromyscus eremicus, assembly GCF_949786415.1. Classification (NCBI taxonomy): domain Eukaryota; kingdom Metazoa; phylum Chordata; class Mammalia; order Rodentia; family Cricetidae; genus Peromyscus; species Peromyscus eremicus. The sequence goes on from NC_081416.1 coordinate 51,719,140, forward strand.
CCACCACTGTCTGGCATCTATGTTTAATCTAGTGGCTTGTTCTGTCCTCTGATCTTCAGGCAAAGTTTATTAGGGTATACAATATATCAACACAGTTGTCCAATGTCTCTTCACAGCTATTGTTCCTTTCTTATCAACATTGAGAAAATTCAAGGTTAATAAAGCATTATGTAATCTATTTCTAGGAGTCATTGTTACCTGTTTCTGTTTATTTAGCATATCCTTTAAAGTTCAATTGGATCTTTCTATGACTGCTGGGCCTGTGGGATTGTATGGTATACCTGTAACATGTTTTATATTGTAATGAACAAAAAATTGTCTCATTTTATTTGAGACATATGCTGTGGATATTGCTCTGTATGCTGTGAATGTGTTGCTCTGATTGATTAATAAATAAAGTGCTGATTGGCCAGTAGCTAGGCAGGAAGTATAGGCGGGACAAAGAGAGAGGAGAATTCTGGGAACAGGAAGGCTGAGTCAGGAGTCACCAGCCAGACACAGAGGAAGCAAGATATGAACATACCAGTAAACCATGAGCCACATGGCAAGATATAGACTTATAGAAATTGGTTAATTTAAGATGTAAGATCTAACTAACAAGAAGCCTGAGCCATTAGGCCATACAGTTTTAATTAATATAAGCCTCTGTATGTTTATTTGGGTTTGAGCAGCTGCGGGCCCAGGCGAGACTGGAGAAAACGCCAGCTACAGACGTATGCTGCAGCATTGTCAATCGTAATTTGTAGTTATTCCCACAATGGCCATAACTTCTAATAGGTGTGTAATCATGGAGTCAGCCTTTTCAGAACTCATAGAAGTTGACCATTGAAATACTGAGTAGGGCTGGGCGGTGGTGGCACACACCTTTAATCCCACAACTTGGGAGGCAGAGCCAGGCGGATCTCTGTGAGTTCAAGGCCAACCTGGGCTACCAAGTGAGCTCCAGGAAAGGCGCAAAGCTACACAGAGAAACCCTGTCTTGGAAAAAAAAAAAAAAAGAACGAAAGAAAGAAATACTGAGTAGGTGTCAATGGTATGGTGTACATATTTTAATCTTCCAAATTCTGCAAAATGAAACACATCCATCTGCCAAATTTCATTTTTTTGTATACCTTTAGGATTACTTCCTGCAGGTAATGAAGTTTGGTTATAGAAGGAACAAGTAGGACTTTTTGTTACAATTTCCTTGTCTTGTTGCAAAGTGATGGAAAAGTCCTTTTTCAAACCTTTGCTATTTACATGGTGTTTCTTATGAAATTCTGAGGCTTCTATCACATTACCTATTAATAATTGACCAATCTCATCATTAACTTGTGCTGGAGGACCTGGCAGACCCATATGGGATCTGATGATTTTCTATAATTGTATAAATAGTGAAGTTAATTCTGTATTATCAGGAATAAATTTAGCAGTTTCAATATGTAAAACAACTCTCTCTCTTTGCATATTGAGAGTCAGTAACTATATTGAGAGGTTCCATGAAGTTCATTAGTACCATAAGAATGGCATACAGTTCTGCCTTTTGTATAGAATTATAGAGGCTTTGAACCAATTTACTTAAATATCTTGATTTATATCCTGCCTTTCCTGATTTATTTGCATCAGTATAGTATGTGGGGACTCCAGAGATTGGTTCTTGCCATAAAATGTGAGGAAGGACTCATTTAGTTCTTTTTATGAACTCTATTCTCTTGCTTTTGGGATAGCAATCATTAATCTCTCCGAAAAAGTTCCTGCAAGTTCTTTGCTAGTAAAAAGGAAATTTCCTCATTAGTTAAATGTACTACACTTTATGCTGAGTCCATTCCTGTCAACTGACAAAGTCTTAATTTTCCTTTTAGATTCAAATCAGAGATCTTTTCTATATAAGTCTTTAACTTCTTATTTGGTTTATGTGATAGAAATATCCATTCCAATATAATATCTTCCCTCTGCATCAAAATCCCCATGGGGAAGTGTATGGAGGGGTATATGACCAGAATGCAGTTAAGTTCTGGATTCATATGATCCATATGTGCCTCTTGTATTTTCTTTTCTACTAGAGCCAATTCCTTCTCAGCTTTAGCTGATAATTCTCTTGGACTATTTAAGTTCTTGTCCCCTTTTAGGATGTTGGCCAAATTTACTAGTCCATCTTTAGGTATTCCAATGATGGTCTGTAAATTGGAAATGCTTCCTAACAATTTTGAAAATCATTAAGAATCTGCAATCAATCTCTCCTGAGTTGTACCTTCTGCGGTCTAATTTTTTGTAGATCTATCTTATATCCTAAGCAATTAATAGAATAGAATAGTGCTCTACCACTGAGCTAAATCCCCAACCCAAATATCTTTTTTTTTTTTTTTTGGTTTTTTTTATTTTGTTTTTTGTTTTTGGTTTTGTATTTTTTTTAGGAGCAATTTATAAGCCCCAGCAAGGCAAAACTTTCTTTACTTCTTCAAACATGTTTTCTAAGGTACCTAACTTTGGATCAACTAATAAGATATCATCCATATAATGGTAGATTGTAGATGGTGGAAATTTTGCATGAATTATTTCCAATGGTTTTTGCACAAAATATTGGCACAGGGTAGGGCTATTTAACATTCCCTGTAGGAAGACCTCCCATTGATATCTCTTGACTGGCTGGGAATTGTTATAAGTAGGTACTGTGAAACAAATTTTTCTCTATCCTTTTCTTGTAGAGGTATGGTAAAGAAGCAGTCTTTTAAATCAATTACTATAATAGGCCATTCTTTAGGTAACAAGGAGGGCAAGGGAATCCCATTCTGTAAAGAGCCCACAGGCTGAATTACTTTATTTATGGCTCTCAGATCTGTCATCCTTCTCCATTTATCACATTTCTTTTTAATAAAAAATACAGGAGAATTCCAAGGGCTGGTAGAGTCTTCAATGTGTTGAGCATTTAACTGCTCCTGAATCAGCTATTCTAAAGCTTGTAGTTTCTCTTGTGTCATAGGCCATTGTCCAACCCAGATAGGTTTATCTGTTGGCCATTTTAAAGGTAGGGTTGTTGGTACTTCTGAGAGTTCAACAGCAGTTATGTTCTGTTTATGTACAGCCTGAATGGTTAGTGGCTGCTTTTTTTTCTTTCTTTCTTTTTTTTTTTTTTTTTTTTTTTTGAGCTGAGGATCGAACCCAGGGCCTTGCACTTGCTAGGCAAGTGCTCTACTACTGAGCTAAATCCCCAACCCAAATATCTTTTTTTTTGTTTTGTTTTGTTTTATTTTGTTTTTTGGTTTTGGTTTTGGTTTTGGTTTTGGTTTTCGAGACAGGGTTTCTCTCTGTAGCTTTGTGCCTTTCCTGGAACTCACTCTGTAGCCCAGGCTGGCCTCAAATTCACAGAGATCCGCCTGGCTCTGCCTCCTAAGTGCTGGGATTAAAGGCATATACCACCACTGCCCGGCTGTGGCTGCTTTTTATAATATCTTATAATATTATTCCCAGAAACATGAATTGGTCTATGTTTCAGTCCTGAGATTGGAGGAATTTTAATCTGGGTATTCCATTGCTGTATCAGATTTTGGCCCCAAAGATTCACTGCTACATTTGCCACATATGACTTCAGCCTTCCTCTCTATCCTTCTGGCCCTATGCATTCAACCCATCTCTAACTTTGTTTTTACCTGAGATAGGCCTCCAATGCCTAGAAATTGGACATCTACCTCAAAGAGACCAATTCAGATGCCATGATTTTGATGTAATTGTAGCCACATCCATACCTGTGTCCACTAATCCTTCAAGGACAATGTTATTAATTTGCACTTTAAGCTTTGTTTTTTGTTCATTTATGGAAGTCTGCCAAAATATTCATTCTACGATGTTTTTGGAATTTTTGATCCATCTATCAAAGTTGTTCTATTGTCCAGTGCAGTATCATTCTTTACATTAGGCACTGGGTTATTTAATTGTCCTGGGGAGGAATTTCCTCTACAGTAGTTGGAGACATTTGGACCACATTTGATTTGGGGGTCTGCGAGAGGCCCCCCAAGGTGTTTCCCACTTGTAAAGGGTTACCTCATATTTCTCTTGTTGATCTACATTCATTGGTCCAGTGTTGGCCTTTGTCACATCTTCCACATAACCCAGAAGGTTGGAGTCTCCTATTTGGGTTATTTCTATAAGAAGCATTGCTTCTAGGAGCACCCTGTGTACAATTTCTTCTTATATGACCTGGTGTACCACAGTTAAAACATTTGTTACCATGATGCCTCCTTCCACCTTTGGAAACTAACTCTACTATCCAAGCCTCATTGCCATAGTTAAGAGACTCAACACCATTTGTATGTTGAAGCCATTCTTCCAAAGGTGCTGACCTGACCTTTAAAGGTGTAAGTATTCTTTTGCATTCTGTATCAGCATTATCAAACGCCAAAATATTGAGTTAATAGTTGTCTTAATTATGGGTCTGATATTGCCTTGTTTACAACCATGGTCAGCCTTTGTAAAAAAAAAATCAGTAAACAGTTCTTTTGACCCTTGGAAAACCTTCGTATATAGCTCAGTTGGTTCCCTGGTTCTGGAATTTTTTCCCAAGCATTTAAGGCTGCTATATGGCATAGGGATAATGTATGCTCATCCAAGGTAGTTTGTACATTTAAATCAGTGAAACAGCCCTCACCAAGAATTTGATCTTGGGAGATCTCAAAACCTCTGATTTTACCTTGCTGTTCAAGGGCCTTAGCCTCTTCTCTAAACCAGCTTTTCCATTGTAACTGCTGGCTGTACTCTAATACAGCTGAAATTAACTGATTCCAGTCATCTGGTATGATTCTATTTCTAGAAGATCATGTATTTCACATCTGTTTTACATATGTTGAATGTATTTCATAAGTGACTACTGCTTCCTTAATTTTTTTAAATCTCTCATATGAATAGGTTGTCAGAGATATTCTATATATTCTTCAGGATGTGTATCATCTGCTGGCTTCTCACAGATGGTGACAGGATAAACCATTTTATAAGAGCCACCTGGTGATGTTATTACTTGTATGGCTCTGCCCTTCTGTTTATTAGTTTCTTTACTATCCTTACTGAGAGACTCCTCTAGAGCTTGAAATCAATTAAACTACCTGAACCTTCTCTGTTGTAAAGGATTCTAGAGATTTCACAGAATTAGACAATTTTTTATGTTCATCAGAAACATATGATTCCACAGACTTTACTCTATCAATTAGCAATGATCTTTCCTCCTTAGAAATTATCTGAATGGCCTTGATTGCTCTGAAGATTTATTGTTTTATCCATTAAGTATCCATATTTATTATCAATAGAATTAAATCTGTTGTCCAGTTATTACTAACAGACTGAAGTTCTTGTGGTTAATTAACAGATTCCAAAAAAAGAATCCTTCTATTTAAGTCCTGTATTAGTCCCATTAATGTCTCGTTTTTGCTGTTATTATTAAGCCAATTTTTCAATGATATGAGATGAATCACTATGCTGATTGCTATTATGGTGAACATTATATACGTCCCAGGAAGGTCGTATATGTCCTGTAATATTTCATTCATAGTACAAACAAAAAGCATTTTAATTTTCTGAGTGGTGAAATTGTCTGCCATTTTTTGAGAAATAGTCAAAATTTATAAAGAATTTGTTTATTATTCAGTCTAAGTGTAAAATTATCAAGTAATTTATCTCAGATAAAATCCTCAAAATATTGTCTTACATGTCCAGATGTTCCAGGTGTAATTAACCAGATTAGGCGAATATCTGGTTTGTTCGATGATTTTTGATGTAATACCATTGCTTGACCAGTAGGTGTCAAAGGTGTAGCACCAAAACAAGTCTGGTGTGGGCTGACTCAGGCTTCCTGAATGCACTCCTGTGAATTAAGCACTCACCCAGGCAACCCCACCTGGTACCTGTGAGTACTAGGCAGAGCTGCCAGGATCACAACAGATGAGGCAATACACCAAAGAACAATTAGAAGCGCTGCCAGGGACACCTGCAGACACTCTGTGGGACCGGTGGTGCAGGTGTGCTCCACGGCAGCTGTGCACAAAATGGTGGTGGCAGCAGCAGTAGGAGTTTCAAAAAATGCAGTTGGCAGCAGCCACACTGAACAGATTTAAAAGTAAAGGAGCAGCCTGCTGGTAGTCTCTAACTAGGCGGGTACAAGCACAGAACTGGAAAGGTGCCTAGGGCAGATGCCTTTCTCCCTGACGCGGTGCTCTATCCTCTGGAGAACATGCAGTGGTTACAAGAACTTCTGCTATGTGCGTTGCCTGGCCTACAGGCTCCCAACATGGCTGCTGTATTCAGATGGTCACCTGAGCAGGGGTCAGGCAGTTCCAGGGAGTGTGCATGAGCTCTGTAGGGCAGAGAAACTCACCAGCAGCCGCCCGTGGGCATTAGAGTTTGGTCATGCGAGTAGCCCCACATTGGGTGCCAGATAAAGCGATAAATCCATGGGAGTCTCTTTAAGAAGTATTAGGGAGGGTCGTGGATTTAGCTCAGTGGTAGAGCGCAAGGCCCTGGGTTCGGTCCTCTGCTCTGAAAAAAAAAAGTATTAGGGAAATTTATTAAGGTAAATTGAGGAAATATACTCACAAATACAGAACGGAGTAGACAGTTGAAATTGTCCTCTGATTTAACCTGGAATGAATCCACCTCACAGGCAGGAGCAGGGAGAAGGGGCATGTGACCCTTCTCCCTCTCCTCTCAAGAGGTCAGGTACAATGGCAGGAGCACCACCTCCTTTGGGCCATATAGCCCAAGGTCATGGGTGGAGCAAATACCACTACACCAAGCCTGAGAACTTCCTGAAAGCACTGGGGAATTTTATCATGAAAATTTTGAAAGAAAGAAGTATAAATCTGTTAGCAAAATTCACCACGAAAGAATTTAAGGCCAGGCCGGGCAGTGGTGGCACATGCCTTTAATCCCAGCACTCCCGGGAAACAGAGCCAGGTGGATCCCTGTGAGTTCCAGGCCAGCCTGGGCTACTGAGTGAGTTCCAGGACAGGTGCAAAGCTACACAGAGAAACTCTGTCTCAAAAAAAAGGAAGAAGAATTTAAGACCAGAAGGGAAGTTTTATTTTAATAAAAGAGATACAATCCTTGGTACAAAATCAGAGTGCCGTTGGAAGAAACAAAGAGATGGGTTTGTAGCAGTTACTTTTCTGTTGCTGTAATAAAACACCATGACCAGAAACAACTTAGAGACAAATGTGTTTAATTTGGTTTATGGTTTCCAGGAGTCCATAATAAACCATAGAGACAGCAAACTGCTAGTGGGCAAAATATAAGCTCTTGAATCTCATCCTCTGTGAAGTACTTGTTTCAGCAAGGCTCCAGTCCCAACAGCTCCATAGCCTCCCCAAACAGTGTGGCTAACTGGGGAACAGGTGTTCAAATATGTGAGCCTATGAGGAGCATTTGTCACCATCAAGTCCCCAGCGTGGTGCGGGGGAGGGGAGGGAGGTTGGGAGGGGAGAAAGAGAGGGGGGATTACTAAAGGAAAATTCCATTCAGATTTCCACTCTGGTCTCCTATGAAAAGGAAGATTGAAATAAAAATTCGGTCTCCATTGGTCGATATTTAAATTTGCATGTTACAGCTCATGTCTAGGTGATGAACTGAGATTTCTGAAGCTTTTCACCTTGGCAGTTGAAATAAGAACAAGGTCAGAAATGGGACACAAAACTCAGTTGGTTCTTTTGAGAACAGAGCATATGACTAGGAGATAAGACACCATTATAGAATTTAGGCCCTCAGTCCCTAGCCATAAACCATGGACATGTAAATCATACCTGAAAACTGAAGCATCCCCTTTGTAATAGTAATTGGCAATAGCAATTAGTTCAAGAAGTGACTGGCTGCCCAGGCCTTCACTGGTTTTGCCACCAAGACAGAAAATAGTTCTGATCAACCAGACTGGTAATTGAGACCACAATGGACCTAAATAAATAAACTCAGCATAAATCTTTTCCTCCACTGGATGCTTCTACATCCTTATCTTTTAACAATGTTCCTAGAATTTATCACCCTGGACCGTGTATACATTGGGCCTGTTATTTCTTCAACATTTAGGTATTCTTTGTCTAAAAACAGCATACTTTGGTCGTTTCTTTGCACCTCACTCTTTCAGGAAGATCCTTGAGTACATGTAAACTGAGCAATATTTCATTAGCACTTATTAACTGAGTTTTATATGCAGCCCAATAACCCAAGTAGTAACTAAGGTATCTCTCTCTCTCTATCACTCTTGTTCTCTCTAGCTCTTTATCTCTCTTCTCTCACACTGAACAGCTTCAAACAATAGAAATGAGCTGGGTGTGGTGGCACATGCCTTTAACCCCAGCACTTGGAAGGCAGAGGCAGGTGGATCTCTATGAGTTCAAGGCCAGCCTGGTCTACAGAGCTAGTACCAGGACAGCCAGGACTACACAGAGAAACCCTGTCTTGATAAACAAACAAACAAAAAAAACCCAATAATAATGTATTATCTCATTGTTCTAAAGATTAGAAGTCCAAATCATGTTGTCAGTGGTGCCAGTCTCTCTCTGAAGGCTCTAGGGAGGGACCTTTGCTTGCTTCTGCTCAGTTTCTGGTAGTTACTGGTCAATCTTGGACTTCATGGTTTGTAGATACAATCTTCAAAGCAATGTGACATGCTACCGCTGTCTGTCCATGTTTCTATCCTCTTATAACTCTCATGTTAGGTCTGTTGTTAGGTATGGCATAGTCCAGTGGATAATTAATGACCTTCCTATCAACCGTGACATTACAAGGTTTATCAATCACCTCCCAGGAGCTACAGGCAAAGATCAGACCATCCTTAGTATACAGTTAATTCTTTACCACTCTCTTTTATTCTCCAAACTCTCTCTCTCTCTCTCTCTCTCTCTCTCTCTCTCTCTCTCTCTCTCTCTCTCTCTCTCTCTCTGCACATTGTGGAAAAGATGACCACTAACAGCCCTAAATCACCAGTAACCGTAATAAGCAAATATTCTGTCTTTTGGTGTCTGCTTCATTTCTATATAGTTGGCCCTGTTCAGGTCACATCCTGAGCCAATTACTATTGCCAAGCAAAGGAAGCACCATGTTTGGCCAGGCATGGTTTATGAGCCCAGATCTGTGGGTGTGGACAAAGGTCTAGAATCATTAGAAAGAAGATGGAAACACTTTATTGGTATATTAGTTACTCTCCTGTTGCTGGGCCATGGTACCTGGCAGAAACAACCTCAGGGAGGGAATGTTTAGGTACTCCCCCCCCCCTTAATCCAATCATATGGCAGGCAGAGTCTCTGTGTGGTCAAGGACATAGCCAAGTGTGGTGACCCAAACCTTCAATCCCAGTACCAACCATAGAGACCTGGAGGTCTGTATAGACAGGCAGTGACGAGGAAGTCATGTGGTTGGGTTTAGAGTCAATGAGAAGGCAGAACAGAAAGGCAATAAAAAAACAAGTCACATAGGAAGAAGGTCTCTCTCTCAGGGGAAGGACGGCAGTGAGTGGTAAGCTAAAGGTAGTCTTGGCTCTTCGCTAGTGCTCTGATCTCTTGTGCTTTTAACTCTGTACTTGGCTCTGTATTTCTTATTTACTAGGACTGTTTAGAATTACATCTACAGGACAGTATAGTGGAATCCACAGCAATGGGAGTATATGGTGGGTGTTCCTTACATCATAACAGACCAGCAAGAAAACATCCAGGCTAGACCCAGGGAGTGAGCTATAATCTTCAAAAGCCTACTCCTAATGATATGTTTCTGCCAGCTAGACCCTACCTCCTAGCAAGCATGTCAACCCATGACTCATGGGCCATATGTGACCAAGGACAGCTATAAATAGGGCTGGACACAAAATCATAAATGTACTTAAAACTTCATGAGGGTTTTGCTGTTTTTTATTGTTTTTATATTTATTTATTTATTTAGGAGGTGCTAATTTATTGGGGGGGGGGTGATTTGCACACACATGCCACAGTGCATGTGTGAAGTCAGAGAACTTGCACATCTATAATCCCAGCACTCAGGAGGTAGAAGCAGGAGAATCAGGAATTCAAGGCAAGCTTTGGCTACATAGTGAGTTTGAGACCAGACTGTAATACATGAAACCATCTCAACTTCTTTCTAGTTAGAGCAAATCCAAAGTCATTTCTATAGCAAAGCCACTCTTAGGGCCTTACAGTCTGACTTTACATCCCTCAAAGAGAATGGGATGAGGCCATCACTAGCCAAAAGTAAAGCGCACAGTGGAAGAAGGTGGGTAGGCAGCAGAGGCAAAGGCCAGGGTAAGATTAGACAACGCTCTAGTGTCCAGAATTTCTGGCCAGTCCCTTCGCCAGAAATTTTTGCATAAGATCTTTCTTCAAGCAGAGATCTCTATTTACGCAGCAGTAAATTAAACCCATCCCAAACAAGGACAAGACAAAGCTACTCAGAGCTTGCTATTGCAAAGTAATCAACCAGTCACTTGCTTTGACAGAGACTCATAAGCAGGAGGAAGGTAGGAAAAATCTCTAGGGAGCCTCAAGAAGGCTCATGTGCGTCCTGCTTGGATGCTGTTGGCCTAGAGAAGCTAGGGAAGGACTAATGAGGAAGGATTGCCCTTTGTGATGGTTAGGGGAAATCGATGTGGTTTTTCTCTGGTTGGTAGTGAGATGGAAACAAGAAAAATATTAGGGAAGTTGGCACTTACCCAGTCCTGAGCATTGGGAGCCATCATTACTGAGGTTGCAGTTTCTTCTTCTGGGCTGCAGAACTAATGATTGGGAATTCTTACATAGGGACAGTGCTTGTCCTGGTGTATATTTAGTCTCTCAGTAACACATGAGCTTGTGCTGCCCCAGCTTGAAGAAAGAAGGGCTTGCAAAGTGAAAGTACATCTTTGACATCAACTCATCTAGCCAATAAACTTACAAAGCAAATTGATAAGGAAAATAAAATACTCCTGCAGTAAACCTAAAAAATTAAAAAAGTTATGAAAAAACTAACTCATAATTCAAATAAAATTGTTTTACATTATAAAGCAGAGCGTCCTTCTCATGTGTCACTGCTGCTGTAACTTGTAGCTGCCTCCTCTGGGTGATCTGTTCTCCCTCCTTGGACTATTAGAAGAACAAAACTAGAATCTAGAATTAGCTTGGTGAATACAAGGTTTTTGGTCTTCTAGCCCTGCTGTAACAACTTTAGGGAATTCTGGGAGCAGGAAGAGGACAAATGTCAACAAAATAAGGGCACTGGGAGGTGAAAGGATTTAGAACTGGAATCCCGAGGCTTAGAGGAGGAAGTGCGCTGGGGTTTTCAGGTGCTCGGAGCATCTAATGCACAGAATCGGGCAAGTTACAGGCGGTTATATACTTTCTTTTTTGCTCCTCACGGTATCTTAGAACGGAGTCACTTAAAGGTGAGAGCTTTTAATTTAGAGTACTAACTAAGGCTTAAGAGCGTGCAATAATTGTAAGGCACAGAAGACAGAGGGGTGCCGCGTGCTTCTAGGGAGGTCAATGAGAAGAAGAGCAGCATTGGTCGGTGGATCTGGAGCCGGGAGGCTAGTGCGCCGCGAAAGGAACCAAGGGCTTTACGGTACCTCGGTGGCTCCGCGGCCCCAGCCTCGTGCGCAGGCGCGGAACCGTTGCCTGCCGAGCGGTTGCCGGCCGAGCGGTTTGGTGCCCAGTGGCTTGGCCAGCTTGACATCCTGGCGACCGACCCGCCCCGAAACAGTGTTCCGTCCGTCCGCGGCTCCATGGCTGCGTCACCTCGAGGTACGGGAGAGTGAACAAGAGCAAAACTGTAGGATTTACCAAGGGCGAGAAGCTCAGGTTCAGTCCTCAGGCTGCCCCGGACCCCTCGGCGGAGGGAACCTGAACAGGGAGCACGTACCCCGGAGAAACTGAGGCACAGAGAGAAGCCTAGGAGGAGAACTGGAGCTGTGACACTTGCGTCCTGGGTACCGGCTACCCAACACGAGATGGAAGAGTGGTGTTCTTGGGGAAAACTGAGGCTGAGGGTCAGCGCTGTGGCTCAGGCGCCGGCTCAGAGTCCTGAAACCCAGCATTCTGAGCCACAGATGCCCAGGCCATGCTCCGGGGTCGGGGTGCGGGAGTATGGGAGAAATGCTGGGGACCAGGAGTCGCTTTGGGCTTTTTGTACATAATTCACACCGAGCTGTCCCTCCACTCTTCGCAGTCTAAAAAACCGAAACGACTTGGGTCGGTTCTCTTGAACCGGTTCAATATGACGCTTGACCCTTTCTGATGCCTAGGCTCCATCGATGCGAGTCTCGTGGTGGTAGTCCACGGTGGCGGAGCCAGCAACATCTCGGCTGACCGGAAAGAGCGGGTGCGCGAGGGCATCGCCAAAGCAGCCACCGAGGGCTACAACATCCTCAAGGCCGGAGGGAGCGCGGTTGATGCTGTGGAAAGAGCCGTGATTGTCCTGGAAAACGACCCGGAGTTCAACGCAGGTAAACTGTGCTTTGCCTATTGAAAAATGCCAAATCGGGGCAAGCTCCTGCCCAAATAGACGCAGTATCCCTGAGTCTGGCTGGCTTTGTGGTCAAACAGTATGCTAGGACAAGATGCAATATTGAATTTACTCATTCTGCATTAAGCAACTTGTTTTGAGAATTTTTAAGTCTACTAATTCACCCTTTATTTAACCCTAAGAATTCAGTACTAAAAGCATTTTGCTGGGGAGCCCTCCATAGCCTCAAATTCAATCTTCAAGCCCTAGCCTCCCAAGTGCTGGGGTTACAGGTGTAGACTTTTTATATTTGTGGTCCTTGGGGTAGACCTAACATACCATAAAATGTAGCCATTTTGACTTTAAGAAACGTATATACGTACCCCACCCCCATGCCCCCGCCGCCGCATTGTGGTGTGTGTGTGTGTGTGTGTGTGTGTGTTTCTCTGCCTCTCCCCTTTTAGGCTCAGAAATCCTGAAACTGATGCTGGGAGAGTCCTTTATTATAATATCTGGCCCCTGATAAATAATAAAGTCTCTAATCATCTTTCTGACTAGTAAATTGACTTTGGATAAGTCTCTAGGTGGAGACTCTTTTTTACAGACCAAGTTGTTAAGTGGAAGCTTGGGATTTACAGCCCCTCTTAACCTTTGTAAAAGAGAAAAGGGCCCTCACAGTCAAACAATCCAAAAAAAACCCTGAATTTGGGGGTTGGGAGAACTTCCAAGCTGGTGAGTATGGCCATGTGCCAGACCCAACTCCACAGCAAAAGTAGGTCCAGCAGCCAGCACCCTTCCTGACCCTGACCTGTGTGCATCTTCATTTGCTGATCTACTGCCCCCTTTATATAACATGCTGGTAATATGTCTGACTGAGTTCTATGAACTGCTCTAGAAAATTACGGCTTGCATTCCTCTGGCAGAAGTTATGGATAGCCTACTGCTTAGAATTGGCATCTAAAGTAAGGAAGCAATTTGGGGGGACTGTGGGATCTGACTCTTCAAGTGGCTAGTGTCAGAAGGTCAGCGTCTGCCAGAGCACTGATGTGGGGAGGGAACTCACACATCTATGTGGGGAGTAAAGTGCTGAGGATGGAAGAGGCCCCAGAGCTCTTTCCCTGCTCCTTTACAGTTACTCTCCCTTGTCACCAGCGTCAGCCCCTTGACCTACTTTCGTCAGAGTAAACGGGTTTGCATTTCCTAAAAACTCATATAAATGCAGTCAGAATGAATTATTTGTTTGGCCATGTTCTAGGATAATAATCACCATAGTTAATGTGTCTACACATCCCAGGTAGGAGTGGTCTAAGAAATTCAGAAGATTAACTCACTTAATCTGCACTATAGTGCTGTGATGTAAGCATAATTATTCTGCTCATCTCTCATAACACTTCAGACACAGAAAGATTAGCTTACTTGGAAAACATTTCTTTCTTTTGTTTTAAAATAGAAAACCTAAGATCTTAAGATTAAAATACTTCTTGGAACTGCACCACCCACATACCATCTGTCAGGGGAAAAAAATTTCAGGATATCTTAACCACTAATCATCATGTATGTATTGAGTGTTTGCTCTGTTGCCTTGACTCTGTTCAGCACTCTTGACAATGAAAAATTTTGTAAATCAATCTGCCTGTCTACAGATTGAGACATTACAGTGCACGTTCATGGAGGTTTCTGGAGATAGAATTTAAGGCTGCTTGTCAATCAGTGTGCCAGCAGGGTGGAGCCACAGCCATGCCTATGAGGGTCAGTCTAAGCTGTGTCTGCTTGCAAGAAAGACCAGGCATGCGTGAGACATACAGATATACATGCAGGCAAACACTTATACACGTAAAATACAAAAGAAAAAAAAAAACAACAACAACAAAACCAAAACAAAGCAAACCCCTGCTGCATATTAGGTGGCCAGAAGGTTCATGAGTGTAGAAAGGGAAACACAGTTTTTTTTTCTACATATTTTTCCAATAATTTGTACAGAACATTGAAATTTGATACACACTTTGAAGCACACAAAATTTTATTCATAACCAAATACATCTAAAATTTTTAGAAGAAAATGTTTAGGAATAGGGGCTATGAATTGATATTCTTGCCCTTGTTTTGACATCTCCAGGTGATTCTGAGGTGTCCCCAAGTTTAGAAGCCACTATCAGAGTGCCATATAATTTTAATGTTTTAATCTCATATATTTACATGCAACAAAATCCCCTTTTCTAAGTATAGTTCTGCCTGTGGCAAACATATCGTATAATAACCACTGCCAAAATGAAGACATAAAAACCCCATTGCTCCACATCCCTTTGAGTCTGTTCTCCATGCAGCTGTCTCCCGCTAGCAACCATTTCCTGTGCCTGTGGTCTTTGCCCGTTGTCACAATGGAACCTGTGATGTGGTCAGTTGTTGCATCTGGTCTCTGCTTACCATGATGTGTTAGTGATCTCCATAGCCACAGGGATCCATGATTTCACCCTTTTATGCCTAACAATATTCTGCTACCTAGCACGTCCATCACAGCCAAGGAGAGCCCAATACAGAACCATAAACTTACTTAAAACCTGAATTTTTACAATTTTTTTTGACTCAAGTTATGTGGCTCTTAAATGTGAACTTTGGAGCTGACAGTGTTGTACTGCAGTGTCAAAGAGTGGCCCTCCTGGTAAATGGACCGCCACTGTGTAGCCATTCACCAGCTGGACATGGTCTGCCTGGGGACACTTAAGTCACCGTAAACACAAATGGAGGATTTTTGTGTGAGCAAAAGTTTTACTTCTTGGGCATTCAAGAGAGGTTGTAGTCTCGTTTGGCAGGAGGATATTTAACTTCATTAGGAACTTCTAAACTGTGTGGTTGTGAATGCCATCTTCTATTTCCAGGAGCACACAAACACTCTGATGGGTTGTTTTAACTTTAGCCAGCCTAATTGTCAAAGTAAACATGTGCTATAGTGCTAATTTGCATTTCATAAAATGGTAAAAGATATTAAACATTTTTTTGTGTGTGTATGTATTCAATCAAGCCCTCTGTCTGTTTTCATTAGGTTACTTTCCTTCCAAATAGTTCTGGAGGTTCCTTTTATATTTGCGATATAAATCTCTCATTAGACATATGAATGTGATCAGCAGATTTCTTCTTCACTCTCACTTTATCTTTTCTGTCTCTTGTAAAGGTCTTTGAAGGAGTGTGGAGTAGAATAAGGTAGAAAAGACTGGTTATTATTAGGTGGTGGTTGTTGATTTAGTTAGTGATTCACTTCAAGCCCTGCCGGTACGGCCTGTTTGCCGAGCATGACTGCACTGCAGCCTGGAACAGAGGGACCTAGGGAGTTAGCTGAAACAGTGGGTCCTTGCACTTAGCAACCTGCTGACTGCCGAGTGTGCCTCTGAAATCTCGCTTGCTTGCCCACCCCACCTTGTGGTTCTTTGAGTTTAAAATGAAATTACAGTCTGAACCTAAGACCATCGTGGCTTCAGCCCCCCAGTGTCGGCTCCCATCTCCCACTCTCCTTGGTGCTGGAGTGCTGACTCCAGAGAGTCCCACATCAAGTGTAGAAGCACAGCTTAGCCGTTTTCATTGTTGTAACAAATCATGCATTTCCTATCATAGCTTAAAGAATATTTGCCTAGAAATTTTCTTTTTCGTTATCATCTAAAATTTTAAATATATTTGGTTATGAATAAAATTTTGTGTGCTTCAAACTGTGTATGGAGTTTTAATGTTCTGTATAAATCATTGGAAAAAATATGTAGGAAAAAAACAAACTGTGCTTCCTTTTTTACATTCAAAGGACACACTGGCCTTTTAATATTTAGCAGGATTTTATTTGGAGTTTTTTGTTTTTTGTTTTGTTTTTGGTTTGAGGTTTTTTTTGTTGTTGTTATTTTGTTTTTTGATGTTTTTGTTTGTTTTGTTATGGGTTTTTGTTTGTATTTTATGTGTATGAGAGTTTTCCTGCTTGTATATTTGTGTGTCTCATGCATTCCTGGTGCCCTCAGAGGTCAGAAGAAGGTGTTGGACCACCTGGGAATGGAGTTTATAGACAGTTGTGAGCCACCATGTGGATGCTAGGGACTGAACCTGGATCCTTTGGAGAGCAACCAGTGCTCTTAACCACAGAGCTGTCTCTCCAGCCTGAAGCAAGGTTTTCCATACCATCAATTCTCTAACACTCTGGATTCTGTCAACTAGTTTTCTACCTCGGTGGTTCTCAACCTGTGGGTCACAACCCCTAGAGGGGTCACATACCAGATATTTGCAATTCATAACAGTAGCAGAATTACAGTTATAAAGTAGTAGTGAAATAATTTTATGGTTGGGGTCACCACAATATGAAGAACTGTATTAAAGGGTCGCAGCATTAGGAAGGTTGAGAACCACTGCTCTACCTGGAGCTAATATAGACTCAGCACATATTAAGGGCTCAGTTGTACAAGACTGCCCCCTACTTTAAACACCAGTCAAAAATATTGGGTCCCCAGATTAGTCAGACCTCTACGCATTGTGGCTACAAACTGAGTGGGCTTCCAATATTGCCCTGCTCAGGTTCAGTCGTTTTCTATGATGACTGAAAATTCCAGAAAAATTCTTACTTGTATTTGCTCATTTGTTATAAAGTAAATAATGAAGAATAGTAGTGATCAGCCAAGCCGGGCATGGTGCCACATGCATTTAATCCCAACACTCGAGAGGCAGAGGCAAGTGGATCTCTGCGAGTTCAAAGCCAGCTTAGTCTACATAGTGAGTTCCAAGACAGCCAGGGCTGTGTAAAGAGACCCTGTCTCAAAACAAAACAAAACAAAAACAGATCAGCCACAGGAAGGGGGCATGCAGTGCAAACCTGGTCATTCTGACACTTATCTACCAGGACTGAGCTGAAATCCCGCCACTGAGTCTGCAGCTTTCACACTTGGTACCACGTGCAAATAAGCAGACAGTTGTGTGTTGCAGAGGGGGTAGGGGGTGTAAAATGACCAATGAGTGAAGAAGAGGATTTCATGCTCTAGAGGCATGGTCCTTCCTGAGCAAAAATCCTGGTGGGTTTTTACTAGGGCTGGGCTGGGTGTTGGGGATGGGGTAATGCATACTGTCATTATAGCTTTTCACAAAGAAGGGAGATCTTCAGTACCCAGGCTGCCACTTCTTGTCGTCCTAATTTGGATGTGGTTGGATCTGCTCTGGCACCTATGGGTGCAGTTTTTATCATTAGGAGATTAATGATGCCCAGGTCACCTGGAGTATCAACAAGATGTCCAGCTGGTCTTGAGAGTTGACACATCTGTGTCCAGGAATATGCGATGATTATGTGATGACACCTGGGAGCATGTTATCAGCATCCAGTGGAGCTGATGGGACCACAGGCTGGTAACGGAGGGCTCAGACTGGTTCAGTCCTACAGATTCGGGACCTGGTCTCCACACATCGTCCCATGTGCCTGCCAGGGCAGCCAGTAAAATTCAGGGAACATATTTACCAGCTTCTTATAAAGGAACAGACTGCTGATGTGTCTACTAAAAGTGTTTAGTCATTTTTTTTTTAGTGTTTTCCCCCTTAGTATGAAGTTTCATAAGTTACTTGTATACTCTAGATAGAAATCTTTTGTTACATACATTAGTTTGGTCTGTAAATTTTTATCTCTCAGTTGGACCAAAAAAAAAAATTATCCACGCTGCCTTTCAATGAGTCCTTTTAGAAAGTTTACACTTTCTACAACTACTGACAGGTTCAGGGCTTGTATCAGCTATTGTGTTTGGGGGTCTGTTTACCCTCATTTTCTGCTTGTTCTTGCTTCCTCTAAGGTATTTGAACATTGGTTTTAGAAATCTGTTTTGCTTTATCAATAATATTGAGTATATATCTTTGCATAGAATTTTAGGACTTTGCTCTGGAGATTGTTTTATGTATTGATACAGCCACTCTGTAATGATACAAGCATCTTACAAGTGGAGGTGAACTACAGAGACCTCACCTCTGCGCTCAGCTGGTGCTAAGTCTCACATTCCGCTTTTCAGCTTTCTTTGTGTGTGCATTGGGAGCAAAGTTCAGGATCTTGTTGTCAATATTTTTTTTTTTTTTGTAACAACCAACAAACGTAAACTAAGAAACCACAGAGGAGAAGGCAAGCCCACTGCATTTGCCCAAATTTTCCTCTCTGCAGCTGGTTCTTCCATCTTGGTTTTGCAGGAGTCCTCCTCCTATTGCTGCCTCCCTGCTCAAGGCCTCTCACAGCCATTCTTCTGGGTTAGGTCCACTGGCAACGGAGTCTGGTTTCCTCCGTCTGTGTTATAGACTGAATGTTTGTACCCATGTTTGTGCCCCTACAAAATTCTAATGTTGAACCCAGGATCCCCCACTGTGCCAGTCTGGAGATATGGCCACTAAGGAAATTGTTCACATTAAGTGAGGGCATGGGACGGAGTTCTGATCTAATTGGATTAGCATTCTTACAAAAAGAACCAGAGAGGCTAGAGTCGTGGGCTCAGTGGTAAAGAGCACTGGCTGTCTTCTAGAGGACCTGGGTTCAATTCCCAGCACCCACATGGTAGCTCACAGCTGTCTGTAACTCCGGTTGCAGGGGAACTGACGACCTCTTCTGGCCTCCAAGGACACCGGGCACACATGTCGTGCACAGACATACATGCAGACAAAACACCCACACACATAAAGTAAATCAGTTAAAAAACAACAAAACAAAACAAAAAATACTGGGGATGGCTCCTCAGGTAGAGTGCTCAATTGTGAGAAGCTGAATTTGGATCCTCAGAACCCACACAGATCCACAGTAGACCACATCTGTAATCCTTGCACTCCTACAACATGGTGGGAGGTGGAGGCAGGAGAATTGGCAGGTGCTCGTGGCCCAGCCTGGTGTGTACAGCGGTGAACACTCGACCCTGTCTAAAACAAGATGAAAGGTGGTTCCCCTGGCCTCCACAGCTGTACTGTGGTACAAGATACCAGTACTCATAAGAACACACACAATGATCTTCATTAACTGACTAGAGTTTACCTTCTCTGTGGCAGCAGGAGAGAGCATTGGAATGCAGTGAGTTGGAGACTACCTACAAGCCAACCTCAGAAAAAGGTCGACTTTGACCTTAGGCTTCCCAGCCTGCAGATTAAGAAATAATTTTCTGTTCTGTAAGCAACCCAGTCTGGGGTATCTCGTTTTAGATTAGAACAATCTTGATTTCCTAAGTGTATAGGAAGGGTATTTATTTGTTAGACACACCATTCTGACTTCAGAGTTCTTTTCTTTCAGCCCTTGGAAAATGCTGTCCTCTTTCTGGCCTCCATGGTTTCTGCTGAGAAATCCTTTGTCATTATAATTCGTTTTCCTCTGTAAGGAAGGTGTTGTTTCTTTCTTGCTACTTTCAAGACTTTTTCGAGTGCTTGGAATTGAACTTTCCTGGCCCCTCAAGACATTTTTATATTGATTATGATGTCTTATTGTGAATCCCTTTGATTTTGATAGTTATTGGGGCTTTGCTCAGCCTCTTGAATTTGTAGATTTAAACCATTTGTCAAATGTGGACAATTTTCAATCATCACTTCCTTGAATGTTTTTTAGACCGAGGCTCTGCCTCCTCCTTTAGGGACACCAGCGAATTAAGTGTTAGGTCTGTTGTTAGGGACCAGTGGTTCCTCAGGCCATTCTCACCCAGCCTCCCCTGTCTACTTTGTACCACTTGTTCAGCTTGGACAATAATATCTTTATTCTTTCTCTTAAGTTAATGTAAATGGAAGCTTTCGTGTGTCCCACTGCTGCTTGGTCCCTAGTAAACACACAGAGGCTTATAGTAATTACAAACTGTATGGTCTCAGGCTCAGGCTTCTTGCTAGCTAGCTCTTTCATCTTAAAGTAACCCATTTCTATTAATCTATGAATTGCCACCTGGCCATAGCATTACCGGTCTGCTGGCATGTTGCATCGGGTTGGCATCTCCCTGACTCTGCCGTTCTTCTCCCTCTCTCTTGGATTTCCCACCTGGCTATAACCTGTCTTACCATAGGCCAAAGCAGCTTCTTTATTAACCAGTGGTGGCAACACATATTCACAGCATACAGAAAGACCATCCACAGCAACTTAACTATTCTTTTTTACTAATTCATACTAATTACACAGATTAATGAAGTTACTGATTTTTCTACATTGACTTAATCTATTTGGTTGCTATGAAAAGAAACAAAGACTAAGTTACTTTTAAAACAGACTTTTATTTTTATTATCATTATTATTGTGAGTGAATATGTGTGTGTGTGTGAGTGTGTGTGTGTGAGCATGGGAGAGTATGCATGTGTGTGAGTGTGTAAGTGGGTGCATATGTGCCATGGCATTTGAGTAGAAGTCAGAGGACAGTTTTCAGAGGACAGTTTTCCTTCCACAGTGGGTTCTAGAAATATAAATGGAACTTGGTCCCTCTGGCTTTCATGAAAAATGTATTAAGTCTATTCATATAAGACCATCCATGCATGAAAGTGGAGCCCCATGACCTATATCTTTCATTAGGCCCCACCTCTTAAAGGTTCCACTACCTCAGTGCTCCAGTCCTGGGGACCTCTGGGAGACAAACAGTTTCCAAACCAGTGGTACCAAGTCATCTGGGTTTTTCATGATGCTCCTCTAGCTGTGGACCAAAGGTGGGTTGAAAGAGGTAGGTTGGAGGAAAATCTGAAGTCTTTCATCAGTTTTCACCCTTGCTTTTCAACTTCTTCTTGGTTTAGGTTGTGGGTCTGTCCTGAATGTAAAAGGTGACGTTGAGATGGATGCTAGTATCATGGATGGGAGAGACCTGTCTGCAGGAGCAGTGTCTGCCGTGCGCTGTGTCGAGAATCCCATTAAACTCGCACGGCTTGTTATGGAAAAGGTACGTGTGATGGAAGCATGGCTTCCTGAGAAGCTGTTCCTGTGGACTTCTGGGATGAAGGGGCCGGCTTGTGTGCATGCTGGAGTTCGCTGTTCTAAACACGCACAGGAAACACACAGAGTGCCATTGGACTGTCACAGGTCAGCCATTACTTGGGTGCTGTTTGATGACTAATAACTTTGTGACACATGCTGACTTTGTCATTACTTGGCCTTCCTTAAGTCAGCTGGGGGCACAGCGCAGTGACAGATCATCTAAGGAGGGCTCACCAAAGCACTGGGGTTGACTGCAAACACAGAGGGAAAAAGGGGGACACAGTTCAGTTTTCATTTCAGGGCCCTTTTAACACTGAAAAAATAGTAGTTATTTGTACATCATATAACAGGTTTTATATATATGTGTGTGTGTGTGTGTGTGTGTGTGTGTGTGTGTGTGTGTTATATATAGTATATATAGTTTAAATTGAAAACAAAATCCCTTCTTTCTCCTTCCCACTCTGGCTTAGACACCTCACTGCTTTCTGACTGGCCATGGTGCAGAGAAATTTGCAGCAGACATAGGGATTCCAGAGATTCCTGTAGAAAAACTGATAACGGAGAGAAGCAAGAAGCACCTGGAGAAAGAGAAGCTTGAGAAGGGGGCCCAGAAAGCTGACTGCCCTAAGTAAGTCCCCGACGCCTCCCAGACTTCCGGAGTCATGCAGGTGGGGAGTTGGGCGGTGTCCCCTCACCTGTGTCCCCCGAGTAATTGAAACTGTGGAGAGAGGGCGACTCTCCTTAGCCATAACTTTACCCTCATTTATTCCTCCTGTATGCATGAGAAGTCAGACTAACAGAGTTCTTCTGTGGCATGCTCAAGCAGAAGGTTGCTAGCTAGGCTTGATGGCACACACGCATAATCCCAACCACCAGGAGGCAGAGACAAGGGGACAGGTTTCAAGGCAGCCTGAGCTGTAGAGTGTAGTGGAGACCCTAGCTCCAAAACTAATAATAATTCACTAGGACCCAGGAGCTCATAAGAGAATAGAATTCAGTCTCATAACACTACAGAGTCACTAGAGTCTACCAGACATCAACCTTCAAATAACCTAGGCAGATTCTATATATTCAGACTAATTATATATATCTGGTCTCCTTTCCTAAAGAATCAGTTTTGATGTGTCTAAGGCAGAGAGGCCAGTCAGGTATAATGTGAAAATCTCTGAGGGAATTCTGATGCCTTTCCAAGTTATGGGATTGAAGATGTTAACATACGGTTATTCTCCCACTCGCTCTCAGATCATGCTGTGTAGCCCAGGCTAAGCCTGGAATTTGAAATCCTCCTCCCTCAGCATCCCAGGTCCTAGGACTTGAGGTTCTTACATCTGTGGACTACAGTCAGGAATGAGGCTGCTGGATCAGTGATTCGTGTTCATTTCAAAGCTGCCTTCCTATTGCTTTCTGAAAGTTGTGTATGAGCAGATGGTGTGGTTCAGTAGGAGAGTATGTGTTTAGTGTGCATAAAGCCCTGGGCTCAATGCCCGGCCCTAAGGAAAAAAATACCTCCAACTGTGCGTCTGCACCAGCCAGTGCTGCTTAGACAGAAAGGAGCAGCCTCTTGCCCTGGACCCTGCAATTAGAGAGGTCAGAACGGTTTATTCCAGAATGCACGGGGCACCTTTGTCACTCAGCATTGGCCCAGCAGGACCGATGACCCTGCCCTCTCTTCCTGTCACTAACACGGTGCAGCC
The DNA here is from genome assembly GCF_949786415.1 of Peromyscus eremicus. NCBI lineage: Eukaryota > Metazoa > Chordata > Mammalia > Rodentia > Cricetidae > Peromyscus > Peromyscus eremicus. The sequence goes on from NC_081416.1 coordinate 51,742,147, forward strand.
TCAAGGAAGGAAAAGCTTTTCTGCCTGGCTTGCTGTCCCCTCTTGGAAGTAAAGGCTTCCTGAGCCCAAAGTCTGGGCTGTGCCACTTCTGACATCAGAAATGAACACTTTGGGGGAATCTGGGGAGATACAAACAGCAGGACTTAGGTAAGAGGGGGAAATTATCTAAAAAGTAACTCGTGTAGTGCTTACACCACGAAGCACGTTCCATCGCAGTGGCAGCAGCCCACTTCCTTGCCTCCGTGTTTCAGCTGAAGCTTCTGAAGGTAGTCATGAGTTAGCGCCATCTCTCCAAGAGTTAAATTTGTGTATGTGAAGCCGGGCGGTGGTGGTGCATGCCTTTAATCCTAGCACCCGGGAGGCAGAGGCAGGCGGATCTCTGTGAGTTCGAGGCTAGCCTGGTCTACAAAATGAGTTCCAGGAAAGGCGCAAAGCTACAAAGAAAAACTCTGTCTCAAAAAAAAAAAAAAAATTGTGTATGTGTCTATCTCAATAAGAAGCACTTACACCATTTCAATTGTTCTGGTAGCCACATAAAAAAGTAAAAGAAACATATAAAATGTATATGTTGGGGGGTGTCTACTAGCTGGCCTGCAACTTACTATGTACACCAGGCTGACCTCAGACTCACAGAGATTCACCTGCCTCTGCCTCCTGAGTTCTGGGGTGGATATACTCTTTAAAGTGGAATTTAAAGGACTGGGTCTGCCTGCTAGTGACCTGTAGAGTAAGAAACAAATGTTTTCTTGAGCCCAGAATGTTAACATACAATGTAAGAATGTAAGCGATCCTAAGTTACAGTGTTACTTGGGGACTGTTCCTCATCCTCATTCTCTTCCTTTTTCTGCCTATTTTTGGCAGAAACTCAGGAACAGTGGGTGCTGTTGCCTTGGACTGCAAAGGAAACTTGGCTTATGCAACCTCTACTGGGGGAATCGTCAATAAAATGGTTGGCCGAGTTGGAGACTCACCTTGCATAGGTAAGACCCTTGCCTTTCATGTCATCAGATTCTCACTTTTTCCTGCACGATTTCACCTCTTGGTGGCAGCCTCTAGGAGTGGCAATTGGGTTGGTAGAAGTTGTTGGGGACCACTGCTCTGAGGTGTTCACATCTAATAGGCACATCAGTTTCCCCTGGATTACATTTTGAGGACATCTTGGGAGAGAAAGTGAGGATGCTAAAGTTGTCGGAGACTGCAGCATCCTTGCCTGTCTTCTCTGTAGCCCTAGTTTCAGGGTCCTCGGGGTGCTTGCAGAAGGCTGAACACACAGTACCTCTTCCCAGGCATGGCTCACATTAACAATAAAAATAAAGAGCTGGAAAAATTGGGCTGGCGGCAGGACTCAGGGGAAAATACTTGCTGTTCATGTATGAGGACCTGAGTTCAGAGCCCCCGCACCCAGGTAGAAGGCTGGTACAGCAGTTCACATCTGCAGCCCAGCACTGGGAGAGGCAGCAGTGAGTGGCTCTCCAGAGCTTGCTAGCCAGCTAGTGAGCTAAATCATCAAGCTCCGGGGCCAGTGAGAGGTGAGAGATCCTATCTCCAAAAATAAGGTGGAGAGAGATAGAGAGATGCTGGAAATCTACCTCTGCCCTCCACATGCCTACCTGCACATGCACACAGTTGTGCACACACACATACACACACACACACACACACACACACACACACACCGAGAACTTCATGTTTACGGGTACTACATGTGAGTAGCACACTCCTATAGACTGAAATGCCCTTCATATCAACACCACACCCCAAACAGGAAACAGTGTGCTGTAGGAGTGCATCTTTTGCTCTGTGCAATTTGTACTTTCTTGTGGGAATTTCCACAAGCCCCTGCAGCTGAATTACATTTCAAGAAACAGCTAAATTGTTCCATCTGCCCAAAGGAACAGCTTATACTTTTAGTAGAAAACTTGACCTTTGGTGTTTGCTGTGATACTCTTAGTGATCATTAACACCCTTGACAACCTTTGTACCCTGTCCGGTGATGGCCTGGAGGAAATGCATGAAGCCTCTTTAAAAATCAGAGGCTGCCTGTTGTTTCAGCACTCAGAAGCAGACATGAAACACTCACCCTTTTGCTCCTTAGCCAAAAAACTGCTAAAATACGGCTGCTCACTACTACAGCCTGTATCCAGCTGGGATCAGACCAGACTTCAGGCTCCAGGCTCCAGGGCCAGGTGGGGTCAGGGCCTAGAATTAAGTTCAGGCTTTGTGAGTCTTTATGGCAAAGTACAAAGAGGGAAAATCTGTGATCTGAAGCCCAGAAGCCACTGGTTTGTGGGCACCAAAGGTGCTCATCTTGACCTTTCTGATAAGCATTCTCCAGGAAGGTCCAGCTGTCCCTCAAGGATATTCTGCAGGTAACACTAGGCACACGGTAACATTTACCTCAGCAGTGCAATTGTCACCCTGAAAAGGGGGATGCCAATGCCAGGATCCGTGGAGTCCCCTTGGCCTTCGATGACTCTAAGGGAACTGAAAAGAAAATGAAGACTTGGCTGCTTCCCAATAGGACGGCCTTGTTGACACCATGGAGTCAGTCTGTTCACCCCCCAGCAAAAGCTTGAAGGAAAGGGAAAAGCTGCCTCCTTCATATTCCTTACCTAATCTCTGCTCCCCCGAACCAGAACCATGGAGTTACCTGCTTTCCAACACCCTGGGAAACTAACACTCAGCAGAAATCTGCCCTTCTGAGCCCTTACCCCACACCCAGCGTCATTTCCTAAGGCAAATGTCAACATGATGCTTCTGTATCATCCAGAACAGGGTAGAGGAGCCTTCCAGGCTGTGGGACTCAGGCCGGTGGTTGTGTGAACAGATAAGGGATGATGGAGGGATGACTATAGAGTCGCACTGACTAGGGGAGAAGTTATCAAAGTCACTTTGGCTTCAGAACCCATTATATGGATAGCCCAGACTAGTTCTATCCGGTCTCATTAAGTTACTTTCAACAGATAAAATTGCTTTCATGGTGTATGTAGAGGTAAGCCTTGGGAGAGTTCAGTTTTCCCAAATTATTTTAATGTCCAGTGGCTGACCTAGTCATCCGGGTGGCACCTCCAAGGTGTTCTTCATCCTTAGGGAGTGGGGTGTGCAGGAGGAATGGCATCACTGAGAGGAGAGAGGTGGACATCCTTTGGGACAAAGGAGGTATTACCCTGGTGTCACTGCTCTGTGAAGGGCCACATCTGCCTCCTTCAGGTCCCTTCAGCCTGGACCCTGTGTGTTTACAGGTGCCCCCTTGGACACTTTTGCATCACGGACCATGAATATGGGTCTGACCTCTGTCTACACCTCTAGGATATAATGTTATGTAGCATGGGCCTTGTGTTTGAACTTTTTGACTGTTGTTGCTCAGTTAGAACCAGTCACCTTTTTTGGACAGGAGCTGGAGGTTATGCAGACAATAACCTTGGAGCCGTTTCAACCACAGGACATGGGGAAAGTATCCTGAAGGTGAATCTGGCCAGACTTGCCCTCTTCCATGTAGAACAAGGTACGTAGGCTGTGAACAAGTGCCTAACCGGTAAAGACAAGTTCATAGATGCTATTTGATCACTGACGGGGTAGTGTATGGAACCTTTCTTGCCCCAAGGTAGTTCATACTATTCTAAGACATGCCTACCTTCTGTAGACTACTGTTCTAGAATATCATTCTCTGGGCTGGGCAAATGTCAGTGTGTGAGAGCACTTGCTGCACAAGCTGAAGAGCTTCATTCAGATCCCAAGGACGTGTTAAAGTCAGGAGTGGTTGTGCAGATGCCTGGAGGCACCTCAGCACTGCAGAGAGAGAAACAGGAGGACCACTGGGATTTGCTGGATGGCAGTGTACCCAAAACACAAACCAACAAACCAGCAAGCCCCAGGCTCAGTGAGAAACCCCGTCTCAGGGGACTAAGGCAGAACATGATTGAGTAGGACACCTAGTGTCCTCTGGCTCCATGCATATGTGTGGGCACACACATGGGCACATACACAGTACATGCCTGCTGTTCTCTTTCCCATCACAGAAGAAAGGCAATAGAGAGGAGTTGACCTTGACCATGGTGTAAGAGGGAAGATGTCTCCGTCCCCTTTAAGCGTTCATGTTGTAGTACTTTGCTGGTCAGTATGACCAGATGTCTGACGAGGCACACCTTCAGGACGTTTGTTTTGTTTCACACTTTGAGGAAGTATGGGCCATAGTGATGGACAGCTTTGTGGCAGTGGGAATGTGCAGCAGTTGCTTGCTCATATCTCGGTGGACCAGGAAACAGACAGGATAGGAGGCAGGGCTGGTCCCCACCCCTTCTCCCAGAACCCACTTTCTCTAGTGAAGCTCAGCCATAGATTTCGCAATGCCCCAAAGCTGGGGTCCAGGTGTCCAAACATGGGAGCCTGTGAAGATTATCACATGTGATGTTTCTCAACCTCTCCTTGTTTTCAGGAAAGACCGTAAATGAGGCTGCTGAGTTGGCATTGAATTATATGAAGTCAAAGGTCAAAGGTCTAGGTGGCCTCATCTTGGTCAGCAAAACAGGAGACTGGGTAGCAAAGTGGACCTCTGCCTCCATGCCCTGGGCAGCGGTGAAGAATGGCAAGCTGCAGGCCGGCATTGACCTTTGTGAAACCAAGACCAGGGACCTGCCCTAAGCCCCAGAAGATTGTAATCTGCTTGCTAGCCTGGAAGTGAAGTTGAGCTGCCTGGTGTGGAGACCTAGCTTAATCAATTAGATGTAGACATGGAAAACTTACGCAGTCTGTCCCTCCTTTTGTTGCCTTGGTAATAAGTCAATGGATGTTTGGTTGAGGGTCGGGTTCTGGAGCCATGAGAGGTGCCTCTGTTGAGAGCAGTGAAGGTGGAAGCCTAGGGAGCCCTTCCTTCCCAGTCTCCATCGTGCAAGGCTAGAAGAAGGGAGCTGCTAGATTTTGGCCACAGAACTGCCTCTGGGCTGGGAATGCCTTTTGGATTGGGAGAAGAGCAATGTGCAGCTGCTAGACTGGGAGCGTGTGGGAGCAGGGGCTGAAGAAAGGTGTTTGAGAGAAAGACCCAAGTCCAGGTGAAGCTCAGAATGTTGCAGGGTTCATTCTGAGGCACAAGAACACCTGGCAAGATGTGGAGAGAGGAGCTCTTCCTGTGCGAGGGGGAAATGGAGCTCTGCAGAAAGCTCAGACTTCCCAACATGGATCTGAGTACTTAGAGTCTCCATAGCTGCCCAATCTGTAGACTAATGAGTCTGTGGAGTTTCTTAATGTCTGGGGTCTTTCTTGGCTCACAGGTGAGCTCCCGAAAGCCAGCCCCACCTGAGCCCAGCCCCAGTTGTCTTCACATGGGCTTGGCTGAGCTCATGACCTTTCCAGCCTCTCCAACAGCGGGTTGGCAGATGGCTGCAGAGTTGACACTGACTCACCGAGGGAGCAGACTGCCAGTGCTTTGGGACAGTCCCACGCACACTGACTCAAATGTTCAGGGTGGTGAGCATGACGCAGAAAGCAGGCTCCTCAGTGGAGAGCGCCCTGTGCACCTGTCATCACCCTGGCAATGGCATGTCTGCTCAGCTTTTTAGTCTATCGGGATTCCCTTCTCTCTGGGAAGAAACTGGTTAACTTTAAATAACACATGCCACTAATAAAATGTATTTTTGAAAGAATAAGTGTGGTTAGGTGTCACTGTTGACCAAGACCAGACAGATCCAAGCTCCCCTCTTGGTCCCTCAATGCAGGCAGGTATAATAGATGAGGGGACCTTTTAAGGGTGGTATGTAGGTGTGGTATATCCTGCCCCATAGAGTTTAGTGGCGAGTTTTTTAGAAGCATCGAACTTTCTCTCAGTGTTAAGGCAGAAACAAAACCACCAAGTCTCAGCTGGACTCATGGCTCTGTCTCCCCAACACTTTGCCCAGGTTCACAGTAGCTCCTGACCCAAGTCCCTCTTGTGAGCCTGTGGCTGATTTGCATTAAAAAGAAAGAGCCGCACTTAGAGTCAGAATTGACTACCCGGGGACTCTGGGAACGTTAACATTTGAGAATTTTTCATCTATGAAAATCTTTTAGGACTCTGAAGATTAAGTGAAAGTGAAGAAAAACTTAGTGCATCTTAAGGATTCTCTGGACAAATTCAGAAACTATAGCCAGTCCCCAGTGTGAGGACAGTTATACGTTTATGAACCTTGAAAGCCTCGGTCAGTCTGCAGTCCCTGCTGATTAGCAGGAAACATTTGGTTAAGAGGCATATTTGTTTGCCAGTATTGCCACAGCAAAATGCCTTAGGCTGGTTGGTTTGATTATCAGCAGTGTATTTTCTCAGTTCTGGACACTGGAAGTTCAACATCAAAAGGTGGGATTTGTGTTTGTTTGTTTGTTTGTTTTGAGTTTTTTGTTTTTTTGCTTGTTTCTGGTTGGTTGGTTGGTTGGTTGGTTGGTTGGTTGGTTGGTTGGTTAGGGGCTTTGGAGGGTATTGTTTTGTTAGGGTTTGTGTGTGTGTGTGTGTGTGTGTGTGTGTGTGTGTGTGTGTGTGTGGTTCATTTTGGTTTTTGAGACAGAATCTCTCTGTATAGTCCAAGCTGACCTTTGAATTCTCAATCCTTCAGCCCCAGCCTCCCAAGAAGGAGATCGTAGGCCTATTGACATATACCACCCTGCCTGGCCACCTAACATGAGATTTTCTCAGAACACACTGCGCCCTCTTCTCACAGGGACACCAGTCACATGAATCCGGGTTTCCCCAGCCCTACAACACCCTCATTTTAAGTTCATTACTCCTTTGGTGGCCCTGTCCCCAGATATAGTCACATTCTGAGTTACTGGGGCTAGAGATTCATTCTGTGAACTAAAGGGGTGACAGAAGACAATGCAAAAACCATGGTGGGGTTGGAAAGGGAAGAGACCCTGTGGAGAAAGTAACAGTCACTAGACACCTGAAAAGAGGGATGGGGACAGAGCAACCAAAGGAAAGATCTAACCTTGATTTTCTCTGTTCTGCATGCACAAGGGAGGTAGCCCTGGTTAAAGACTGCTAGATCCTTTCCCACTCTGCAGGCTGCTGTTCTGTCTTATTGACAGTGTTCTTTGTCTTCAGAAGCTTTTCAGTTTTGTGAGGTCCCATTTATTTAATTGTCAGTCTCAGTGTCTGTGCTACTGGTGGTGTTCTATTCAGGAAGTTGTCTCCTGTGCCAATGCATTCAGGACTGATCGCCAAAATATATAAAGAACTCAAGAAACTAGACATCAAAAAACCAAACAATCCAATTAAAAATGGGGTACAGAGCTAAGCGGATAATTCTCAACAGAAGAATTTCTAATGGCTAAATACACTTAAAGAATTATTAAACAGCCATCAGGGAAATGCAAATCAAAACGACTCTGAGAGACCATCTTACACCAGTCAGAATGGCTTAGTTCAAAAACACTAATGACAGCTTATGCTGGCAAGGATGTGGAGCAAGGGGAACACTCCTCCACTGTTGGTGGGAATGCAAACTTGTACAGCCACTTTGGAAATCAATATGGAGGTTTTTCAGAAAATTGGGAATCAGTCTACCTCAAGACCCAGCTATACCACTCTTGGACATATACCCAAAGGATACTCAATCATTCCACAAGGACACTTCCTCAACTATGTTTATCCTTAATAGCCAGAACCTGGAAACAACCCATATGTCCCTCAACTGAAGAATGCTACATTTACACAATGGAGTATTACTCAGCTGTTAAAAACAATGACATCAGGAAATGTGAAGGTAAATGGATGGAACTAAAAAAAAAATCATCGTGAGTGAGGTAACCCAGACCCAGAAAGACAAACATGGTATGTACTCATTCATAAGTGGATATTAGCTGTAAAGTAAAGGATAATCATGCTGCAATCCACAGCCCCAGAGAGGCTAGGAAATAAGGAGGACCCAAAGAGGGATGCATGGATTTCCCTGGGAAGGGGAAATAGAAAAGATCTCCTGGGTGTCTGACTGGGGACTGGTGGAGATGGGAACGTGAGGGATTAGACTTGGGAGGGGTGGAGGTGGATGGAGGTGGAGAGTAATAAAAGAAAAATCTTGATGGGGGGGGGGAGGTCAGGTAGAAACCTGGTGCCAGGGAAACTCCCACAAATTTACAAGGATGACCTCAGCTAAGACTCCTAGCAATAGTGGATAGGTAGCCTGAACTGGCCATCTCCTGTGATCAGATTGGTAACTGCCCCAGTTATCATCAGAGAGTCTTAACGCAGTGACTGATGGAAGCAGATGCAGAGACCCACAGCCAAGCACTGGGCAGAGTTCAGGGAATCCTGATAAAGAAAGGGAGGAAGGATTGTGTGAACCAGGGGGTCAAGGTCATCACAAGGGAACCCACAGAGGCAACTAACTTGGGCTTATAAAAGCTTACAGACTCTGGACCAACAGCTAGGGGGCCTGAATGGGACTGACTTAGGCCCTCTACATATGTGTGACAGTTGTGTAGCTTGATCTACTTGTGGACTCCTAGTTGGAGCAGGGCCTGTCCCTAATGCTTTGGCTGGCTTCCAGGAACCCATTCCTCATAGTGGTTTGCCTGGCCCAGCCTTAATACAAGGGGAGGAGATTAGTCCTACCTTAACTTGATGTGCCAGTGCCATGCTTTGTTGACCCCCAAGGGAGGTCTGTCCCTTTCTGAACAGAAGCAGAGGAGGAGTGGATTGGGGGCGGGGAGGGGGGGTAGGAGGAGGGGATGAAAGGAGAGTAGGGAGGGGAAAGTGCAGTCGGGATGTAAAATAAATGAATAAATTTAATTAATAAAAAAATAAAAGAACACTAGATACTCCACTGTGACTTCTTGGACTGAGCAGCTGTGGTCCTGGGGTACCCAATGATCAACCCCTTTGTGTAAAATCCCAGTGTGTATATTTGCCTTCAGACCTTGGTTCTAGTGAGACCCACCAGAATTCCCTAAGTGGAAACCACAAATGGTTCTCAATTTTGCCTCACACATCACTAACTAGCAAGGAACTGCCCCGGGGAGAATGATAATCGGCTGTGTGGGCACTTCTGCACCACAAGAGGGCAGCAAACTACACCATGTGGGCAGCTTTCAAGGGCCCAAGCAGAGTCTGGCTCAGAGTAGCCTACCCCACCGAGAACATTTGGAACTGACAGGGCTCCTGATCCCAACCTTCCTTCCCATCCAAACACCACGTTTATTTTAGAGCAGAGCTGTCCACCACCCAGGCCTGTGACTGGTCACCAGGGTCCAAGGGTCAGGCTGGCCAGCCCCTGCCTTTCAGTTGCACCTTTCAGCCAGAAAGACAAGGAAGTGCCATGTGATCACTACCAGGCAAAACGGTGGGATAATGAGGACCAGGAGAAGAGCAGAGCCTAGGCAACTGTACAGCGAGACGTGGAGCCAGCCCTCTGCTGAGTGGCAGAGAAAAGTCTCAGGTAAGGAAGGGCCTCTACCTTGTAGCTGCTGCTTGGAAAATGGTTTTATTTGTGTTTTCAAGTAAGCTCTCTGACGTGCTCCTTGTTAGCACACAGGAAGGTGGGGTGGGTATCCTTTTCATCAGAAATGGAGAGTGAGGGGAAGCTAGGCAAGATCATTCCTCCCAGGTTTCCCATTAGTCATTTGTGTACAAAATCCTCACTGTGTTGGGATTCTGTAGCTATTCTAGGGCAACAGGGAGTGACCCCAGGAAGCTTGCCCGGCTGAGAATAACATAGGTGTCCTGCTCCCTGCAGAGGGGAAGCTGTGGCCCTGGGAGGATCAGGGGCCAGCAGAAATCAGAGGTGACCCCAGGTCAGGAATGAGGCAGGGAGGATGTTTGGACCAGGGTGGGACTGGGGCAGGTGGGTATGGTATATGGGTGCCATTGGTGACTCCCGCCACAGCATAAATGCCACATGTGGACATCCAGGAAGAGTTCTGTGAGTTCTGTGTCTCCTAAGAAATCATAAATGTGTAAAGAAAACTTGGGGACCATCTAGACCTTGTGACAAATGATCATGAGAGAGACAGAGAGAGAGAGAGAGAGAGAGAGAGAGAGAGAGAGAGAGAGAGAGAGAGAGAGAGAGGAGAGAGAGGAGAGAGAGGAGAGAGAGGAGAGAGAGAGAGAGAGAGAGAGAGAGAGAGAGAGAGAGAGAGAGAGAGAATAAGTGTCCCTTCAGGGCATGTTAAATCTATATTTATGTCACCTTTCCCATTCACAGGTCCTATGGTTCCTACTCTGATGCCATCCAGATCTAGGGGCATCCTGGAAGCACACAGGGTCAGAGGTTGGGAAAACCAATGCAACTTTATGCTTCAAATTCTATTTTTCCTCAACCCAACATTAAAATGAAATTGGGTTTTCAGAACCCAAGCTCCTAAGTTCTGTACAGAATCAAGTCCTGATAATTGCAGAGTAGCAGGGGTCAGACATGATTGGATTAATAAACAAAACCAGTATAAGAGAGAATTTAATATCACCTCAGAGTTAACATCTACTGGGCAACTACCAGAGCTTCGTAGATTCTGTACAGAACTCAGGAACTCGGGTTCTAAGTTATAACAAGAAGCAAAGAGGTTGGAGGCAGGAACAGTGGCACACACCTGTATTCCCAGCACTTGGAAGCAGGAAGCTCAGTACAGGGCCAGCCTCAGCCACATAATGAGTTTGAGGCCAGCCTGGGCTACAGTGAGACCCTGTCTGATAAAATCATGGAAGACAAAGGCTCAATGGTCACACCACTTAGTACCTGGGTGAGCCCCAGATTCTTATCTTAAGGGTCAACAGTCTTTCACTAAATGCGTTTAAGAGAAATTTTCTTTGAATCTGAGCACAGTGGTAACATGTGTAGTCTCCGCTTCTTGGAGGGCTGAGACAAGAGAATTATTTGAACCCAGGAGTTCAGACTATCCTAGATAACACAGCAAATCCTATCTTGACAAAAAATAACCTTTAATGCAACTAAGGCAGTGCATGTGAACTGTGGAAATGTTAAAGAGTAAAGTAGAAACAGCAGTAACAGCTTAAAAGATAGCTCCGTGGCAACAGGCTGATGTGCAAGCAAGAGGTCCTGAGTTCATATCTCCCCAGCACCCACGTAAAAAGCCAAGCATGAGATTGCAGGCATGTAACCCCAAATCTGGGAGGCAGAGACAGGAAGATCCCAAGGGCCTCTGGCAACCAGTCTAGCCAAAATAGCAAGCTCCACTGTCAATGGGAGACCCTGCCTTAAAAATCAGGGTGGAGAGTGATGGAAGAAGACACTCCACATCCACCTCCACACTTACACAAGGTACACACACTTTTCCTGCTTAGAATACATAACTTTCCCAAAATGAGACCATACATACATGCTACAAGTAACTTTTTAAAAATTATATGTTTGAATGTTTTGCGTGTGTGTATATATTCACATCCTGTGTGCCTGCCACCCACAGAAGCCAGAAAAAAAGAGTCAGATCCCCTGGAATTATAGTTACACTTATAAGCTGCCACTTGAGTGCTGGGAACTGAACCAGATCTTCTGCAAGAGCAGCCAGTGCTCTTAACCACTGGGCCATCTCTCCAGCCCCATGAAACTCAGTCAATATTCTCTGTCTTTTCATGTCAATAAACTGTCATATAATATTCTGTCCCCATTCAAATATCCCCATCTTTACGTGGGATTTTCCAATTTCACCACTATTTTTTTTTTAAAGTATCACAGACTTGGATAGAATCCTGTGCCCACAATGTGATGCTTTCTCCAAGGTGAGGTCGCCATGGGTGGTTGAGAGACTTAGGGCTGCTTGTTTGGCTCTGTGCCAAGTAGACCATTTCCAACAGGAATGCTGGCTTCCTTGTACCACAGAAGCTGAGCAACACGGGGCTGTGAGATGGGACCTGAGCAGAGGGCTGGAAAGGGAAATATGGGTTGTGCCAAAGCACAGGGCCCCACCCAAAGTTTGGCAGGTGCTGTGAGCTAGGGTGAGGGGAGCAGATGAGAGTGGGTCCACCCTGTGCAGCTGCTCAGGAAAAGACTCACCCACCCCCTTCCTCCCCAGGTCCCTGCCCCTCCTACAAAGGGTCTGTTTGCTGTCCTTCCTAGCTACTCTCACCTCCAACCTTTCCCAGGACCCTGCGCCCCAACACAATAGCCAGGCCACTGATGCACCCCCAGTGCATTGGAGGTTTGCAAAGGGCAGTTTCTGAAGTGTTTACAAATCGGTGCAGCTGGAACCTGTCACCCCAAACCCCGGAATATTTACCTTGGGCTAAGGAGCCTGTGGTTCTGCTGGCCTTCAAGCACAGCCTAGCACTCCCTGCCCTGTGCAGATCCTCAAGGACTTGAACTCCTGAACCTCAGCATTCTAATCCGAAACCAAGTATTTAATCTTAAAAGCAGGAAAGAATAAGGCCAAGTTTTTCTTCCTCTGGACTTGTCCAGGCCCCTCCTCTGCACCCACTGAGTGAGGTGTGGGCCCCGCATGCCTTCGGGCTGACCTCACCCTGATCCAGCCTGTCTGTCCCAGTCCCCGCCATTTCATCTTATCTCAAGCATAGATCATGCAAAGATCACATCCATACATGCCTCATGACGAACACTTGTGCCACTTTCCCAAGCCCTTTCCCACCCTGTCCCTGTGGTAGTACAAATTCCAACGTATTGACTCCTCTCAAGCAGAAAAGGTCAGGACCTGGGGTGGGTCATTGTCACTTGGGTAAAGCTCCCCGAACCCAGCCCTTAACTCTGCCTCCAGGTTCCCAGATGAGTTGGAACTTGAACGTGTGCTGCAGAGACCTGCTCCCGGGCCTGTGGGTGCAGCTCCTCTGCTTTGATGCAACCTCCCCCACAAAAAAAAAAAAAACTTGCAGAAAAATAAACCAATCTCCTGACCAAGTCTTCAGTGGCCCCCCGGGCAAGGGCTTCATTGTATTTGAGAAAAGTGTCATCAGTCCTGCTGTCTGTCGTTCTCCCAACCCTTCCCAGCCCAGCCAGACCCAGACCCAGTCCAGCCAGGGACTGCTATACCAGGGAAGGTGCCAGTGGCCTACCCCAGTGTGCAGAATAATCCATGCCTCTCTGACATCAGCAGGCAGGGGTTCCCTCCCTTCACCAGGGCAATTCTCAGAAACACCATTCAGTCAGCCCCAGGAGAGCTGCCTGCCTCTGAGACCTGGCACATCCGGCACCAGACCCTCAAGCCATTTGGTGCTGCTGCGGCTCTGAGGCCACACCACAAACAGCCCAACTTCTGAGTTCATTTCTGCCTCGAGGCTTCCTAGAGGCCACATGGGAGGCAGCTGGGCCCAAGCTCAAGGAAGAAGCCTGAGGAATGAGGAAACCCCACCTACTTTCCTGGAATCTGTGCTTCTCAGCCAGTCTGGCACTGACCCTCCCAGGAGCCCCATTCTGAAAGGCGGAAGAATGATCGGTAGTAACCTCTCCCCAAAGTGTTGTGGGGGCCAACTACTTAACGCATGGAAAATCCTTAGATAATATCCTTAGATAGTACTTAGATCCATGTTAGCCGTTATTCTATAGTATTATCATCCATCCTTAGATAATATCCTTAGATAGTACTTAGATCCATGTTAGCCGTTATTCTATAGTATTATCATCCATCCTTAGATAATATCCTTAGATAGTACTTAGATCCATGTTAGCCGTTATTCTATAGTATTATCATCCATCCTTAGATAATATCCTTAGATAGTACTTAGATCCATGTTAGCCGTTATTCTATAGTATTATCATCCATCCTTAGATAATATCCTTAGATAGTACTTAGATCCATGTTAGCCATTATTCTATAGTATCATCCCAAACCACACCAGCCAAACAGCCCTTGGTTTTCTGAGCCCTTGACACTCTTCAAGGTCACCAGCCTGCATCTTTCCAGTGGGCCCTTGGCTGGATGGGGTGGTGCAGGCACACAATCCCAGAACTCAGAAAGCTGAGGAAAAGCAGGGAAGGCCTGAGTTCCAGGCCAGCAAGACTCCCGTCTTTAAAAAAAAACAAGACACCTAAGTAAACGGCTGCTCTGTGGTCTCGGGAGTTAACTTTGACTGTTTTGGCCCACCCCTAAACTGGCAGAGACTCTGCTGTTCCCTTCGCGACACCCACACAGAGGAGAATGCCAGTTTCATGTTCTATGGTTTACAAAACGTTTTCACTTCTGTTTCTACAATGTGGAGTAGACAGGGCATTAACAGTCACTTCGAAATGAGCCCCACCAGGCAGAGCGTGGTCAAAGTTAGGACTAACATCTAACACAGTGTAACTGCACAGTGTGAAGACTCACTGCAGCTCTGCCTGATTTCAAACCTAGTTTGTTTGATTGATTTTTTTTTTCCCCTCAGCAGTGAGCTTGGTCACAACCAGTTAAGTGTGTCCTCCTTCAAAAAAAGTTCAGATGCCGAAAGAATTAGAGACAGCCACACAATGAGAAGCAGATGTCCTGCCCCTTGTCTCTGGAGCAGGGCAGGGAGGACAACTGGCTGGTGGGGCCCCTGCAGTCACTCCGCCCATGAGCTCAGCTCCTGGCAGAGTTCCTCATGAAAAAGTAGGCCTCCTGGGCCCAGAGAAGACAGAGCAGAGCTGGGGCCAGGCCACGAGGCTGCTTCACTCGGGGGTCAGAACAAGGAGTGGCCAAGGCCAGCCACATTTTCCTTAACTCTAACCTTAACTACCCTGGAAGGCAAATGCTCGGCCTGTTTCCCAGAGAGGTCTTTCTTTGGCTCTTTTCTGAGGCAGGCTCCTACTATGTAGCCCCAGCAGGCATGGAGCTCACTATTATGTAGACCAGGCTATGTACCTTAGTTTCCTGCCTCTGCCCTTGCCCCTTGCCCCCTGCCCCCTGCCCCCTGCCCCTGCCCCTGCCCCCTGTTCCTGCCTCTGCCCCTGCCCTCTGCCTCCTGCCCTCTGCCCTCTGCCCTCTGCCCCCTGCCTCTGCCCCTGCCCCCTGCCTCTGCCCCCTGCCCCTGCCTCTGCCCCTGCACTCTGCCCCTTGCCCCCGCCTCTGCCCTCTGCCCCCTGCCTCTGCTCCCTGCCCTCTGCCCCTGCCTCTGCCCCCTGCCCTCTGCCTCCCAAGTGCTGAGATTACAGGTGTACACCACCAGCCCCAGCTATGTGGCTTTCCAAACTAGTAAGCAGGGACACCAGCATATGAGGCAGGGTCTGTGTGACTCCACAGTCAGGCCAGCCTGCCGGTGTGATCTCCACTTTGGGGGCTTTACCTCTGGCACTCTGGCCAAACGAGAATGAAGCTGTTGTGAGAGCAGAGACCACACCTTCCCTGCTGTAGCTGTGTGTCCAACTCCCGGGGTCAGGACACCCACCCATCCTGGTCTTTAGGGACAAGGGTTAGCACCTAGTCATTATAAAAGCTCTAGGAGTTACCAGCAAGTCAAGGCCCCTGGGAGGAAGACAGGGCAGGCAAGGCTCAGGAGGATGAGGGTTGGGTGGTAAGAAGAGGTAGCAGGCGCAGACCATGACTGTGAGGGCCCTGTGTCATGGCCCTCGCTTTACAAGCCCCTAGGGAGGGCTGTTTCTATAACTGATGTGACCATTTCCATGACAGGGAAGGTTTGAAGTTGTGAGTGCAGAGCAACACTCAGGCCAAGCAGGAAGAGGTAGAGGCTGGTCCCAGGGCGGGTAGGCTCCAGGATCCAGAGCCCCAGCAGAGGCACTGCTTTCATTCATTTAACAAACCACAGCCACGGCCACAAAGCAGGAACAATGCAACCAACTCCACCCAAAGCCCAAGCCTCCCTCCAGCTGGTGCAGGAGAGCCCGAGCACAGCGTGAGTTTCTAGAAGACTCAGCAGGCTGAACAGCACAAGTGCCTGGCCTTGTCTTCATACCTAGAACTGCCCTACTGGCCCCAGGTGCCACTCTGGTTTCTCTTGTGTGTCCTGCCCACAAACTGTAAACCCCCCTCCCTTCTGCCCACGATGCTTCTTCCGCCACTCTTCACCAGACAGTGCATGTTGACCCCCCAGACTTCCGTCTAACAACATGAGTCTCCTTCCTGGAAATCATTCCATTGTGATTAGCATCTGGTGTGACAGCACCAACACCAGACCCGACACAAATCTCTGTCTTAACCAATGTACAATGAATATAAGAACAGTAGACGGAGATGGAGTTCCGTTAATGTAGAACTGGCTAAGCATGGATGAGGCCCCTGGGTTCAGTCTCTAGCACCAAAATTGTTCAGAGGATAACTCTGGGGAGTCAGTTCTCTCCTTCCCCTTTTTTTGTGGGTTCTAGGCATCTAACTCAGGTCACCAGGCTTGCACAGAAAGTGCCGTTGTCATCTTCAGCCATCAAGCTGAGTGCACCCTCCTTACCTCCACATGGCCTCATGTATCCCAAGCTGGCCTTGAACTTGAGGATGACTTTGAACCCTGACTTTCCTGCCTCCACCTCTCAACTGCTGGTATCACAGGTGAGTATTACCACCCCTGTTTTTTTTTTTTTTTCTGCAAGGGGCTGACTGCAGGGAGTTGGCTGCAGAGGCCTGGCTGCAAGGGGCTGGCTGCAGGGAGTTGGCTGCAGAGGCCTGGCTGCAAAGGGCTGACTGCAGGGAGTTGGCTGCAGAGGCCTGGCTGCAAGGGGCTGGCTGCAGGGAGTTGGCTGCAGAGGCCTGGCTGCAAGGGGCTGGCTGTAGAGGCCTGATTGCAGAGGGCTAGCTACAGAGGGCTGGCTGCAGGGGGATGGCTGCAGGGGGCTGGCTGCAGGGGGCTGGCTGCAGAGGGTGGGCTGCAGAGGGCTGGCTGCAGAGGGCTGGCTGCAGAGGCCTGGCTGCAGAGGCCTGGCTGCAGGGGGCTGGCCGCAAGGGGCTGGCTGCAGAGGGCTGGCTGCAGGGGGCTGGCTGCAGGGGGCTGGCTGCAGGGGGCTGGCTGCAGAGGGCTGGCTGCAGGGGGCGGGCTGCAGGGGGCTGGCTGCAGGGGGCTGACTGCAAGGAGCTGGCTGCAGGGGGCTGGCCGCAAGGGGCCGGCTGTACTGGCTTTGGGTTGACTGTAGAGGGGCAGAGTCTCAGAGATGCCCTGCTCTAAGCCATAGGACTTTTCACACGAAGCTCCAGACCTTAGAAAGAAAGGAAGAAAAAGAGAGGGTGTGATTACCCCTGTCAGGAGTGAACTGTATATGGCGGTCTTCAGCAGTCTGGACTATAGAAGTGGTCCTACAGAAGGTTAAGGTGACATTTTGCAGTAACTGCTTTCTGTTTGCCAGAGTTCTAGCATTCCCTTCCAGAACGAGTTCTTCTTCTTTGAAATTCTATGAAACCAAGTTCCGTTGGCAAAGAAAGATGAAGAAATCAAGTGTGACTTCTCAGCTGGGTGTGGTGGCTCAGACCTGTAATCCCAACCATCAAAATATTGAGGCAGGAGGGGTTCCACAACTTCAAGTCTAGCCTGGGCTATGTAGTGAATTCCAGCCAGCCTGAGCTACAGAGACACTGTCTCAAAAAGAGGGGAGAGCAACAAGATGGCTGTGCTGGCTAGTTTTATGTCTAATGACACCAGCTAGAGTCATCCGAGAGGACGGTGCCTCAATTAAGAAAACACCTCCATAAGATCGGGCTGCAGGCAAACCTGTGGGGCATTTTCTTAATTAGTGATTAATGGGGGAGGGCCCAGCCTATTGTGGGTGGTGCCATCCCTGAGCTGGTGGTCCAGGGTTCTATAAGAAAGCAGGCTGAGGAAGCCATGAGGAGCAAGCCAGTAATCAGCACTCATCCACGGCCTCTGCATCAGCTCCTGCCTGCAGGCTCCTACCCTGTTTGAGTTCCTGTCCTGATTTCTTTCTGTGATGAACAGTGCTGTGGAAGTGTAAGCCAAATAGATCCTTTCCTCCACAAGTTGCTTTGGTCATGGTGTTTCATCACAGCAACGGTGACCTGACCAATCAGTGGCTCAGTGGGTGTGGATGCCTGCCATTAAGCTGAATAGCATGAGTTCTCCCAGGTGGACGGAGAGAGCAGAATCCCACAAGTTAGCCTCTGACCTCCTTGCATGTGCCCTGGCACACACACACACACACACACACACACACACAGAGAGAGAGAGAGAGAGAGAGAGAGAGAGAGAGAGAGAGAGAGAGAGAGAGAGAGAGAGAGAGAGAGAGAGAGAGAGAGAGAGAGAGAGAGAGAGAGAGAGAGAGAGGTATGTAATTTTAAAACAAATTTGTTAATTAAATAAAACATAAAACAAAAATTTGGCTCCTTCCATTATTACATCCAGAAAGGAGACCACAAAGAATTGCTTGGGATAGGGACAGGACCAGCATCCAACTCGGCTTCAGCCAGCCCCAGCCGCTGTGAGCAGCACACGGAGCCTCAGGATGAGGACGGTTAACAAGCAGAATCACCTTTGAAACAGGACCTAAAGAACTCTTTCAACCCTGGTGTAAAGAGTAAGTTCGACGCCCATTTAGCTCAACGCCTGGCAGAAGGCAGATGTTAGTTATTGCTGTTGCTACCGTGACGAAAGACACCCTGAGAGGGGGAGGACACCTTGTATTGCCTTTGGGATGGGTCTTGAAGGCAGAAAGGATTCCAGCAGGTGGTGACAGAGATAGAAAGCGAGTGTGCAGAGCGCTATAGAGGCAAGACAGCTGAGCTGGAGAAATTCCTGAGGCCAGGCCTTGGGAGTGGCACAGGGTACAAGAGTCAGATGGCAGATGTGAAGATTTCACGTCTGCTGGACACTGTCCCTGGTGCTGCACACATCCCCCCAGTAGTGCTCACAGACACCTGGGAATGAGGCTGAGGGGAATAGCTCAGAGGCCTGTTCATTCATCCAATAAATACTTAATAAGCATCTGCTGTCTGGGCCTTCAGATCAGGTGAACTAGGAAGCAGGCAGTACTTGAGTAAACTAATAAAGAAGGCTAATTCACACAGTGACGAGGTCACATCCTTAGTAACGGGGTGAGTGACTCAGGATGATCAGGAAAGATTGTCTATGGGGGGATGGGTAAGTGACATTGATGACCAGGAGGTAGAAATAATCCTGAGAACGCCTGGACTGAAGGAAAGCAGGAGACAGGCCTAGACAGGCAGGTGCACCTTCCACCTGCGGGGCACTGGAGTCGGGGAGGGATGGGCAAGGTGAGGTGGGAAAGCATGTGGAGGTGGGGTCCTGTGGAGGCTTGAGCTGAATCCTGAGTGTTGTAGGAAGCCAAGGAGGTTTTAAAAGGACTAAGGTAATGCCGCCCTGTTCTGACGCCATTTTGTATCTGCTTAGACAACTGTCAGGCCTCTCGGCAATAGTCATGTCTGCCTTGGCAACACATTTGAGATTTCCATGGCCTTGATTTGTAGTCCAGATGTATTAACCAAAATAATTGGCAGGTTGTGTCTAAAATAACTACTATACTCTGCCAGGAATGAGTGTTTCAAGGTTACTCTGACCCTCATCTAACTTGGATGTATCTTTGTGGGTTTTGCCATTAAAAACTCTATATCCCCGGACTTGGGCACTGAGAGAGTTTTCAGAGGCACAAGCCTGCTCTTGGTCCGGCCATCAATAAAAAGGACTTAAAACTCTTAATAGACTTAATCAGCATTGTTGTCAATAACTGTCTCACATGGATCAGTACAGTTTTACACAGAGTTGTCACATGACCTGGGATATGCATTTGTAAACGGTCACGCTGGGGCTGGGAATGCAGCTCATTGGAGTGCCCGCCTGCTGTATTAGTTACTTTTCTGTTGCCATGACGAAACACCATGACCAAAAGCAACCAATGGAAGAGTTGATTTTGTGCCAGACTCTGTCGTGGTGGGGAGGTATAGCATCAAGTGGCAGGCATGGAGACAGGAGCGGGGAGCTGAGAGTTCACATCCTCCAACACAAGCAGACAGCAGAGAGTGAACTGGGGTTATACTCTCAAAACCCGCCCACATGACATACTTCCTCCAGAAGGGCTGCACCACCTAAACATCCCCCCCTGGGGACCAAGTCAAATGCCTGTGGGGGACAGTTCTCATTAAAACCACTGTACCGATCATGCAGAAGACCTTGGGATCAATCCTTAGTACCACATACACTAGGTGTGGTGGTACTCACCTGTAATCCCAGCACTTGGGAGGTAGAGGCAGAAGGATCAGGTTCATCCTCCACTAACTACATAGTCAGTTTAAGACCAGCTGGTGCTACATAAGACCCTGTCTCCCCCCTAAAAAAAAAAATCATTCCGGCTATTGTGGGGAAAACAGGATTCAAAGCAACACTAACTGGACTTGAACCCCATGCTGAACTAGAGCACTCTGGTAGTTTGAAGAAGATGGCCCCCAAAGGGAGTGGCACTATTAGGAGGTATGGCCTTGTTGGAGGAACTGTGTCACTGTGTAGGCAGGCTTTGAGGTCTCATATATGCTCAAGAAACTGCCCAGTGTCTTAGACCACTTCCTGTTGCCTGCAAGATGTAGGACTCTCAACTACTTCTCCAGCACCAATCTGCCTACACGTGGCCATGTCCCACCATGATGATAATGGGTTGAACCTCTGAAACTAAGCAAGCCACCCCAATTAAATGTTTTCCTTTATAAGAGTTGCTGTGGTAACAGTTCTTTTCACAGCAAGTGAAACCCTAAGACAAGCACAAAGGAAGCAGTCCCCATATGTCCCTTCACTTCCAGGCCAGCTCTCAGGTCTGGCATTGGCCTGGCCTGCGCGACTGTGGCACAGGTTGCTGACAATTGTCTCTTGTCTAACTAAAGGCAGCTCTGTTTCCAGCTTCTGGAACTGAGGAATGCGTGTTCCCGTGTTATCATATTTCCTGGCACTCTGGGTCCACCCAGAGGAAGACCCACCAGTCACTTCAGAGGCAAGTAACTTACAGACAGTTCTGGTTGTTTTCCTGAATTTTTACAGGGCTCCATTAAGTTTGGAGCATAAGTGCATTGAGCTGCTTTTGCTCATATGACACGGGGAACATTTAGAGCTGCGCTCTGCAGCTGGGTCCTGCAGGGAGGGTCCTGGGCTGAGTAGGACTCAGGCATTTTCAAAGCCTTTTTCTACCCTAATTCTGGATGCAACCTCTGATAAATCTCTTCTCTAGACTCCACAGGGTAAAGGAAACATTCCCTATAGCCTTCCCTGCTCTTCCAGATCAAAGGCTTTCTTTGGAGTTCAGACTTGGGGTAAATCAGAAGCAGCTGCTAAGAACTTTCTGATTGTTAATCCCAGCTCTTGGGAGGCAGAGGCAGGGGGTCTCTGAGTTCAAGGCCAGCCACCCTGGTTTACATAGTGAGTTCCAAACCAGCTAAGACTACATAGAGAGACCCTGTCTCAAGGAGGAGGAGAAGGAGGAGTCATCTGAGCTAGTCTTTGGCAGAGGAACATTCTAGAAGCATAAACCCATCGACTTTTTTCCTTTTATTTTCCTTTCTTCTCTTAGCTCTTCCCTGATTCGGGCAGTTTAGGGGGCCCCAGGGAAGGACTGTGAAAGAGCAAGGCAATGAAAGGGGGAAGTCTTTTCCTGGCTTTTACAATTTCAGACGCCTGGCCTCCGGAGCATGGAAAAACCTCCAGGTGCCAGCTGTGTGTAAGAGGCAGGTCTCAGAGCCGGCCACAACCAACTGAAAAGGATTCCCCGCTGGAGGGCTGGGCAGGGAAAAGCACGTGTTTCTATAGCACTGAGGCCCATCGGTTTCTGTCCCCCTCAAGTGCAGGCAGGAAAAAGAGTTAAAAACAATACAGAGAAGAAAGGGGTCATTGGAAGTGGAGAAAAAAGAAGACAATGTATTGCAAATGTGATCAAAATGTAAACATGTATTGCTGCCCATGGTGACTGACTCCTTTAATCCCAGCACTCAGGGAGGCAAAGGCAGGTGGATCTCTATGAGTTTGAGGCCAGCCTGGGCTACAGAGTGAGATCCAGTCCAGCCAAGGCTACCTTTGCACATTAGATCCTATCTCAAAAAAATTAAAATTAATTTTAAAGTTAAGAAAATAAAAATATATACATGTACATTTTAAAATTCTTAATTCTTTGTTATATTTTATTTAGGGGAGAACATATGTCATGTGTACATGTGCATACTCATGAGTGCCACAGCGTACATATGGAGACCAGAGGACAATTTGTGGGAGTCTGTTCTCTCCTTCCACCATTTGAATCCCAGGGATTGAACTTAGGTCATCAGACTTGACAGCAAGCACCCTTACCTGCTGAGCCATCTTGCCAGCCTCGAAAGCTGCTCCTTGTGATCACCAGCATCAGCAGGTCTCAACAATGTCAGGGGTAGAATGCCTCTGCTGAAACATTACCACATAGAAAGCAGCACTTTGATTTTGTTGAGTTTATTACTTATTTTTACATAAGCATCTTTCACATGGAAATTATTTCTAAGAATTTTCAGTCATGTAGATGATCCCTAAAATGTTCATTTTTATTATTTGCCTGCTTAATTGGCAAGTGCTAATTGTATATGTTTATGGGGTACATTGTCTTATGTTGATAATATGCATGCATAGAAGAAAGATTAAGTTGAACTAATTAGCCTGTCTGTAACCCCAACACATTTGTATCAATAAGGGCTCGGAAGTTTGAAGTCCTGGAAGCTTCAGACTGTTTCTCACATCCAGTTTTCGTTGGATGCTGCCTCTCCACACAGTTAGTGAGATTCTGAAAAGATGACCACAGCATAGTAATTACAAAGACAGAACAAAGAGAAACTTCAAAGATGTTTTCAGCTGAGAATGAGAATGCATCTCTGTCATCACATCCCAAAGGAGACTGAGGAAGGAGAATCATGAATTTGATGCCAAACAGAGCAAGCATGTCTTCTGTATAGGACAGGCAATGACACCCATGAAATGAAACCTCATCGGTATGGCTGCCTAAACAAGACCTAAATAATGACGCCACCAGTTGGCATGCCAACGTGAGTGGGAGAAACCTCACAGGGCCCCACCCCTAGATGAAGAGTTATAGGCAACTAATGACTACTGAGAAAGAAGTAGTCTCCCCCAGAGATGAGGTCCTGATTGATTATCTAATACCACATAGTTGGACTTAAAAATGTATACAGACATGCAGCATTAAGTGAACTCGGCAGGCTGTATTTATCTGTTTATATATGTATATGTAAAAAATAGTAAAAGTGTAGCAGAAATCTTAAAAGTTCTTATTAATAAAAACAAACCTGGGGCCAGTTATTGGGGTGAAATGCTGGATGGTCAGAGAGACAGAACAAGCCACAGCTAACCTCACCTGGCCAACTTCTCAGCTGATCTTGTCTCCTCAGACTGAAAGCTTCTGTGTCCTCATCCAAATGGATCTCAGCTGAACTGTGCTGCTCAAGACCTAAAAGCTTAACCAGGCCAAATGCCTCTAGTTTCTAGTCCTCATGCCTTATATACTTCTGCTTTCTACCACCACTCCCTGGGATTAAAGTCTCGCTTTCTGGGATTAAAGGCGTGAGTCACCATGCTTGGCTGTATCCTTGAACACATGGATTTCTGCCTCTGGAATGCTAAGGTTAAAGGCATGTGCTACCACACTGCCTATCCTAAGTATCTAGTGGCCTTTCTGTTCCCGGACCCCAGATAAGTTTATTAGGGTACACAATATTTTGGGGAACACAATACCACCACAGAAAAGGAAGCCATGAAGGGGTGGAAGGGGACATGGAAGGGGCTTAAGGAGGGTATTTGAGAGGGAAAATGATGTAACTACAGTACATTTATAAGAAACTAAAAATAATAAATTTAATTCAATTTTAAAAATATTTTAAAGAGCTGTTTTAATTCCATGCTGCTAGACCAATTGGAATATTTATTTATTTATTTATTTATTTATTTACTTACTTACTTACTTACTTACTTACTTATTTTTGGAGACAGGGTTTCTCTTTGTAGCCCTGGCTGTCCTTGTGTAGACCAGGCTGGCCTCAAATTTACCTGCCTCTGCCTCTTAAAGTCGTGAGCCATCATGCCTGTCCCTGAAAATGAACTTTTAACACTTATACACTTAAATAGCCCCATCTAGCTAGTGACTACTGTATTAAGTAGTGGAACTCACAGCAGTTTTGTCAGGCGGTGGTGGCGCACGCCTTTAATCCCAGCACTTGGGAGGCAGAGGCAGGAGGATCTCTGTGAGTTCGAGGTCAGCCTGGTCTACAAAGTGAGTTCCAGGAAAGGCACAAAGCTACACAGAGAAATCCTGTCTCGAAAAACCAAAAAAAAAAAAAAAAAAAAAAGGAATATTTATTTTTAAGTGGACAAGGTGCAATATTTCATCTGGTAAGTTAACATTGTAGGTCATCAGGGAAGCCATTTACTGAATTTTTGTATCTTCTGAACTAAGATACATTCTTTTTTGATTGTTACTTATTTATATAGAATAAATCAGGGGCTGGGGATATGACTCAGTTAGTGAGTTCTTGCCTAATGTGGACAAAAAAAACATGAGTGTAACAGCCCCCAACAGCACATAAATTAGGAGGGCTTGGGGAAGTTCAAGGTCATCCTCGGCTACCTAATGAGTGCAAGTCAGCCCAAGCTACATGAGATCCTATCTCAAAAGTAAAAATTAAATTAAAAACAGTACAATTTAGTAGTTGCCAAAAATTTGCCTTTTGCAGCATTTTTGATTTTGAGAAAAATGTGCTTATTGGTTTACTAGCTATTTATGTAACGTTTAATATATCAGACTATGACCAAAAAAACCAAAGAACAATTAGATAAATATGCAGACCATTGAATAAACACTTGTGTTTTTATACAAATCGTGTGTGTTCTGAATTTTGTTTATTTTCATTGGCATGATTTTATGGACACTTCGTTCCCAGGCACGACATAGGAGCAGCCAGGCTGCTGAGCGCCAGGAGTGGCTAGACATGACAGAAAGAGAAAGTGATGACAGGACTTCAGAAGGTGACAGCACACACTCAGGAGCAGTCTGCGGGCTGGCGACCAATGTCACACGTGTCCTGGTGACAGGTGACATCAAGTACCAGATGCAACAGAAAGTTAGGAAGTTAGGCACCACCCCAGGGAACACTCCCCAAGATGACCATGATCAAATTTACATCCCCCTAGCACAAGGAAAGCTTGAGACTGAAACCATATTTTAGGGCTGGTAAAATGGCTCAGAAGGTAAAGGCACTTTCCTCCAGGCCTGGCAACCTGAGTTCAATCCCCAGGACCCACATGATGATTCCCACAAGTTGTCCTCTGACCTCCACACAAATGCCATGGCATGTGCACACATGCACACATTCACATACACACACACACACACACACACACACACACATACACACACACACACACTTTTAAATTTTAATTATATTTTATCTTAGCAGTATAATAAGCTATAAGTTTTCTATTATGTGTTATATACTTGTGATACATGATGCATGACCATATATGTTATATATAAAATATAGAAACATAAGAACATAACTATATTAGTTAGAAAAATATAAAAATATAGGTGATAGATGATAGATTAGATAGAAAAAGGGAAATGCTGTTTTATTTGGGGAGCACCTCTTTTAAGGACCCTGAATCACCCAGTACATGATGGTGGACTAAAATTGATTGACAAGGTGTCTAGGTGTCTAGAGCATCAGTCTGTTGGCTAGGGAAGCAGCTTTGGAGCCTCACCAGATTCCTCTGGGCGAGACATCAACTGGTCCTCAGACTCTTGGAGTTTAAAAGAACCTATGATCTGCACCCACCCCCTTTGCATAGACAGCAGCTAGAGCCCTGCTAGGCACTCAGCCAATCAGCAATAGAACTTGGTGCTGGTCCACATCTGCCACCACATCAGCTTATCTTCCCTGTGATGACCAGCTGAGAGCAGGGCTATACAACCCACCGTTTGCACTGGGGCCAGGGGCACCTCAGCAGTGACTAGCCCAATTTATGAATGGATGGATGCAAGCTCAAAGCAAGGCAGGTGGTAATCGGTGGATAGGCACAGAGGGCGGAACCCAATGACTCACCACAGGAGAAAGAACCTGCAAAGGTAAGCAACAGAGTGAGCAAGCATCCTGGGAAAGGTCGACAAGTGAGTTGTGTTGTTTTTCTGTCACCCTCCAAATCCCCAGGGTAAGCCTGTAGAAGGGAAGGGAACCAGTTTCCTCCGTGCAGAACAGAGAGTCCCTGCAGCTTCATCATCCACACCCCTCAAAGTAAACTTAGTTCCAAGTGAAGAAACTGCTCGTTCTGCTGAGACACCCTTGGTCTGGAAAGGCACATCTTCAGCTCTCACCCTCTGCCTCACTTTCTATCCCAAACTCCAGTTCAGTCACACCTCCTGGAGACAGTACCTGCCTAGCTGGGGAGCCAAGAAAGCGTCCAGATTTGTAATATATCAAAGCCTACCTCCACCCTGTCCAAAGCCCTTGGCTCCAGGAACAGAGACAGCCAAGACACGTCACACCTGAATGCAATTGGCAGCTGGAGGGTGGTATTTGACCACAAGATGCCACTCTGTAACCTTAAAGGACACATATGTGCTGAGCAAATGTTTGTGGACTCAGTGACAAGCTATAAAAATGGCCAAGACCTTCTGATGGCCAGAACACTTGACGCCGCAGCCTGTGATGACATCTTCTCTTTCCTCCCCAGCTTCCCAGCCTTCACCATCACTTCCAACACCCATTTTGTAGTTGGAATAGATGGGCTTCCAGGCTTGAGAGAGCCAGCACCAACAAAGGCCTGTCTAAACCCAGGCATGTCCCCTACAGAAAGAGTCCACAGGGCAGAAAGTAAACATAGTGTGGCTTGTTAGGGCAGAAAAAAACTAGACACTAGTGTCCACCAACAAAGTACTGGCAAATTAAATCATAGCAGAGCCACGAAACCTGATATTCTACAGCATGAAAGAAAATCAAATGTGTTTAAAAGTAGCAAGATTTCAGTGGGTAAAATGCTCGCTGTGCAATCAATCATACAGAACTGAATTCAGTTCCGCAGAGTAAAGCCAGGCATATCGGTACACATCAGGAACCCAAGCGTTGGGCAGGAGGAAACAAGGGGACCCATGGGACTCATAATCCAGCCAGTCTAGACTAAATGATGATCTCCAGGTTCAGTGACAGACCCTGTCTCAAAATGTAAAGTGTAGCCTGGTATGGTACCACACACCTTTAATCTGAGCACTCAGTAGGTGGATCCCTGTAAGTTCAAAGACAGCCTGGTCTGCATATTGAGTTCCAGGCCAACTAGGGCTCCATAGAGACACTGTCTCAAAAACCAAGTTGGAGAGAGACAGCAGAAGGCAGTAGATGTCAATCTCTGATCTCTAAACATGCCCACATAGGCTAGTGCACCTACACACACACACACACACACACACACACACACACACACACACACACACACACACTTCAGAAAATATAACATTAAATGGGAAAAGCCAAGGCCAGCCTCAGTTATACAGCAAGTTCCAGGCCAACTTGGGCTGCATGAGACCGTGTCTTAAAAAAACAGATGAATAGTGAGATAATCAAGAGACTCAGCAGATAAAGGGACTTGCTATACATGCCTGACAACCTGAGTTTAATTCCTGGGACCGCGGAAAGGTGGAAGGAGAGAACCAACTCCACAAAGCTGTCTTCTGCCCTCTGCATGTGGGCCCTGCAGCACGTGCACACACCGTAAAGGTAAGTGAAAAGTCAGAAAAAAATAAACAAGCAAAAAGGAAACGCATGGTCCTCACAGTGAGTGAGGCAGCTATGGAAAGGGGGCTATAAGCTTTTTGAAGGAGATTGCGCCAGGTTCACTCTGGTTGCAGCTAGAAACTCTGCATTTTAAACTGCTCCACATCTCCATGCAACTGTGTCACAGCTGAACCGAGCTATGGCTAACCACTTGAATTCTGTCACCTAGATAAATATTCATGATTATATTTAGATCTCCTTCAGCATTTTAGAGTCAGTGAGATGGATACATAGCCATTATTTTAGGTCCTCTAAAAGCTCAAAGGATCTAGACATCATCACTGCTAAGCAAACCAACCAAATGCTCAGAAGGTGCCAAGCGCTTCCTAGGAGGGTTCTAGATCAATGCAGGGGTCAGCCTTGGGGCAGAAGAAAATGGATCAAACTCACAGGGGGAAATCTGCTGTTTTACAGCCATTTCCCGAGAATCACAGAGCTAGCCACTGGGGGAGGAGGCAGAGGCTGGTCTCTACAGCTCCCAGTTGACCTCATGAACTGACCCCAGCCTGTGGTCTGAGCAGTCCTTCTGTGGCCCAGCCAGATCACCAGGCTCAGAATGGCCCACCTAGGGCCTCCAACCTGCTTTCTGGGCCATGCTGGGACTTGTTCTCCAGCTTCTGCTGTTGGGGATAGGCTAAGCCCTAAAGCCAGAGGATAAACATCTGGTCTTAGGC
The DNA here is from genome assembly GCF_949786415.1 of Peromyscus eremicus. Lineage (NCBI taxonomy): Eukaryota > Metazoa > Chordata > Mammalia > Rodentia > Cricetidae > Peromyscus > Peromyscus eremicus. The sequence continues at coordinate 51,770,436 of NC_081416.1, forward strand.
AACCTCTCCTGGCAGGACCTGGTGGAAGGTACTGTTGGCTTCACCCCTCCCTCCTGCCACTGCCACTAAATTCATGTGAGAACAAGGAAGGGACTCACTAGTGGACCCTGAACATGGCGCAAGAACCTGCGCCCACATGTTAACATTTGTCTTTGCGCAGTCCATCTGTCCCCAGTGCAGTCAGAGATGGCAGCCCTAGCCCTCCCCCAGGTGCTAAGCAAGCTTAGGGCTCCAGCCTGGAAGTCAAAGTGGGGTTGGGAGATCTTAGGGGTTTGAGGAGCCGGTGCTGGAATTTTAGAAGCTCAGCTCTCAGAACCTTGAATGACACACCCCTGCAGAGGTTCAGAGAAGAAGGAGTTTTACAGATGCCAGGGCAGGAGAAAGGCCCACTACCGCCAAGCAGGGCTCTCCCCAGGGCCAGGATGGAAAAGCCTGTTTGGTACTCTTGGTGGTAGCAATCTGGGGACCACAGGCTCAAGGCAGACCTCCAGCCTGTGCCCCCCCGAATCTGAGCAAAGCCACCACCCAGGAACAGCACTGCCTTTTCATGACCTGAGTTAGAGACCCAGTCATGGAGACAAGTAGCAGAAACTAATGCAGGATCCAGACCCTCCTGAACGCCCTACAAGTTAAGTACTGTAGGAGGGCCTACGCACAGATGACCACAGACAGTGCAAACCATAGTCTTTCATGAGTGTGTGTGTGTGTGTGTGTGTGTGTGTGTGTGTGTGTGTGTGAATACGACTTGTTTGTGTGTCATGGCAGCCAGAGGTGGCATCAGGTGTCCTCCTCTGTCACCCTCCATCTCGTTTTTTCAGACTGGGCCTCTCACTGAATCTGAATCTGGCCCCCATTTAGCTAGATGGGCCCATCAGCAAGCTTCCCGGCTCCCCTTGTCTCCACCTCCCCAGGGCTGGGATTCCAGGCACACCAGGTTTTTCCTAGATGCTGGAAAGCCAAACTCAGTTCCTCACGCATGCACAGGAGACACTGTGTCCACTAGCCATCGCCCCAGCTCAGTACGTTCATTTTAAAGACTCTTGTCTCCATGACATCTAAAGCGTTCTGTGCACAGCCCCTGGGCTATATCACTAAGTGGCTGTGTCACAGGTCCAGGAAGGCTTCCCTGTTTAACAGTTGGCTTGGGATTTGGAGGTGGGAAAATGTGCAAAGACAACCTCACTCTAGGACTCAAAGACAGAGGTAGAAAGGCTCTTTACAATGCTGTTCTGTGGAGGAACAGCTTAAGCACTCTTTCTGCAGTGATGGCTACATCAGTCTCTGTGCTAGGGCCAGGCCAGAGACCCAGAAGTGATCCAAGCCTACAGTTGGAACAGAACTAATGGACAGGACAGTTCAAGAACAGAGGGTAAATGCATCCTAATGGCCCAGGGCCACTGGGAAAAAGGCAAACCAAAATATCCACAACTTTAAATCCCCTTCTTCTGTATCATTAGATGCAAACGGCCCTGGGGAGGGTGGGACCTTAAGCAAGGCAGCGCTCTGTAGCAGGGGCAGACCCTGCAGGTAGTGAAAGCTGAAGGCTCTCGGTTGACCACACTCCTCACAGCCACTAGGCAGGAAGTTCATGAGGGGGCCCTTTAAATGCCTCTCCAGGTCTTCCCCCAAGTCCCAGTCCCACTACACCATAGTAGGTACTGGACATCTATTGACTGGGTGGATGGATGAACATTCGAGACAATCTAGAAGTCTGAATAGGACTTGTGGAAATGGAGAATGGCTGGGGAGGGGAGGCTGGGAAGCAGAGAGACTAGGCGTTGATTTCAACCAAGCTAGGTTACGTGCTAAGACACGAGAGCACTGAAGAAGTAACAGGGTAAACACTGAGCGTGGCCATGGGAAGCAAAGAGGCTAAGGCTAAAGCCTGGGAACCACTAACACTTGAGAACTGTCAACATCAAGAAAGAATAAGAGAGAATAGCTGAGGAAGGAAAACAGGAAGTGCAGAGTGTGGGAGGGCCTGGGAGAGAATGGAGCAGGAGGGAGCAGGCTATAGAGGAAAGGCCAGGAAAAGGTCAAGTCAGATAAAGACCAAAGCCCCCCCTCCACTGGCCATCAGAAGGACAGGACTCAAGGGCTGCTCTGGGTAGGAAGAGACCACACCTGATCTGGGGCCTGGGTCTCCGATATATACCGTGCAAAAGTCTCCATTTGTCCACTTCGGCTGGATTCAGGATCTAACCTGACCAATGGTGCCCAAGAATCAAGCAACCTTTGTGGCTTGGAGTCTAGCCACTTTCCTTGGACGGAGGCAGTAGAAGGACCCCAGTGACATTTTAGAGTCCTGGGTCTTTGCCCTTCCCTGTGATTCATGAAGGGCCTCCAGCCTCTGGTTCACCAAGGTTGGCAAGTCTACAGTTACTTCCTGTAACCTGGAGTGCCCAGTGTTTGACATCGAAAAGAGGACACAGGTGTCCAGATTCCCATGACCTCTGACTTGGGTTCCCCCTACTGGCGGGACACCCCACAAGTGGCCTGTTGTGTGAGCTCAGTTTCAATGGGAACAGAAACTGTGTTTAAGAAAATGGATTATTTACTTATTCCACAGAGAAGATAACAAAGTAAACAATGAAGTATCTTAAGTGGTACCCAATCCCTGCCCCCTACCTCTTGTGTGCTTCCTAGAACATATAAAAAGCCACCTGATGCCCCCACATATTCACACACACTACAATTCCACCCCACATCCAGAGACAGCCAAAGCCTCTAGACTCCACCATGAAGCTCGCCATCACAATCGTTCTTGTCATGCTGTCCGTCTGCTGCAGCTCAGGTAAGTGCCCAGGGTCCCTTTCCCAAGGACAGAAGGAAGTGGCCAGTCCCTCAGTGACGGCCTGGAGGGCCTGGATATGCTGACTCTCCAAAAGGCTGAGTCTGATGACCAACACTATTTTGTGATCTTGGGGAAAGCATTGAGCTGTTAGACAGCCAAGAATCACACCTTCCAAATCCTGAACCCCTGCACTCCAGGGACCAAGGAAGCCTGGACAGGAGATGGGGAATGCCCATCTAGACCAGTCTATCTGCCCCAAAATGGAGTAGGGTTGAGGAGCCCTTTGGAGCCCAGACTAGGACTGGCTGGAGATGTCAAGAGCTCTTGAAACAGCCTCCAGGTTAGGGGGTATCCCCACCCAACTCTGGCAGTCCATCTGGAAGGGGAAGTGCAGAGACTCTTGCCCTCAAACCCAAAGCAAAGTCTCTTGTTCTGGGAGGAAGGGAATATTCCAGAAAGAAATCTTCCCTTTGGGAAACTGCCAATCCCGGGTGGAGCTTTCTAAACATTCTGTCCTCTGGAAAAAGGATTAGAAATCTCTGAAGAGTTGTTGCTATCACTATGAAGAAAGGAATGAGAAATGAAAGAGGGAGGAGGGAAGGAGGGAGGGAGGGAGGGAGGGAAGCCAATCTAGCTCCCTCCAGTCATTTTGTGCTTCGGGAATGGGGTTGGGAAATCTCCCTCATCAGCCTCTCCCACTCCCCTCTGATAATGCTGTATTATTTTTCTAAAAACAAACCCCAATTAATGTACTTGGAAAGGTTCCTAATGCCTGTGGATACAGGTTTTATGACCAAGGGGATTTAGACCCCCCAAATCATGGGGAAGTGAGAACGGCTGTTCTTATCAAATACTTTTATTTGTTTTCAGAGGAAATGACATCATTTTGATTTAAATGTTTATTAATTAGATATTGGTGATGTGCACAGAGGTGGGTCCTCAGCAAGACAGGGCTCAAATATGTGAAGGGGTGGACTGGCAGGACATTTGCATATCAATGTAGTCACATATTAAAACTCTGACAATAAAACTAGTTAATGCTACTTACAATGTGCTAGTCACTGTTCTCAGCCACTTTACACACTATCCCTTTCATTTTCATAACAACCCAAGGAAGGACAGATATTGCTCCCATTTTCCAGATTAGAAACTGAGCCACCGGAAGATGAGACACCCTGCCTGGTGACTTTATGGAGAGAGTTTAAGTTGGAGTGACCATTGTTTTGGTTTTGAGACAGGGTCTCATTTTGGCCTGAATTCATGGCCATCCTGCCTCAGCCTCCCCAGTATTGTGAGTTGTATAACAAATGTTGAGTTGTCATACCCAGCTGGAGTGGCTATTTGGATCAGGAGTAGGGTCCTGAGTCAGAGCAGTGTGGCCAAATTTGCACACAATGCTGAGAATTCCAGGGCAGGCAATGGGAGGCTAGGTTAGAAGATGGAGGCAAGGTAGGAAATCATCTTCCCGGGAGTAGGCACCCAAGCAGACGCATAATCCAAACAGCACAGCTGTTTCGGGGAACATGTGAGATGAGTAGCTCGTCTGCAGACTGACTGTGCCACCAGACTAGAATGCATGTGTGCGTTCATCTTCCGGGCCAGGATTGGGGACCATGCTGGACCAGTATAAGGGCTGTATCGCATGCCCTTGGTAACAGACCACCACTAGCCTTGGGTGGGGAGCACTCTGGTAGAAAGCAAGGCTCCCAGAGGTCTCCTCCCAGTCCCCACGCTGCAGAAAAAAAGCCAGACTGGCAGCTTCTTACTCACTCCGTCTAAAATGATGACAGGAACAACGGCCAACCCAAGCCAGGAATCCAAAGGCAGCTCAGGAAAGCCAAAAGCTGGCTGTAACCTAGAAGTGCTCACATGGTGCCAGATTTCCGTGCTTGGAGCCTCACCAGATCTTACAGTCCTACTCCATCACCCAAAGGCTGCTATCTCCTGCTGACCAGACTGGCTGGTCCAGGGGGGGGGGGGGTGCTGGCCAGCTTCTAGAGAAGAGGCTGGATCCATGTGCTCTCTTTTGCCTGCACTCCAGCTTCTTCAGACACCTGCCCAGGATTTTTTCAAGTCCTCGAGTACCTCTTCATGGGCTCAGAGTCCACTTATGAGGCAGCCCTGAAGTTTTACAACCCTGGCTCAGATCTGCAAAATTCGGGGATGCAGCTGAAGAAGCTGGTGGACACCCTCCCCGAGAAGACCAGAGTGAACATCGTGAAGCTCTCGGTATACGACATCTGTCACGTTGCTTCTAAGTGGTTCCCCAACTACAGTGTCATACCATTGTGGGGGTTACAATGCTGATGGATGGACTTGTTATGCCCATGCCCCTTGCCTTCTTCTACTGTGTATGTGTGTGTGTGTGTGTGTGTGTGTGTGTGTGTGTGTGTGTGTGTGCTTGTTTTTTGCTGGGGGAGTTTCTCTCTCTGAGCTACCCTCACTGTCCTCAAACTCCTGGGATCAAGTGTTCTTCCTACCTCAGCCTCCTGGGTAGCTGGAAATACAAGCTTGCACCAGCACACCCAGCTCCACCGATTTTTTTCCCCAAGAATTTTATTTATTTAGTGTAAGTGTGTATGTATGTGTCACATATGTGAAGGTCAGAGGACAATCTTTAAGGAATTAGTTCTCTCCTTCCACCGTGTGGGTCCTGTGGATCAAACCCAGGTGCTCAGTTTTGATTGGCAGGAGCATTCACAGCTAAGCCATTTTGCCTGCTTTTTTTTTTTTTATTAAGGCCTTTAAGAAAGCCATCTGAGGCCTTCCACCCCGAGTTCCTTGCAGAACGTACCGTAGCTTTTGTCTCTGTTAAGTCTGTGTGCTCCATCTACTTCTGAGGTTCACTCACCATCATGTGGGGGATTTGTTTCTTTATTCTAGGAGATAATCCTAACAAGCAATCTGTGTAATCAAGACCCAAGCTTCTAAGGCACACCAGACTTCGAAGATATCCCCTGCTAAGAGCCCTGCCGTTACCCTGTGCCCCTTGACCTCCCGCACCAGCCCTGCCTCCCTCTCCGCAATAAACTGCAAGCATCTCACTTGCCTGTGTTCATTGTTCTTTCTTTCTTTCTTTCTTTCTTTTTTTTTTTTTTTTTTTTTTTTTTTTTGGTTTTTCGAGACAGGGTTTCTCTGTGTAGCTTTGCGCCCTTCCTGGAACTCACTTGGTAGCCCAGGCTGGCCTCGAACTCACAGAGATCCGCCTGGCTCTGCCTCCTGAGTGCTGGGATTAAAGGCGTGCGCCACCACCGCCCGGCTCATTGGTCTTTCTATCCACCTGCCGGAGCCAGGTCCTAAAATGAATGGAGTGAACCAGAACTCAGGGAGGGCAACTGAATCCCTGCCCTGGGGCCACACAAGAAATCCCAGAAGGCCTCCTTCCTCTAGGCTTTCGTTATTGGCCGTCAGTGGAGTGCAAAGCTTTCTAGCTAGGTCCCCATCATCTGTCAAAGCTCTAACCCAGCTTACCCCACAGACCTATGACATCACCCCTCCCTCCCCAAGTCTGGTCCAAAATGTTACTGGATTCTAACTCCATCCCCTGGGCGATACTGTTTCCAGCCAGGCGCCAGATGGGCAGACCTTAGCCCTTCCTCGTCCAATCAACTGAGGAGACCTCTGGCGTCATTTACTCCCTCCATCCACAGGCCACACCATCATCCCTCGCTACAACAAACCCAGAGGCCCCTTTACGTGTTCTCAGCTGACTTACTGCTAAGCAATTGAAGGACCCCACACCTGCCACATGGAGTTTAGTCACATGCAAAGTCTGAGCAGCACCCACACACACTCCGTCCTTCACAGCAGACGGCACACTGACCATAAATGTTCAAGTTCAGCACAAGGCCGGGGCCTTGTCTCCCTCTGTTCATACGTCCCCTCTCCCCGGCCCTTAGTTCCCAAAAGCCAAGCCCCACCTCAGGACCTGTGTACAGGCCACACATAATATCAGCTGCCCAAAAAGATGTTTAGTTTAGAATTTGTCCTAATATCAGTGAGCCCCCATCCGAAGCCAGGCTACACCATCCGAAGAAGTCAAGTAAAGAGTAGGAATAGGAGGCGTTGTGCAGAAGAGCTGTAGAAATAGAAAGGGCTGAGGCAGAGGGCATCTGAGCAAGGAGGCTGTGGGAGAGAATGCCAGCCAAGCAGCCCAGCTAGCGCCTAGAAGCTACGTGGGCGGGGGCGGGCCACGCCTGCCTCGCGCGTCGCCACCACGAGGGGGCAGTGTAGTCCACGCTGTCCCACCGCTCCGAGTGTGCTCTGGAACTCGGACCAGGCCCCCCAGCCCCTTGGCTTTTGGGCGGATGCGGATGGTGAGACGTCATTCTCTCGCATCGATCTTGAATCGTTTGGTCTGACTTCTAAATTTTGATTTGGGAGAGGTTTTTAAAGTCAGAATCCTGAGGGAAAACACGGGGGAAGACACACGAACAGTATGGCGCAGCTGAAGCCCGCCAGTGACCGGTCAGTAATGAATTTGGAATTAGCAGTAATTCCACTCCCGGGAGACCCTAAAGGCCATCCTGCCAGATCTAGACTCTGAACTGGCTCCGAAGACAGAAAAGGACCAAGAATCAGAAGTAACCTTCTACCTCCACGTGCCTGGTTTTGAAGTACCACAGCAGAAACTGCAATCTTAAAACCTTTATCTTTTGCTTACACTCGGTAATCATCAACAGTATCTCTTGTATGTCTCACACAACCAGAGCTCAGGCCCAGCTCCTGTACAGACTCCCACACAGGAATCTAGAGGGGCAGTAAACTAGAGACAGTGGTGAGAAAAATCCACCTTAAACACCCATGTGTGTGCACAATGTTAAAGCCACCACGCCTGCTCCTTCATTGTCTGCCACGGAGGAGGGGCTGGGATTGTAAAAATTCCAGGGCAGGTCAGGGGGGATCGGCGATTCCAAGAGAGATTATTTGTGACGGGTAGGGCCCTGGTGGGGACCAGCCCCACTCCCTCATTCCCAAGGCCCCAGATTCTTCAGAATCCAGGTCATTCTGTCTAAGGTGCATACCTTTGCCTCCCTCAAACCATCCACCTAGATGGTATTATTTAAATGGATAAGATCCAAGGCCATAAAAAGTTCTGAATTTTAACTGCCTATTTACTGCTAGGGAAATATTTACCTTGTACAAACAGTGCAGTTGACTGGGGATAAAAGGAAGTATAACTATATTGCAGTGGGTCTCTGCCTTAAGAGGGCTTTGGCAATGTGTAAGACTGTGCATTAACCCAGAGAAATGCACAGTACCTTAGGTTCTTCAAACGCAGAATGCAGGGGAGGGAGGGTGGCTCATCTGAGAACGTGTTCACTGTGCAAACTCAAGGACCGAAGTGTCCTCCCCAGCACTCATGTAAACGAAAACCTCACACCCCCGGGAGAAAACCTGTCTTGGCAGGGAGGGTGACATCTGGGACTGACCTTTGACCAACACACACATGCACCTGCGCGCATGCACACACACACACACACACACACACACACACACACACACACACACGGCAGAATGCAAGAATGAACTGACTGGCCGGGCGGTGGTGGCGCACGCCTTTAATCCCAGCACTCGGGAGGCAGAGCCAGGCGGATCTCTATGAGTTCGAGGCCAGCCTGGGCTACCAAGTGAGTCCCAGGAAAGGCCCAAAGCTACACAGAGAAACCCTGTCTCGAAAAACCAAAAAAAAAAAAAAAAAAAAAGAATGAACTGACTATAACCACAGAAAGAGTGGATTATCTGCGCAGTCCATATGAAATCCAAGGAAACTAACTAGGAACTGCGATTGTTTTTTATTTGTTTGGTTTTTGTTTTGGGGGTTTTTTTCCTCTGGCATGGCTAAGCAAATACCTTGATCCATGAACTACAGCTGGAAGGCCGAGGTCCTGTCAAGGCTGTGTGGTTTGATGTTGTTGATTGTGATGATGTTGTTTTAAGGAACCTCAAACTAAGAATGGATTTTTACATTTCAAGAATGAAAAAAGAGCCGGGCGGTGGTGGCACATGCCTTTAATCCCAGCACTGGGAAGGCAGAGGCAGGCAGATCTCTGTGAGTTCGAGGCCAGCCTTGTCTACAGAGTGAGTTCCAGGATAGCCAGGGCTACACAGAGAAATCCCGTCTCAAAAAAAAAAAAAAATCAAACAAACAAACAAAAACCACAGGAGGGTGGTTTGCAAATACGCATTTCCTGTGTTTGGGAAGTATTAAGCACAAACTACGAAGACAAAGTTATAAATGTTTCAGGTAAAAGCAGGTCTAGTGGTGCACATTTGGGAGGCAAAGGCAGACCGATCACCACAAGTTCAAGACCAGCCTTGTCTAGAAAAGTAAAGAGCCAGACACAGTGGCACTCAGGAGGCAGAGGTAGGCAGACCTGTGAGTTCCAGGCCAGCTTGGTCTGTGTAGCAAGCTCCAGGCCAGCCCGGAACTACATAGTGAGACTCTACTGAAAAAAAGAAAGAAAGAGCCGGGCGGTGGTGGCGCATGCCTTTAATCCCAGCACTCGGGAGGCAGAGCCAGGCGGATCTCTGTGAGTTCAAGGCCAGCCTGGACTACCAAGTGAGTTCCAGGAAAGGCGCAAAACTACACAGAGAAACCCTGTCTCGAAAAACCAAAAAAAAAAAAAAAAAAGAGGAGGGAGGGGAGGAAGGCAGGCAGGCAGGAAGAAAAGGAAGGGAAAGGGGGAAAAAGAAACTGTAGCCCTTCATTAATTTTAACATTCATAACTCCAAGGAACTCGGGGAAGAGAAAGGCCATGTTTCTTGGTGGCTTTGGGAAGAAAGCTATGAATCTGGGTGAGGAAGAAAATGTGAAACCTCTGCTGCCCTCCTCATCCGCAACCACAGGAATTTTAGCGGAAGGTCTCTGCAGAGGGGCAGCCACTGCAGACTCTCAAGATCCATTGATTATCGGTGAAGCTGCCGCCTGACACAGGAGACAGCCAGGGTGAGCCCGGCAGAGAAAAAAAAAATCTGTTAGTGACTCACAAGACAGGAAGCAAAACCAGCCCTCATCAACCTTATCAAGATGAAAGGCATAAAATGCCCGCCACTTTGCAGCTGACACCAGGCAGGCTGTTTGCAAATACCAAGGCAGCTGTGGGTAGTCATCCACCACCTCATGACCAGTTGCTCCGAACGGCTTCAACTAGATGATAAAAGAAGCCTTGATTGATGACGATAGGGCCAGGCAAACAAGGCACTCCGAAACCTGTGATTAAGGGACAGTCCGCCCAGGCACTTACTGAATATATCAACAGGCATATGAGAATGTGAAGTGAGTCACCAAGAGCTAGCCACCCAGCACACTTCCATGAACTAAAATTATAAAATTATGGTATATGCAAAAAAAAACAAAAACTGAAAATAGATTCAGCTAAGCAAGCATGATTGCCAGCTTCAGAATTGATAAAACTAGAGCTAGGAACTTGGGTTTGCTTCCTGGGACAGTAACCAGGTGCCCAGCCCAGCACACAAGCCTTGTTAAGACTTTTACAAGGCACCTGAAGCTCCGTGCCCAGAGCCCACAACCAGCTGTAGACGGAAGGCATCTGGCTGCAGCACTGCCTAAGCTCCCCCTCAGGCTCCTGACACGGAAGTATGTACTCTGTCATCCCTAGGACAGGATAGAAATGTTGTCAGAAAGAAACAGGAGTGAGGAGTAGGTCTCGGGGGAGGAGAAGGGACTGTGGAGTGCTGGGATCTCCTGGCCCTCCGACCTTAGATGTCCATTTCAGTCGCTGAGTCCGTTTCCACCCCGGAATGCAACGCCTTCTCTCTGATCCAATGTCCGCACTAGGCTTTCAGCATGGATGCAAGTGACCTGTGAATTTGTTTCCTATGGTTGGCTAACAAATAATTACCACCACATTAATGGCTTAAAATGCACACACCTAACTTGGGAGGCCAAATGTCCAAAATGGATCTTACTGGGCTTTAGATCAAGGTACCAACAGCTAGACTTGGTAGTTCACACCTATAACCTCAGCACTTAGGAAGCTGAGGCAGAGAGATGGCTATGACTTCAAGGCCTGCCTCAGAAAGGCAAAAACAGAAGGGACTGGGTAGATGGGTTGGTGGGTAAAGTGCTCGCTTCCCCTGCTTGGGGATTCAAGTTCAGATCCTCAGCACTCACATAAGAAAAAAAAAATCAAAATAAAACAGCCAGATGTGGCAACAGACCTGTGATCCTAATGCTGGGAGGTGGATTAAGGGGATCCTTAGAATCCTTTCCTACTCCCAGTCTCCTGTGGGAGGATGCACCGCCTCACCCAGAACAGCCCTGTTTCCTGCTGTGCTTCAGATCCTGCTGCCCACCATGCCTTTGGTTTGTACCTCTCCCCCGCCCCCAGTTCGGCTGGGCAATGAAACTTAGACATAAATATCTGAAGCATAAGCAGTTCCCAACGATCTGCCTTTCCCAGCATTCCCAGGTGAACCAGTTTTCATCCTTCACGGCCCACACAATATTCAAGACAAGCCTACAGCTCAAGGCTCACCAAAAATTTTCATTCAACCAGGCATCCTAAAGTTTGATTTGCTAAATCTGACCAATTTAAGATTCCTTCAAATATTGGCGCATAGGGGACCCGGATGCAGCTGGTGGTAAAGCACTCTGCTGGTGTGCACAGAGCCCAGGTGCACCCTGTGATTCCAGCACTTGCAAGGTGGAGGCAGGAGGACCAGAAGCCCGAGAGTGTCTTCTTTTATATAGTAGACACCAGGCCAGCCTGAGAATTATGAAACCCTGTCTTGAAATTTAAAAACATACAGAGGAACTCAAAGGAAAGCAAAGCCCTCACACATGAGTCTGCATCGCAAGACTTCTGAGCCTCTACTAGTTCTCAACCTTCCTAATGCTACGACCCTTTAATACAGTTCCTCATGTTGTGGTGACCCCCCCAGCCATAAAATTACTTCATTGCTACTTCATAACTGTAATTTTACCACTATTATGAATCATAATAAATAACTGATATGCAGGATATCTGATATGTGACCTCCCAACAGGGCCAAGACCCACTAGTTGAAAACCATTACTCTAATGGAAAAGCGGCTACTGATGTGAAAACTAAGACAGCAAATTCCATTACAGGTCTCGGGACTCTTTTTATTCCATCTCTCTGTTTCTAGACAGAACCATATCAAGAACCAATCGGTCCCAAAGAGAATACTGAACCCCCCAGAGATGACCCAACACACAAAACGTTATGCTTAGAATTCACACACAGCATAGGCAGCTGGTTATAAGCAAAATTCTGAAGAATGTGAAATGCATCAAGCCCTGTGGTCCCACATCCTTGTTCCTAATAAAGATGAAATCATATCACAAAGCTTGGTTCTTCCTAAACTACAAATCATTCTGAACTGTATCCATCTCATGCCTGATAAATTTGAAAGCCTGATTATTTTGTACTTTGTGGATAAATGTTAAATATTAACCAGATAATCCAAAAAAGATCTTTGAATGTCTGCCACCAGAGAACAAGAATTTCAGACTGTACCACAGTGACGGGACGCTTTGGAAAGTCCTGACTCTGGAGTAATGTAATGATTGACGTGCTAAAGTCCTTGGGGATGGGGGAGAGAAGAAAGGGGAAGAAGAGAGAGGGATGTGTGGAGATTCTGGCTCCTCAGTCATGTGGACGGGCTGTCATGTGCCGACTCTGAAAACTGAAGAAAACGTGACAAGAAAGATGCCTGCCAAGGGTCAACCCTCCCCAGAATTTGAACAAGCCAGGGAAGGAAACAGAAGAGACCACACTGAGCTAGCAGGATATGGTGGTACATATCTATAATCTCAGCACCCTCTAGGCTGAGGCAGGAGGATTATAAATTTGAAGCCAGCTTGGGTTACATTTCAAGAACAGCTCAGAATACAAACAAGTAAGCAAAACGCATCAAGGTGGTCACAGAACGGATGATGCTTGACAAATGTTTATTGGTGGATAAGTAGACAGTCACCTATACCCACAGCTGCCGCAGCCCACCCTCGTTGCAAAGATAAGCCCACATCCCATCCCTTGCAAGAAAAGAAAGCACCTGTCGAACTTCTGCCACAGCCTCCATCCAGAAGTGGCTGTAGCTCCAATTGTTCATGTTCCAAAAAGCCACCTCAGGGAAAGTGTCCCTTTTACTGAGGTGTTTGTTTCCTTTGGCATGGCAAGATGTAATTTCCCATTTTTAGAACAATGCTCCAAAGAACAGTCACAAAAACAACTTCCAGTGGGGGCAGTTTTCTTCCTGGCCACTGCTACAGCCCTGTAAAACAACAACAGAGGGATTTTTTTTTTTTATTTAATTCCAAACAGTATTAGCATCTCTCCATCCTGTTCATTCTGTGCGGGCTGGAAAAGCCCCACCCCCAACCCCAGCAGAACCTCGAAACAAACCTGTGCCTAGTAGGAAGCTTTGGAAATTCCTATTGTTGGTTGTGTTTGGGTCTGGATGTAGCATACCTCCTTGTGTGGTTTCCATGTAGCAAAGACTTAACGGAAGCTGTGGAAAAAGCCGGTGTGTATCCTTTGGGTGCCCTGTACGAGCCCAAGATCAGAAGAGGACAATGTGTTCTAGAGAACATCCAAACATCGGATGAAGGTGAGCCAGGAAGAGAGCAGCCACCTCTAGCCTTAGCCATTAAGGAATCACTTTCAGGGCTGGAGAGATGGCTCAGAGCCTTAGCCTGCTTCTTGTTCTTCCAGAGGATCTGAACTGGGCTCCTAGCATCCAAGTCAGGCCATTCACAACTCCCTGTAACTCCATTTTAGGGAGCTCCAACGCCCTCTTCTGGCCTCTACAGGCACTCACGCCCACTGGGCGCTGAGGGTGGAACCCAGGGCATTGCACATGCTACTCAAGTACTCCACCCTTGAGCTGCCTCCTTACCCCTTTTTAGACAGGGTCTCACTAAGTTGCCTAGGCTAGCCTCCAAGTTCAAGCCTTGTCTCTCAGGCCTGCTGAGTAGCTGGGGTTACAGGTACATGATACAATTTCTATTTCTCTTCATCTTCCTTTGTATGACTCTAGGAATAACAACTGAGCTGTTATTTGGGTAAAAGGCAAGAGAAACTGTGACTGATGTCATGATAGAGCCCATAGGGAAGAGCCGGCCTGAGTGACTGGACCACCCAGTCTATCATCCTCAGAGAGTCACTTGGCATCAACAGCCACCTCTGCTGACTTCCAGAGGAAGGGTCCCTCACAGGGTGTGGCTCTTCCATAGTGAATCAGGAAGCCGAGGGGGGTGGTGGGCGGAAATAGCATTACTCTCCTTGTGTGGTCAGCTTTCTGTTACTATAATGAAATAACTGGGATGATTTCTTTATTTATAAGGAGAAATACTTATCTGAAACCACACATTTTGGAGAACATGGTCCAAGATCTGACATACCACTTGCTTTGGGCCTTTGATGGAGCCAGGTGGCTGTTATCGAATTTGGGGTTCACAGCCTGTGTGCATGACAGGTCCAGCTACCCATCCCCAACAAACCAACTGAAAGAGCCGAATTGAAAGTAGAAAGCAGAGAGGGGGTTTTACTCAGTGCGATCACATTGGGAAGGACAGAGAGATCCCACAAACCCCAACCCCAAGTCCGTCCTCAGGGTCCTGAAGTGAGATAAAAAATTTAGATAGAGGGCCACGGATAAGCACATCTAAGCAGTCCCTGTCAAGGTGTGACCTCGCCCACCAGGAACCCATCTTTATCTGGATTTTAGTCTCATCCTGTAAGGTGGTCTGACAAGTTGTTAGAACTGTATGAAATCTCTTTCCAGGAGACAAGTTCCCTCTCTGTCTGGTGCCCTTTCCTTCTCCCAGCATGAGAATTCTGGGGAAATTCCCATTTCTTTGGAGTCCACTGTTTCAGTAGCCTGACAGTCAGATGGGGAGACACGAGACACCTTCACTTCTGCCAGGCCAGTTACAGCTACAGGAGGCTAAAGTGAGCACTCGGCTTGTGGCCAGGAAGCAGAGAGAAAGAGGTAGTGGCTAAGGTCCCACAATCCCCTTTGAGGGCACACCCTTAATGCCCTAAGTCTCTCCTACCAGGCTTCACCTCCTAAAGGCTCCCCCACTTTCCAGTGGCACCCTGGGGACCAAGCCTTTAACCCATGAACCCTTTCTCAGGGAGCATTAAGCATGCAAACTGAAGCACTTCTAGCACTGGTTTGTTCTGAGGCCAGCAGCTTAAAATGTATTCACCCAGACTGTGAGTGTGTTGCCCACAACACATCCATCCCATTCCAGCAACTTCTGTTCTCTCCTTTATAAGCCTCGACCATGCATCGTCATTTGTCCGTTATCTGGAGAGTATTTACACACTTGCCTTTCCAATCTTTGCCACTCCTCTGTCCCTCCTTCCCTAAACAGGGTTTTCTCAACCTCGGTACCATTGATCTGTTGGACTAGATCATTCTTTGTTGGGAGCTGGAGCTATAGAACACACATTCTTCCTCATCTTCTCACTGTCAATCAAAAGGCCTGGGGGAAGAGTGAGGGGGTGGCTGGGAGGCAGAATCAGCACTTTTTCAAACTTAAAGGGGCCTGAGATATGATCTAATACAACCCCCTCATTTTGCAGATGAGGAAACATCCTGAGAGGGGGAGGAAGAGGATGTGTCAGGGCCAAAAATGTGGGGGAACAAGTGCCAGGCCAAACAGGAAGTCAAAATTCCAGGCCTTGCAGCAGGATTTCCAGTCCCATTGGAACACAGGGATTACTTCCCGCAGCTTCTTTCTCCCTCCAAAACTTTCTCCCATTCCAGAAACCAGAGCGAGCAAGATATGACAAGGCCCCAGCCCAGGAGTGCCAATGTCCATGCCTGAGATTCAGTGCCTAAGCTTCTAGTGAACAAAAAATGACCACTGATTGCATCCAGAATATCTCATGATGACTCATACCGTGATCACATCTCAGTGCAATCCTGTAATCATGACTGAAAGGATGTCAGCCCATCTGACCACACCTGTCCCCACTGAAGACAATAAAGAACGAGAGATCTGCAGAGCATGAGAGGAAGCCTGGGGACAATGTCTGCCCTGGCCCTTTCTAGGCAAGCACTCTACCAGCTGAGTTACACCTCCAGCTGAAAACATGTTTGATTGAACTAAAGGTTTTAAAAAATAACCAGGAAAGCTGGGCATGGCGGTGCACACCTGTAACCACAGCAGTTGGGAGACCAAAGCAAGGAGATCCTAAGTTCAATGCCAGCCTGGGATATGCACCTTCTCTCAAAACCCAAATAAACAGGGGACTGGCAAGATGGCCCGCAGGTAAGGCCACTGGATACCAAGCTTGACAACCTGTCTTTGATCTTCAGACCCACCATAAATGTAGAGGGAGAGAGCTGAGCCCCACGACGTCTCCTCTAACCGCCACATAAACACTGTGATGCATAAACACCCACATGTGTACACACACACTGAACAAGTAAATGCAAAACAATTTAAACACATAAATAAGTCTTTAATGTAAATACCAAAAAAAAATGAAACAAATAATAGCAGAAATGGTAAGGATATCCCATTCAAGTGACATGCATGTGAAAATCCTGCTCGCCTTCTCACATTTATTTATTTATTTTATTTTTAAGACATGGTCTCACTCTGTAGCCGAGGATACCCTTGGAATTCACTATGTAACCCTAACTGACATTGAATTCATGAGCGATTCTCCTGCCTCAGTCTCTCGTGTCTAGGATTACAAATATAAGCCACCCACTCACTTAAATATTGTCACATCTTTTAAATTTTTTAATTTAATTTGTGTGTGTGTGTGTGTGTGTGTGTGTGTGTGTGTGTGTGCCTATGGAGGCCAGAAGAGTGTGCTGGATCTCCTGGAGCTGAAGTTAAAAGTAATTGTGATCCATCTGATATGGGTACTGAGACCTGAACTCAGGTCCTCTGGAAGAGCAGCAAGTGTTCTTAACCACTGAGCCATCTGCCCAGCTCCCCTCCTCTAAATATTACCACATCTTAAAGATGACTGTCCTATGTCCCACTAGGGCTGAGTCACTCCTCACTCTGTCTTCCAGATTACCATCTTTCCTGACAGACCCCTCCAGACTGCAGTCCACACTCACACGCTCCAGCTCCTCTTGTCTCTTTATACACATGGGCCCATCCTTTTTGCAACCATTCTATTATCTGGTGATGAAAAGTGACACCAGAAAGGCTGATAAATGTTCTAAAGTCTACAAATAAAAGGCCAAGTGTGAAGACAGCAGGGAAAGAGGAAACTCCACCCCATTCCTCAGACACAGCCCTAGGCCTTCTGCCCCCAGTTGGCCTTAAAGATCCTGGCTGTGGAAATGGCAGATCCAGCTTAGGACCCTCCCATGCTCTGGTCCTTGAGCTGAACCCACCAGGTAGATGTTCTCAGTACCCACCACTATTGCCTACTTCCGGGGCCACGGTGGCATGGAATGACCCCTTAGCTCCTGGTCTAAGTCCTGCAGGCAGTCCTGTGACCCAGGGCCTCCTCCAGACACCTGAGTCATCATCAGAACCCTGGTGGTTTAGGGAAAGTTTAAAATAACATTTATACATGAAGTGGGGTGGAGGCTTTTTCCATCAGCTATCCCCCACCTCACTGTCCCCAGTGACTCTCAAAGGATGTCAGAAGCCATCTGCTGAGAGAGTTCTCCATTGTATGCTTTCGGGTGCCTGGCCCTCCCCTCGGCTGGGCAAGTGCCAGGAAAGCCAAGCCTAGCTGTTCAGGGCATTGTTCTCCCTCAGAAGAGGATCTTGAAAGCAGAAGGAAATTAGAAACAACCACACAATGAATACCAGATTCTCCTTTCTCCCCGGCTTTGGTTGCCAGGAGGCGGAGCACACCCCACCCAGCACTTCTGCCTTCCAGGATGTCTGCACAGCAAAAAGGGCTGGCCCCAGGCGCCTTGAGTGATCCCGATTTATCTCCATAGCCTCCCTTTCTTTCTTTCCTTTTCTCTCTCTCTCTCTCTCTCTCTCTCTCTCTCTCTCTCTCTCTCTCTCTCTAGCTAAATGCTGATTCCTTGAGGGCAGAAACACATCAGGGATGTAAAGTTCCGGTTACTCCATGTTTGGTGACTAACTCTTTCCATCTGGACAGATGTGATGGTACAAGAGCAATGGTACAAGGCACATTCCTAAACATTCCAGCTGAGGGTCCCATGTCATTGTGCCTGTTCCTGTAAACCTAGTGATAGGCCCGAGGGACGCCTACTACTGCTGCCTTGTTACATGAACATGCTGTTAAACTGCCTTCTAACGAAATACTTACGTTTTGACCCACAGATTAGTGCTGTCCTCAATCCTGCACAGAGAAACTTCTCTATGCAATGGGCAGCACAGAGACTCCTGAGTGGTCAAAGTGCTGGGAATAAGTTAAGTATTGCTGGCCCAGACCTAAATGAGACATCTCTGCTAACCACTCCCCACAAGGCTTAGGGAACATGTTGGAAGAAGGGACAAAAGAATGCAAGAGCCAGAAGACGGGAAGAGCACTGTAAAACGCTGTCTTCTAGGTGTGACCTGGAAGCTGCTGCAGTCGTGAACCCTCTGCGGCTCTAGTCACCTGCACAGGATCAAGCCAACAAGGTCAGTCAGCAGTGCAACCAGCAGCACTAACCAGGCTCAGTGAACCACAAAACAGAGAGAGGGCTTGAAGTGGGGAGGGGGGTGTGTCCCGGTGCGAGCGGGGAGGGAGGATACATTGTTTACATGTCGGAAACTGTCCAGGAATAAACGAAAGGTGTTCTATTAAAATAATAAAAACAACAAACGAACTCCCATGTCAGAGATGACAAAGCACAGTCCAGGTGGATCAATCCAGAGTCACACACAATTGACTTGAGCAGTTTGTTGGGACCCAAGTGCTCTTCGCGTCAAGTTGTCCCTGCAGTACCACAGGCTTCCACAGAGCCTCCCTCATTTGGAGTCCTCCCCCAGGTGCCGGATGGAGGGAGTGGCCCAGGAGAAAATGTCCCTTCTGGACTCACACCTAGACAGCACAGAGGGACCATGGAGAAGACACAGGAGCTAGCACTTCTCAGAGCAGTGAGGCATTCGCACGTTCCTTCCTGCTGAGAACTTTTCCTTTAAAACACATTTTTCCCCTGGCTGGGGCCATTACTCATTTTAACATAATGTTATGTCTTTAGCCTCCTACGTAAGTAGACCCTGGTTTTAAATGTTGCAGGATATCAAGCGCGTATATCTAGTCAGACTTCTGTTTGCTTTTTTGCCACATCCATAGAAACCGTGTGAATAAACAGAGGAGCAAGATTTGGCTCTCACTCCTACCAGCTGGCCTCATGCCATCATCCCCAAAACAGGAGGATAGATGCCAGAAGGAAAGAACCAGCAGTAACGGTGACAAAAACTCTGTCTCATGCTGGGGCACACTGAACTGTCAGGCTCCCTGGGGGTGGGAATGTCCTGTGACTAGCCAGCACGTTTTATGACCGTAGCAGAGGAGGGAAGAGCCGCCACTACCCAGTCCTCTCTAGATGAAGTCCCAGGCTTGGAGGGTGTCAGTGAAACCCAGCTTACAAGCATTAGACCTAGCTTTGGATCCCAAATCTGTCTGGCCAACTCAAGGGTGCCCCCTCAACACCATCTGCCCACCCAACTCTTCAGGACATACAAGTTTTATGCTGTTTAAGTGACCTGGACTCTCTGGATTTCATCTCATGATAGCCATACCCATGGCTCTCTACATGGCAACTCCATCCATCGGAAGAAGAAAATGCCAAGGATGGATCTATGCTTGGACTTCCCAATGTATAGCCACACTGCGGTAGTTTGAATGTAATTGGCCCCCATAAGCTCATAGGGAGTGGCATTTAGGAAGTGTGGCTTTGTAGCTGTAGGTTTGGTCTTGTTGAAGGAAGTGTGTCACTGTGGGGGTGGGCTCTGAGGTCTTCAATGCTCAAGCTTCATTCTGTGTCAGTCTACTTCCTGTTGCTTTCTGATCAAGATGTATCCAGCACCATGTCTGTCTGCATGCAGCCATGCTCCTCACCATGATGATAATGAACTAACCCTCTGAAACTGTAAGCAAGCCACCTCAATTAAATGCTTTCCTTTATAAGAGTTGCCGTGGTCATGGTGTCTCTTCACAGCAATAGAAACCCTAACTAAGACACACACAGATGTAGCAGGAATCTTAGAGAGTCTTATTAATAAAATCAAACCTGGGGCCAGTTGTTGGGGTGAAATGCTGGATGGTCAGAGAGACAGAACAAGCCACAGATAATCTCACCTGGCCAACTTCTCAGCTGGTCTTGTTTCCTCAGACTGGAATCCTCTGTGTCCTCATCCCAATGGCTCTCAGCTGAACTGCTGCTGCTAGAAGCCTGAAAGCTTAACCAGCCAAATGCTTAACCAGCCAAATGCTGCTAGTTCCTGGTCCTCACACCTTATATACCTTTCTGCTTTCTACCACTACTCCCTGGGATTAAAGGCTGCTTTCTGGGATTAAAGGCGTGTGTCACCATGCCTGGTCATTTCCAATGTGGCCTTGAACTCACAGAGATCCAGAGGGATTTCTACCTCTGGAGTGCTAGGATTAAAGGTGTGTGTGCCACCATTTGCTAGCCTTTGTATCTAGTGGCTGTTCTGTCTCTGACCCCAGATAAGTTTATTAGGGTGCACAATATTTTGGGGATACCACCACACACAGATAGGATTTTCTTTTCTTTTTTTTTTTTTTTTTTTTTTTTGGACAAGGTTTCTCTGTGTAACTGCCCTGGTTGTCCTGGAATTTAGTATGTAGGCCAGGCTGACCTCAAACTCACAGAGATCTGCCTGTCTCTGCCTCCTGAGTGCTGGGATTATAGGCATACACCACCACTGTCTGTCAGCCAGATAGGATAGTTTTGAAGAGTCTGTTATATCAGAATGTTAAAGATAAAGAAAAAGCCAAAGATAAGAATACAATCTCACAGAAAGTCAGCTCATTTTCACACCAAAGAAAAACAAATCTCAAGCCCAGCTGGGCATCTTCACGTTTTGCCAGCCTACCATCCTGTCTTGCTGTTGTAAAAAGCATCTGCCTTTTCTCAGAAAAGTGTCCCCACTCATCCCAATGACAGTTACCACCCCTGCACTGATCGCATCCCGGAGCCTCTTTCAAAACCCGGAGATCAACTATCCCATCTCAGTTCCAAACCTTTACCCTCAAGCTGAAG
Source organism: Peromyscus eremicus (assembly GCF_949786415.1). Classification (NCBI taxonomy): domain Eukaryota; kingdom Metazoa; phylum Chordata; class Mammalia; order Rodentia; family Cricetidae; genus Peromyscus; species Peromyscus eremicus. The sequence goes on from NC_081416.1 coordinate 51,791,404, forward strand.
AGGAAGCTCAGTGGAGGTGAAGTGCTTGCCATGCAAATGTGAGGGCCGAAGTTCAGTGCCCAGAACCCATGCAATCCCGGCACTGGCAAGGCAGAAACCTGCAGATCCCTGGGGGCCACCAACCAGCCAGCCTAACTCAGTCCGTGAGCCCCAGGCCAGGGAGAGACCCTGTCTCAAAAATACAAGATAGACAGTTTCTGAGGAACAACGCCCAAGGTTGACCTCAGATCTCCAAGTGCACACACACATGCACTTGCACCTGTACACACATGGGCACGTGCACATACGAACACGTGTGCATGCACTTACACAAACCACCACAACAAAACCTTTAACTCTCTCTCTCTCTCTCTCTCTCTCTCTCTCTCTCTCTCTCTCTTTCTCTTGCTCTTTTCTCCAAGTCAACCTCAGATGGAGAAGCCCTGTGTCTACCTCCTGCGCTGTACCACCTCCCTCTCACCTTTAACAGACAACTTCCTGACAGGCTACCTTCACCACCTGAGTGTCCAGTGGGTCCTAAGCCCTTACACCAGTAGGAAAGCCTGGTAACTCTATGAAAGCCGACCTCTCAAGAGCCAAAGAAAGGCTGCTAAGCATCAAATCCTGAGACTGCTCCTCCATCCACCCCACCTAGACCCGCTGTATCCATCATCCCAGGGAAAATGCTCCCCTGTGAAGTGTGTACATGGAAAACAGTGTCCACTGTGTACCCCCAAGGCACTCCCTTCTCTTTGGGCAGCAGAATCCTTTTGGGTTGCAGACAGGAAAGTAATTCTTTGATTTCAGTGGGATAGGCACAGTCCCTGCTTGGAGCTCAGGTATGCAGCCTTTCTTACCAGTGGGATGGAGGAGGAGATTAGCCAGGTCTGCGCATAACTCATCCACCACCAGCATCCCACCAGTAAAAAGACATATCCATTCTGGGCTGCCAGGCTACCCTTCTAGAGTTCACTCTGCAATGGGGACACACAATAAAGAGGACAATAAAAACATCATCATATTCTGGGATTAGGGGTGTAGCTCTGTTGGAGGAATGCCTGCCTGGCATGTACAAAGTCCTGGGTATCGAACCCCAGCAACACATAAATCAGCCATGGTGGCCCACATCCATAATACGAGCACAGGAGTTGGAGGCAGAAAGATCAGAAGTTCAAGATCATCCCCAGCTAGGTACTGTGTATGTCCAGACCAGTCTGGGATACATGAGACCACACTGTGATCAGGGCATGTTCTGAATGAATCGATTGGTTAAGACGGTGTAAATGGGGATGTGGAACCTGCTTGGGTGGTAGGCAGTGATCTAACAAGGAAGATTTAACTGAGGTTTAAAGGCTGGGAAGGAGTGAGCCATGCAAAGTCAAGGAAGGGCATCCCAGCAGTGGGCACGCTAGTGGAGCATGGGAGGAAAGACTAGCTACATCGCGGGGACCTGAGGATGTCAAGATCAAGAAAACGATTGACAGAAGGGTTATCAGAGGAAGCCGAGATCTGATAGAGAACTAGTCACAGAAAACTAGTAGTCATGCTGAGATCAGCTGGAAGTCGAGGTCAAGGGCGGGTTTGTAGCCCTGGAGAGCCCTGTGGCCGAGACATGGAACCGAAGTGAAAGACGGAGTGTGAAGAGCAGGAGCGGTGGCTGGGTGGCTGTGCAGAAGCCCCTTGTGGGGTAGGTCCAGAGGAGTGGCGAGAAGACTTGCGGGGGATGCTGGGAGCAAGAGGCGGGAGGGGAGCCGAGGAGAGCACCATAATCCTGTCACTGTTTTGTAGCCTGAAGCCTGGAGCAGAGCGGCCACTCACTGGAGGAGAAGCAGGTTCCGGAGAGCGGAGGGGAGTCATTCTGGATTTCTCTTTTGACTTCTTTTGTTAAAACGCCAAACTTGCCTGAGAGTCAGCCCAGAAAAGAGAGTGGCACACACCTGTAATTCCAGCACTCGCAGACTGAGGCAGAAGGATTACTATGAGTTCCAAGCCTGCCTGAGCTGCAGGGTGAGATTTTGTTTCCAAACAAAACAAAATTTAGGCAGAACACCCATACATGTAAGACAAAAAAATAAATACAATTTTTAATTTTTTTTTTTATTTAAAAACAGGAAAGCTAATTAGCTCTAGTTAATGACCAGCCTGGGAGTGGGATTCGACACCATGGAGACGGATATGTTCTTCTGAACAAAGGTGGAAAGGAAAACAAAGGGATGTATCTGAGCCTTCAGGCTGGACACAACACTTCTTGTGTTGTTAAATTGTCGAAGCCTATCAATTCTAAATCCAAAGTAGTCCTTAAGCTCTCCTGTCTCTGCTCCCATCTGCAACCCTCCCAATGCTCACATGCTCTCCCCGAAAGAACTTGAGTCAGTTCCTGCCTCAGCTCCCTTCCGTTCATCCTCCACTGCGACACTTGTGGGGTCCATACATCCCCACGTCCCCACCCAGCTGCAGCAAAAACACAGAGAGGGAAGAAAGGGGTGATCTCAGAGAAACCACTGTGGAACAACACAAATCGTCCCAGACCTGAGCTGGACAAGCACCAGCTGCAGAGAGAACCAGGTGTCCAGACTGGTAACCAAGGCAACCAGAGAGGGCCCAAGCAGATGCAGAAGGCACACCCTCTGCTTCACCCTACACTGGCAGGGGTGGCTTTATGAGCCCAGTTTACTGGTTTCAACCCATGCGATTTCACTGGCACCACCCAGCACCTGGCAGAGCAGGGGACACTCTAAAACGGGAAACAGCTACAAAAGTCACAATGACTAACCCGTATTGAGTTATTATAGTGTTCCAGGCACTGTGCCAAGTGTTTTACGTGTATTTTTAAGAAAATCCTATGAAGTTAGTATCAGAGATGAAGACACCCAGGTTTAGGGAGACTGAGGGATGGTTACCAGCATTAACTTCCTGTTTGGACAGGTGGCTTGTCTCAGCCCTGCTGCTGTGTGAATGGGCTGTGTGAACTCTCCCCAGTCATCTCTAAGGTAGGATTAAGTAAGGTGAGTCATGTTGAAGCATTTTAGCTAATGCCTAGCACAGAAATTGTGGTTTCTATTGATCACTATAATTGCTGTTATAATGGTTATGATGTTGATCAAAACAAAAGCAAGCTCATGTCTCTTCCTCATGTAAAAACCACCAGTGGCCTCTCCTACTCCCCAAAGGAAGATCCCACTAAGACTCTGCGTGCTACGAAACACTCCAGCCGTTCTATGGCACTCAGCACTTGCTGGACATGCTCTGCATGCTCCTACTGTCTCCCTGCCTAGAATGTCCTCACCTTCTCCAAATGAGAGCGAGGGGCGGCCCAGCCTAGGGGCTGGGAAGATAGCTCTGTGGATAAAGTGACTGCCATACAAGTATGAGGGCCCCAGTTTGAAACTCTAGCACCCACATAAGCTGGAGGCATTACTCATAACCCCAGCACTCAGATCAAGGGCAGAGACAGCCTAGGCTAATCAATGAGTTCCAGGATCAGTGAGATACTCTGTCTCAAAAATTATAGATGACCAAGGAAGACACCAGACATTGACCTCTGGCCTCTTCACGCACACTCACAATCACAGTTAAAAATTCCGAGAAGAGCAAACATCTCAGGACCACCTTTAAGTGGAGTGTTAGTGGTATCACATCCATGACTCAAGGACAGGTCTGGGTCTCATCTCTTTTCTAAAAATACTTCAAGAAAATCCTTGGGAGAAAGCTTCCGTTCAAAGGAAACCAAGAGCAGAAGGTGTTTATGGCATAAGCGTAGGACAAGATGGGGTCAGAAGAGGGTAGCTCCGGCCCATTTCCCTTCCAGGACCTTCCTCCTTCCCAGACACTTCTCCTCTGTTGTCCCACACTGGTCCCACACTGGTCCCAGACAGCCACATGGTGGGGTGGTGGCTGGTAATTGCTTAGAATCATTAAACGGAATTGCTGTTAATAGGATTCTCTCAAAGATCAAAGCCTGTAGCCAGGAAGGAAGGAAGGAAGGAAAAGGAAAGGAAAGGAAGGGAAGGGAAGGGAAGGGAAAAGGAAGGAAAGGAAAGGAAAGGAAAGGAAAGGAAAGGAAAGGAAAGGAAAGGAAAGGAAAGGAAAGGAAAGGAAAGGAAAGATAATCTCAAGGATAGGCGGCCTCTGATGGATAATTAGCAAAATATTTCCATGAAACACACTTGGTGTGTCCCAAGCTCAACGCCAAGAGAGTAACAGTAGAGCTCACAATTTCTGAGTGCTTCCTTCATGCAGAACACTTTCCCGCTGTAATCTCAAATGTCACCTTCATGTGACATTATGATGTTCATGGCTGATGCCCTGTTTCCAGCATGGGGGAGACTGAGGCTAAGGCAAGACCCCTAACAAGGGAGTAAAGCTGCAACTGGGTAACCTGGACCCTGAAGTCCCACCCACTATGCTGAACAGTTTATTCCATTTCTCTGTCTGCAGAGGGGCTCTGTTATGATCTACCTATAGGAAGGTGGAGGGATTTCTGTTACTCTTGTGGTTTCCTTTTTATTTATTATTGGGGTGGGGGGTGTCAGAAGACAACTGTGTGGATCCAGTTCTCTACTGTGGCCTTTGTCTCTACTCCCCAGGGATTGAACTCAGGTTTCCAGGCTTGCTCAGCAAGCACCTTTACCCACAAAGCCATTTCACTGCCCCCCTTTTATTAGTACCATCGTGTGTGTGTGTGTGTGTGTGTGTGTGTGTGTGTGTGTGTGTGTGTACATACGCACCATGACTCATGGCTTTGGTTCAACTTGTCATCAGCTTCCCTGATGACTATTTGACCATGGTGGCACCAGAGGAACTTCTTCCAGCTCACCCTCATTCTAAGGAAACACAGTACATTCAGAACCACTTGGAATGTGGAGGTGGAGTGAGCAGTAATGACCCCAAGAATAAACATTAGCCACAGTCAGGCATGATGGAGCACACCTGTAATCCCAGCAGGAGCAGTTGAGGCAGGATGTTGCCCACATATTGAATGCCAGGCTGGCTAAAGCTATATAAGATCCTGATTCAAATAAAAACAAAAAAAATTTAGCCATAATTATCAAGCACAAGAAGAGCTCGGGGATTAAAAAAAGAAGAAGAAGCAGCAGCAGCTTAAACCCCAAGAGATTCAGAGTCAACAGCAAAAACAACACTTGAACCCAGATGGCACCACTGCCTTCCCAGAAGCCTGTTTCTAAGAAGTGATTAGCTTTTCCAAGGTATTTCAGCTCCCCAGAGGGGTGGGTGACAAGGAGCTGGGGAAGCCAGGGGTGGAGCTTAAATGCCAGGTCTGGACATGGTGGTCTGTGTTCTCGCGACACATCAACAAGAGGATTAATGTCTATGGTGAGAAATTCTGAGTTAATTCTGAAGCTCCCAGGAAGTCTGAAAAGAGCTTGGAGAGGTGTGCAAGCCCTCAATCACTGCCACTCAGGAGGTAGAGGCAGGAGGACCATGAGTTTGAGGCCAGTCAGAACAAGACCTGTCTAAAGAACTGAAAAGATTCCAGCTTCCATGTCAACTCCACCCCCCTCAGAATAACCATGAACAAGAAGATGGTCAAAAACTCAACAATTGCCAGGTCTGATGGCATGTACATTTAATCCCAGCACTCTGGGGAGGGTGGGGGCAGGAGCAAGCAGATCTCTGTGAGTTCCAGGCCAGCCAGGACTACAGAGTAAGACCCTGTCTCAAAACAAACAGTGAGGATCTGTGGCTTACACCTGTAATCCTGGGAGTTGGGAGGCTATGGCAGAGGTCTCTGTGAGTTTGAGAACTGGGCCTGGGCTGCATAGTAAGACCCATGGAGAGACAGACAGACAGAGGAAGAGGGAAAGAGAGCAGGAGAGGGAGGAACCCACAGTGGTGCAGGTCTGTAATCCCCAGCACTTAGATGGGGTCAGGAGGGTCAAGAGTTCAAGGGAAGCCTTGGCTATACAGCAAGTTTTAGGTCAGCACAGGCTACATGAAACCCTCTCTCAAAAAAACTAAAGAGAAGAAGGAAGGGAAGTGGGAAGGAAGGGGAAAGGGGAGGAGGAGATGACCAGGGATGCCAAGTACAGAGGAAAGACCAGGGGAGAGGCCTCAGGAGAAACTAGACCTGCTGACCCTTGAATCTTGAACCTCCAGTTTCCATACCTGCGTGAAAATACGTTTCTGTGAAGTTCCCACCCATCTGTGGTACTTCATTATGGCAGCCCTAGCCCACCAACACCACCAGCATCCCTGGCCCCTGTTGCTTCCTGTCACTCACGATAACAATCCAGGCTACCCTCCACTTAACTCATTGAGTCTCCCAACCTAGAGAACACTATTATCCCCATTTTAAAGTTGGGAAAACTGAGGCTCGGAGAGGTTAATTACTTCCACCTGATAAATGACCTAGACAATATCTCAATCCAGGGAAGAAGACTCCAGAGCCTGTGTTCCTGGCTATCATGCTACACTGTTGGGACACTCATAACACTAGTCTATAGGAAATCACGCTCTGCCCAAGCTCTCAGAATAGCTGAATGAGCCTTATGGATACTCCCTGCCAGTGGTGAGGCTTAGCCCGATCATCCCAAGTTGTTCTCCTGGAACCTCATGATGGTATGTCCCTCCAAGAGCCCATCGACCCATGTCCAGCAGCACACTGCCATGCCTACAGGACTGCCATATGCTAGCTCTGGAGCAGGAACAAGGAATGTAAGTGTAATAAACCCTAGGAGAGAGGGACACACACACACACACACACACACACACACACACACACATCTGCTACATATGATTCAGGGAACCATCAAAGCGTCCATTCTTTGAGGAACAGCTCTGCCCTTTGTCACAGGGATGCAGGGATGGAACCCTCTGCCATCAGCACACTAGTCATCCAGGAGCTTCTCCGCCTTGGAGTGTCCTTGAGGAAGGCAGTTCATTGGCTCAGTTAAGAAAAGGCTTTGTTCGCAAGCAGCAGAACTGGCAGCTGCCTACCAAGCCGAAGAATGTGGCCGCTGCCTCCCCACATGCCAGGGATCAGGGCTACAACAGAGATGGGCCCCTCCTGATCTCCTCACCAAAGGGACTGCAGGGCATGGGAAACAACCATTGGTTCTGCAACAAGGTGGTCTGGTAGAAGCTGGAGTGGACACTCACTTCTTGCAGTTGGCACAGCCTCTTATGGGCCTCCAGCCAGAAAACTCTGAGTCACCCTTTGTAATGAACAAAGCCAAGCTTTGTCAGCACCCAGTTACTCTGGAGGGTGGGAGGAGTGAGAAACTTGACTGGTGCTCATGATGTTCTCTGCCCGATCCTCCTGCCTAATTTGTAAATCAGGCAGGCGCTGGCTCTCTTCCCTCCCTAGCCCCTTGCGGCAGGGTCTCTCAAGGTGTGAGAGACCTTCTGCAGGATTCTCCCCAGGTTCTTCTCGATCAGACTCGCTAGGGTACATTTATGAAGTACCAGGGGTGACTCTGGGGCCTGTGCCTTGCTGGGTCCTTTATTTACCTGTAGCCTGTCTGAGGAAGCTGGGCATACCCTGATGCAGACTGAGGAAGGAAGACAACCTGTCCTGGGTCACTTGACTTGCAGTACTAAAACCTGGACAATCCGGGGGAAAAACAAGATGGCTGGTGTGTGCCGCTTGTTCTGCTGCTGTGATAAAATATGCAGCAACCTCGGTTTAAGGAAAGGGAAGTTTATCTTGGCTCACAGTTTGAGGGTCCAGTCCATTGTGTCAGAAGTCACGGCAACAGGAGCTTGGTGCAGCCGGTCACCTGGCATCCACAGTCGGAGCAAGAAATGAGTGCTCAGCTCGCCTTCTCGTTTGCACGTAGTCAGGACCTTAACCTGTGGAATGCTGCTCCTCACTTTCAGGGTAGGTCTTCCTACTTCAACTGAACTAATTGAGATCATTCCTCACCGATGTGCCCAGAGGCTGGTCAGGTCAGTGATTCTAGGTCCTGTCAAGGTGACAATCCATATTCACCACTGCAACCAGCAACCCCAGCCCATTTCAAAATCCAACCCCCATCCCCGACACACACAAGGGTCAGGAGAAGGAGTGCTGGCAGGTGAGAGATCTTCTCCACAGCCCTCAGAGTTAGAGCTGGAATGTACCACAAGTATACTCAGAATGTACGTGGGTGTGGCTGAAGTCTGGGATTTCACAACATTTCAGATGAAAAAATGAAAACAGGCCACAAAGAACTGACTCAGGAGCACTGGAAACGGGTCCAGCTTCCGCTGCCTGTCCTCTGCCCAAAACCTACAGTCACCACCCTTCACAAGAGCAGCAAATGCCTGCCTCAAGCTGGCTGTTCCCTGGAGAGGAGTGAGTTGTAAGAGTTATCATTCCTTTCCTCTCCTCTCTGAAGAACATCGCTGCTTTTTGTCCTCTGTCAGCAGGGATGAACCCAGCAAGCAAACGTGCTCTTAGATCAAGTCATAGGCACCAGGAGTTCTTCAACCCACTCCTGCAATAGCCAAAAAGTCTTTCAGAGTACACACTGTCCTGGGCCTTCATTTATCACAGGAGAAAACTGAAATCCAAGACCCAGAAGTAGGCAAGGTAGCACAGAGAGCCAGCTAAAAGCTGGGTCCTTCTCCTGACCGCCATGTGAGTGAGCCCTTCTGCAAAGCCAAAAATGACAGGGGCAGAAAAGGAAATCAGAACTAGCATGCAAGACCCAAATTCAGTTCCCAGCACCCATGTGCTGGGCAGCTCACAACTGCCTGTACTCGAGCTCTAGGAGATCCAACACCCTCTTCTGGCCTCCAAGGGCACTAAAGTCCCTCCCTCAACCCCCTCTCTGTCACACACATACACACAATTAAAAATAAAACTTTTTTTTTTGAGACACTATGTATCTGCGGCTAGCCTAGAATTCACTATGTAAACCTGGCTGGCTTTGAACTCATAGAGATCCACCAGCATCTGCTGGGATTAAGGGAGTGTGCCACCACTCCCAGTAAAAATAAAATCTCCTTTTTAAGCACACATGTGGATTCATCAAGCCCTCACACCCACGTCATACAGGTGGAGAACCAGTCCAGTATCCTCCCCAGAGCTGCAGACAGCGCCACCTTTCCTGGCCCGCTTAGGGTCTGTCCAGTGGCCATGGGCGTGAGTACTGCCGACAGAGCTGAGGTTTACTGTGTCCAAAGTGGCAAAGGCCAAGCGAAAGGGATAACTAAAGTGCCGGGGGGGGGGGGGGGGGGGGGGGGGGCTGGAGTTGTAGCTCGGTGGTAGAGGTCATCCTTAGCATATGTGAGGCCATGGGTTCCATCCCCTGCACCACCAAAAAGATGATAATCATAAAAATGAGGACCAGCAAGACAGCTCAACAGGTAAAGCCACTCAAAGCCAAACCTGACCTCCAGGACCCAGGTGACGGAAGGACAAAGCTGACTCCTCAGATTGTCCCCTGACCTCCACGCACTGCGGTACTCATGGACACATATACTAAATAAATAAATGTAATTTAGAAAAAGGAAGTCTAAACTTAATTAAGCTAGGGATCATGAAACACTTTTACCTTCATACTCCATAGAAGAAAAAGCCAACACCTAAGTGTTCTACAATGAATTCTTCAAAAGCATTTTGAGTTCTCCATAACTAAGTATTTTCTTTTCAAAAGTTACCTTCATAAATAAAAAGAGGCTATGGATTTGAACGGGAGCAAGATGAGGAGAACATGGGAGGGACTGCAAGGAGGAAAGGGAAGGGGGGACGTGATATGGTTTTATTTTCATTTTAAGTCACCTTCAAGTTATAAGCCGTGACAAAATGGGAGCAGTCGTCCAACAATTGATGTGTCTGTAGTGGGCTCAATAAGCCCTGGCTATGCAGAAGCCTCCAGGGAACGGATGAGTCACTTTATGAGGCAGAGTAACTGAAGGAAAAGCCTTTACACGGAGGACATTTCAACTTCTAAATAAATGCTTTCTAAAATGGCCTCTTGCCTCTGCCTTCTGAAACAGAGCACAAGCCAAACCCAGAGGTTTATGCTTACAATCCTAGTACCGAGGAGGCTGAGGCAGGAGGATTGACATGAGTGTAAGGCCAGCCTGAGCTACACAGTGAGACCCCATCTCAAACAGTAATCATAATAATAACTAATAAAATAAGTAAGACACAGCATATGAGCTTGGAATGAAGATAGGGAGAGGCTCATTCACCCAGATTACACAAGGCCTTGAGTTTGAGCCCAGGCCCCCCAAAATAAAAAAATAACGCAGAAGGCAAGAGACAGTACTTCAGCAACCTCCTAAGGCAGCACACTAAACCTGGGAACCCCTGCTCCCGTGCCGTCCATCAGGTTCTCATCCGAAGGACTTCCTATCTCCACCCCAGGCTCTCATCTCATCCCATCTCTGCCCTCTAGTCGGCCACCTCAGCCTTCCAGCGACCGCAGTTATTCAGAGCTCAACCGCCACACCCCGCGGGTCAGCAGTTTCCTCCATCCATATTTATTAAAGTTACAGACAGAGCTGGAAACTTCTGAGCGTGATCCCAGAACCACACTGCAAATGTTCGCTCTAGCAGTCAGCCCTCTCTTGACACAGGACGATTAGTGGGCCTGCTTCAGAGTCCTTACACCCCGCTAAGTGGCCAGCACAGGTCACTGGGGGCCACATTTTGAAGACAAAAACTAAGCTTTACAGCTAAGTAAGCATCACAGGGCGCCTGGCCAGTAAATGGCAGGTGTGTAATATTAACCCTTACAGCTCCAAACCCACGGAAGGAGAAAGCTGACTCCTCAGATTGTCCCCTGACCTCCACACACTGCGGTACTCATGGACACATATACTAAATAAATAAATGTAATTTGTTTTTACCTTCATACTCCATAGAAGAAAAAGTCTTCTTTTTGCAAATTCTTGAGGCACCCACTCTGCTTAAGGATCCATTAGCTAAAATCCACCAAGAAGGGCTGGGGAGATGGTTTCATGGGTAAGGGTTTGCATCCACATGTGAGGACCTAGATATGAATCTCCAGAGGCCACACAAAGCCAGGCACAGCGATATGCCTTGGTTTGTTTCTAAGTTCTTTTCAGCCTTTTTTTTTTTTTTCTAAGCCTTTTTTTTTTTTTCTAATGTGTGTGTTTTGCCTGCACCACGTTGTCTGTGTACCATGTGTTGTGTACAGTCCTCCCAGAGGCCAGAAGAAGATATTAGAGCCCCTGGAACTGGAGTTACAGCTGGTTATTAGTCATCATGTGGGTGCTGAGAACCGAACCTGGGTCCCCTGAAAGAGGAGCCAGTGCTCTTAACCACTGAGCCGTCTTTCCAGCCCAGTACTGTGGCTTTGTAATTCCAGTGTTTTTCCAGAGAAGGGGGAGGTGGCGAGTTCCCAGCCTAGCCAGCCTGGTGTACATAGTAGGGCCTGGGGAGAGACTGTCTCAAACAAGGTGGAAGGTAAGGACTGACATCAGAAGTTGACCTCTGAACTACACACACACACACACACACACACACACACACACACACACACACGGTGAGGACGAAGTCATTATTTATTCTCAAGAGGTTGGCCTCTGCTGTTCCCGGTTCTACAGACCCAGAACGTGTTGCCAATAATGTATCCGTTTTGATTATATTCTAACAGTCGTTCTTTCCAATGAGTTGATTATAACAGGATGTCAGCCCTTGGGCTCACTGCAGAGAGTACACACCCCACATTCAGGCTGACTAGTATCCCTTTAGACTTCTGACTACCAATGTCAAGCTGCCACCAAGGACTGCCTGGAAATATCCCTACCTTTTCTAGAAACTCCCTTTCTCCTTTCGCATAATGGCGAGCCCGCCCGCACCCTGTCTGTTCCCCTGAGCCGGCCTCCCTCCCTGTCTTTGCTTTCAGATTACAATCTCACTGATTAAGTCGCCAAGAAAATAGAAGCCAAGATCAAAGGCTACCTCATACTCCTTCTGTCCAGCCTTCTGCCTGCCTGCCCGCCTTCACCCAACCCTGCGCTCTCACAGCAGGCCTGTCCCTTGATGGAATGACCAACTGCCCTGCTTTGCCTGGAACTCAGGATGTTCCTGGGATCTGGAACTTTCCATCTTAAACTGGACTTTTAGCTAAAGCTGGGCAGACAACTCTAATACAGATGGGCTTTGCTTGTTCTTTGCCAGGGGCGGTACACCCTCCAGGATGAAAGGATAAAACACAGAGAAGTGGGTACCTTCGGCAGGTCACACAAGGTATGCCCCTAAGAGAACAGGCCATACGTAAGAGAGTTAGTGCAAGGGGGTTGCTGAGGGAGGGAGGACGCGGAGAGCGAAAGAGCGAAAGGCTGTCTTGGAGTGGGGACACGAGGCAGGTAGACAGACCGACAGACAAGCAAGAGGAGCAAAGGAGAGGACTGTGACAGACGGGCACTTTTAAGGGGTGTGCATGTCGCGTGGTGACTTTGGAAAGGCACCTGGTGGCAGGTGATGATATAACGTCCTCCGCAGGGGGTTGAGGCAGGCTGGCCGCTGTGGCAGGAACTAACACAGGGTACAAAAGAATCCCGTTCCTCCCTCTCCTAATGCAAGGGCTTCATCCTGCATCTTCCAGTCCTCTGCCTCCCCCATCTCTCTGTCTCTACTGAATCATTGCCCTGAACAGGCCACAAGTTTTGATATCTGCTATCTTAGAGAATTAAAAATAATATTTCCCAGCGTCTGCAGAGACGGCTTAATCGTTAACAGCACTTGCTGCTCTTCCAGTGGACCCGAGTTCAGTTCCCAGCACCCACACCAGATGGCTCACAACTGCCTGTTACTACAGCTCCAGGAGCCCTTTTATGGCCTCCACAGGAACCCACACATAGACATAGAGATAGGCACATACACACATGAATAAAAATAAAAATAAATAAACAAGTAAAAAGTATTTCCCTAGCCCCAGCTTTCTCTCCTCATAACAGCCCATTTCTTAGCCTTTTTCAGCTGATCTATCTGTCCTCAGTGAGTCTCAGCTTCTCCTCAAGCCTCCATTCTCTTCTCCCCAAGAAAATCTTTATCATTACTGAAGCGAAATACAACGTAACCAAGGAAAGATTTATTGGGGCTACAGGTTTCAGAGAAGTCAGCCCAAGGTTACTTGGCTCCGTGCACTTGGACAGACGTCACGGTGCCAGAACCACGTGATGGAGGACAGAAGAAAGCAGGGTAAGGGAAATACAGGGCGAGGCTAGAGGAACAGACAGACAGACAGACAGACAGACTGAGACGTCTTAAATTCTCAGCATCTAGTCTCTCCACAGATTCCAAACACATATCTTGAGGGGGTCAAGTCTACCAACACTGAGGAGATCACACTAGAAGCCGTGATTTGCTTGGAAAAGAAAGCTGTACAGTTGCCAGCACCCTGTGCTACAACTCTTTGGACTGCCAACCAACGCCCAAATAAATACACAGACCTATTGATTGTGAATGCTCAGTCTTAGCTTAGGCTGGTCCCACTAGCTCTTTTAACTTAATGTAACCTGTTTCTATTCATCTACATCCTGCTTCCTCCATGTCTGTCTGTCTGGCCTCTGATGTCTCCTTATCATATCCCTTTCTTTCTCCTCGAGCCTAAATTCCTCCTCCTACTTACTCTCCCGGAAGTCCCACCTATACCTCCTTCCTCACTATTGGCCATTCAGCTTTTTATTAGACCAATCAGATTCTTCGTCATGGTAAAACAGCAACACATTTTTTACATGATTAAACAAATGCAACACATCTTTGCATGGTCAAACAAATATCCTGCAACATACACAAATGCAACACATCTTTACATAGTTAAACAAATGTTCCACAACGCAACTTCCCAGCAGTACCGTTCCTCAGCGTGTGTTCAGTGGCTCAGGTTTGCTATTTTGCTTCTTCGAACTTGAGTTTAGTTCAAAAAGCACTTCCAGCAGCCTTATCTCCCATCAGGCTCATTTGACACTTGAAAGGTTTCAGAGACAAGGGCTTAAAGATGAGTCATGAAGACATGGTCTCTGTCCCTTAGAAGCAGGGGAGACAATTATATTAGTTGTAGTAATTATATCAGGATTAATTATATTCATGTAAGAGCTACAGTTGAGGGTGTGTGTGTGTGTGTGTGTGTGTGTGTGTGTGTGTGTGTGTGTGTCTGTACTTGAAGGCTCAAAGGTAAAGGAAGGTGACAATTGTTTTAGTTCATAATGTGGAAAAGATGGGGTGAGCAGCAAACACGGTCTGTCCAAGCTTGTGTGTTCTAACATAAACCAAAGAACAAGTCAGGCCTGATGGCTCATGCCTAATTCCCAGCACTCAGTGGACCTAGGTGGAGTGAGAGCCTGTCTCAAAAAAACGAGAGAGAACAATAAAAAAGAAAAACACCCCAGGATTCCTTGCTACCAAAACCACAAGAGTCAGAACCTCCCATCTCATGGCCCCACGCTTAGTCATGCCACAGAGTAAGGCTTGTTTGCTGACTAGGGTCCCAGACGTTCAGCTAGCACCTCAGGAACAGAAAGTCTATAAATGATCGTTTACCTTAGGATGATCTTCATCCCCCTCCCTTGTTTTCTTGCAAAGAAAAAAAGCAAAGCACGTCTAAACGGGCAAATTGTTCAGTTGTTCACAATAACCCAGAACTTACCAGCTAGTAAACTTCAAGGGAATAAACAGGCAGTACAGATACGGGGCCTGTCGGAGTTCCTCCCAACACTACCCTGCTTACAGGACAACCCAGGTACTTTCACCACAGTGGCCAACCCTGCAAACTGAAAGAATGTCAGAGAGGGATCTGGAGAGGGACTTGTGAAAGGAAAGCCTCAGCTTCCTTAGCTGTAGGGATGCAAACCCAGTGAGGGCACCTGGCACCATGGGAGGCCAGCAGTGCTTAGGGGAGTCAGTCAGTCCTTCCAGCTGAAAACAAAATTCACACAACCCTAAACCCAATTATCCCCCAAGTATCTCGGCAGCGAGAAAGAGAGAGAGACAGAAACAGAAACAGAGAGACAGACAGTTCACATGTGGGAGTTGGTCCTCTCTTTCAACCATGTGAGTCCCAGGTGTTAAACTCTGATCATCAGACTTAGCAACAAGCACCTTTCCCCAGTGAGCCGTGTCACCAGCCCAAGCAACAGCAGTTCTGTTGTAGAAGGGACTATCGATTCTTTCTTGTGTCTTGCAGGAATCTGCTTTGCATTGTAGGCTAGTCAGCAGCAATCCTGCCACCACATACTAGATGGCAGTAAAGGTCCCCTAGTTGTGACAAGTGTATCCAGACATTTCCAGGACAGCGCCCCTGGCTAAGAACCACTGCCCAGAAAAGAAAGCAAAGACAGTTGGGAAGAGGAAGCCCTAGTGTGAACTGCGTGTTGGGGAGTGCAGAGGCAGGACACAGTGGGGACAAGGGACAAGACATCATGTCTGGAGTAACAGAGGAATCTGGAAAGCCCTATGACAGTCCCATCCAGTGCTCCTCCAGGCCTCCCTTTGGGGGAAGGGGAGACATCAGCCAAACTGAGATCTATCTCCACACCCACAAGACCTCACAGAGTTAAGAAAGCATCTTCCATCTAACTACTTCTTTTTGTTTTGTTTTGTTTTTTTGTTTTTTTGAGACAGGATTACTCTGTGTAGCCTTGGCTGTCCTGGAACTCATTCTGTAGGCCAGGCTGGCCTCAAACTCACAGAGATCAGCTTGCCGCTGCCTCCCGAGTGCTGAGATTAAAGGCATGCGCCACCACCGCCCAGCTCCCACCTAACTTCTTAACCAAGAGAAAATCACCATTTTTCACCAACAGAGGCAATACCATTTTTACTAATAAATGTGTAACGTATATTTACCCGGACTACTCTAGTCTGAGACTGAGCCTGAGGCCATTTTGATGGTAACTTGGATGTTGCTGGCTCTGACAGCTGCAGTAGGATCCTAGCCTCCTGCAGCCCCCTCTCATATGCACATGTACATGGATGTGAGTTCACATACATGCATATGCAAGCAAACATGCATTTCTAAACCTGTGTACGTGAATGTTTTGTATGTGTGTAGTATACACATGCATATGTGTGTGCCTATATAAACACAGGTGCATGTGTGCGTATATGCATATATACTGCTACATGCACACAGACATGCATCCACACATACACCCATAATTCCTATTCAGGGGGTTGAGGTACAAGGAGCACATATTTGAGAATAAGCTGGGCTTACACACTGGGACCTTGTCTCAAAAAAAAATAATAAAATAAAAATAAAAAACAAGAGCTAAGAGCTGACTGACCTACTGAACCTTCTCCACATTTTTTGTTTTTATTTTTTTGAAACAAGGTCTCATGTAGACTGGTCTAGCCTGCAGCTCACTATGTACCCAAGGATGACTTCAATTCTTGATTCTCCTGCCTCCAACCTCCAAATTCTGGGATTACAGGTAGTGCCTCCGTGCCTGGACTGACTGTCTGTCTGTCTGTTCGTCTGTCCGTCTGTCCGTCCATCCATTCATCTATCTATCTATCTATCTATCGATCGATTGATCGATTGATTAATCTGAGTCTTATCCTATAGCCCCTGGCTGGCCTGGATCTCATGCTAGCCCCATTTCAACCTCTCAAATGCTAGAACTGCAGACATGCGCCCACACTAGCTGCTTGTGGATGCGACGTGACCAGCTGCCTCAATTTCCTGCTGCCATGGCTTCTCCATCATTGTACCCTAGAACTATGAGCCAAAAAACCCTTCTTTCCTCCTGAGCCTTGTCAGGCATTTTGCCACAGCAGTGAGGAGAGTAAGGAATACAGCCCCTGTCAAATACTTCCCCCGTAGGCCTTCCCCGCACATTCTGACTCCATTCACCCGGGCCAGTACCCACAGTGTCACCCGACTGCCCCCTAGGCCCAGAGTGGAACAAGCCCCACTTCTCTGGGTGCCTACACTTCCAAGTGGCTCTCACCCGCTGCCCTCCCTGGGTACCACAAACCCCATTTCACCTGTAGATTCTTCTCCATCACCCATCTTGTGAGCCACCACTCATGATCTCCCTCTACCTGGAACTCCTAGGCCTCTGTCAACCCCACCAGCACTAAGCAGTAACTACCAGAAACCAGCCACCTCCCCTCTCCCACCCAGCCCAGGGCCTCTCTGCGGCTGTTGGCCCTTCCTCCTGCCCGCTCTGACTCACATCAGCCCTCACCAACCACATGAATTCAGCCCTCCCTTGATGCTTATGCCAAGATCATACTTCCCCTCCTTCTCTATCCACCAGCTACCATAATTTCTCCAAGAATGATCCAGACCCTGGCATGAGGATGGCCAGAAGCCCTTGTTTAAACCACTCTGACAGTGAAATAAACCAGACCCAAAGACGAACTGTGAGTACACCTTCCGAGGTTACTCAGCTAGTTAGCTATGTAGGGATGGGATGGTGATTGCTGGGGCTCAGGCAGGGGGACTGGGAAGGTGGTGTTTGAGAGGAATGTTCCATGGGGACCAAGTTTTAGCTGGAGAAGGGAAAAGGTTGTAGAGGCGGATGGTGAGGACAACAAATGAAGTATATTTGAACCAGAGCATGTACACTCAATGGTTAAAACAGGGGTGTGTGTGGTTCAGTTGGTAGAGTTCCTGCTTAGCATGCATGAGGCCCCTGGCTTTGATCCCCAGTGCCAAACAGGCATGATGGCACACACTTACAAACCCAGCACTCAGTAGGAGGTGGAACAGGAGATTCTGAAGTTCAATGTCATCCTTGCTACACAGCAAGCTGGAGACCAGCCGGGGCTGTATGAGACCATGTCTCATCTAAAAAAAAAAAAAAAAAAAAAAAGCACTAGAAGCCGAGCTGTAGAGGGTCTGGCAGTGAGGAGAACTTTCACAGGCCTCAAAGAAGAGAATGTCAAGACGCAGCAGTCATTTACAAGCTAAGTAGCAGCACGTCCAGCCCAACCAGCCAGACTCTCTGCAAGAAGCCCAGATAATTCAGGCCAAGAAAAGAAAAACAGCATAGGATGTCAAAAAAAAAAAAAAAAAAAAAAAAGAAAAAAAAAAAGAAAGAAAAGAACTCACCAAGAACCATCAGTATGAGATTAGGAATTGTTGGCCACCTGTACTGTCTGGAGGAATCAGTCCTTGCATTATCATTGAAACAAGTGACTTCTCTAGATTTACAAATCACAGATTTAAAAAAAAAAATCTTTTTATTAATCCTTCGCCCCGGTCTTTAAGCTGGGGATGCTCACAGGAGGTTTGGCTAGACATGCTACAAGAGGAGAGCAGCTATGCACATGACAAACATTTTGAAATTCTTCATTCTGACCTGGAACCACAGATGAGGTCAATACTTTTAGACTGGCTATTAGACAGCCTTCATCCAGTAACTGATGGAAGCAGATGCAGAGATCCACAACCAAGCACCAGGCCAAGCTCCGGGAGTCCAATCAAAGAGAGAGAAGAGGGATTCTATGAGCAAGGGGGGTCAAGATCACGATGGGGAAATCTACAGAGACAACTGAACCAATCTCAAAGGAACTCACGAACTTTAGATCAACAGCTGTGGAACCCGCATGGGACCAGACTAGACCCTCTGCATATGGAGGACAGTTGTGTAGCTTGGTCTGTTTGAGGGGCCCCTGGCAGTGTGATCAGGATCTATCCCTGGTGCATGAGCTGGCTTTCTGGATCCCATTACCTGTGGTTGGACACCTTGCTCACCCTTGATGCAGCGGGGAGGGGCTTGGTCCTGCCTCAGCTGAATGCACCAGGCTTTGCTGCCCCATGGGAGGCCTTACCCTTTTGGAGGAGGGGATGGAGGATGGGTAGGGGAGGAGGCTGGGAGAAAGTGGGAGGAGGGATGAGAGGGGGATCTGTGGTTGGTATGTAAAATATAAAAATATTATAAATAAAAAGGCACTGAAACTGGCAAATTTTGTTGTGTGCATTCTATCTCAACTCTTTAAAAGAATGGGAAAATCAGAACCTTGGGAGTGGGCCCCAGCCCCACATTTTTCACTAGTCCCCTGGTGGTCCACGAAACCACTTATTGTTTGTGTCACTTTCTGAGCATGGTGGCCTGTGACTCCAGCACTTGTGGTCATCCTCAGCCACAGAGTGAGTTCCAGCACAGCCTGGAATACATGAGACCCTGATTAAAAAAATAAATGAACAGTAACTTCAACCAGTTACCAAACCCACCAGGCCTCGCTTTCCTTTTCTGTAAAATGGACACAGCACCTTCTTCTTGGGGATCTTCTGAGGGTTGCATGAGATATAGAATATGACAACTAGGTTCCTCAAAAAAGAGTGAGTTTGAAAGCCAGGTGTGGAGGAAGCTGCTTTTAATCCCAGCACTCAGGAGGCAGAGTCAGGCAGATCTCGATGAGTCTGAGGCGAGCCTGGTCTATACAGAGAGTCACTAAATAAGTAAGTAAATAAATAAACAAACAAACAAGTGAGCTTGAGGAACTGAAATGGCTCAGCAAATAAAAAGTGCTGATGAGTTTGATTTCCAGAACCCCAGGTGGAAGGAATTGACTCCTACAAAGTGACCATTGAGCTCTAGATGCATGTCACACATTCTTTACACACACACACACACACACACACACACACACACACACACACACCAGTAATAATAATGAATAAATATTTTTTTTAAAGGATGCCTCTTTTAAAGATAAGGTGAGTTTGTCATCCAGTCAGCCCACGAACACCTACTGAACACTTGCCAGGGTCCTGGGGATTGAAGTCAGAGCAGAGAGGTGCTGGCGGACAGCAGGAGTGTCCTTTCTCCCTTTCTCAAGCCTCTGAAAAGCTACCTGCCAGAGAAACACCTGGCCACAGGTAAGCAGGGTCCTGATCTTAGAGGCTGGGGTTAGAGTCTGACAAAGTGGGGTGCGAGGGGACACTGTCAAACACGACACAGAAGAGATACACGGGCCTGGTGACGGGACTCGCTGAGAACTTAAAACTGGGGAGACCCTGATCAAAGCCAGAGTTTGGATATCTGAGCTGGCGATGGCTGTTCTGGGACCTGAGGTTTTCCCAGCCAAAGATTAACTCGAGAAAGGGCCCAGAGACCTTGATGTATTTGAGGAAGAAAAAAGGCTAAGGTTGGTATGTGATGGGAATGTTCACTGGGAAACTTGTCCTTTTACTGGGTGTTAGGGTGGGAGAGTGCTCTGAATCCAGGAGGCCTCCAGACATCAACAGCCCATGCAGGAAGCCCCTTCTCCCAGGAATTCCTCTCCAGAGACATTCTTATCTTGAGAGAGGGATGTGGTCTCCTTATCTCTCCACCCATCCTCCTCTCCGCATGGATTTTGGAGGCGGCTTCCAGCACTCCCTTCTCGTTAGCCAAGCCTGAGGTCTGCAAGGGTGAGCTGAGCCCCTGAGCTCTGCCCACAGTAAGACCAGACCCTTCTTCCTCTGCTAGCTACACATGCTCACCCCAGCCGCATCCCCAACAAGACCCAGGAACCGAGCTAATCAGTTCTCTCTCACTCACCCACATACTTCAGAGAACATGGGCTACGGTAGAAGCTTAGGGCAAGAGTGCCCTCCCTTAGTGTCCCATCTGCCTGGGACACTAAGGAAGGGAAGGCAGAAGGAAGGGAACAGGGAACGGGAGGGAGGGAGAGAGGGAAAGTAAAACAAGAAAAAGAGATAAGAGAAAGAAAATGGCCTTTTAGTTAATATTTATGTGTTTGTTTGTCTGTTGGTTCATGTGTATGAATGGTTTGTCTGCATGTTTGAATGTATGTGTGCCATAGGCTTGAAGTGCCTGTGGAGGCCAGAAGAGGGTACTGTATCTCTGGAACTAGAGATGCAAACCGTTGTTAGGAGCCATGTGGGTGCTGAGAACCAAACCCCAGTGCTCTGTAAGAACAGTGCTCATAGCCACTGGGATATCTCTGTAGCCCCAAACTGAGTCATATCAATTAATTTTTGTACTTTTTTTTTTTTTGGAAGCACTGGGGATTGATCTCAGGGCCTCATGCATACTAGACATGAATACCGCTCCCAGGTCTTCCCCACTTTTTAATTTAATTTAATTTAATTTAATTTAATTTAATTTAATTTAATTTAATTTAATTTTATTTTATTTTATTTTATTTTATTTTATTTTATTGAGACAGAGTCACACTATGTAGCCCTGGCTGGCCTGGAACTCCCTATGGAGACCAGGCTAGCCAGCGCTCTCAAAGATTCACCTGCCTCCATCTCCTGAATGCTAGGATTAAAGGTGTACAGCATGCCCAATTTAGAAAATGGCTTTTGCTGGGTCTGAATAGTAGAGTGCTTGTCTAATATGCATAAAACCATCATTTACACACCAGTACAGAAAGATGAGGGGGCTTGGGATGAGGCTAGGGAAACAGCTCAATTGGCAAAATGCTTGTTGGGTGTGGTGGTTTGAACAAGAATGGCCCCTCTAGGCTCATATATTTGAATGCTTAGTCATCAGGGAATGGCATTACTTGAGAAGGATTAGGAGGTGTGGCCTTGCTGGGGTAGGTGTGGCCTTATTGGAAGAAGTGTGTCAGAGGAGGTGGGCTTTGAGGTTTCAAAAACTCAAGCCAGGCCCAGTGTCTCTCTCTTCCTGCTACCTGTAGATCTGGATATAGAACTCTCAGCTCCTTCTCCAGCACCATATCTGCCTGGGTATTGCCATGCTCCCCACCATGATAATAATGGACTAAACCTCTGAAACTGTATTTGAGCTCCATTTAAATGCTTTCCTTTATAAAAGTGACCTTGGTCATGATGTCTCTTCACAGCAATACAGTGACCAAGACACTGAGCAAGCATGAGGACCTCAGTTTGTGATGGTCTGCATTCATAATCCCAGAGCTGAGGAGGCAAAGACAGCTGAATCACAAGCTCCAGGCCAATTACAGACTGTCTCTCAAAACAACCAAGTGGATGGCCCCTAAGGAACAACACCCAGGGTTGACTGCAGCCTCATGCATGTGCACATGTACACACACAAAAAAAATAATTTTAATGTCCCATACATAAAACGAATCTTTTCAGCTGTTTTTCTCCTTTCAGTTTTCCCAAATTGAGCTCTGCAGTGGGCAGTGCTTAGAAAAGGGGCACATATTGCTACAAAAATCATGGTAAGGCTGGGCTTCCGGGCTCACGCTGTAATCCTAGCACTCAGGAGACTGAGGCAGGAGGATCTGGAGTTCAAGGACAGCCTAGATTATGTAATGCAACTTTGTCACACAAAATAATAAAACAAAAAGAAAGAAAAAAATCACATTAAAATGATCCCCTCTGGGACTTTGGCCCACAAATATTTCTCTCACGTTGACACAGTTAGAGATCAGAGCGCCTACTTCAGCACTCACTGGAATAAGGTCATTGCACAATTTTTTAAGGGCTTTTTTTTTTTTTCTCAAGAGTTCCACAACTTGTATAGTTGGGGGTCTACAAGTGGTGAGTGTGCTGGGAGATTACCTAAACATTTTTGTCAGGCCAACATTTTTGTCTCTAGTACAAGGAACGTTGGAAGGTTGCCAAGCTGCTCAGAACTCTTTTATTAAGATGTTTCTCTAAGAGCCTGTCACCATACACAGGGGAACTGACTGGACAAGGAGCAGGCCTCCACTCGAAGGCCTAGTGCCTTCCACTCCCTTCTTGCACTGTGTGTGAGCCAGGTAAGGCATGAAATCAAAACAGTCTTCCCAGAACCGCCTGGGAAATGGGGTGATGGAGTTTGGGTGCAATCCTGCCCCTTTGCCTACTATGTTGTGAAGCTGTTCTCAGAAGCAATCCAAAACGGCTTTGGGGAATACGGGTATCTCGCCTCCTTTGGGCTTCAGTGAAAAGCTTGGCTGGTTCCAAGGAGCTGGAATGCAGGAGAGAGATGTATAAAGTGCCAGGTGCTCCTTCTGGTTGATTCTGCCAGGCTGTAGGAGGGCATTCCCTCTCCCAGCCTCCCACCATCACCAATTCCTAGCGGGAGAGCAGCAGTCAAGGCTCAGAAGCTTCACCCAGACCTTGCTCCCTGCCAAGGAGGTCAGTCCTCTGACCCCGCAGGGCTGGGGAAAGCAGGCTAGGCCCAGTGCCAGAAGTCCTGGGCCGTGAGAATAATCTGTCAACCTTACCTCTCCTCCTGTCAAAGCCCCTCTGTGGTTGATATTTTCAAGGTGGGAGAAAGCAGAGCTTGGGGATTAGATTAAATCACTGGTCATGACCAGAGTGCATTCCACATACATCAACTCTGAGGCTTGTCAGGCAAATTTGGGATTAGCACAGAAGGGCCTGGCCCTTTCCAAATGGGCCCTGAACTCTGAAGCCCTGGCCTTTGTCCTCAAATCGGGCCTTGTTTCCTGAGCTTCTCTGCTATGCAAGGAATTCTGTTGCAATGTAAAAAACAAAACTCTCCCTGGATCTGCTGCTTTCTGATCGGACCAAGTCAGAACACACACGTGGAGGAAGGCTCCTTGCCTCACCCAGCACACTGGGCCACTGAACCCCAAAGACTGAAGTCCTCCACCTTCCCCTAAAGCCCCGGGGGTGCCTTGATGCATAAGGAGATGTGATCCACACAGGAAACAGCTGGGTCAGCCAGCAGCTGGGATAGCCGCCAGGCTGACCTTCCACCAGGAGCTAGGTTGACTAGGAAGAAAGGTGACATTCCTTCTGCATCATCCTATAATAAACCCCCAGTGCCGCCTTCCTACCCCCACATTTCCAACCCTCTGACCTACATTGCACCCCCAAACTTTCAGGGATTCACTTTCAAGACCGTTCAAAGATTGTGTCCTTACTCATCAGATCAAACCCTCTGCCTATGTGTTAAAGCTTTTTCTTTTTCTCTATTTTTTTTAATTTAAAGAGAGAGTGCATGTGTGTGTGTGTGTGTGAGTGTGTGTGTGTGTGAGTATGTGTGTGTATGTGTATTTTATGGGTGTGTGAGTGTGTATGTTATGAGTGTGTGTGTGTATGTTATGGGTGTGTGAGTGTGTGTGTATGTTATGGGTGTGTGTGTGTGTATGTGAGTGTGTGTGTATGTTACGGGTGTGTGTGTGTGTGTATGTTATGAGTGTGTGTGTGTATGTTATGGGTGTGTGTGTGTGTGTGTGTGTGTGTATGTTACGGGTGTGTGTGTGTGTGTATGTTATGAGTGTGTGTGTGTGTGTATGTTATGGGTGTGTGTGTGTGTGTGTGTGTGTGTGTGTATGTTACGGGTGTGTGTGTGTGTG
This sequence comes from Peromyscus eremicus, assembly GCF_949786415.1. Classification (NCBI taxonomy): domain Eukaryota; kingdom Metazoa; phylum Chordata; class Mammalia; order Rodentia; family Cricetidae; genus Peromyscus; species Peromyscus eremicus. The sequence goes on from NC_081416.1 coordinate 51,815,510, forward strand.
TATGTTATGAGTGTGTGTGTGTGTGTATGTTATGGGTGTGTGTGTGTGTGTGTGTGTGTATATTATGAGTGTGTGTGTGTATGTTATGGGTGTGTGTGTGTGTTATGGGTGTGTGTGTATGTCACGGGTGTGTGAGTGTGTGTGTGTTATGAGTGTGTGTGTGTATGTTATGGGTGTGTGTGTGTGTGTGTGTATGTTATGAGTGTGTGTGTGTGTGTTATGGGTGTGTGTGTGTGTGTGTGTGTGTGTGTATGTCACGGGTGTGTGAGTGTGCCACCACTGGTGTGGAGACTAGCTGACAGCTTTGTGGAGTTGGTTTCCTCCTTCCCTTTACACGTGTTCGGGGCTCCAACTCAGGTCTCCAGGCCTATGTAGCAAGCGTTTTCACTACAGAGCCATCTTGCTAATCCTAGTTTGGTTTTTCTTTGTGAGACAGGACTTCACAGTATAGTCCAGCACGGCCTGGCACTCACTGCATACCTGTGACAGCTACTTTTATGTCAACTTGACACAAGCTAACGTCATCAGTGGGGAGGGAGCTTCAGGTGAGAAAATGCCTCCACGAGGTTGGGTTATAGGCAAGACTGTAAAGCGTTTTCTTAATTAGTGATCAGTCGGGGAGGGTCCAGCCCATTGTGGGTAGTGCCATCCCTGGGCTGGTGGTCCTGGGGTCTATAAAGCAGGCTGAGCAAGCCATGAGGAGCAAGCCAGTAAGCGGCACCCCTCCATGCCTCTGCATCAGCCCCAGCCTCCAGGTTCCTGCCCTGTCAGTTCCTGTCCTGACTTCCTTCAGTGATGAGCAGTGATGTGGAAGTGTAAGCCAAATAAACCCTTTCCTCCATGATTGTTTTTGGTCATGGTGTTTTATCACAGCAATAGAAACCCCAAGACAAAATAGCCAAAACTAACCTCAAACTTACAGCAATCCTCCTGCCTCAGCCCTTCAATTGCTGGGATTACAGATGTGAGTTACCACACTGGGTAAGATTTTTTTTTCCAAGACAAGGACTCTCTACATAGCCCTGGCTGTCCTGGAACTCACTATGTGGACCAGGCTAGGCTTGAACCCACAGCAATCCTCCTGCTTCAGCCTTTCAAGCACTGGGAGTACAGAAGTGCTTCATCATGCCTAGTAGACAAGAACTTTCATGATCTGTCTGGATTCAAATCCTGGCTCCCAGTGACTTTGGGGAAACATTTAAGTTTTTGAGACAATACTTTTTTAAGCCATAGCTTCTTCATGAACAGAAAATATTCCTCTGAATAGGTAGAGTATGCAGAATGCATCTGCTCCTTCCTGTTTGCATTTAACACCTAAGAGACTTGAGAAAAGGCAGACAAACTATCCAGAACATGAATACATACTATGTCCTAAGACTCATCCTCTTGTGCAGTTGAACGCCTCAAAGACGTTGGGAAATGCCATAATTTTTACATCAAGAAACACTGCCTGGAGAGTAGCCCCAACCAGAGCTGGAGACCTCAGCTAGCACCTGCCCCTCCTAAAAGTGATCTGCACCCAAATTACAGAAGACCCCAAAATCCCAGAGTCATGGGGTCACTAGTTGACAAGAGCAACCATTCAGATTGCTCTTTAAGGGGGCCCGTCAGAACTTCTGCTTTGCCAAAAGAATGCTGTAGGCTCATGACTCAACCCACTCAGAGCTCAGGACCACCCAGGAGTCAGGAGGGGCTCGGCCTCACCAAGCCTTTGTTACTGCCGCTTTAAATCAAGAGGGACTGGTAACCAAAAGATAGCTAAGGGATCAGCCAGCTCTGAAATTCTGCCCTCTGTCGAAGGGATCTTCATGGTATGTTCTCTACAGCATCAGGTCAAGGAAACAGCTCAGAAACTAGGGATTTAAAACCAGCTGCCAGGGCTCACAACCTTCTGTAACTCCAATCTCAGGCGGATCCAACCCCCTCTTCAGATCCCTACAGGGTACTAGGCACTCACGTGGTTGCACAGACTTGCATACAGGCAAAACACTCATACATATAAAAATTTTAAAATAAATAAACCAGGAAATAAATAAATAAAAGCAGTTGTCGGGTGAGGTACACTAAGTGTTTCTTCCCTAGCTTGTGTGAAGCCCTGGGCTCCACCCTCAGCACCAAAAGATGGGGGGGGGCTGCAATTAGCTATCTATAGCATGATAAATTCATTACTAGACCCCATCTGGCTGATAGGTGACAAAGTCAAGCATGAATGGAGTGAGGTTCTCAAGTCATCTGTGTCCAGGTCCCAACTCTGGCACTTAAGGGCAAGTTGCACAAGCGTGTGAGGCCTTGGCTTGTTCAGCCATTACCTAAGGCTGATAATCCCTCCTGCATTCATTTTTGATGGAAGCGTTTTCCATAGCACCTGAAGCACTCAGATCATTTCTCCACCCTGCGAGTGTTGACTGGATACCCACTAAATGACAGGTACTGTTCTCAGAGGCCCGGCCGGAGCACAGTTTTTAACAACAAACAAACTCTATGGAGTTTACTCTCAAAGGAGACATGGGGAAAAGTATGATCAAAATGAAATAAAAGCCACATTTCCTCAAATACATTAAAAGAAAAATGTGAAAGGGAAAATAATCAAGCACATAAATGGGATTTGAAGCATGATTTGATGTTGCCTCGTTAGAAAAGGCCACTGAAGGAGATCCTGGGGTAAAATCATAAGGATTTGCAGAATGTGGTCATTCCTAGTACTCAAAGGCAGTGCTCTGGGCTTGGCAGTTACAAAATACTCTCTCAGTGTTCAAATAGGCTTTTTTTTTTTTAAGATTTTTTATTTTTAGTTGTGTGTGTGTGTGTGTGTGTGTGTGTGTGTGTGTGTGTGTAGTTTCCATAGAAGTTAGAACAGTGTATCAGACTCTCTGGAGCTGGAGTTATAGACAGTTGTGATCTGCCTGATATGGATATGCAGGTGCTGGGAACTGAACCCAGGTCCTCTGGAAGAGCAGCCAGTGCTCATAACCAATGAGCCATCGCTCCAGACCCTTAAATAGGCTTTTAAAGATGTTATGACATTTATTTATTTGTGTAGGGGAATGGTACAGAGATGTCACAGCATGTAGGTAGAGGTCAGAGGACAATTGACAGGAGTCCATCTTCTCTTTCCACCACAGAGGTTCCGGGGAATCGAACTGAGGTCATCACACTTGGCAACAAGCACCTTTACCCATGATCCATCTCACCAGCCACCTCCACCCCTTTTTTGAGGCAATATCTCACTTGTAGCCCTGGCTGCCCTGAAACTCGATATTTAAACCAGACTGGCCTCTTACTTCAGGGATCCACCTGCCTCTGCCTCCTGAGTACTAGAATTAAAGGTGTGTTCCACCACTCGGGGCTGACATTCCCCGCTTTTAGACAGTGTCTCACACTGTAGTTTAGGCTGGTCTAGAATTCACTATGCAGCCTCCACGGGCCTCAAACTTGCAAAGAACCACCTGCTTCAGCATCCATGGGTGTTTATATCCAATATAGTTCACCAAAGGGAATAACAGAGAAAAAGTCTCCATCTTGTTATTTATAGATTAAGAAAGGAGATCAAGAAAGCTACGACAGAAAATTAAAAAATAAAAACATCATAGGGTTACATCCTAGTGAAGGGGAAGGAAGTTACAAATTTAGGTATTAATACGTGTCAGAGAATACTGAGTAAATGAGACTTGAAGCAGTTAGAATGCTGGCGGCCATTGTGGGGGCTCATGCCTGTATTCCCAGCACTCAGGAGGCTGAGGCAGGAGGACTGAAGTGAGTTCAAGGCCAGGTTGGGCTACATAGTGAGATGTATAGGAAGGGAGGGAGGGAGGATGGGAGGGAGGGAGGGAGAGAGGATGAATATGTTATACCTGAAGACAGAGAAGGGAGAGCTTGTTAGGCTGCGTAAGGTATGTTAGAGGTCTCTCTAATGAAGTGATGTTTACCAAGAGAAGAATTTCTCAAACCGAAGGACATTCCAGGCATGGTTCATAGCAAGGAGTTTGATTGCCAGATCAAAGAACCGCAAACGATCACAGGATAGAAGTAGGAGGCAGATGCTATGCAGCCTTACGTCATGGCTAGTCCTTGAGCTATGTATGCATGCTTCACAGTAAGATGGGGAGCTACAGAAAACTGTAAGTGGTCAATGACATGATGTTTCTTAGATGTGTAGCCTAGGCTGGCCTGATTTGACTGATGTTTTGAAAGAATCAATCTTGTTGCTGTGATATAAAAAGACCAGAGGGTCTTAGGCACAGAAAGGGAGGAGATCAGTTAGGAAACAGACATCGTAATGCAGGTGAGATCTGTGGCTCAAATCAGGGACATTGTGGTAGTCACAGAAAAGCGACTGCATGATAGATGTGGAAGGTGGGATGGTGGGAATTGCTAATGGCATATCAAATGCAAAGATGGGCTCAGGACCTCTTTGTCTGAACAAGCTGATGTTTCTGGAGGTAAAGTCTGTGAGCCACAGCAGTAGACACAGTGGGTAGGTAAAAAGAACTTTCCCAGCAAGTGTTCTAACATCTCCTGATTTATAAAGTCATTTATGAAGTACAAGCTAGGAGCCACATCCATAAGTTCCATTACTGGCTGTATACCCAAGAAGTGGAAGCAGGGCCAACAAGATAGCTTAGACAGTAAAAGGAGATTGCTGCTGAGCCTGACTACCCAAATTCAGTCCTCCAGACCCACATGGTGGAAGGTGAAAGCCAACTCCCAAAAGTTGTCCTCCAATCTCCACTGACACATTTCCACACAGTTGAAAAAATTATTTTGTGACAGGACACTATGTAGCCTGGAACTTGCTATGTAGACCAGGCTGGCCTCTTACTCACAAAGATCCACCTGCCTCTGCCTTCTGAGTACTGGGATTAGAGGTGTGCATCATCATACCCAGTAGAAAATGTAATTTTTGACTGGAAGAGATGCTTGTTCATCAGTGTTCATAGCAGAACTATTCACAAAGGTAAAAGGCATCCCAAATGTCCATCAACAGATGAACAGATAAACACATGAGGCATATACATGAAATAAACTACTATTAATATTTAACAGTGATTACATTCTGACACATGCTATAACACTGAGGACATTACTGTAAGTGACCAGGCCAGATCCCAAAGAACAGATGTTTTAGAGTCCTCTTTTTTTTTTAGGTACTTGGAGTCATAGGATTCATAGAGTCACACCAAGGAAGGTGGTTTCCAGGAGCTGAGTAAAGGGGATGGTGGAGTTGGTGACTATGGAGTTTGAACTGTGGGAGAGGAGAAGAGTTCTGGAGGTAGTGTCTGGTGAGGACCACACAAGCACAGGAAGGCACTTAATGCCACTGAAGTGACCATCACAAAAATCATAAAACCAGGGGCTGGGAGATGGCTCAGAGGTTAAAAGCACTGACTGCTCTTCCAGAAGACTCAGGTTCAATTCCCAGCACCCACAAGGCAGCTCACAACTGTCTCCAAGGGCACCAGGCACATAGATAGTACACATAGAAGCAGGCATATGTGGAATCTCTCTCTCTCTCTCTCTCTCTCTCTCTCTCTCTCTCTCTCTCTCTCTCTCAAATAAAATAAAGAATTTTTTTAAAAAAGAGAGAAAAGCAGAAGAAATGGCTAAACCACACCTAGTGCCACAGGCCTTCAATCCCAGCTACTTGGGAAACTAAGACAGAAGGATTCATAGTCTGTCAGGGCTACAAAGTGAGTTCAAATTAGTGGAACCCTGTCTCAAAATAAAAAGTTAAAGACAGGGCTTGAGAGCTGGGGACTGGTAAAGTGTTTGCCTAGCATGCACAAAGTCTTGGATTCAATGACCACCAATGAATAAACCAGACGTGATGGTTCATGCTATAAGCCCAGCATTTAGAAGGTGGAGGCAAGAGGATCAGGAGTTCAAGGCCATCTTTGCCAATACAGCAAGCTTGAGGCCAGCCTCAGGTCATTATCAGCTACAAATTGAGATCAAGGCCAGTCTGAATTCCAAAAGACTTTTTCAAAAAGGAGGAGGAAGAGGAGGAGGAGGAGGAGGAGGAGGAGGAGGAGGAGGAGGAGAAGGAGAAGAAGAAGAAGAAGAAGAAGAAGAAGAAGAAGAAGAAGAAGAAGAAGAAGAAGAAGAAGGGGGAGGAGGAGGAGGAAGAAGAAGAAAAGGAAGGAAGGAAGGAAGGAAGGAAGGAAGGAAGGAAGGCAGGCAGGCAGGCAAGGTATGTAGCTCAAGGGTAGAGTGCTTGCCTAGCAACTGCAAGGACCTGGGTTCAATCACTCATAGTGAAAACAATTCGGTTAAAATGATTTTGTTGTTTTAAAACTTTTACCAAGGTCACAGTGTGAGTACGACTCAGGAACTTAAATATAAAATGAACTGGGTGTGGTAGCACATGCCTATCTGTAATCCTAGTACTCAGGAGGTAGGTAGGGGCTGGAGGATCACAAGTTCCAAGCCAACCTGAGCTACTCAGGAAGACCTCCACCCCTGTTTAAAAATAAATAAACAGAAAGAAAAAGCAAACAGACTACAGCGTGCCCGGGGTTACAGCGACTGAAACCGGACTAGAGCCCAGGCAGCTTCAGAGCTGCTCCCCCCATTTGCACTCAAAGCACATCAGTCAGGTCTGCAGCAGCACGGCTGGGTGGGCTGCTTTTGGAGCTGCCACACTCCAGCATCTCACCCTCAAAATGTCCATTAGCCTTGAAGCCGCAGACTGACCAGAGGATTGCAAGGCTCTCAAGGTCTGGAAGTGGCTCTATGGACTGACTTGCTACTCCTTTACCAAAATGACTGGCCACAGCTGACCAACAGCAAGCTCTGTTGTACGCAAACTGGTTTTTAGATCTCAGAGAAATGCCCAAATCCCCTTGTAATCTGGAGGCTAATGGCAGGGCAGGTAAGGCTGATGTCTGAAATCCAAAGGAAGCCATTTTTACACAGATATCCAGCTTCCAAGTCCAAAAGAAAGGAGACACGTAAGTTATTTTCTTCCTTTGTTTGAGGGCCTGAGTGTGTGTGTGTGTGTGTGTGTGTGTGTGTGTGTGTGTGTGTGTCTGAGACAGTCCTGGTATGTATATACCCAAGGCTAGCATTTGAACTTGTCTTGTAACACAGATTGGCCTTGAACTCAGGACAATCCTTTTGCCTAATGGACATCACCAATCCCAACTCCTGGAAGCTACTTTCCTTATTTGGTTGTTGTTTGTTTAAGTTTTGTTTCTGAGATAGGCTCATGATAGATAGCCCAGGCTGGCACATAGGTAATTTCTATATAAACCAGGATAACCTCAAACCTGCAGCAATCCCCCTGCCTCTGCCTTCCCAGTCCTGGGATTCTAATGATAAACCACCATGCCCAGCACAAGTTAGTTTCTAAGGAAGCATCTGTGATTAAGGGAGAGAGAGACATCCGGTGAAGGTAAGTGCAGCCCTCTTCCTGTAATTTAAATCAAGGCACATGGGACTGGTCAGATAGACCGGAGAGTAAAGGCAATATTCTCCGACTTGACTTAGGACCTGACTTTGATCCCTGAATCTCACGTGGTGGGAAGAGAGAGCTGACTCATGCTTGTCCAGTATTCGGGTGCTTTGAGGAAAGGGATCCAATCCTAATCCCCTTTAAATTCCAAGACACTTCATCAATGACGAAATAAATTGAAGAAGAAACAAGCAGCTTGTTAGGAAGGTAAATACCGCGAGAAGCCAAACTTGCTCCCGAGAGCAATCGAGGACCATCGACCGACTGTGAGAGCCACACCGCCAGCCAGCAGCAGCTCTCGCCCTCTTTAGGCCATTTTGTTTACCACGCATTCTTTGCTGACCCTCCCCCCACCATGTAGTCTACTAGAAGCTCAGCAGTGTGGGAGCTGGTGCAAGTTTGCTCAGGAACCCTGGGAAACACAGAGCCTTGGAGACTCCGGTGGGCCAGGATTGGGGGAGGGGTCATCAAAAACTCAGAGCATAGGTTGATGGGAAAGCATGAATTCCTAACTACTAGGGAGGCTGAGGCAGGAGGATTAAAAGTTCCAGACCAACCAGCACAACTTAATGAAATCCTGTCTCAAAAGAAAAAATAGAAAGAGGGCTGGAGATTGTGGATCAGCAGCAGGGGGCTTATCTCATGCGCATGAGACCCTACATTCAGTCCCCAGTACCGATAAAAATAAAAAACAAACCAACTAACAATAAGGCAAGGAATCGAAAGGACGTCATGAAGACCAGATGTGTGGCCCAGCCTCATAGCTTGGGGACCTGTAAGCACTCCAGCATGACTGGAATGAAGGATGTCCTGAGGGAATAAAGGGCACTGAGACAGAGACCGGATCACAAGCCATCTTGAGTGCTAAGGACATGAACTTTACCCTGAACGTCATGAGGAGCCACTGGAGAACGTCAAGAAAGAACATGGTCTGATTGTGTATGTGTGTGTTTGAGATGGACACTCTGAGCTCACTCTGGCATGGAAGAAAAATATCTAAGACAGGAAGACAGGAGGTGACTGCAGCCGGCAGTGGAAACCTCAGCCACCAGAGATGTCAAGGATGTGGGCAACCTGTGTGGTGACCAGAAGTTAGCACAGAAATCAGGAGGGTGGGGGTGGGAGCAGGAAGAGATGGAGTCCAGTGATGGGCACCCCAGAGGTGCAAGCTTGGAGCTTAGAAGAGTAGGCTGGTTAGGCCGGGTGGTGGTGGCACATGCCTTTAATCCCAGCTCTCGGGAGGCAGAGGAAGGCGGATCTCTGTGAGTTCAAAGCCAGCCTGGTATACAGAGTGAGTTCCAGGACAGGCTCCAAAACTACACAGAGAAACCGTGTCTTGAAAAACCAAAAAAAAAAAAAAAAAAAAAAAAAAAAAGAAGAAGAAGAAGAAGCAGCTTGGGATTCAGTGGGCCCCTCTAATGTTATCCAGAGAGTCTAAAGTGAGGGGGAGGGTACAGGAACCTCAAGATAAATCCACAAATCCATGGGGGAATTCTACCATTTGTGAGCTTAGGAAAAGAGGGGCTGTAGTGGAACCTGTCCTCTGTACATGATATGGCCATTTTGGTTGGGTTTTTTTGGTGGTGGTAGGTTTTTTTTTTGTTTTGTTTTTGTTTTTGTTTTTTTTTTCCGAGACAGTGTCTCTCTATTTAGCCCTGGCTGGCCCAGCATTTCATATGTAGACCAGGCTGGCCTGGAGTTCACAGAGATCTACCTGCCTCTCTCTCTGCCTCTGCGTGCTAGGATTAAAGGTGTGTGCCACCTTACTTGGGCCCCACTGTGGTCTTGAAAAGAAAGCAGCTGTAATTATTCACAGGGGAGCCTCACGAGAGAGGGCCTGTCAGCAGCATTCCCATGAAGCAGGAGCAGCCGAGAACTACTCTCGCGCATGTAGCCCCAACCCCAGCTGCACGTGGTCTTGAGAGGTGCCAGAATATGTAAGAGGTGGAAGGGTGACTGAAATAATCCAGGTAATCCAAGTTGGGCATAGTGATCCATGCCTGTAGACTCAGCACTTGGGAAGATGAGGCAGAAGAATCTCAAGTTTGAGACCAGCCTGAGTTACATTAAGAGTTTGAGGACAGTTTGGAGTACAGAGTAAGACCTTGTATCAAAAAGGTCTTACTTGTAACAAAAACGCCGGGCGGTGGTGGCGCACGCCTTTAATCCCAGCACTCGGGAGGCAGAGCCAGGCGGATCTCTGTGAGTTCGAGGCCAGCCTGGGCTACCAAGTGAGTTCCAGGAGAGGCACAAAGCTACACAGAGAAACCCTGTCTCGGGGAAAAAAAAAAAAACACAAAAAAAAACACAAAAACATGGGGGCTGGAGAGAGAGCTCAGTTGAAAGAACTTGCTGCTCTTGCTGAGGACCTGGGTTCAGTTCCCAGCACCCACGGTGGGCCACTTACAACCACCTACAACTCCAGCTCCAGGGGATCCAATGTCTCTGTCCACCAGCACCTGTACTCAAACACACACACACACACACACACACACACACACACACACACACACACACACCATGACTAAAAACAATAAAACTATTTTAAAGGAGGAAGGAGAGAAGGTTTTGAGTCTCTAGGCCCTGGAATGCCTGGAGCGGGACTGGACTTTGGTATCGTGAACCAGCTCCTTCCAGGCGGGACATCCACAGGCCCGGAAGTCAGTGCGTCTGCTGGTGCTTTCCCAAGCCACGTCGCTGCAGACACTGCATCACTTCTGTAACGAAGGATGTCATTCCTTCGTGTCCCACCACTTCTCTCACCTGCGTCTGGGGTGGAGACCGAAGCTGCCCCAGCTTTGGTGATGGCTTCCTTGGGTTTAGTCTGGTCATTGCAGTCCAGGGCTGAAGATTGTGCTGTGCTCTAACGACAAGGATAAAGATGTTTACAGAGTCACTCAACAACCATGCCAGGGATTAACAGTTCTCAAATATATACTGTAAGTATGTACAAAACAGAGAAGCCACCTTTCCCAAACTGCTCCCAACACCCCCCAGGCCCACCATACCCTTGCCTGGAAGCTCTGGCTACAGAGAAGACAACAGAGGACCCTGAGCTCAGAGTCATGCTTCTGTGAAAGCCACATAAATTTCATACAAAGGGGACATTGCCTCTGGCTCATCAATCATCACATCTAGTCCCTGTCCTCAAGGGCTTCGCAGGGGCAGAAAGAGAAATAAGACACAGTTCAACAAACACTGTGAACCATGTGTGAGGAAGAAGGAGGTTTTGTTGGCCCAGAAATCTGGTCAGCTACTGTCCATGGAACCTTTTCTCTCTGTCCAGCACTAAGCTAGATGTCATGGGACAGGACATACACCCGGTAGGCTATACTCCACAAGGAGTTCCTGACGACTTATGAGGTAGATCTCCAATGCAGGGGTCATCTCCGTCCTGGACAGAGGCATCCCATCACAAAGGAGAGCCCACATTGCCTTGGGATTTCCTGGCCACAGCCAGAGTCCATCTGACAGCACCATGGACACCATCAATTCATGGAGAGCTTAGCTGCCAGTAGTAGCTTCAACAGGCTACTCTTTCCTTGTCATTCTAGAAAATTATTTTAGAGACTCACTTATTTATTTGTGTCTGGTCTATGTAAGTCTATGCACACAGGTAGGGATGCAAGCCCGTGCGCACTCGGGAAGGCCTGGAGGGGTGTTGGGTGTCCTTTTCTATCACCCCCTGCCTTCTACTTTTGAGGCAGGATCTCTTCCTGAACCTGGGCTGTTCATTTCCTCAGCTGTGCTGGAAGCCGCATGAAGTGTGGTTTGGGTTACTCTGTTGCTCTTCAGTTGTTTTTGTTTTTACTAATTAGAAAAAAACAAACAAACACATCTGTGCTGGGGGTACAGGAGTTTGCAGGGACACCTGGATTCTTACTTAAGTGCTGAGATTAGAACTCTGGTCCTAGAGATTGGAGAACAAGTCATCTTAACCCCCGAGGCATCTCCCCAGTCCTTCCTCCGATGAAATTTCTCTTGCCGGGCATACACACCAGTCATTCAGCACACAGGAGGTAGAGGCAGGAAGATCCGGAAGTCAAGACCATCTTTGGCTACACACCCAGTCTGAGGCAGCCTGGGCTATACAAAACCATGTCTCTTGACTGCTAAGCCATCTCTCCAGCCCTTAAAACCAAGTCTCAAAAAAAAAAAAAAAAATGGGGTTGGAGACCGCTCAGTGGTTAAGAACACTTGCTTTTTCTGAGGCTCTGGGTTCTGTTCACAGCACTGACGTAGCGCTTCGCAACATCTGTAATTTCAGTTCCAGAGGATCCAGGCCTTCTTCTGGCTCCCTTAGGCACCAGTCATGCATATAGTACACATACATATACTCAGGCAAAACACTTGAACACATAAAATTAAATAAATAAATCTTAAAATTTTTAAAACACAAAACTTAAAAAAAAAAAAAAGAAAGCAAAAAGAAAAAATAAATTATTCTCCCTCAAAAGGAAACCAACTTAGAGGTTGGTGGATGGAATGAGTTGAGGTCCCGCAATCTCAAATGTGTGGATTATCTGACTTGTGGTTCCTCCTTCCAGATGGACTTTCTTCCCTGCCCCGGTCGGTGAGGCCGCTTCACCTTCTCCCAACCGTAAGCAATGAGCAAATCCTTCACCACACTTCCCTATGGCCTAGAACAACAGGCTGCTTGTATCCACATCCCAGAGCCTAACGCGGGGTCCTAGGTACTGTGGAAATATTTGTGACTTGGATGAATAATGAATGAGTGGATGAGTGAATGAATTATTAAAATGTTCTTCCCACTAAATGCTTCCATCTCTCTTTAACAACTTTCAGCATCGGCGCTGGAGAGATGGCTTAATGGGCTGGAGACGGTTAGGAGAACTTGTCACTCCTGCAGAGGACCAGAGCTGGTCCCTGGCACCCACATCTGGCGCTCATAACCATTTGTATCTCCAATTCTGGGTATCTAACACCCTCTTCTGGGCTCCATGGGCACTGCATTCATTCACATGGCACACATACATACATGTGGGCACTTATATGTACACACAGAAAATAAAAATAAATAAATCTTGTTTTGAAATGGCTCTTAAAAACTGCACATAGGTTAGTCCCATCACACTGATTCTTCTTTAGCACACATTTCCAAAACTCCTGGTAGATTAATCAGATATGAAATATTTTCCAAAAAACAATCATGGCTTTCCCAGAAAGAGTTTGGTCGAGTAAGTGATAACTGCTTCTTTTCTTTCAGTCTGTCCAGTTTTCAGTTATAAAATGCATCTCAGAAGAAGTCCAAATAACCGCAGAAGAAAGGAATGCCTTTTTCCCTTCAGCAACAACAATGAAATAATAAGGGCAGACACATGAGCGCTGACCATGTGCCGGACAAGGCCAAATAGTTCTCACTCCCACGTTAACTCCTCACAGCCCTGGACGGCAACGCAATCATGAGGCAGCTCACACTCATCTGAAACTCCAGGCCAAGGGTCCAACAGGCTCTCCTGACCGCCCCAGCTCTCGCATGCATAGGTGCTCAGACACACACTCGGGCACATACACACACATAAAATAAACCATGTTTTAAATGTGTGAAAGGGTAGAGAGATGGCGCAGTGGCCAAAACTCTTGTGTGCAAGAGTGAGGACCTGAGTTTGGATCCTTAGAAACCCACGTAAGTGCCGGACAGGCATGACGGCCTGTCTGTGATTCCAGTCTCAGAAGGCAGTGAGAGGGAAACTCTGAACAAGCAGCCTAACAAGACTAACCATGGTCACCAAGCTCGGGGCTTGCTAGAGAAACCCTGACTTAATAAGGTTGAAGAACAGTCAAAAACTATCAAGGTCTACACGCACCACACATACCCATATTCATGTGTTCCCACACATACAAAAACATGCATTCATGCATATTCACATCACACACACACACACACACACACACACACACACACACACACACACACGGAAAAAGGAAAAAAAAACCTGCATGGTAGCACATGCTTGTAAACTCAGCACTCAGGAGGTGGGGGCAAGAAGATCAGGAGTTTAAAACAAACTTCAGCTACATAAGATCTTGTCTCAAAAAGAAAAATAATGTGGAGTTTACAGTGTCACAACCTTGGGGTAGGGGAGATGTCTAGAAGAGCTACCTGGGGAGATAAAGCATGCCTGAAGGCCAGATAATGCAAAAGTAGGCTCTGACCATCTCTTGGTGGCCACAGAGAGGAAGAGACAGGAGGGACTTAAGGCTTTAGTGCAGATGTGTAGCGTCTGGCTGGCCTCTCATTAAACGGCCTCCAGGTCTGCTCCAGCCAGTTGTACAAGCTAAGGAGTCTTCTTTCCCACTACCCTCCTGCCACTCCCCAGCCTTCAGGAGGAACTGAGGGTGGGTGGCCAGGCTCTGGTCTGGTTTAGGAACATCTCATGAGAATGCCCTGCCTGCATGAGACCACCTAGAATGAGGATGGCCAAGGGAAGAGAGGACAGTGTAGATGTGAGAGCAAAGTGGCTGGAACAAGTTACAAACAGAGAGAAGAGAAGCAGTCCATGCAGTCGCCAACTGCTCCACTTCGGCCGAGCACCTCCCTTCATAAGCCATCCAGTTCCAGACCAAAGCCCACCCAGTCCTCACAGTGCCGAGAATCCATGTGACAATGCCTGCTGGTCCCCAGGCCCTTGCTTCCGGCTGTTCCATCCCCCACCAGGCCATCTAGCTTCAAACTTTACTTCCTATCTAAATAAACAGAACAGGAACTGGGGTCGGCAAAGTGCACAGGGGCCTGATAGGAAAAGGTAGAACTGAGTTTGTGGCTTGCCCGAAAGATTACACATGATTTAGTTGAACCCATATTATTTAAAGGGAGAAGATTAGGGAATCGTGTGTCCCAGACCAACTGCACTCAGAGAGGGATGACCAAGAGAGCCGTGGAAACAAAAGATAAATGTTTCCAAGATGGTGAAACTGCAGACATCCTTGACAAGCCGGTAGAGGAGATATTTCTGGCTAGGGCAGCCTGTCCTGAGGCTCTCAAATCACACACTTCACAGGACTTGATTGCCCCACCTAAGCCTGGCCTAGCCAGCTTCCTTGAATGTGGGTTCACACGGGTACTACAAGGCTGGCATAATCTGATTGGCCTGGAGATCCATGGTTGCTAGGGAAGACAGTTTCATTAATGTCCTAAATCAGGTTTGAACCTGTTCCTTTCATTCCTACGTGCAGGTCCTTGGATAGCCCCGGGGTGAGACACAGAGTCCAATCAGCCAGTCTGATTGCTGCAATGATTTGCAAAGTCCAGGTGGGTTTTAAATTGCTAAACCTTGCTGACCATACTGGATATCAAATTAAAGAATTACCTTAAAGTCATTTTGTTTCCCCTTTGAGTTTTATGTCTTTTATGAATCAATGGTGAGATTCCTGACTTCCCATTGCCCTAGTGAATAATCTTTTTATCTCAGTTTAGCCAGCAGAAGCTTGATCTCTGTGGAAGAGGAACCCACAGGAGAAATCTGATGGGGCTGAAGGAGCTGGCCAGAAACTAGGAATGCTAGCCTGGCACAAACCCATGAACCAGTCATTTCTTAAAGACGAGGTTTCTTGTATCACAGGTTGGTGTTGGACGCTCGGTGCAGCTGAGGATGACATGAGTTGCTGAGCCTCCTGCCTCTACCTCTCAAGTACTAAGATTACATGCATGCATGTGCCACCATGCCTGATTTATATAGTACCTTGCTAGGAATCGAACTCAGTGTATCATGCATGGAAGGTAGTCACTCTAGCAATGAAGCTACATGCCCAGCCCTCAAAACTGCTTTTAGAAGGACTTTGTCCCAACCTGAGAAACATAAACCTATGTTCGGGAAATCACAAATATTTTTCTGCACTCACATGCCAGTATGTCATAGCCAAATGCCTCTTAGCAAAAGGCTTTGTCTCGTTCTGCAGTGGTCTGCACTGGCAACCTGGCCACTGTCCTGTGTCTGGCAGGCTCAAAGAGAACTGGAGGGCAGGCAAGGGGTGGGGACAATCAGCTGTAATAAAGACAAGGCCAGCCATCGCTTCCTCAGAGGAAAACATTAGTCTCCACATTCTGACTGGGTTCTTGGGAGTCAAAAAACTTGGGAGGAAGGGAGAGAGAGTGGGAAGGAGGGAGGAAGAGAGGGAGGGAGGGAGGGAGGGAGGGAGGGAGGGAGGGAGGGAGGGAGGGAGAACAAATAAAGGTGTTCTATTTTATTATCTTAATAAAACCAATCCTGAGGCTGGGGGAATGGCTCAGTGGGCAACAGCTCCTGCTGCGCATGCATGAGGAGCTGCAACACTTGTGTGAAAATCTGGGTGTCAGCACTCACCTGTAACCCAGCACAGTCAGGAGCAGAGACAGGGTTGCTGGGGCTTTACTGGCTGCCAGGCCAGCTCCAGGTTCAGTGAGAGACCCTGTCTCAAGGGCATACAGCAGAGAGTGATAGAACAGGTCACTGGATGTCCTCTTCTGGCCTCCATGTATGCCATACCTCACCAATATACGTGGCATACAGGACACACTCACATACTACACACACCCACACATACATGCGTACATGCATACACACAGACACGCAGTGAGAAAAAAATAAAATAGAAAATGTATACATTTGGAGTACCACTCAGAATTTCAACTTACTGAAAGATGCTTGTGCTGCTGGGCGGTGGTGGTGCACACCTTTGATCTCAGCACTTGGGAGGCAGAGGCAGGTAGATATCTCTGAGTTCGAGGCCAGCCTGGTCTACAAAGTGAGTTCCAGGACAGGCACCAAAACTACACAGAGAAACCCTGTCTCAAAATAGAAAAAGAAAAAAGAAAAAAAGAAAGATGCCTGTGAGAAGAAAGGAATATAGAGCAATGATTTCCTAAGTACAGAATCTCTGTTTTGTGTGATGGAAAAGCCCCACAAATGGACAGTAGTATCAGGATATATATCATGAACGTAATAAATCAATACAATTAATGTAATTAATGAATATCATAAATATAATTATTGAATGAATACTGCGAATATAATCAATGAATACCACAAATGTAGTTAGTATTATGAGTGTAATTAATGAATATCATGAGTATAATTAAAATAATTAATTAATTAATTAATTTAAAAAAGGAAGATGCCTGTGTATGTGTGTGTGTGTATTTGTATGTTGAAACAAAGTCTTGCTATGTAGAACAGAATAGCCTTGAATTCCTGATCCTCCTATCACAATCTCCCAAGAAGTGGATTTATAACCCTTTGTCACCATACCCAGCTATTATTTATTTAGAGGGTGAGAGATAGCTCCGTGGTTAGGAACACTTGCTGCCCTTTTACAGAAGCTGAATTTGGTTTCTAGCACCCACATCAGGCAGCTCACAACTACCTGTAGTTCCTGCTCCAGGAAATCCAATACCTCTTCTGGCCTCACAGGCATTCCAGTGCAAGTGAGCATGCACACACACACACACACACACACACACACACACACATACACACACACACTTTAATTACTTTTGGAGGGATTCTTTTGTTTTAAATATTTATTTATTCTAATGTATATAGGTATTTATCTGCATGTATGTCTGCACATCACATGCATACCTGGTGCCTTCAGAGGCCAAAGGAGGGCATCAGATTCCCTGGCATTACAGTGGCTATGAGCCATGATGTGGGTTCTGGGAACTGAACCTGGGTCCTCTCCATCTCTCCAGCCTCTATTGTATTTGGAGACAGGGTCTTATTTGTTGCTCAAGCTGGGCTCAAGTAACCCTGCCTCAACCTTCCAAGTAGCTGGAGCTACAGCTGCATAACATCATTATAGCTCGGGGTTTTTTTTTTTTGGGGGGGGTGGCATTGAGTCAGGATCTCACTATGTAGCTCTAGTTGTCCTGGAACTTTTGATGTATACAAGGCTGACCTCAAACTCACAGCAGTGCTGGGATTAAAGGCGTGTGCCACCATTCCTGGCTCTATTTTTTTTTTTTTTTTTTTTTTGATAATTGTTAAAAATGAAAACAACTCAAGGGAAACAGGAAAATCCAAACCACACTTCACTGGCTAAAGCCACAAGTACCATGTCCGATGCCTGCCTGTAATTTGGGACCCATCTGTTAACTTTCTTCCACCCACCTTTCTCCCATGGCAGCTGCCACCAGCCCACCACTCTCAAGCCTTAGGTCCTCACTTTCTGTGTCTCCCAGCTTCCACCCGACCTCCTCTGTACCCATACACCATCCTGGACGCTAGAGTGATGCAGCTCTGAGGAGCGACACCAAACAGACCGCAGACCTTGCATTCCTGACCACAGCTGAATTCACACTCTAACAGCTCAAGGAAAGCAGCTGGCCTGCAAAAACCTCGACAATAACTCCGAGAAGAATAGAGAAACAGTCCTGGTGTTTGTTTTCCAGCTTCTGTTTATTTGTGTTTGTTCTCAGCCTGAACCTAGGAAAATGCCTCCAGAGTACCCCGCACCGGACAGAAGGAAAGCAGGTGTCCGCACTGCCGAAGGGAAGTGTCTGCCGTGGTAAGATACTGACTGGTGGCTTTCAGCGTTTCTGCCATGTGCTGGGTGCCACAAGCCATGTGCCTGGCAATATGCCAGAGATAAAATAACAAACAGGAACACAGCATCAACCGGGTGGTGGTGCTGCTGCATGCCTTTAATCACAGCACTCTGGAGGCAGAGGCAGGTGGTCTCTGAACTTGAAGCCAGTCTGGTCTACAAGTTTCAGGACAGCCAGGGCTACACAGAGAAACCCTGTCTCAAAAAAACAAAGAAGGAGGAGGAGGAGGAGGAGGAGGAGGAGGAGGAGGAGGAGGAGAAGGAGGAGGAGGAGGGGGGAGGAGGAGGAGGGGGGAGGAGGAGGAGGAGGAGGAGGAGGAGGAGGAGGAGAAGGAGGAGGAGGGGGGAGGAGGAGGAGGGGGGAGGAGGAGGAGGAGGAGGGGGGAGGAGGAGGAGGGGGGAGGACGAGGAGGGGGGAGGAGGAGGGGGAAGGATGAGGAGGGGGAAGAAGAAGAAGGACACAGCTCCCCCGGGTCCCATTCCCCCCCACACCCCACCTCCTCACAAAGCTAACAATCTGATGGGGGAGGCAGACTGACAAGCGTTCAGTCACTGATAACTGAATATAAGTAGCCCTGAGCAGGAAACCAGAATAACAAGAGCACACAGAGTAGTTGGGGACAATAGAGGAGTCAGGGCAGGCTTCCGGGGAAAATGCCCCTTACGCTGAAACCCAAAGGATGAGAGAAGAGAGGCCTGCATCCAAGCCAGGGGGCTGGCGAGTGCAGACTGAGATGCTGGAACCAGCTGAGAGTGGCCGGCAAGGCCCGTCTGGAGGTTGCAGAAACTGACAGTCACCACAGTAAAAAGTAGCGGGGAACCTGGGGGTCAAGGGTTCCTTGGGTCTCGGTTAGGCATGGACAAGGGAGACACCTCTGCAACACTTACTTCTCTGTGTAAGCCAAGCTGCCCCACTGCAGCATTCTCATCCAACTCTTGTATTTGTTTCCAGAGACAGGGTCTCACTATGTAGCCCTGGCTATCCTGGAACTTGCTGTGTAGATCAGGCTGGCCTCAAACTCTCAGAGCTCCACCTCCCTCTGCCTCCAGAGTACTAGGATTAAAAGTGTATGCCGCCACACCCCACCAAGTTTTTTTAAATTGGTATGTATGTATCTGTGTGAGTATATGCCACATGAGTTCAGGTAGTCAAGGAGGCCAGAAGAGAGGGTCAAGACCCCCTGGATCTGGAGTTGCAGATGGATGTTAGCCACTGAATGTTGGTGCTGAGAATCGAACTTTGGTCCTCTGGAAGAGCAAGGGTCACTCTTAAACACTGAGCCATCTCTCCAGCCACCCCAGCCCCATCCAACTTTTAAATTTTCCTAGTGAGTATTAAGCAAATGCTAGAAAACACACCACAGCCTACAAGCTCAACCCACTGTCAGGGCACAGTGAACAGGAGACAAGGCACAACTCCCATGTTTTTTCCTGTACTCACTCCTGTGGCCAACAAAGCCTATCAGAGGTTCTCCACGGTTATATAACAAGAACATGGCAAGTGTCACACAGGATCCAACCATTTCCCCTCTGGAAACAAGGACAGGGAGTGTTTGCAGAACATGCAGTACGGCCTTTGTACCTGGGCAATTGGCAAGGTCTGGAATGGCCATCCAGGGGCAAGAGTCTGGCTAATCCAAAGCACTTATTTCCTTCTGATAATCAGTAATCTGTAATTTCCCACTTTTAGGGGTAGTCATTACTCCAAACAAAGAGCAGTAACCAAAAACAGTACTTAAAAGGAGTGGGTTTTTTTCTTTCCTCCAGAAGAGATCTGCAGCTTAGCATTTTTTTTAATAGATAAATAAATAAAAACCTTAGTTCAAAGCTTTCATTTGTCTATTAGATATGATTCAATAGGCAAAATAATTTGAGGGGAAACATGGTATGCAAACAGATAAAAAGTAAAAGCCTCCCCACCGCCAGGCCCCCGCTGCCTGCAGCACATTTGCCTGAAGCTTATTTATTCTATCTGAGCTGCCCTCCTCCCACAGCTGAAATCCCTAGAATTTATTTTCTAGGAATTTGGACAATTCCAATCGGCTGCCTCCGCGCTCTCACCTGACTCCCCTATCGGCCTGAAGGGCCCACTTGAAATTCAAGTGGTGAGCCAAACTCGCAGGCTTACAAACAGAAAATGTCCTGTCCCTCTTCTCCCCGGCCTTTTCACATTCCAGCCCTCCCCATGGCCTGGTTGCCTGAGCTAGGGGACAGAGTACCAGCTGCCTGGCAGCTATGTACCCTGGAAGAGACCACACACCCAGGAACAACATACAGAGCAGGCCACACTGCACTGGCTGAAAAGCTCAACACTCTCCGTCCTGGGTGGACAGGAGTAGCGATCCCAAGCTAAGTAAGGTCTTTCCTTGGAAGGGGACCAAGTGCCCATACTGCAATCCAGTGTGACTACAGCCCGGTAATGAGGACTGTCAGACTCCACGAGACAGTCTTAAATAGTCACCAAGGGTGACCCACCCCTTCTGTGTAGCCCAGGCTGACCTGGAACAAAGCTATCCATGGGAGGATGGCCTTGAATTTCAGACTCTCCTGCCTCCATTTCCTGAGTGCTGGGATTTCAGATGTGTGCACCACACCAGGCTTACGACATGGTAAGCCCAGGACTCCATGCATGCTACATCCCCGGCCCACACCCGAGTCCTGTGTTTATTATTATTTGTCTGTATTTGTATGTGTGTACATATTTATTCATGGGTACATGTGCTTGTGAAGGCCAGAGGTCAAAGTCATGCATCTTTGTCTAACAATCTCCACCTTGTCCCTTACTTGACCCTGCTCACCAACTGGCTACTGTCAGGCCAGGGAGCTCTGGGGAGTCCTCTGTCTCCACCCCCACCCTCACTTCCAGGGTTACCGACTGGAAGACCATGCCCACCTTCTACCCGGACTCTGAACATCAGAATTCAATGCATGAGCAGCAGGCACTTAGGTACTGAGCCATCTCTCCAGCCCCACAAGCCCTCTTTTTAAATACCAACATTCAAAAGTGTAAGCCTAATACAAAGTCGTCTTTTGGGCAAAGTCTAGATTAAGGAAAAAGTCTGGGTTGATGCCCTATCTTAGCGTTTAAGATCCCATCAGGTAAGGGGTGAGTCCCAGAGGCAACGCATGAAGTGTAAACCACATATACCAGCTTCGACTGGATTGGTCTCTGCTAGTCTTTTTCTGTGATTGCCCAGTGCCCTATGCCCTCAGCCTGGCCCATTGCTTCACTGCGGCTGGGTTTAAATAGATTTAAAAAAAAAAAAAAAAAAAAAAAAAAAAAAAAAAGTTCGCCTAAGAACGGTATTAGCTCGAGGACTGGCCGTTTGGCTGAAAGCGGCTGCAGTTACTCCCAGAGACTGGACTCCCTTATTCCCTCGACGCTGACAGCGGGATTGCAGAACTGGGGTGGGGGTGAGGGTGTCTGATCATGTAGTTTGGGGTTGGAGCCAAAAACTTGTCTTGATGTCGCAAGCGCTCAGATTTACTTACAGTACATTTATTTGGGGTGCCCGGAAAGGCGGGGCTCAAACCCTCTGAAGCCACCCCTTGGGGCTGTCCCCTTGGTAAGGAATAAACCGACGTTTTGCTCGTTCTAGATCTGAGTCACAGCCCCAGCCTTCTTCTTCCTTTTTCTTGTCTTCCTTCTCCACACCCTTTACACTTCTCAGCTCCATCCCAATCCTCCTGGCTCTGACAAATCCATTCTTGTCCTGGCTTCCCCTTAGACTTGGACTTGTTTCCTTCTAGGCTATAATCTCGGGAATGAAGAGCTTTTAGGTGTCCTGAGTTCTTACCCTCGGACGTGGAACCCATAGTGGGTGGAACGGCCCCATCCCGCTCAGGAAGCACGGAAACCCTGCTCATACTGCAGTCTGTTGGCTGAGTCTCAAACTGGAGTCGGGCGGGCATGGCAGGCACAGAGATACGAGGGGAAACACCATGCTTGGGGGCAACTCTCCTACTCCCAATCCCTGTGTGGAAGCCCCTCACATTCCCAGGCTCTCCCCCAGACCCGGGGCTCAGCCTTCCAGGGCTCCAGATCTTCTAGAGCAGTGCACGCCGGCGGTAGACCTGTCCACGCTCAAAGGCAGGTGCAGAAGTCCCAGGACCAGAGGGCAGGGCTAACTAATACATTCACTTCCCTTGTAGTTGCTCTCTTATTTATTAGTATCATGGAAGAGTAAAGACTGGACAGAGCCAAAGACTCAGAATAGCACTGGGTAGGAGGCCTAAGGAACAGGCTGACAGCTGCCCAGGAGGTCAAGCCTGGGCCAAGGCCTCACTGCTCTTGAGCTCCTCGCCTCAGTCTTTGCCTTCCAGAGCTGATCCTGAACCCCGAGTGCTGCTGGGGCCTCAGGTTTCTTGAGTTTCCACGCTCCTAGCCCCACCCTACTGAGCATCCCTCCTACACTTCACGCTTACACTTCAGGCTTTCACTCTTGCTGCCTCCCTGCTTGGAAAACTTTCCCCAGCTCCAGTCCAAGCCTTGAAGCACGGTTTGCTAACCCAGCCCACCTGGTAGTAGAAGGAACAAAATGCTAATAAAAGCATGAGGCTTCTCAGAACATTCTCCAGTGAGAGTGTTGTCTCTGCACACACACAGTGCTTGCCCTGTCTGAACTTGTCTATTAAACAAAAAATTAGTGCCCACCTCGTAGAGTTGTATGGAACATACAGAATGCTCAACACAAGAGTTAGCAAGCAGTTCACAGGACTAGCTTATGCAATATTTACTGTACACTGAGCACTCTGTATGTTAACTTTTCATGAAACAGAAGTTGGAGTTTTAGGAAGAAAATTTGTATGTTAATTTACATCATTCTCACAATGCTGTAGGAGAAATACCACACCATTCCCTTCTTTTCAACTTATAGATAAGGAAACTGAGATACAACCATCTCCATATAATATATGTATGTATACCACATGTGTATCCAGTGCCCTAAGGCCAGAAAGCATTTCAGATCCTCTGGAACTAGAGTTTTAGATCCTTGTGAGCTGACTTGTGGGTGCTGGGAATTGAATCCAGACCCTCCAGAGGGGTAGCAAAGGCCCTTAACCACTGAGCCATCTCTCTAGCCCCAGGATTTAGCTTTGTGATTTATGTGTATGGGTGTGAACTTCCATGAGTGTATGTGTATCATGTGCATACATGAGCCCCCGGAAGTCTGAAAGGTGTCAGATCCCCAGGAACTAGAATTACAGGTGGATGCTGGAACTGAATCTGGGTCCTCTGCAAGAGCAGTAAGTGCTCTTAACCACTGAACCATTTTTCCAGCCCCAGTGATTAGGTTTTCTGTTATTTATTTATGTATTTATGTATTTATTTATTTATTTATTTATTTATTCATTCTTTTGAGACAAGTTCTCGCCATGTAGCCTTGGCTTGCCTGGAGCTCACCATGTAGACCAGGCTGGCCTTGAACTCACAGGGATCAACCTGTTTCTGCCTCCCCGGTGCTGGGACTAAAGGCCTATGCCACAATAATTGGTTCTAGTTTTTATTATTATCTTCTTAGTACTTTCAGAGATGAGAAAATGTCTAAGATCCCACAGATTTCAAGAGACATTTCCTGTTTCTTCATGACCCCCTCCCCAAAAATAAATTCCCCCTTCCTTTAGGGAACTATCACAGGAAAGAGAAACAATTTTGCTTCTAAAATCTAAAAGCCTTGATTTCCCTAGGCAGGATCACCCCTTCCAGGCTCTGAGTTGAGACCACTCTGCTGCGTTACATCTGAAAGCCTCACCCCTCTGGACTGTGAGATGGAGTGGGTAGTGCGTGCTTTCCTGGGTGGAGCTGAGAACACAGGGTGAGAGATGTCCTGAGATAAAGCACATTGTGCACTAGAAGGACCTGTCTGTCTAAAGAGAAAAAAAAAAAAAGAAGGACTCTTCATCTGTAACCCTTTCCAATCCCAGCCATCCTACTGGAAAGTCTTTCTGTGCCTGCCAGACCTCAAGCTTGTTGTGGAAAAAAACAGAGGCATTTATGGGGAAATGAAACCACCCTCCTCAGCAGAATGGTCCCCCACACATTTGCTGTGGTACAAGGGCTGCTACTCTGCAGGGAGCATTCAGCCTCAGGAGGCCCTGGAAGCGGCCTGCCGCCACAGGGCGGTTCGGAGGCTGGTAAACAGCACATGGCATTCCAGTTCTGTGGTAAGCATTCATGCACAGAATTCTTTGTCCTCATGAGGAAAGACAGAAAGCTGCTGTGTGCTGCAAAGCCCTAGGCCAGAGCCCCGTTTTCAAAATCCCCAACCAGGGACCATGCCAAGGCCAAGCATGCCACCAGCCTTTAAAGCACACTTGTGAAATAAGCTTGCCCAAACTTGGACTTCTGGATTGAAAACTTAGATTGACTTGTTAATTCTGAAGGGGAAACATGGCAAGATTACAAGGAAGAGGTCTGGCAGGCTCCTATTTAACTGGAGCTAGCACACTTCTGTGCCTTCCGAAGGATGAGCTAAAATGCACCCAACATTACTTCTGGGAGTGTCCTCCCCGCAAATGCATCACCTGATGTGATCATGAGGACATCATCAGACACACCAGACCAAGGGACATTACTACAGAACTGGCCCCATTCCCTTCAAAAATATCAATGCTGGGGCCAGCAAGAGGGCAGCAGGTAAAAAAGCCTGAGGACCTGAGTTTGATGCCTAAAAACACGTGGCCCCCTTGTCCCAAGGCGTGTCCTCTGACTTCCACACTCGAGCCATGGCGCACCTGAACTATAAAGGGACTTTCCAGGCCAATCTGAGTTACATAGTGAGACCTAGGTTGAAGCAATAGTAGCTCACAACTGTAATCCCAGAATCTGAGAGGCTGAGGCAGGAGGATTAGCATTAGTGTGAAGCCAAGCATACATAGGGAGTTTCAGGGCAGCCTAAGCAACAAGTGTAAGACTCTGTGTCAGACAGCATTAGAAACAAAACAAAGTAGTAGACTGAAGTAATGGAGAAGAAGACAACTAAATTCCAAGGAGGAGTCAGAGATGGCTGAAGCCTAGCTGGGAGAAAAGGTCAGCTCTGTTAAGGAAACTAGAAGGGTAATCAAGAAACTTATGAATGGATGATAAATTGAGTGGTAGGTCAATGTGAGACTCACTGAATTATTATGTCAGGGTTGCAGAAGAAGATGTCCACACATACTGAAGGGGTTAAAGTGCTATGACATGCAGTCAGTGCTTAAACAGTCCAGCAAAAAATAATAATCATTATAATATCTATATGGAGAGATATTAAAGTAAATGAGGAAATCATTTAAGAATTAGAGACTAAGCCGGGCGGTGGTGGCGCACGCCTTTAATCCCAGCACTCGGGAGGCAGAGCCAGGCGGATCTCTGTGAGTTCGAGGCCAGCCTGGGCTACCAAGTGAGTTCCAGGAGAGGCGCAAAGCTACACAGAGAAACCCTGTCTCGAAAAACCAAAAAAAAAAAAAAAAAAAAAAAAAAAAAAAAAAAAAGAATTGGAGACTATGTGCCAGGCATGATGGCACATACCTTTAATCCCAGCACTCGGGATGCAGAGGCAGGCAGATCTCTGAGTTTGAGGCCAGCCTGATCTACATAATGAGTTCCAGGCTAGTCAGGGCTACATATTGAGACCCTGGGGGCGGCGGGGGGGGGGGCAGTGATGGAAGGAAGGAAGGATGGAGGAGGAACCAGCATCCTCAGTTGCATGCTTAGCTGAGTCTCCTGGGTTGCATTTCCTAACTTCATAGTTCAGATGGCACTCTGAAATGAGATGTGTGCATTAGCCTCGTACAAGCCCTGGTAGGGGCTGCCCATTCTGGTCAGGAGGCTGGAGACTTGGCTATACTTCAACACTGACACTTCTGCTCAAAACATTTCAGACAATTCCCTGCCACACAGGAAAATAATTACTCAGTATTACCTTGCTTTTCACCCAAACCGACCCATCCACCTAACTCTCCAGCCTGCTTCCAAAGAGATCATAGACGGTAGGAAGCAGCGAGAACCTACAGACTTATCCACATTACCAGGGAGAAAAGAGAGGCTCACAATGGACCCTAATGGACCCAACATGAGAGATTAATCCCAGTGACTCCCAGGCCAGTACTCTTTTGAGGATCCTGGGAACTCTGCAATATCTTCCAGTCCCTGTGGCGCTTTGCAAAAATGAGAAAATTTTATGTTTCCCCAAGGAAATTATCTTTGTTTTTCCTTTTTTAAATTTAACCCCCTTCTCACATTTTGTGTGTGTGTGTGTGTGTGTGTGTGTGTGTGTGTGTGTGTGCATGTGTGCATGCACACCTGAAAGTCAAAGAACAATCTGCAGGAGTCAGTTCTCTCCTTCTACCTGTGGGTCCCAGGGATCAAACTCAGGTCATCAGGCTTCACAGCAATCACCACTGAGCCACCTCACTCGTCCAAATTATCCTTTTTTTAATGTATAGTTAACTCTGAATGCAATTACAACAGAGAAAGAACAAATGAATTGATGTACAATTGGACAACTTGGGTAGCTCTACCCAGGGAATCTTAACATCCCAGTGGTTATCTTCCCAACAGTGTGCATGGGGAGACCCCATCTCTGGATGTGATGGTTCACACTTGTAAGCCCAACAATCAAGCTGCTGAAACAGAAAGATTGTCTCAAATTCAAGGCCACCTCATACTATATAGTGAGTTCCAGGACAGCCTCAGATACTTGGCTACAGTGTATCTCAAAATACAAAATTCCTATCTCAAAAATATATATAAAAAAAAATCCTTCTGCCTCCACCTCCATGTGCTGGGATTGCAGTTGAGAACCACCACACTGGGTCTTATGAGTTTCTGAGGACTTAACCCAGGCTCTCATGCACACCAGCCACGCACACACTCTGTGAACTGAATTACATCCTCAGCCCCACCCCCAACCCCCTTTTAAGGCCTTGCTCATGCTAAGGTAAATATTCTCTAATGAGTTATAGCCACTCTTGATTGCTCAGCAGTGAGGCAGCCAATCTCCCATGAGCATCAAGAAGCAAGGACTTCCTTCTGGTACCTGTGCAGAGATCATGCCTAAAACTAGCAATGTCACTGGGTGGATCAAGTCTGACTAGTGAGGGCTATATGTACAGCCTCCCTTAGCTTCAGCCCCCCAACACAGAATGCAAGAGCAGGATACCATCAGGGTTAATAAATGGCTTTATTTGCCTTGTACAGCATCAACTTTCTTACATTCTCAATTAATTTGCCATTAAAGTGCCAGACATTTCCTTTATCACGATGACATTTGTTAAAAGAAATCAGAGTTTTTCCCAGAACATGGCAGTCATGAATGAACACTTTTCTTACCAAGCCCAGAATGGAAGCCCTTCACATTGACCTGGTGGGTTGGACAGTTTGCAAACAGATTCAAATCCCCCTCTCACCTTGAGTACCAGACTAGGCTGGGACTAACACACCTGGGGATTAAAAGTCATGCTACAGATATTTGAGAACCACCACCCACTGGCTACCACCTCCTCTGAGCCATGTCAGCGTGCTGCTATTTGTACACATCCAACCTTCCGAGCAATGAAGACCTGCAACCTTTTATCTCACCCTCCCTTACTCACAGAAGCCCCCAAAGTCATTACAATGAAAAAAAATGGGTTTCCATTACCCAGGTACTAACAATGTTCAGTAAAAATAAGGATGATAAACACAGAAGCTTGCTTAGTAAACACGAGCTCTCAGCGTTCAATGCAAAAAAAAAGAAAGAAAGAAAAGAAAAAATAAGAAACAAAAAACTGAAATCTTAAGGCAAATACTGTTGACTTTGCACATGGGCCAGATGAATTTAGAAGTCTTTACCTAGCTGCAGAGTCCCAGGGGCCTAGAGGCCCTTGGTTTGTCAGCCCTTGCCACTGATAGAGGCAAGATCTTTGCATTATTGCTGAGGCTGTTGGGGTGTTTCTCTTTGGAGTTTATATACAAACACACCCAGGCTGATGCAGTCTTATATATATATGTACACACAAACAAGGCCCACTACTCTTTCTTTGTGGAAATTGATAGTTCTACCTCAGGAAGCTGGATGCCAACCTTAGTCCCACTGTCGTTACTAGAGGAGGAAGACAGCCGGGACTTCTTTGAGGCCAAGGACACTCCACTTCCCTGTAACTTGACTGCCTCATCATCACTCCCAGTCACCTCATAATGACCTTTGCTCTTTGACCCCAACCCACCAAAGGTACCAAATTTCAGCTTCCCGTGTTTGCCTTTAGCTTCTCCACCTGCAAACTCCAAAGTCCCGGTTGGGGTGGAAGGCGCCGAGAACTCCCTCTCATCACTGAAAGAGTTGGAGCGGTGTCTTGGCTTCTTACTTTTAAAGAGGGAGAATTTGCCTTTTGGTGAAGATGCTTCAGCGTCTGCTTCTCCTTCCAGAGATCCCAAGCTGGCCTTTGAGCTCTTCAGGTCCCCTTTGGACCCAGAAATGGATGCTTCTGGTGAGCCGGTAACACTGCCTTTCCCTTTAGGTTTGGAAAAATTAAACTTGGGCATTTTGATTTTGGATTTTTTAAGTTTTACTTCAGACTCTTCCCACTCGCCTTCTCCTGCACCAGCCTGCACATTGGCCTCTACTTTAGGGAAATTAACATCCACCCCTACTTCTCTGCCAATGAGCTCACGGCCAGAGAAGGTAAATTTGGGGATCTTCATCTTGGGGAATGTTACTTTTCCAGATCCACTTTCCAAGTGACCTTGAGGCCCAGACACACTCAGCCCAGGACCTTGGAGTCCAATCTGGCCTCCTTTCACACCTCCTTCTATCTTTGGTCCTGAGAAATGAAGGTTCCCAGCAAGTTTAGATGTATCCAAGTTTAGAGAGGAGGAGACTTGGGGTCCCTTCCACTCAGCCCCAGAGCCTTTGACACTCATATGCCCTTCACCCAGGTTGATATCTGGGACACCGACACCCCCTGAAACATCTATACCTCCTTTGACTTTGGGGCCCTTCAAGCTGACACCAAAATCTGACTCAGGAGATGCTGTGTTAAAGGAAGGCCCTTTGACACTGATATCAGGGACAGCCCCATGGAGACCTATACCTGAGCCTTTCAGATCTCCTTTAATTTCAGGACCAGAAAGCTGCCCCGTTGGGAGTTTCACATCACACCCAGAAGCCTTAATTCCAGGCATTTGGAGATTTCCTTCTAGGCCTTGAACACTGACACCCAGAAGGCTTCCCCCAACTGTTGGGCCTTTTAATTCACCAGCGGCCCCGAAGCCCCCCTTCACTTTTGGTCCTTCCATGTTGAAGTCCACGCTTGGAGCTGAGATCTGGGGCCCCTTCAGGTTCACATCCATCCCTGGCCCCCTTAGTTCTCCACAAACTTGTGGCCCCTTGATGTTAATGTCCAAGTCGGACCCCGGAGTGGAGATGCCGAACTGAGGCAGCTTCATGTGGGGAAGTTTGACACCACCTTCTGAGGCCTCCAAGCTGAGATCGGGAGCACCCACAGATATTTTAGGGCACTTGATGTCCCCAGACATAGCCAGATCTCCCTGTAGGCTTGGTTCCTTCAGTGTCACATCTGGTGCCCCCACATTGAGTGCTGTTGTGGCATCAATCCCTGACATTTTCACACCATCCCCTCCTATCTGTACTTTTCCACCAACACCTTTGAGGTCAAAACCCGGGGCATGCAGCTTCATGCTGGGACTGGATGCATCCAGATCTCCCTTCAAACTTGGTCCTTTCAAGTTCAGGTCAAGATCAGGCCCAGAAACTTTTGGCATAGAGAGGTCCACCGAAGGCAAGTCCACTCCTGGGCCTTTCAGAGACATATCAGGCCCTTCAAAATTCAAGCCTCCTTCAAGAGAGGGCATCTGGGCACAGATCTCAGTGCCTCCACCTTCCATTTTCACACCAGGGGCACTGATCTTGGGCAGTGAAAACTTAGGGAACTTGATTTTTCCTTCTGGACCTTGCAAATCTACGTCAGGTCCTTCCAGTCCCACACTGGGAGCATCACCCTTTATCTTTGGTCCTTTCAACTTAACATTCACATCAGGTATGGAGACTTGAGGAGCAGAAACACTGAACGAGGGTGCTTTGATTTTGGCATCAGAGCCTTCAATATTGATGTCAGGTGTGTCCAAGTTTGCCTGAACCTTAGGACCTTTCAAGTTGCCCTCTATCTTTGGCCCTGAGACATCCACGCCTGGCACCTTGAACTTGGGAGCCTTCACATGGATATCAGGAGCTTCCACATTAATCCCTGGTGAAGAAATATCCAGATCAGGTACCTTGATTTCACCCTCAAGCTTGGGGCTAGGTAGAGAAGCCTCTGCTTTAAATTTAGGTGACTTAATGTCAAATTCTACATCTGGGAAGTACATTTTCCCAAACATGGTTTTTTTGACTTTGGGAGACTTTACATCAACTTTGAGTGTAGCATCAGGCCCGGCAACACCGACATCCACTTCAGGAGTCTTGAGACTGGCATCAATCTCGCCTCCAGGAACGTTCAAATCAAATCCCTGCTTTTTGGCCTTAACTTTAGGACCACTCATGTGAATTTTAGGCATTTTAAACTTGCTTTTCTTGCCTTTTCCACCAATGCTTACTTCAGGAGTCTCAACACTCAGCTCTGCTTCAGGGACAGTCACATCAACTGATGGTGTCTTGATGTCAGCTTTAGGGCTTTTGGCACCAAATCCAAACTTGGGTTTCTTAAACTTTGGAATTTTAACATCCGGCCCCTCGATATTAATATCTGGGCTCTCCATGTGGACATCTAGGCTTGGAGTTTCTAAATCAACTTTGGGCCCCTTGAGGTCCACTTCACCACCTCCTAACTTAGGCCCAGAAACTCCAATTTTTGGTGTCTTCAGGTGCAAATTAACATCAGGTCCAGTTACTTTAGGAGCAGATACATCCAGTGATGGCATCTTCAAGTTAGGGCCACTTAGTTTAGCATCAGGGCCTTCAAAATCTAGACCTGGACCTTTCAGGTCTACTTCAGGACCTTTGAGACTACCTTCAATCTTAGGAATGGACATGTCAAAGTCTCCTTTTACTTTGGGTCCTTTTAACTCCAGATCTACATCAGGCATAGAGATCTTTGGAGCCTTGATGTTAATCTCAGGCATCTTGAACTTGGGGCCCTTCAGTTTTGCATCTGGACCTTCAATATTCACATCTGGAACATCAATGTCCACCTTGGGTCCTGAGACATCAATGTCAGCCTTGGGCAGGTTCACATCCACTTCTGGGCCCTCTCCTTTGAAGCCAGGCATGCTGAACTTGGGCATTTTTATTTTGGGCATCTTCAGGTGCCAGTCTGGACCATGAACATCCACATCTGGAACATCAATGTCCACTTTGGGGCCTTTGATGTCAACTTCAGGAACTTTGATCTCACCTTCCACTTTGGGCAGAGACACATCCACGTCACCCTTTACTTTGGGACCTTTCAGGTTGAGATCAATGTCCGGCATGGAGATCTTGGGGGCTTTGATGTTCATCTCAGGCATCTTGAACTTGGGGCCCTTAAGTTTTGCATCTGGACCTTCAATATTCACATCTGGAACATCAACGTCCACCTTGGGTCCTGAGACATCAATGTCAGCCTTCGGCAGGCTCACATCCACTTCAGGACCCTCTCCTTTGAAGCCAGGCATGCTGAACTTGGGCATTTTCACCTTGGGCATCTTCAGGTGCCAGTCTGGACCATGAACATCCACATCTGGAACATCAATGTCCACTTTGGGGCCTTTGATATCAACTTCAGGACCTTTGAGGTCTCCTTCCACTTTGGGCAGAGAAACATCTACATCTCCCTTCACCTTTGGCCCTTTCAGATTCAGGTCAACTTCTGGCATTGAGATCTTGGGTGCCTTGAGGTGGAGATCAGGCATTTTAAACTTGGGGCCCTTCAGTTTCCCTTCTGGGCCATGAATGTCAGGAGTGTCAATGTCCAGTTGAGGGCCTTTGACATCCACTTTGGGACCTTTCAAATCCCCTTCTGGTTTAGGAACCGAAATGTCCAAATCTCCCTTTATCTTAGGTCCCTTCATGTTCAAATCAATGTCACTCATTGAAATTTGTGGGGTTTTGAAATGGACATCTGGCATTTTAAATTTGGGGCCTTTGAGTTTTCCTTCAGGACCCTCAATGTCTATCTCTGGCCCTCTGAGATCACCTTCCAACTTAGGCAATGCAAGGTCCACATCTCCTTTTACCTTGGGTCCTTTAAGGTTTAAGTCAAAGTCAGGCATGGAAATCTTGGGAGCTTTAATATGCATGTCTGGCATTTTAAATTTGGGTCCCTTTAATTTTCCTTCTGGACCTTCGATATTGACATCAGGAGTGTCAATATCCACACTGGGGCCCTTGATATCAATTCCAGGGCCCTTTAGTTCACCTTCCATTTTAGGCAAGGAAGCATCCACATCTCCCTTCAGTTTAGGACCTTTCAGATGCAAATCAAAGTCAGGCATGGAGATCTTTGGGGCTTTGATGTTCATCTCAGGCATCTTGAACTTAGGACCCTTCAGTTTTGCATCTGGACCTTCAATATTCACATCTGGAACATCAATGTCCACCTTGGGTCCTGAGACATCAATGTCAGCCTTCGGTAGGCTCACATCCACTTCAGGGCCCTCTCCTTTGAAGCCAGGCATGCTGAACTTGGGCATTTTCACCTTGGGCATCTTCAGGTGCCAGTCTGGACCATGAACATCCACATCTGGAACATCAATGTCCACTTTGGGGCCTTTGATGTCAACTTCAGGAACTTTGATCTCACCTTCCACTTTGGGCAGAGACACGTCCACATCACCCTTTACTTTGGGACCTTTTAAGTTTAAGTCAATATCAGGCATGGAGATCTTGGGTGCCTTGAGGTGAAGATCAGGCATTTTAAACTTGGGGCCCTTTAGTTTTCCTTCTGGGCCATGAATGTCAATGTCAGGAGTGTCAATGTCCACCTTGGGTCCTGAGACATCAATATCAGCCTTGGGCAGGTTCACATCCACTTCAGGGCCCTCTCCTTTGAAGCCAGGCATGCTGAACTTGGGCATTTTCACCTTGGGCATCTTCAGGTGCCAGTCTGGACCATGAACATCCACATCTGGAACATCTATGTCGACTTTTGGGCCTTTAATGTCAACCTCTGGGCCCTTGAGGTCACCTTCCACTTTGGGCAAGGACACATCCACATCTCCCTTTAGTTTGGGACCCTTAAGATGCAAATCAGGCATGGAGATCTTGGGGGCTTTGATGTTCATTTCAGGCATCTTGAACTTGGGGCCCTTCAGTTTTGCATCTGGACCTTCAATATTCACATCTGGAACATCAATGTCCACCTTGGGTCCTGAGACATCAATGTCAGCCTTGGGCAGGCTCACATCCACTTCTGGGCCCTCTCCTTTGAAGCCAGGCATGCTGAACTTGGGCATTTTTATTTTGGGCATCTTCAGGTGCCAGTCTGGACCATGAACATCCACATCTGGAACATCAATGTCCACTTTGGGGCCTTTGATGTCAACTTCAGGAACTTTGATCTCACCTTCCACTTTGGGCAGAGACACATCCACGTCACCCTTTACTTTGGGACCTTTCAGGTTGAGATCAATGTCCGGCATGGAGATCTTGGGGGCTTTGATGTTCATCTCAGGCATCTTGAACTTAGGACCTTTCAACTTTCCTTCTGGTCCTTCAATGTTTACATCAGGGCCTTCAATGTCCACCTTGGGTCCTGAGACATCAATGTCAGCCTTGGGCAGGCTCACATCCACTTCTGGGCCCTCTCCTTTGAAGCCAGGCATGCTGAACTTGGGCATTTTCATCTTGGGCATCTTCAGGTGCCAGTCTGGGCCCTGAACATCCACATCTGGAGCACTAATGTCCACTTTGGGGCCTTTGATGTCAACCTCTGGGCCCTTGAGGTCACCTTCCACTTTGGGCAAGGACACATCCACATCTCCCTTTAGTTTGGGACCCTTAAGATGCAAATCAGGCATGGAGATCTTGGGGGCTTTGATGTTCATTTCAGGCATCTTGAACTTGGGGCCCTTCAGTTTTGCATCTGGACCTTCAATATTCACATCTGGAACATCAATGTCCACCTTGGGTCCTGAGACATCAATGTCAGCCTTGGGCAGGTTCACATCCACTTCTGGGCCCTCTCCTTTGAAGCCAGGCATGCTGAACTTGGGCATTTTTATTTTGGGCATCTTCAGGTGCCAGTCTGGACCATGAACATCCACATCTGGAACATCAATGTCCACTTTGGGGCCTTTGATGTCAACTTCAGGAACTTTGATCTCACCTTCCACTTTGGGCAGAGACACATCCACGTCACCCTTTACTTTGGGACCTTTCAGGTTGAGATCAATGTCCGGCATGGAGATCTTGGGGGCTTTGATGTTCATCTCAGGCATCTTAAACTTGGGACCCTTCAGTTTGCCCTCTGGACCTTCAATGCTAACATCAGGAATGTCAATGTCCAGTTTAGGGCCTGTAATATCCACCTCTGGGCCCTTGAGGTCACCTTCCATTTTGGGCAAGGACACATCCACATCTCCTTTCAATTTTGGACCTTTCAGATTCAGATCAAAGTCAGGCATGGAGATCTTAGGAGCTTTGATGTTCATCTCAGGCATCTTGAACTTGGGACCCTTCAGTTTTGCATCTGGACCTTCAATATTCACATCTGGAACATCAATGTCCACCTTGGGTCCTGAGACATCAATGTCAGCCTTCGGCAGGTTCACATCCACCTCAGGGCCCTCTCCTTTGAAGCCAGGCATGCTAAATTTTGGCATTTTCACCTTGGGCATCTTCAGATGCCAGTCTGGACCATGAACATCCACATCTGGAGCATTAATGTCCACTTTGGGGCCTTTGATGTCAACCTTTGGCCCTTTAAGATCCCCTTCAAGTTTGGGAAGAGAAACATCTACATCTCCTTTTACCTTGGGACCTTTCAGGTTTAAGTCAATGTCAGGCATAGAGATCTTGGGGGTTTTGATGTTCATTTCAGGCATCTTAAATTTGGGGCCTTTTAAGCTTCCCTCTGGACATTCCACATTGAGTTCTGGGCCCTCAATATTCACACTGGGACCTTCTATATTGATGTCTCCTTTTGGTAAATCCATAGCCACATCAGGCCCTTCTGCTTTGGAACCAGACACACTGAATTTGGGCATTTTCATCTTGGGCATCTTCAGATTCCATTCTGGACCATGAACATCCACATCAGGTGCATTAAGATGAACTTCTGGTGCTTTAATATCCACGTTGGGACTCTTAAAGTCTCCTTCTAAATTTGGGCCTGCTACATCTAAGTCTCCTTTAACTTTAGGACCTTTCAAATTTAGCTCCACATCAGGCATAGAAACTTTGGGAGATGAAATACTCAGGAAAGGCATTTTAAACTTGGATCCTTTCACTTTGCCTTGGACTTCAACTTCTGGAGCATTAATATCAACTTTTGGAGCTGTTACATCAACATCTGGCTTTTTAACTTTGACATCCATGTCAGGTGTCTGAACTTTGGACCCAGAAAAATTAAATTTAGGAAGCTTAAAACGAGATTTCTTTGATTTTCCTTCAATATTAACCTTGGGAGCGGAAATGTCCACTTCTGGGCCCTTCACATCCAACTTGGGAGTTTTAATGTCACCCTCCAGTTTGGGTCCAGAGATATCAACATCTCCCTTAAGCTTTGAGCCCTTTAAATTCAAGTCAATTTCAGGCATGGAGATCTTGGGCATGTTTACATGCATGTCAGGCATTTTCAGTTTGGGACCTTTTAATTTGCCCTCAGGACCATGAATGTCCATATCTGGAGCATTTACATTTAATTTTGGACCCTTTATGTCAAGAGAAGGCCCTTTCAAATCACCCTCTACATTTGGAAGTGAAACATCCACATCCCCTTTCACTTTGGGGCCTTTAAGATTAAGGTCCAAATCAGGCATTGAGATCTTAGGAGCCTTGATGTTCATCTCTGGCATCTTGAATTTAGGACCCTTCAGTTTTGCATCTGGACCTTCAATATTCACATCTGGAACATCAATGTCCACCTTGGGTCCTGAGACATCAATGTCAGCCTTCGGCAGGCTCACATCCACTTCAGGGCCCTCTCCTTTGAAGCCAGGCATGCTGAACTTGGGCATTTTCACCTTGGGCATCTTCAGGTGCCAGTCTGGACCATGAACATCCACATCTGGAACATCAATGTCCACTTTGGGGCCTTTGATGTCAACTTCAGGAACTTTAATCTCCCCTTCCACTTTGGGCAGAGACACGTCCATATCACCCTTCACTTTGGGACCTTTCAGATTGAGATCAATATCAGGCATGGAGATCTTGGGGGCTTTGATGTTCATTTCAGGCATCTTGAACTTAGGACCTTTCAACTTTCCCTCTGGTCCTTCAATGTTTACATCAGGGCCTTCAATGTCCACCTTGGGTCCTGAGACATCAATGTCAGCCTTGGGCAGGTTCACATCCACTTCTGGGCCCTCTCCTTTGAAGCCAGGCATGCTGAACTTGGGCATTTTCATCTTGGGCATCTTCAGGTGCCAGTCTGGGCCCTGAACATCCACATCTGGAGCACTAATGTCCACTTTGGGGCCTTTGATGTCAACCTCTGGGCCCTTGAGGTCACCTTCCACTTTGGGCAAGGACACATCCACATCTCCCTTTAGTTTGGGACCCTTAAGATGCAAATCAGGCATGGAGATCTTGGGGGCTTTGATGTTCATTTCAGGCATCTTGAACTTGGGGCCCTTCAGTTTTGCATCTGGACCTTCAATATTCACATCTGGAACATCAATGTCCACCTTGGGTCCTGAGACATCAATGTCAGCCTTGGGCAGGTTCACATCCACTTCTGGGCCCTCTCCTTTGAAGCCAGGCATGCTGAACTTGGGCATTTTTATTTTGGGCATCTTCAGGTGCCAGTCTGGACCATGAACATCCACATCTGGAACATCAATGTCCACTTTGGGGCCTTTGATGTCAACTTCAGGAACTTTGATCTCACCTTCCACTTTGGGCAGAGACACATCCACGTCACCCTTTACTTTGGGACCTTTCAGGTTGAGATCAATGTCCGGCATGGAGATCTTGGGGGCTTTGATGTTCATCTCAGGCATCTTGAACTTAGGACCTTTCAACTTTCCTTCTGGTCCTTCAATGTTTACATCAGGGCCTTCAATGTCCACCTTGGGTCCTGAGACATCAATGTCAGCCTTGGGCAGGCTCACATCCACTTCTGGGCCCTCTCCTTTGAAGCCAGGCATGCTGAACTTGGGCATTTTCATCTTGGGCATCTTCAGGTGCCAGTCTGGGCCCTGAACATCCACATCTGGAGCACTAATGTCCACTTTGGGGCCTTTGATGTCAACCTCTGGGCCCTTGAGGTCACCTTCCACTTTGGGCAAGGACACATCCACATCTCCCTTTAGTTTGGGACCCTTAAGATGCAAATCAGGCATGGAGATCTTGGGGGCTTTGATGTTCATTTCAGGCATCTTGAACTTAGGACCTTTCAATTTTCCTTCTGGTCCTTCAATCTCAATGTCTGGCCCACTCAGGTCCACATTTGGCCCTTTGATATCTCCTTCCAATTTGGGAACATCTACATCAACTTCTCCCTTTATCTTCGGACCCTTTAAGTGAAGGTCAATGTCTGGCATGGAGATTTTGGGAGCTTTAAAGTGCATGTCTGGCATCTTGAATTTAGGACTTTTCCATTTACCTTCTGGGCCTTCCACAGCTACTTCTGGCATGTCGGCGTCCAATTTGGGGCCCTTGACATCCAGTTCTGGACCCTGTAGTTCTCCCTCAATCTTTGGGACTGAAACATCAATATCTCCTTTGATTTTAGGACCCTTTAAGTTGAAATCAACATCAGGCATAGAGATCTTAGGGGCCTTGAAATGCATGTCAGGCATCTTAAACTTGGGACCCTTCAGCTTCCCTTCTGGTCCTTCAATGCTCACATCAGGGACATCAACATCCACCTTGGGTCCTGAGACATCAATGTCAGCCTTGGGCAAGTTCACATCCACTTCTGGGCCTTCTCCTTTGAAGCCAGGCATGCTGAACTTGGGCATTTTCATCTTGGGCATCTTCAGGTGCCAGTCTGGACCATGAACATCCACATCTGGGGCATTAATGTCCACATTAGGCCCTTTGATGTCCACATCTGGCACTTTCATTTCACCTTCTAGCTTGGGCACTGTCACATCCATATCCCCCTTGACTTTGGGGCCTTTCAAATGTAAATCCACATCAGGCATTGAAATCTTTGGGGCCTTGAAGTGCATGTCAGGCATCTTAAACTTGGGGCCTTTCAACTTTGCATCAGGACATTCTAGGTCAACATCAGGCATTTCCACATCCACACTGGGGCCTTTTAATTCTCCCTCTAGCTTGGGCATTGTCACATCCATATCCCCCTTGACTTTGGGGCCTTTCAAGTGTAAGTCCACATCAGGCATGGAAATCTTTGGGGCCTTGAAGTGCATGTCAGGCATCTTAAACTTGGGGCCTTTCAACTTTGCATCAGGACATTCCAGGTCAACATCAGGCATTTCCACATCCACACTGGGGCCTTTTAATTCTCCTTCCAGTTTGGGCACTGTCACATCCATATCCCCCTTGACTTTAGGGCCTTTCAAGTGTAAGTCCACATCAGGCATGGAGATCTTAGGAGCCTTGAAATGCATGTCAGGCATCTTAAACTTGGGACCCTTCAGCTTCCCTTCTGGCCCCTCAATGCTCACATCTGGGGTCTCAATGTCAACTTTCGGTCCTGAGACATCAATGTCAGCCTTAGGCAGGCTCACATCCACTTCTGGGCCCTCTGCTTTGAACCCGGGCATGCTGAACTTGGGCATTTTCATCTTGGGCATCTTCAGGTGCCAGTCTGGACCATGAACATCCACATCTGGGGCATTAATGTCCACATTAGGCCCTTTGATGTCCACATCTGGCACTTTCATTTCACCTTCTAGCTTGGGCACTGTCACATCCATATCCCCCTTGACTTTGGGGCCTTTCAAATGTAAGTCCACATCAGGCATTGAAATCTTTGGGGCCTTGAAGTGCATGTCAGGCATCTTAAACTTGGGGCCTTTCAACTTTGCATCAGGACATTCTAGGTCAACATCAGGCATTTCCACATCCACACTGGGGCCTTTTAATTCTCCCTCTAGCTTGGGCATTGTCACATCCATATCCCCCTTGACTTTGGGGCCTTTCAAGTGTAAGTCCACATCAGGCATGGAAATCTTTGGGGCCTTGAAGTGCATGTCAGGCATCTTAAACTTGGGGCCTTTCAATTTTGCATCAGGACATTCCAGGTCAACATCAGGCACTTTCACTTCCATACTAGGGCCTTTGACATCAATTTGATGACCTCTGAGATCAGCCCCCATTTCTGGCACAGAAGCATCTATCTCTCCTTTCAGTTTGGGCCCCTTCAAATTCAAGTCCACATCTGGCATGGAGATCTTGGGAGTCTTGATGTTCAACTTGGGCATCTTAAATTTGGAGCCTTTCAGTTTTCCTTCTGGCCCTTCAATATCTAAGTCAGGAGTATCAATGTCCACCTTAGGCCCTGAGACATCAATGTCAGCCTTTGGTAGATTCACGTCTACATCTGGACCCTCTCCTTTGAAGCCAGGCATGCTGAACTTGGGCATTTTCACCTTGGGCATCTTCAGGTGCCAGTCTGGCCCATGAACATCCACATCTGGGGCATTAATGTCCACTTTGGGGCCCTTGATATCCACATCTGGAACTTTCATTTCACCTTCTACCTTAGGTACAGTCACATCCATATCCCCTTTGACTTTGGGGCCTTTCAAATGTAAGTCCACATCAGGCATGGAGATCTTAGGGGCCTTGAAGTGCATGTCAGGCATCTTAAACTTGGGGCCCTTCAGTTTCCCTTCTGGACATTCAATATCAATATCACCAACATCCACATCCATCTTAGGGACTTTAACATCAACTTCAGGACCTTTCAAATCTCCTTCTACTTTCGGAAGAGAAACATCTACATCACTTTTCAGTTTAGGTCCTTTCAGATTAAGCCCAACATCAGGCATAGAGATTTTGTGTGTCTGTATATTCATGCTCGGCATCTTGAACTTGGGACCCTTCAGTTTCCCTTCTGGAGCTTCAATATTCACATCTGGAACATCAATGTCCACTTTGGGTCCTGAGACATCAATGTTGGCCTTCTGAAGATTCACATCCACTTCAGGGCCCTCTCCTTTGAAGCCAGGCATGCTGAACTTGGGCATTTTCACCTTGGGCATCTTCAGGTGCCAGTCTGGACCATGAACTTCCACATCCGGTGCATCTACTTTGGGGCCTTTGACGTCAACAGCAGGAGCTTTTATTTCTCCTCCCACTTTTGGAACTGAGACATCATATTCTCCTTTCACTTTAGGGCCTTTCAAATTCAAGCTAACATCTGGCATGGATATCTTCTGAGGCTTTATATTCATTTCTGGCATCTTAAATTTTGGTCCTTTCAGTTTTGCATCTGGGCCTTCAATATTTACATCTGGAACATCAATGTCTACCTTGGGTCCTGAAACATCAATGTTGGCCTTAGGGATATCCACCTCTGGACCTTCTCCTTTGAAGCCAGGCATACTGAACTTAGGCATTTTCATTTTAGGCATCTTAAGGTGCCAGTCTGGGCCATGAACTTCAACATCTGGAGCATCAATGCCAACTTTGGGCCCTTTAATGTCCACATCTGGCACTTTTATTTCACCCTCTACCTCAGGCAATGATACATCCATATCTGCTTTTCCTTTGGGCCCCTTAATATTCAAGTCCACATCAGGCATGGAGATCTTAGGAGCCTTGAAATGCATGTCAGGCATCTTAAACTTGGGACCCTTCAGCTTCCCTTCTGGCCCCTCAATGCTCACATCTGGGGTCTCAATGTCAACTTTCGGTCCTGAGACATCAATGTCAGCCTTGGGCAGGCTCACATCCACTTCTGGGCCCTCTGCTTTGAAACCGGGCATGCTGAACTTGGGCATTTTCATCTTGGGCATCTTCAGTTGCCAGTCTGGACCATGAACATCCACATCTGGGGCACTAATGTCCACGTTAGGCCCTTTGATGTCCACATCTGGCACTTTCATTTCACCTTCTAGCTTGGGCACTGTCACATCCATATCCCCCTTGACTTTGGGGCCTTTCAAGTTTAAGTCCACATCAGGCATTGAAATCTTTGGGGCCTTGAAGTGCATGTCAGGCATCTTAAACTTGGGGCCCTTTAGCTTTCCTTCTGGTCCCTCAAGGCTCACATCTGGGGTTTCAATGTCAACTTTAGGTCCTGAGACATCGATGTTAGCCTTAGGCAGGTTCACATCCACATCTGGACCCTCACCTTTGAGAGTAGGCATACTGAACTTGGGCATTTTCATCTTTGGCATTTTCAGGCTCCAGTCTGGGCCTTGACCTTCCACATCTGGTGCTTTAATATCTACCTTCGGACCTTTGATGTCCACATCTGGAACTTTCATCTCTCCCTCTATTTTTGGTGCAGACATGTCTAGATTTCCTTTCATTTTGGGTCCTTTGAGATCCAGGTCCACATCTGGTAGAGACATCTTTGGAGCCTTGAAATGCATCTCAGGCATCTTAAACTTAGGGCCTTTCAACTTCCCTTCTGGTCCCTCAAGGTTCAAATCTGGAGCACTAATATCTAGCTTTGGTACAGAAATGTCCATATCAGCCTTGGGCATGTTCACATCCAACTCTGGGCCTTCTCCTTTGAGACTAGGCATGCTGAATTTGGGCATTTTAATCTTTGGCATTTTCAAGTTCCAATCAGGACCATGAACGTCAACATCTGGAGCAGTGACATCTACTTTTGGGCCTTTCAAGTCTCCTTCAACCTTTGGCATTGTGACATCAAACTCTCCTTTTACTTTGGGACCTTTCATATGCAAATCCACATCAGGCATGGAGATCTTTGGGGCCTTGATATCCATCTCAGGCATCTTCAGCTTAGGACCCTTCAGCTTTCCTTCAGGACCTTCAATGTTCACATCTGGAGCTTTAACATCTACCTTGGGTCCTGAGACATCAATGTTGGCCTTAGGGAGATTCACCTCTACTTCTGGACTCTCTGCCTTGAAGCCTGGCATGCCAAACTTGGGCATTTTTATCTTAGGCATCTTCATGTGCCATTCAGGACCTTGAACATCCACATTTGGGACATCAATGTCCACTTTGGCACTTTTAAGTTCAACATCAGGAACTTTAATCTCACCTTCAGCCCTTGACACTGTGACATCATATTCTCCCTTTACGCTGGGGCCTTTTAAGTGTAAGTCCACATCTGGCATGGAGATCTTTGGAGCTCTGATGTTCATTTCAGGCATCTTAAACTTAGGTCCTTTCAGTTTCCCTTCCGGTCCTTCGATGCTCACATCTGGAGCACTGACCTCCACCTTAGGCCCAGAAATGTCTATATCTGCCTTAGGCAGGTTCACGTCCACTTCTGGGCCCTCTGCTTTGAATCCTGGTACACTGAATTTGGGCATTTTCATCTTGGGCATCTTCAGGTCTGGGCCATGAACATTCACTTCTGGGGCATCAGCGTTCACTTTGAGGCCTTTCAGCTCCCCCTCAAGCTTTGGTGTTGTTACATCATACTCTCCCTTCACCTTTGGGCCCTTGACGTGTAGATCTACATCAGGCATGGAAATCTTTGGAGTCTTGACACTCACTTCAGGCAGATTAATATCAGGGCCTGTAAGTTTGCCCCCCAGACTCTCCATGTTGGCACTTGGGGTTTCTATGTTGACCTTGGGCCCTGAAATACTGATGTCTCCTTTGGGTAGAGTCACATCTACATCTGGGCCTTCTCCTTTGACTCCTGGGACACTGAACTTGGGCATCTTCATCTTGGGCATTTTCAAGTTCCATTCTGGGCCATGAACTTCCACATCTGGAGCACTGATATCCATTTTGGGGCCTTGGACATCAATTTCAGGACCTTTGATTTTCCCTTCTACTCTGGGTAGCGTGACATCTACACCCCCTTTCCCTTTAGGCGCTGCTACATTTAAGTCTACATCTGCCATGGAGATCTTACAGGTCCCTATTTTTCCAGAAGGGCTGCTGAGCTTGGGGCCTGTCAAGGTCCCCTCTAGGTTTGGTGTCTCTATACCCATTTTGGAGCCTTTAACTGCCACCTGAGGGCCTTTAGCATCACCTTTCACCTCAGGAGCAGACACCTTCATATCTCCTTTCAGTTTACAGGACCCAAGGCTCAGGTCCACATCCTGCATGGAGATTTTAGGTTTCTGGACAATCATTTCAGGAGTCTTGACTTTAGCACCCTTCAGCTTCCCTTCTAACCCACCAATAGCAATCTCAGGCTGACTGACATCCCCCGAGACCCCAGGGAGGGTCACTTCGCCTGTGGGCAGTGTCACATCAATGCCAACTCCCTCTCCCTTTGAACCTGATGCAGAGAATTTAGGGACTTTCATCTTGGGCATATTCAGTTTGGCCCCTAGCCCATGAACATCAACATCAGGGCTTCCAACTTCCACACTGGGACCAGAGATGCTGCCCTCAATTTTGGAAGCACAGGCATCCATTCCTATGATCCCCTGCAGCTTGGTACCTTTCAGACCCAAGTCACTCTCAAGTGATGGCCCAGTGATTTGGGGACCCTTCAGCTTCCCCCCAAGCCCCTCAGTGTTGACAGAGGAGGAACTGACTTCCAGACTAGGAGCCTGGATGTTACCACCGATGGTCAAACCTGGCTTATCACCCTTATGCCCCACAGAGAATTCAGGTGCAGAAACACTCAGCCCTGCCTCTGGAATCTGGCCCTCCGTGCCTGCTGAGACACCAAATTTTGGCATCTTCATGGTAGGAATTTTAATTTTCCCAGCATCACCACTCTGGAGGGATGGGCCCTGTACCTCTACTGAGCCAGTCCCAAGAGAAGACGAAATGTCCACTCCTGGAACATGGATCCCTCCTTTCCCACCCGAGTCCAAGCCTTTCACACTGACATTGATGTCGGGGCTTCCCACCTTTATCCCAGGCACAGTGACCTGGAATTGTGATTGGCCAGCACCCTCGAGCTCTGGTCCTGAAGCAGAAATGGCACCTGCCCGGATATCCACGGCAGAGCCTGTGGTTGGAGAAGCTGCCCCCGATCCCGAGGGCAGTCTGATCACCGTCTTCCCA
This sequence comes from Peromyscus eremicus, assembly GCF_949786415.1. NCBI lineage: Eukaryota > Metazoa > Chordata > Mammalia > Rodentia > Cricetidae > Peromyscus > Peromyscus eremicus. Next base: position 51,859,721 of record NC_081416.1, read on the forward strand.
GACTGGATTTCCACATCTGTGTTGGAGATTTCAGTCACTTCATGCCTTGGTATCTTGATCATGAACTCAGGGCTGCTGATGTCAATGTCCTTCACTCCTTCCCGACCGGTCACATCCACAGTGTAGGCTGTGACCCTTCTGGTCACTGTGATGGTACGGCTCTGGGTCTCCCCAAGGTCTCCTTCTACTCCATCCTCTGACCTCAGGCGTGGCTTGATCTTTGTGGTGTAGATGCGCTGGTAGTCCTCATCATCCCCGCTCTGCAGAAAGACATGCCCGGCAGAGGTTGCAGCAAAGCCTGCCTGAGTTGGCAGATGCCTGGCCACAGCCTAGCCAACAGCAAGGTTGCCTTGGTATCAGAACATAACAGAGGTCCCGAGAGCCTCCTGGGCACAACACAGGGGACTGAAGAAAGGGGCTGACAGTCACATCACAAGAGGAAAATAGAAACTATTTGGAAGAAAATTCTGGTAAGCAAAGGTTATGGCAAGGTTAGGAAATATGTAGATTCCTGAACTGTGCTGCCCAGGAAGAGACTCTACCACCCAGTGATACTTCAAATCAACCTGTCCCAGGGACCCATTCCAACCAGGCCCTTCATTCTTCAGCTTTCAACTCACTGGCTTGCTTGTTTAAGGTCTCCCAGGAGCCTTTGCACACAGGAAAGCATTTGTGAAGCCTGATGGCCTGGCTGTGTTTGGGTATGCTTTCGCTTTGAGGATACATGGTTTATTCAATAAGCAAGCCATGAGAAGTAAAGAAGCATTTCCCACAAGCACTGTGTTGCTCATCCTCTCACTCAGGGGATGTAGAGAGGCAGGTTGAACACCAGTGGAATCATTTCAAAGGCTCTAGTAAAGCAGCCGACCTTCCTCTCGGCGCCTAAGCCCCCACCGCTTGGGTGGGTTCCCACGCCATGGCACAGTCTCAAGAGACTGAAGGAACACGACACTTGTAAGAACAGAATCGGCCATATGCACAACATAATCGAGAAGAAAGCAACCGAGAGCTGTCGTAAGAGAATGCAGAGAGATGAAACAGGAAGGAACTAGCAGAGGTCCAGGAGAAACAGAAGGCTCAGGAAGTGAAGCCAGGAGGCCACCAGGATCATGGGGCGCTCAGAGCAAAGGTGGGTCACCAGGAACTCACCAGAACCACCTCGGAGCTACGGGAGCTGAAGACTTCATGGGTCCAGGTCTGTCCAGGCTCAGGGGAACGGTCCCCCTTACGGTGCAACTTCAAGCCGACAGTGTGATGCCCCATGGTGTTCAGCAGCTGGGTCACCTCACCAGACTGCAGGTTGTCAAAGTAGATGGTGGCACCCACAATCTGGTCCCCTAAGTAAGGAGGTGCAACAATCAGAAGACTGGCAGGTCTCAAGAAACCACCACCTAGCAGACACTAAAACTGACTTTCCTTTGGAACAGCATGTAGGTACAGTATTGCCCATTCACTGTACAGATGAGGAAATGGTAGCTTAAAAGGCCAACTATGCTGGGCGGTGGTGGCGCACGCCTTTAATCCCAGCACTCGGGAGGCAGAGGCAGGGTGATCTCTGTGAGTTCGAGGCCAGCCTGGGCTACCAAGCGAGTTCCAGGAAAGGCGCAAAGCTACACAGAGAAACCCTGTCTTGAAAAAAAAAAAAAAAAAAAAAAAAAAAAAGGCCAACTATTTTACACAAAGCTGCAGAGTTGGTGAGGGGAGCAGAACCAGATCTGAAGACAAAGTCTCCAGGACTCCACATAACTGCCTCCCCTCAGATTCACAAGCAAGACATAGAGTAGGCAAAGAAGAACAGAGCTTGGGTACCGACCATGCTTAGGCTGTTGGACCCAGGCCTTCCACAGCCATTTGACTGTTTCTGCCTGCCCTCCTGCCTCCCGTCCTTCCCTTTAGTAACCTCTCTCACCCCCAGTGCCCAGTCACTATCTTGGGGAGACTCACCCTCTTTGACCACCCCAGTGCGGGCCGCAGGGGAGTTCTGCATCACTTCCTGTACAAAGACTCCATCGTCCCTCTGGGCAATGGTCAGCCCATGGGAGCCACTGCCCTGCCAGTTAGGCAGCAGCAGCTCCCGGGTTGTCTCCTCTTCCTTCTCCATCTGGGATGAGGTGAAGAAACAAGAACTCTGGTCATGGGGGGACACGGAGGGCAGAAGAGCATGAGAAAGCCAGAAACCTTCAGTGCTATGCACACCCAGGGAATGGAACCCAAGCGCCATGCCCCTGCTCCCTCAGGCCTGGCTCACCTGCCAAGTGAGGGGCTCCTCGGGGAGAAGGGTGATCTGTATCATGTTTTTCCACTGTGGAAGTTCTCCCAGTGCACAATAGAGAATATAGAAAGGGGGTAACCGGCCCTTTGACCCACCCAGGGCCAGTTGCAAATGCTACATCAAGTCCCCAGCATCCCCCATGCTGACCTCCATCCCTCTGCACCATCCCACCTACTAACCTTTGCAGGACTCTGTTCAGGAGCGAATGCCTTGCCAGGATCCCGCCCCTCCTTCTTCTCTTCTTCTGTCAGTCTCTGTCTTTTTGGGAATCTCGGTCACACAACCTAGGGAAAATTCCATCATGATGCTCACATTTGGCTTTTCAAATGATGAAATTTGAAATGAGCTGCCACCCAAATGATAGAGAGATGCTTTCCCCCAGGCCAGGCCAAAATGACAGGCAGGCCCCCACTACAGTCAGCAACTCCATGATTCTGAGGCCTGTTGCCACAGAAAACGAGGTGAAAGGAAACTAGACCAGGTCTCCACCGCTGGCTCCATCCTCCTAGGTATGGGACTCTTGCCAAGGACACTTGACCGTCTGAACCTATGTTTCCTTGACTGTGAACATGGAAGCGGTTAAGAGTTCCATACAGATTGAACGAAGGCAGCAGCTGGTCCACGGAGGTCCCATGACACACCCACATTCATCGTTCTCTTTAATAGCTGGTACCACTTTGTAAGCAGAGAGACTGAGACTCTGAAAGGCCAGTTTGCCTGGAGTGCACACAAAGAGAGTGATGATGCTGATGTCAGGCTTCAGCCCGCTTCCGTGGGTCTTTCCCTATGCCACATTGAGTCTCCCTTTCTCACTAATGCAACTGTTCTCCAAGCACACCTGGGGCCCCCACCCCCACCCCACGGACAGTGGCTCAGCTTACCTTCTCTAGCCTGGCCCTCAGGACCAAAGGGAACCCTTTCTAGTAGGAAGCTCCAGAAGCCGTGCTCCTGGTAGTGGCCTAAACAAAGACAATCCCAACCTACCAGGCTCCCAAACCCAAAAGACTGAAGTCAAGCTGAGCCCAGCTCAGGCCCGTGATGAGTCAAGGCCCATGTGGTTGCCCACACTGGGCCCGGAGCCAGACCCCATAGGAAAAGGCATTCCTCCTTGTCACCGGATAAATTACCAGCTGCAGAGGTACCCTGGGAAGGCACCCGGAAAGATGGTAGATATAGTGATGAACTATAGTCACCCACACAAAATGGCACTGCCAGCCATCTAAACCATACCTGTGAAATTGTATGAGGGACTCTATAAATTGTGGTGAGCCTCACCCAAAGCCCCACCCTGAAACTGTTTACTTCTAGAAATTAGTCAACCAATCAATAAATACATGCATACTGTTCACCTCCTGTATGTCCAAGTCTGTACCAGATACTGTAAAGGATACCAGGCAGGGGCAAACCCAGCCCAGCCCAGTACTTAATTGTACACTGCATTCGATTGCTACCGCCCATCACTCATGCATCCTCTAGACATTTACTGAATGCGCTCCCTGTGCCAGATACGGAAATTTAAAAGACTTAGAGGCCTGTCCTCGTACAAATGATAAGCAAGGACTCTGGGTGTGACCAGCTGGGCTCCACGATGTTCCAGGAGTCTTAAGAGGCTTCTTAGGGCAATGAAATATAAATGGGGCATCCAGGGTGCTAGAACTGGCCTCTGTGAAGGGACTGTGGCTCTTAGAAATCCATGGCACTTAGCAGGTCCAGTTTCAGGCAGATACCAACATGGACAAAATATAAACACAAAGCTAAACCCCAGATCCCCACACCTGTTCTCAAACTCGACAAACTCATAAATGCAGTATTTATCATGAGCCTGCTTGACCACACAGGTGCTGGCTAGAGCGTGAGCACAGGCAGGAGAGAGGCCTGCCGGCACAGGTTTGAGCTAGGGAGACACCCCCTCCCTTCCCGGCAGGCAGAAGAGGCCACGTTAAGAGGAAAGTCATACTGACTCTTCCCAACTTGAAACTGGCACCTTCTGCCCCTGCCCCGGACCAACACCGAGAAGCCAGTCTGGCGGTCAGAAGCCAGGCAGAAGCAGGGGCGGTAAAAGTCTCTAGCTTGGACCTCTAAGAACTGAAGCTGCCCCTTCAGGTTTCCCCAGTACCCCTGTCTTCCTCCTTGTGCAGGGCCCCTTGCTCAGCCAAACACCCTGGTGCTGAGCCAGCAGAGGAGAAAGAACCAGCTCACTCACCCACACAGCGGCCCCACCCTCCCCCCTTCCACGGTGAGTCACTGCAGTCTGTAGCAACAGCTCCAGACATGCACAGGGTCACGCCTAAAACCTCGTCAACTCAATGGCTCCTAGGCCAGGCCCCCAAGTACCAGAGGGGCTAGGGCTTCCCACAGTGTCCCTTCTCTAGAACGAGCCCTAGGACAAGGGTCTTTAGATGCAAAAGTACTGAGGACTAACAGGGACTTGGTATAGGCTACTGAGAGGAGAAGTAATTCTGAAAAGTTCTCAACCACTGAGAACGGGAACCATTGGACTCATGCTATAAATTTTGGCCCTGCTCAGCTCTGTTATCCTGACACAGGCAGGAAGGGTTCCCTTCTTATCAAATCTAGGCCTGAAAGGCATGGGATGCATATGAGAGGTGTGAGGTCCTGGTGGGAATGGCCTTGTTTTCGGCTTCTGGGCCCCAGCTCTTGGTCAGTCCTCCACCAAAGGAGCCCGTAGCAAGGCCAGATGTGCCTCCCTCTCCTCCCACATGGTTCTGTTAAGTCAGGCCTCCAGGGAAATCCAAAGAAAGGTCTTTGGGGGTTGGGGGAATTCTTCACAATTCACTCATCACAAGCCTTTGGGGCTCGAAGAGAGTCAAATATGTGCTACTAACATGGTAGCCACACACGGCTATTTAAATTGAAACGGATCAGTCTGGCATAGTGATACACACCTATAATCCCAGCACTCAAGAGGGCAAGCAGGAAGGTGTAGAGTTTAAGGGTGGCCTGAGCTACATGAGAACCTGTCTCCAAAAGCCAAAAATAAAATAATTTTAGGCAGATAGTTAAATTATCGTGGTATTTTCCCCCTAGGGAGAAAAGATGAGCCATGACTCAGGGTGAGTTCAGAACTCTTGCTGCTCTTCCAAAGAACCTGAGTTCAGATCCCAGCAGCCATGTCAGGGGCTCACTACCACCCAGAACTCCAGCTCCAGGGATCCTATGCTCTCCAGCCTCCAGGTACGCCTCCGCATACGTGGCACACACAGGCCCATAGGTGTACACATAAATAATTAGATTTCTTTTTGCTGTTGTTGATGTTGTTGTTGTTGTTGCTTTTGAGACAGGGTTTCTCTGTGTAGCTGCCTGGTTGCCAGGCCGGCCTCGAACTCAGAGATCCGCCAGCCTCTGCTGGGATTAAAGACGTGTGCCACCACCACCTGGCTTAAAGTCATCAGTCCTTTTTTCTTTTTTTGAGACAAGGTGTCACTACGCAGCTCTGGATGTCCCAGAACTCACTTTGTCGACCAAGCTGTCCCCAAACTCATGGAGATCTGCCTGCCTTTGCCTCCCAATCGCTGAGATTAAAGGTCTGCACCACTATGCCAGGCTGCTCCCAGTTTTAAATTATTTTATAATTGTTTGTGTTCACATGTATGTGCATGTGTGTACGTGACTGCAGTGCTCATGAGGCCAGAGGTGTCAAACCCCTCTGGAACTGGAATTACAGGTGGTTATGAGTGGCCCACCATGGGTGCCGGGTGCCCGAACTTGGGTCCTCAAACAGTGCTCACCCCAACCACCACGCCATCTCTCCAGCCCTGCAGGGTCTTTCCCCCCCCCCTTTTGTTTTTTTAGTTTTTTGAGATAGGGTCTCATATTGTCCAAGCTGACCTCAAACTTGCTGTGTAGCTGAGAATGACCTCAAACTTCTTGATCCTCCTGCCTCCACCTTCTGAGTTCTGAGATTACAGAGGTGTAGTGCCACACCCATCTTGAAGTTAAAAATGTAGTTCCACTAGCCACATTACAGGTGCCTGGCAGCCACATGTGGCTACCACTGCCATATTTAGACAGCAAGGATATGCAAAAATTTCCCCTGCAGTGGCATTCTAGAGGACAGCACTGGCTGCCACTCACATATGGGGAAAGGAAGGTACACAGAGGCTAGACTAGGGAAGTGTTAAAGCCCCAGAGCTCAAATCTGCTAGCTCCATTCCCGTGGCCCAGTAGATGAGCTTGGTAGCCTTTGTGATAAGAAGAAGCAGGCTAGAGTGGAGAATCCCTAAGGCTACTTGGAGGACAGAAAAAGAGTGAGGCAATGAGGGTGCTCTAGGTAAAAAACAGAAAGGACTCAGGGATAAAGAACAGCTCAGACCAAATGCCATGACAGAATGCCCCATCCTGCAACTCAAAACCACAAAAATCCATGCAGCAGGAAGGCTCTGCATGTGCCCACCCGCTCCCCGAGGGCCCACACTGAGCAAATCCAGAAGATGTCCAAAAGCAGAGTTCCTGGCAAGGGTGACTCCGAGAGAAGAGCATTCTCTCCCCTCTGTCACCAGGGGACTAGGCCTTTTCTTTCCTCTCCATAGCTGAGAGCTCAGGGCAATTGCTGCTGCAGTGACAGATAGCCACTGTCTTTGTCAAGGTGACAGGAACTGACACACACACTGAGTCACAAGCCCTAGGGCCTCAGTAACTGAATGGGCCAAATCTGAAGACAAGGCCTCCACTAGAAGGGCACATGGCAGCGGGCCTGCCTAGCACAGTCTGCACACAGAACGGGATACTCATGGGAGAAAGAACTCCCCCTGCATCAGGGAGGCCCTCAGTGGCCAAACCCTCCAGCGCTGCAGCACCCACATGCCCTGACTAACCTGCTATACACACAAGGCCAGGGACAAGCAGTTTCCATCCCAAGAACATAATGACTCAAGGCTAGGATTAGAGACTTCGGCCACAGGGAAAAGCCCTGACACTCAAAACCAAGCAAAGGGTTGGAGAGTCATAGAAGGGAGACACACCCAGAAGACTGTCATAAACACTCCCCAAAGAGGAAGAGAAAGCTGCACGGTGAAGGAAACCCCGCCATCACTAGTTAAGAGAAAGAATTCTGCTGAGCTGTACTGTGCTGCTGACATCCCATGCCTAGGGTCCCATCTCATGTACAAACAATCCTGGAGGGAAAAAATTAACAACCTTATTTTAGAGATACGGAGACAGGCCCCGATCCAACAGTCGTGACCCAAGCAGAGAGACCAAGACACAAATACACATACGGGATGAGACACAGAAACCACTGAGAAAGAACCAGAAGGGAATATGCAGAAGCAAGCCCTGTGCTGGAACAGGCGAGAGTGGGAGCCAGAGGGAAGCACCCACCAGATAATGGAAAGAAGCCTCCCCGATTGTGCTCCACCAGACTCATGAGAGCCCCACCTGGGCAGAGTTGCAGGCACCCCGGACCCAGCATTGAAGAGACCTTTCTGGGTCTCTTTGAGGCTGTGTCCCCAGAGGTCAGGAATCCCAAGCTTCCCAGAACTTAGTTCTGGATTTCTCTTGGACTAATATGTGAAAACAAGGGAGATTTTCTTTCTAGCACTCAACGTGAGCTTGATGAACAAAACCCACATAGTAGAAGAGAATTGATTCTTGCAAGTTGTCCTCAAATATCTACACATGTGCCACAGCATGAGGACACACACACAGGTACATAAAAACATACTTATATCCAAAAAAACATACTAATAACACAACAAGAAAAACAAATGTTTAGCAGAGACAGGCATAACGGCACACATTTGTAATCTCAGCACTTAAGAAGCTGAGCCAGGAGGATCACTCACTGCAAATTCCAACCCCTCCTGGGCTACATAGTGAGTTCAAGGATAGCCTTGCCTACATAATGAGATGCTATCAAAACAAACAAACACAAAAAACTTCACAGGGATGGACTTTGTGTCTCATGCCTCCTATAATCCTCAGGAGGCTAAGACAGGAATATCTCAAGTTTAGGCTACTTAGGTAGACATGAAGCGGGCACCTTCAACTTTCAGGAGAGAACAATCAAAGAGAATTAGACCAACAAGACCCAGATGGCCTGGATATTGGAGGGATGTTTCAGAGAAACACCTAAGGGGAGACACACACACACACAGAGGCACACGGAGACCCTTGTCGGCCTCATCACCCACCCTTCCCAGCTCAGTCCTCGGGGGTGAGCTTTATTGGCTCTCAGCAGCTACCTGTCACCTGTTCTCCTGGTCCCTGGGTCCCTGGGTGTGCACCTTCCTTTCTGTGTGTGCACCTTTCTGTGTGTGCCCCTGCCAGGGTCAGGCCATGCTACCTGCCACAGAAGGAAGAAGGTGGTGCTGACCCAGCCCACAGCTCCTACCAGGAGGACGTTTTACTAGCCTGCTCACATTAGCCTCCGCCTCGCCATCATGTTGGGGTTTTTTGTTCACTGACCTCTAAAGCAGCCACCTGCCGATCTCTGCTGGGATTAAAGGCAGGTGTGCACCACCACGCCCTGAGCCCCATGACTGCTTCTTGATCTCCACCTCCACTTCTCTCTACGCTGGTCACACACATTCCCCCCCACCAACTCTTAGAACAAGCCACAGGGCCTGAAGCTCTAAATTCTCACTTCCAGCAGGGAGAGTCCCTCTCCTTCCCCTGTCCAGGAGACCAGGAGGGACTCTCCACCTCTCCTAGTGACAGAGACTGAGGACGGCATTATATTATCCAGTGGGAAGTTCCTTATCTGGCCACAATGTCAAGGAAGATTTGGCCTTAGACAAGACGGCTGGGATTAAGACACCAACTCTGAGGGCAGTGTCCTATGGTTGGGGAGCCAAGGGGAGAAGCATCTCGAGTTGCCTAGGGAGTAGACTACAATTTAGAATATACCCTGGGCCCCACCCAACTCCCTGGTAGGTGCTGCATGTTCGCCCCCCAGTGGTCAGGCCATGTAGCGAAGACTCAGGGCCAGGTCTTCAAAAAGGCAGCAGCTACACACACACACCACACACACACACACACACACACACACACACACACACACACCACACGCACACGCACGCACGCACACACCACACACACACACACACACACACACACACACACACACACACACACACGCACACACAGCCTAGCCAGGACACGTAGCCAGGATCAGCTCCAGGCACTTCCCCTTCCCCCAGAACCTCCGCTCCAGCCCCCAGGGACCAGGCAGGATGCCGCTCCCTGACAGGCTCTGCAATGCTTTGCTGCTCAACTGTGGGGACTCTACTCCCAAGGCTGCCCTATCCTTGAAGGCCTCCGGACACAAACTTCAAGGCCTGGACCCGTACAGGACAAAGGAGCTTACTTCATTCCTTAGCCGCAGTCTCTGTACACTGACGGTCATTGCCTCTGCCCTCCAAGGCTCAGGAGGCCAACAGAGGTGACACATCTAGGCCTAGCACAGTCTGAGTGCCCCATGAACAGCCAACAGGACATCCTCTCACAGGCAGTAACACAAGTTTCACTCAAAGACGTAGAAGCTCAAGACCACAGCGGAACAATGACCCCTGTTGCAATGCAGCGACAGACCCAAGACAAATCATTTGAGCCTTAGCCCCAGTGGGAACTGGGGCTCAGAGAGAGAAAGGGAGCTTCATCAAAGCACACCCAGACATTCCTGCAGAAACGGTCTGTGGAACTACCACCCCCCAGGCCAACGCTTCCTGGACAAACTCAGGTATGGATGACGCTATCTTCAGGAAGGCCAGTGGTCAAATCCAGGGGATTGCCAGTCCCTGAGAGCCTGGCTGATACCTGAAGCGGGTAAAGAGGGCAGAAAGCCCTAGACACTCACCACTGCTGCGGCCCAAGTGTAACGCATACACTAAATTGACAGCTGCCTCCCTTCCTCCAACCTACGTGAATACAAGCACGTGGTCAGCCCAGCCCCAAGGAGAGAAACTTGGGGGCATCCAGGCAAAGATCCCTTCAGAAGTCAGACTAGCTCTCCCAGTCTGCCTCTCTTGTCTGTCTCCAGGCAGTTCCCAAGTTCTGAAAAAGGGAGTGACCACACCCCAGTGCCCCACACACACTCCTCCACTCCCACAGCTTTACCCCAACTCCTCAAACCAGCTCCTCAGGCTCAGAGTGGTGTGCTCTGCCAGAACCCAGCAGGCAGTTCCAAGTGGAGCAGAAGAGTCAGGCATGGTGGTGCTCTGAACCCCTGGGCAGAGCCTCCGTGGATCTGAAGTGACCCGGGGGCCCCAAAGCTCATCCCGGCCTTGACTAACACTACTCTTCCTCCACAGAGCTCTTAGTTCACTCTCTCTCTCCTGTCCTTTCCTGGACCTGGAGCCCCACCCTTGAACCGCGTCTGGCTAGTCCTCAGCTCTGTGGGGTGCTAGGCCAAGACCCTTTGCATTGCTGCTGACCTCCCTATTATCAGCACTAAGCCTTGAACGACTCACATGTCTCCCTGAATGTCCTGGTTCTCTTAGCAAGGTCCCTTTGCATAACCTCTTAGGGACGGGAGATCTAGAAAGGAGTTCAGACACCTTCCAGATGTCATCCCTATCAGCACCCAGGGCCCCGAGTCCTTTTCTAGCTCAGCCTCCATGCTCCCAGGTCCTTTCCCACACTCCCTTGCCCCATGTCTCAGCTCAGAGCAAGGAAGTGACTTAAATGAGGGGTTCCCTTCTCCCTCACAGTCTACACACTCTACATCCCAGATGCAGGCCTAGCCCTGTAGGTTCTCCAGGTGAGAGAAGAAAGCTAATGGTTCCTTCAGCTTGGGAAAGTGAAGAGAGACCCACCCTACCCCAGGGACTTCCCTCACGGGGCACAACCAAAGCCAGAGTCTGTTGACCTAAACTACTCTTAGTACGGTAGAGACCCTTCAACATTTCCCACGGCGTCTTCCTGTCTGCCCTACACACACACACACACACACACACACACACACACACACACACACACAGGTACCTATGAGGACGGTACCCAGCTGAATCACTGGATCCTGTGAACTCAGCCCAACACCATAGGTTAGGCTGCTGTTAGAAAAGGGGTGCCGTGGAGATGGTCCCTTTCATTGAGGTTAAATTTTAATGGGAGACTGTTTCAAAACCATTTATTGGGAGTCCAGCAGTGTTCTGGGGACAGAAGTAGACCTCTGGGTCCCTTTTCTCCTGGGAATTCCAGGTCACTCTCCAAGGACCCCAACTACCTCAGGAAGCTTTTCTACAGACGCCCTCCCCAGAACAGGAACACTGAGAATACAAGCACCCGGGAGCACCTCGTGGCCTCGAAGACAGCTCAGGGCCACACCCTGCCAAACCAGGGTGCCAACGCAGGCCCTGTTTGTGCAATCTTCTGTGCTCAGACTGTGCAGAAGTGACAGAGGGCGAAGGCAAGCACGCACGCAGCACACACACACACAACACACACACACACACACACACACACACACACACACACACACCGTTAACACTCTACGTTGTCAGGGCCCAGTTTGAGTTGTAGGACATCCCCAGGTCCCCTCTAAGAGTCTTCCAATGCTCACCGCCAAGTACAGCTAGCCCTGCTGCCAACCCAGCACCACCAAGGTTCTGTGTTCCCCCCAAACCCGCCCTGGCACTGGAAGGGGCTCCTGGCCAAAGGAGGCCCAGGCCGTTGCACACTGCACATCCCCTCCCTGCATGGGAAAGCCTTACATAACACAGCTCTCTGCACACACCCTAAGCATGTTGCCTTTCCAACCCCACAGCAGGATCTCGCCCCCCACCCCCCCACCCCCCCACCCCGCCCTCTCTGCTGGCTCACACAGCAAAAGTGGAGGGTTCCAGAGAGCGCAGTGAAGTCCTTCACCTACGCCCAGCGCTCTGGCCCCCACCGCCTACTCACTGCCCCTTTCCCCCTCCCTTTTGCCCCTCACCACTCCCCCCCCCCCCCCCCGAATTCTGGTTTGAATTAGTCACCGGCTCCAACCACTACATTCCTCAGGCTGCTGGCGTCTAGCCAGGCGCTGGGGCGGGGGCCATCCCGCCCGGACGAGTTTGGGAGTGGGGTGGGGTGGGGAGAAAGCACCGCCTCTAGAAGGAGCAAGGGAGGTTCTGGGGACTGAGTCGCTTGCACAGCCCCCCTCCCCGCCCACTCCAGCGCAGGAATCTCCCTAATTATGTCCCCCACCCCCACTCCCACCCATCCCGCAGGGAGGCGCGCTGCAAAACTTCCAGGCTCCGACGCCCTGGAGGAAGAAGGGAGTCTTCTGGATCTGGGAACACGGAGGGGCAAGACTAGGGCGGGGCAGCTGAAGGGGAGCTGCTGAAGGCGCCCCTAGGAGCCAGAAAGGGAGAGGCTGGTGGTACAGAGCAGGGTGGGGCTGAGGGGACTCCGGACGCGGAGTTCGGGGCGGAGGTGTGGAGAGCCGCGAAGGACAGCAGAGGGGGTACGCGGTGGAGGGGCGCCGGAGGGGCGGGAGAACTGCGACGGGGATCTCGGAAAACTTTTCCAGTAAACATGGAATAGGAACCCAGCAGCGCTCTGAGCCACCGCCCCAAAGTGAAGGGGTGGGACAGGGGCCACCAGGCCAGGAACGCTGCGCCCTGCAGAGCAGTTGGGACGACGACAGTCCGCCCACAGGAAAAACATAAAGCGCATCAAAGCACATATCCAAGCGATTTTCTAACTTAGCCCGACTTGTGCCCCAACTCGGGAGGAGAGAGCTCCACTCCCGAAGCGCGACGCGTCTCCTGCCCTGGCAGCCACAGGCGGCCGGGTTTGCTCTGAACTGTTGGAACCCTCGCAGTGACACTACCGCAAATGCCCGTCGCCCGAGTCCCTCCCTCCCCTAGCTCCAGACCCGTGCCCTAGCTCCAGACCGCACCACCCTGCGCTTCGCTTCCCTACCTGCGGGCTCAGTCCCAGGACGCAGCCATAGCCGGCGTAGGGCCCGAAGTCGCAGTGCTGTGACTGCTGGCGACGGCGAGCCCCAGTCGGGGCGGGTCTGGCAGGGCGGACAGTGCAGTCCCCGCGGCAGAGCTGCTGCAAGTGGCCGGGCCCCCGCGCGCGGAGGCGGCTCTTGTAACTCGGGCGGGTCTGCCCCGAGCTGTGGGGAGAGGGCGGGGCCGGGCGGGGCCCGAGCAGGGCTGGGACCCGAGAGCGAGACCAACGCTGAAGCCACCCGGAGTGGGCTGGTGAGGGGAGACTGGCGAGGGGGCTCAAGGACGAGGAGGCGTCGCCTATTCCCTTCCCCTATCCCATCTATTGCTCCTGTCCCGGGTCTGGATCTTCCCACCCCAGTTTGAGCAGTGTGTGCTTCCACGGGCAAGAAATTCCTGGAAGCACGCAAGTGCAGGGGCTCACCCTCACAGTTGGAATTCAGCGTCAACCCATTCTGCAGGAAGAGCCAAGAAGCTCAGATGATTCAGCCTCGACCTCCAGCCTCAACACAGACCTTTGAGCTTTCTCTCAAGCTGAGACACTTCAGTCCCAGGCCCTAGCCTCCTGTCTTGGTTCCCAAGCTTCTTGCAGCCACACCCATTTCTCACCTTCAGACTTTCTCGAGGCCCTCTCATCTCCTTCTACAAAACATGCTGACTCTAAGACTCAGACCCCAACCCCTAGAAACGGGATCACCTATGCACCATATCACGGTGCTGTTCAGCAACTGCCGCGACACCAGAGTCAGGCCTGCAGCCCCTGGACGAGTCACGAGGCTGCTCACCCTCTTCTGCAGACACCGTCCCCATGCTGTTTGGGTTTTGTTGCTTTGTTTGGAGGGCAGCAGTCTATGTAGCCCTGGCTGTCCTGGAACTGGCTATTCCCGGGTAGCCTCACAGCTTCGCCTGCCTCTGCCTCCCGGGATTAAAGGTGTGAGCCACCATGCCCCAATAATCATGAGGAACCCAAGATCCAGCTTTTTCTTTGCCTCCTCAGTCTTTCTCCTGCCCCTCGGCCCCTCCCCCATATTCCCATTTGCAAATTGTTCAGCTCCCCAATTTACAGCCATTTCCCACAGCCACTTCTAACTAGATGTGGATTTATTAAATGGTTAATGATGGGGTTGCAGGGGCCTTCTGGCTACATCCTCCCCACACACCTCCCTTTTTCTTCTTCCCCAAGAGTTCTACCCTCCCTGGCAAGTGGCTACCCAACTGCCCACTCCAGTTTCCCTTCCTTTCCAAATGCCCCAAGAGACCTCGGGCTGGAGAACTGAGACCTTGGCCTGAGGTAGGAGCTCCTTCGCTCCAAGATCATGAGTGGGCTGGTGCTGAGACCAGCCCTGCCCTGTCCTCTGAAATGGCAAACATGTTTACAGGCTAAAAATATCAGGCAAGTCTCCTGCCAGCCCTGGGGGCTGTGTCCAGGTCCAGTTACCACACAGGGTACAGGCGGTGGGGGGAGGGGGAGGCAACAGCAGCGAGTGATAGACAACAGGCACAGATAATGGACACGCCAAGGTGGAGAAACGAGGTAGAAATTCAGACAGGCATGGACATGTAAAGACAGGCAAAGCCGAGAATTGGCCACTGACATGCTTCTCTCTCTCTCTCCTCTCTCTCTCTCTCTCTCTCTCTCTCTCTCTCTCTCTCTCTCTCTCTCATCTAGTGACTCAACCCTACCAGACATCATCACGAGCACACTGTCTGTCATAAGCTCAACCTTTCAAAAAAAAAAAAAAAAAAAGGTCCACGCCTTTCCCAGCACTCACTAGGGGCTACATAGTAGTGAATTCCAGGCCACCAGAGATAACACAGTAAGGATCAGGTCAAAACATAACTAAAAAAAAAAAAAAAAAAAAAACCTCAAGAGCCAGTCATTCTTGAATTTATTTATTTAGTATTCACGCACATGTGGAGGTCAGAGGACAACTTGGAGTTGGTTCTCTCCGTCCACCACGTGGGTACTGGGATCAAACAGGTCAGCAGGCTTGGTGACAAGTGACTTAACAGGCTGAGTCATCTCCTAGCTAGCCCTCAATCAATTGTGATTTATTAAAACGGGGTTCTACAATGTAGCCCAGGCTGGCCTGGAATTCACAATATAGGTTTGGTTGTCCTCATGTCATACAACAACTCCACCTTAGCCTCTCAAATGTTCACCACATCAAGACATTTGATTTCACTCACTTTAAATTAATATGCATACATTTATTGAACCAGGTATGATGGTGCATACCTCTAATCCAGCACTCAAGAGGTAATGACTGGCAACTTCTGTGAGTTTGAGGCCAACCTGGGCTACATAGTGAGACCCTATCTACATATAAATAGCATTTATTTCTTAAACATAGATCAAGAATAAGATAAAGTACTCTGCAATCCTATACCAGGTAATCCTTGTTGACATTAAAAAAATCAATGCCTCCATAGTGATGAGGGGTGTTTGTTAGGTCTTTGTTGTTTGTGTGTGTGTATGTGCTAGAACCAAGGCCTCTTACATGATAAAATGAACACTATACAACTGAGCTGCATTCCAATCCTTGACATTTAAGCAATACAGAGAAGTAGAACAATAAAAAGTAACTTCTGCCTAGTTTGGTGGTACACTCTGAGACTGTCTGGCCCCAACCCCTAGGAGTCAGGGTCATCTGTGACCTTGGCTACAAAAGGGTCCAAAGTCAGCCTGGGCTACATAATACCTTGTCTACAAAAAACAAAAAGTAAATTTCTCCCTTTTTAATCTACTCAGACACTCTCCCCAAAAGTCACCAGTTAATCATTTACCAACAGATTTTTCACTTTGAAATGAATCTTCATTGATTCCTTGGAAGAACAAGTTTCCTGATGTTCAAAATGAAATTGATTCATTTATCCCAGGGCTTTCAGGAAGGTGGCTATGATGTGATGTAAGCCCAGAGACACTGGGTATCTGCAAGGAGCACTCCAGGTGGGGTGGAGTGGGGGAGGGGGAAGGAGGTTGGCACAGGAGAGAAAACAGAAAAGGAAGGGATGTGAGCATCAGTCACCTCAACTGTGTCCGTCCTCAGTCCGTCCTCTCAGGAGAGCGAGCTTCCTGGGCTCTGAGCCAATGGTACTGCCCCACTGTTTGTTCTGGCCACCCTCTCGGTCAACAGGGAAGAAGGCAGGAGGGCAAGGCTGGCTTTTGGAGCAGTTAGCAGAGCAGGGATCACTATCCAGACACTTCACTCAGGATTAAACATGCCAAGGTTACCTGGTCAGGGCTGAGTCCTGGGAACTGGCTCCTGTCCCATTCCAGGCCAAGAGAACAGAGAAGGGATAACCTCGACCCAGCTCCTTAAAGATCATGACAGTTCGATTAGAACCAGACCTGGGATTTCCTAACTAGCCCGGAGGAAGGGGTTGTTTTCAAGTTTTCAGACTGGTGTGATGACAGTTCCATGACTGCAATCTGAACGCTCAGTGAGGTGAGGCA
Organism: Peromyscus eremicus; assembly: GCF_949786415.1. Lineage (NCBI taxonomy): Eukaryota > Metazoa > Chordata > Mammalia > Rodentia > Cricetidae > Peromyscus > Peromyscus eremicus. The sequence goes on from NC_081416.1 coordinate 51,876,348, forward strand.
GGAGGATCACTGAGCTCCAGGCCAGTTTGGACTATATAGTTCCAAGCCAGCCTGGGTTACAGAGTGAGACCTTGTCTCAAAAAAAGCACACACACACACAAGTTTTCCGTGGAAATCCCACCCTAACAGCCATTGTATGTGACTCTTTTTTAAAACAAACATTTAATTGGCTTTTTTTTTTTAGATTTATTTATTATGTATACAGTGTTCTGCCTACATGTGTTCTTGCAGGCCAGAAGACAGCACCAGATTTCATTATGGGTGGTTGTGAGCCACCATGTGGTTGCTGGGAATTGAACTCAGGACCTCTGAAGAGCAGTCAGTGAGTGCTCTTAGCCACTAAGCCATCTCTCCAGCCCGTATGTGACTCTTTTCGCCTATCAGCTCACTGAGTCCTCACATACCCTGAGAGAGAGGTACTTGATGAGGAAATGGTCTCAGAGGGGTTACTGAAATACCTACAGTCACAGAGCTGGCAAAGGAAAAATTAAAGTTCCCACTCACATTTACGCTCCCAAAAGACAAGGGACGTTCCTCCTCGTGTGCTCTGTGTGTGTGGGGGGGGGGGGGACAGACGGACTGGCAGACATGCAGCAATCACACTCAGAAACAAGTCATTTACTGTGATCCAGCTAGTGATCAATACTAGGCAAACACTCCACCACTAAGGTATATCCTCAGCCTTCAGTGACGTGTTCTTGAGTGCTCTCCGGATAACTGACTCCAAAACCCTTATTCTTTGTACAAGTGTCTTGCCTCTCTATCACATCTTTTCCAGACTGTCAGCCCCCAGGGAACAATTCCCCTACTTGCAGATCTTTGCTGCAGCTGCACAAACATTATTGTCCATCCAACACTGGGCCAAGGACTTGTGTCAGTGAAGTAGACCACAGGGAACTCAGCAGGATGGAATCCCTGCCCTATAGACACAGTCCAGAAGGAATGTCTCACAAGCCCTTACCTTGTCTGCAGTTCCTTGCCAGGTCTGTTTTCTACCCTTTTATTCCCCTGTCCCACACCCAATATCAGATACGTGTTTTCTCTCTCTCTCTCTCTCTCTCTCTCTCTCTCTCTCTCTCTCTCCCTCCCTCCCTCTCTTCTCTCTCTCTCTCTCTCTCTCTCTCTCTCTCTCTCTCTCTCTCTCTCTCTCTCTCTCTCTCCAGGTCTGTTTTCTACCCTTTTATTCCCCTGTCCCACACCCAATATCAGATACGTGAGTGTTCTCTCTCTCTCTCTCTCTCTCTCTCTCTCTCTCACACACACACACACACACACACACACACACACACACACACACCACACTCACTTTAAGAGTCTCCTCTGTTCTAACACTGAAAAGGAAACACGGGTTTTCATCAAGCTTTCAGACTCCTGTCAACAGCAGCCTGGGTTCAGGGTCAGCTGGAAGGTTGGCACTGTATCAGAGGTACCGACACCTCAGTCCTCCAGACTCACAGGCAAAGCTACATGAGCTCTAGGACTCATCACTGGGATAACCCAGCTTCCAGAAATGACGCTCCTACCCTGGGGGGTTCCCTGAAATGAAGGAGTTATGAGTATGTGTGTGTGACAAACCTGTAGTTCCTAGGTTGCTAAGCAACATGCCTATGTTTTGTTCCTATTATGCCTGTTTCCATAGTAACCACAAAGGGGAGCTCTGTGGATGGGCCCTCTGCCAGGGGATTCCCCTTCCCCTCCCTTCTTGCCACAGTCTCTTTTTCTGAAATCAGTACATTAAAGAAAAAAAAGCCAACAGCTTTTCAAGTGTGGTCCCAGAAAGGAAGCAAAAGTATGCTGTCTGTTTGCAGTCTCTTAGAAACATACCACACACACACACACACACACACACACACACACACACTGAAGGTCCTTTTGGATGGCACACTTAGAAACAGAAAAATGACTGCCAACTCTCCTGAGGCCATGGGGTTCTCCCAGAGCCTACCTCCACCCACCAAGCCCCAGGACTAGTGGACCCTGTTAAACAGGCCCTTCTCCATTCACTCTGAACTCTTCCTAATCTATCGTCTTTTCCAGCCAAACAATTGGGTAGTTCTGGAAACTAAACATTTCCTAAGCAATTCTCAAATTCTGAACTCTTCCCTCTTAACCAAATTAAGATCGCTCTTCCCCCGTTCAGTGCCAATCTCAGCCTGTAACTAACCTCAAACTTCAAATAAGGACTTCCTGAATTGCTCAAATATAGGGAAACCTTCCGTGGCACTGGGTCCTAATGAAATCTTTAGGCCCAAGTGGAGTCCAAGTTAAAGTTGGTTAAGAATGATGGGCTGACTCAGAGAGAAGCCTGGAAGGAACTGTTAGAAAGACTATCCCAGAGAAAGGAAATAGCTGAACAGAGAGAAGGGTGAGTACCCACACCAGCAACAGACAAACTTCAGGCCTGGGGGATGCTGTGGGAGATTAGGGAAAAGAAAATCAAGGCAAAGAATGATTGCTTAAGAGGGGAGGGGAGGCAGGAGACAGGATGGGCAGGCAGTGCTGTAAACAGAGCAGAGGGAGGGAGTTGGAATGAACAGAACAGTCCCAGCCTGCTTCCCCTCCCCAAAGGGACAGAGAGATTGGGGAACACCAGCCTTGACTCTTCCACGGAACTCAGCTTTCCAACTTCCTCTGCCTTCCTGGGCAAAGGAATACCAGCCTGGGTTTCCTCCTCTTCTGTTCACACTTCCCCAAGCCCAGCTTAAGGAGATCAGGCTGAGAAGAGAAGGGGCGGGCCTAGGCTGCCCAGAGCCTGAGTCACCGCATAGTTGAGGTTCCTGTCACTCAGTCTTGCCTCTGCTACACCCTTGCCCTCTGCCCACTCCAGACTTTCTGCTGTAGCTGACCTGCCCTGGGACTTGCTTCCCTTCTAGGCTTCTTAGCACAGAGCATCGAGCTGCTGGAACCTTTGGAAGCCACCTCCTCTCTATCCTGCAAAAGTTACATTCTGTGTCCACTGTAATTACCATCACCTTCAGTGAAGTGTTCCACTTAGGAGTAAAGGTGACTCAGATTCAGCTCTAAGAACTGAGACTGGGAAGTATGTGTGATAAGTCACTTCCCCTCTCTGGGCTCCAGTTCATTCACATGTGAAATAAAGGATGACTTGGGATGGTTTTTCCGACAGTCCCTGAGTGAGGTACATTCTGTAAGGCTGAGTCAAAGAAATGGATAGTTACTATTTGAAGAGAGTGGAATAAAAGGGGTGTGTTTACTAACCCCTGTCCTAACAGCAGAAATGAATGGGAATGGGTGGGACAGGGCGGGGCCAGGCAGAGGCACTGCCACCATAAGGCAGCCAACACCCTAGGCAACTGGGTGACTCAAGCACCACATGGTAAAGGACTACAGCTCTGCAGTGAGTCAGGGGAAATGAGGAGCTCCCTGACGACTGGCTAGGGTCCCGGTAGAACACTCTCCCTTACATCTACCAAGTTTGTCCTCCCATCTCAATGCCCCACTTCCTGTGAGGAAGCCTTTCTGGTCTCCCTTTCCTGTTCAGCTGCTCTCTACTCCTCCCACTTGACCTAGACAACCCTTCCTCAGCCCTCAAAGCCAGTTCTCCTTAACTCCACCAGCTCCCTCATGCCCTGCCATGCTCCCAACCACCATTAGCTCTGCCCATCTTCACTGTCCACCCCCAGTCCTGGCAGAACCAGCCAGATAATTGCAAAAGGGCTGAGCCAGCTCCACGCTTTCACATGACAGCTGCTGCTGCTGCAAGGGGATGGGACAGCTGGAAATAGAGGCACATTCCATGGGAGATCCTATCAGAAAATAGTGCCACAGTCTGGCCACCCAGCTCCTGATCTGTACAGTCAGGGATGGGGATGCAGCTCAAATGGTAGAGAACTTTCTGAACATGCACAAAGCCATGGGTTCCCCAGCATTATATAATCCAGTCACAGTATCACACACCTGTGATCCTAGCACTAAGGTGAAGGGAGAACAGAACAAGGTCATTCCCTGCTGTATGAGTTCAAGGCTAGCCCAAGTTACCTAAGACCCTCTTTCAAAAAAAAAAAAAAAAAACTACAGGCTTCCTGTGGAAATCAAGGAAATAAAAGGGGGATTTGGAAGAGGGGGACCCAGAAACTGAGATATCCAAATGAACCACTACTACATACCCAAGGTATTCTTCCTCTTATGATTAAAGTGAATAGTAATACTCTGCAGCCGTCCCCTGGAGAAGGGTCTCTACCCAAGCCCTAGGCACCGGAACACAGGACATCCCAGAACTTCACTGGAGTAAGAAAGTCTACTCTGGGAGCCATGCCAGCCTGAATAGAGCACACAGACAGGAGCAGGTGGCAGCATCCCTAACTTTCAGGGGCATCAATATTTCATCTGCACAGCATTAGGGAAGCAAAAAGGGTGGGTACCCTTAATTATATCTAAACACAGAGGACCAGAACAAATGACGATGTTACAGTACACTGCTGGTCTCCCACTGCAAGAGTCCAGGCAACTATAGCCACCTACCACAATGCATCTGATATGTATGGAGGGACATTCTGAGTTCTGAGAAGTGCCGGTTGCCACGGAAACTTAATTTCAGAAATGCCTGGGTGGGGCACTCAAGGCACTTCATTCCTCTTCAGCACTCGAGTGTGCACCCCCCTCATCTTTCAAAGGGGGAAGTGGCACATTTGGGGCATGTGGGCAGCTGGTGGGATGGGTCCAACCCAGTGAGAAGCAGCTGTCCAGATCTGGCTCATAGCAAGATATGAATTTAAAAAAAAAAAAAAAAAAAAAAAAAAAGACAATCTAGGTCCATCTTGGAAGAACTTTAAGGAATTTTAATTGTAATAAGTGACTTATGCAGAATTGCCAACAAAGCTAAAATAGCGGCTTATGACCAGTATCTACTGGCTTATCTACAAACCAAGCCAAAGCTCTGCCTTCCCATTCACACTCCAGGCTCTGTACCGATTGTATCTGAGTCGACTGCAACTTTAGGCCTTGACCCCTCTTCCTTCAACCTCCCTCTGAGCTCTGAGTCTGCCCATTAAGTGGGGATACAATGGCCCCCTTCCCTCATTCCACTAGTTTTCCAAGATCCTGTTGTGTTCTCAGGTGACCCATTCCCAACACCGTCCCCTTCTGCCCTTGACCCCCAACTCTGCCAGCTTGTGTGCATAGTGCTGCCAACTCTAGACAGTGGCTGGTGGCATAGGGCCCCTGGCACACAGGGAAAACCACCTAGCACCCAGAAACATTCACAGGCTCACGCTTGTATTGGTGGCTGATGGCAGAGGCAGACGAGGCTCTAACAGGATACCTCCAGCCCAAGCTGAGATGGGGGAAGGCCAGGCTGGCAGTGTGGTGACTCAGGCCTCCCCAGGGCAGGGCGGGACAGAACTAACCCCAGATGTGCTCCCCCACTGCACCCCCCCCACTAGAAACTCCTGTTAACCCTTCCCAGGGGCCCATCCCAGCAGCCTTCCATACCCTCTCCTCAGCTCTCCGTGTGTACTGGTCCCCAGGTACAGGTTCTACCTAACAACCCGGCCACCCTGCACCCTGCACCCAACCACCAGTGGCAGAAGCACGAAGCAGGACATGCAGATGAGTCACCCTTCCTGCAGAGAGGGAGGCTCAGAGATGGAGGCTGAAGGTGAGGGTCCCTGCACACCTCCAGTCCAGACCAAGAAGGCTGCCAGGCAGCCTGCTGCCCAAACCCTGGCCCACCCCAAGGAAGCCTACCCTTCTACAGCCAGGCCTTCCTCCTAGGAAAAGGCCTGCCCCCAAGAGGCACACAGGTTGACTTCTTGCCTCAGCTGTCGGGAAGATGAAGCGGACACAGTAAGAGTGAAGGCTGCACAAGCAGAGGGTGGGGTGGGAAATGGAATTTAGAAGTCTGACAGGTTCAGTGAGGCCCCAGCAACAAAGATACAGACACACCCCACACCAGCATCTAGTACTGTGAGAATATCCAGGAGGCCAAACTGCACAGGAGACAAGTTTGGATCCAACTCAAGATGAGCTGCCTGGGAGCAGCGTTGGAGCAAGAACCAACCCATCCATCCTCAGCCATGTAGATTCCAAACTAGAGCTCTCACTAGCCACCCACTCTTTTACAAAACCCCAGCTGCAGGCCCAAACACCCAGATCCAAAATAGTCCTGTCCCTAGTAAGGTTATCCTCATCCCTCCAAGATCCTTCTCCTATGCCTGGACTAAGGATGGGATAAGAAAACCCAAACACAAAATCCTGTACCAGAGATGATCGAAGGCAACTTTCTGCACCTACTAGTCTCTGATCCCTTTGCTTTTTGATATAGGTTCTCAGGTAGTCCAGGCTGGCCTCTACTTCCAGAAGGGTGGGTGACACCAAACCTGCCCTTCTGCCCTCTAATTAGAAACAGTTTCACTATGTAGCACTGAGGGATCTGGCAATACTTAAGATGGCCTCAAACTTGCAACAGTTTTGCCTCTGCCTTCTGGATGTTGAGATTACAGGCATATGCCACCACATCTGATTTATGCAGAACAGGATTGACCACAGGGCATCATAGATACTAGGCGAGCACTCTCATACCACACTGAGGTATGGACCCAGCCTAGTTTCTAACTTTTTTTTTTTTTTATTTTTCGAGACAGGGTTTCTCTGTGTAGCTTTGCGCCTTTCCTGGAACTCACTCTGTAGACCAGGCTGGCCTCGAACTCACAGAGATCCATCTGCCTCTGCTTCACAAGTGCTGGGATTAAAGGCATGCGCCACCACTGCCCAGCTGTTTCTAATTTCTAATGTGAGCTATTAAAACTTAGGGAAACATCTGGATATTGTAGCTCATTCCTGTAACTCCAGCACTTGGAAAGCCGAAAGGATCACCGCTAGCCGAGGCTACAGTGAGACCCCGTCTTAAAAAAAAACAAAAACCAAAATTCTGAAAATGTATTAAAATCAAGTTCAAAGTTGGGGGTTAATAGTAACTGTTGGCCTCAGTAGAATATTAGGTAAAAATCACAATGATTTGGTATTCTAGGCTTCAGAGTGACACCTACTGGATGTGACACCTCAAGATGTGTTTATCTGGAGTTCTGTGAACCACCCCTGAACTTCCCTTATTAGAAAGCAGAGACACCAATCCCTGGGTGGTAGCACCCACCGACACCTTTAATTCTCAACTTGGGAGGCTGAGGCAGGGTCTTAAGTTTGAAGCCAGGGTTGGAGAGATGGCTCAGAGGTTAAGGGCACTGGCTGCTCTTCTAGAGGTCCTGAGTTCAATTCCAGCAACCACATGATGGCTCACAACCATCTATCATGAGATCTGGTGCCCTCTTCTGGCCTGCAGGCATACATGCAGGCAGAACACTGTACACAAAATAAATATTTAAAAAAAAAAAAAAAAAAAAAAAAAAGAAAGAAAGAAAAAAAAAAAAAAAAAGTTTGAAGCCAGCCTGGACTACATCACAAGAACTGTTTCAGAGACAGACTGGAAGCTAAAAGATGGCTCAGCAGTTAAGAGCGCTTACTCTTCCAGATGACCTGAGTTTAGTTCCCAGAACCTACACTGGGCAACTCACAATTGCCTGTAACTCCAGCTCTGGGGGCTCAAACGCCCTCTTCTGGCCTCATGGGGTACCATCATATTCATGCAGTGTGTACACACACACCTTTAAACAAAGGGTATGACCAGAGCTGATCCACAGCCAAGAAATAAGTGTCTATCCCAAACAGCTAGTCTTCTAGCATATCTGTAGCACTTAAAGAGCAGGCCTGGAGAGGGCCACCCACCCACCCAGCCCACCCCCTGAGGAAATAAGCCTTTCCAACACTTGGGAACTGGGGAGCTAGTATGCTTAAGGCCCTGGGTTTGACCACAGTGCATGTGCACACACCCACATCCAACAAAACTACCGACACACTGAGCAGGTATTTTCTCACCATTGTTTTCTGTAGAGCACTTAACTGCACTGGATATCTGCAGGTCCTATGAAAACATCTGCACCATTTACAGAATGAATCTGAGCATGATGACGTGAGGTGACTCCAAGACAACAGCTATGACAAAAACAAAACTCCTCTGCACACCGTGAGCCACTCCATGGCTCAGCGTTATCAGTAGACACTCTCTCCAATACAATTCCTAAGAGTCTGGTAGTAACTGAGCCCCATGTCACCACCCAGTCTGTACCCCATCTTCCCAGCTAGAAGAGCATCAGTGTTGGGAAGCAGGGCAGGAAAGGCAAAACCAAGGCCAGGCCTCTACTCCTGCTCTTCTGAGAACTTCTGACTGCCACAGTGATGCCTCAGGCACAGGCAACAACTTTGAAGAAGCCACCACTCACAAAGGAGGCAGGACAGGAAAGGGTTCAATGTTCAGTTTCCTTTAATGACCCCCATCTCCCTTGAAGGGTAGGTGCAGGCAGCTAGGTGACGGCAAGACATGTTCACTTGAAGATCTTGCCTTGATTGACGGCTTTGCCCACATGCTGGAAGGCCCCCTCCCAGGCAAAGTACTCTCGAACCAGGGTCTTGGTCTCCTCACTACCAGGATCCAGTTTCCGCCATGTATATGACTCGTAGTCCACCTGCCAATCTGGACTCAGCTGGAGATTAAAAAAAAAAAAAAAAAAAAAAAAAAAAACAGTACAAAGGCATGTGGTTAGACACTGGACATGGCTCCACATCCCTGCAATTTCCAGCTCAGACATCAGATGCTAGGATTCACACGGATGTGAACACACTTCCTATGTACAATCCAGAACGTTTCCCCATACCCACTGGCCCAGGCCCAAGACCCCCAGTTTCCTATACTCTTGCTCATTTGTGGAGACTACCCCCAGCACCTTCCTCACCGGAAAAGCAAGCTCTTGGCCTCGGAAGACCCAAACACCAGAAATGGAGCTGCTGTTGTTGGTTCCAAAGAGGATGACACTAGCAAAGGCATTCTTCCTCAGTTTGTCCAATCGCTGGAACATTCCTGGAGGGGAAAAGGGAGACTATTCAGCCTCTGGAATCATGTCCCCACTACCTTGATCTCCCTGCTCCCAAACCCACTCCTATTCTCACCAGTGATGAGGTTGCAACTCATAAAGGTCTGGGTGAGCTCTTCAGGGAAGCGGTACTCGGCATACCAGAGGGACCAGCCATCCTTATCAAAGTGCTCCCAAAAATATGGCAGCGCCACAGAGAGGGTGTCCTCATTGGAGTACTTACGCTTAAACTCATCCAACACAAAGGTACTAGAGAGAAGAGAAAACACAAGGAGGCCAATAAGGAGCAAGTCCTGCTGCGACTACAAAGTATCTCTGGGCCACTGGCGTTTTCACTTGGTATTTACTGCTCTGAAGGAAGTGGTCCCTGTAATGTAGTGAAAGACACTAATAGCATTATAAGCGAAGAAAGCGAGAGGGGCATGAACAAGAGCTAAGACATTTCTGGACCTGAGAGTGCTAGACATGCATGAGGAAGCCAGGACCCAGAGCATCGCTGATCCAGCGAGGACGACACAGCTGGCTGCTGCCCCCAGGTGGTGACTAAAAGCAAGGTAGTATGTGTTTCCCTCTCTAGCCCCTCCTGGACATTCCCAGGAACCACAAGTCAGTGCTCAACTCAAACTCACCTAAGTCTCCCTCTCTACCACAGACCTTCTCAGGTTACAGGCTGGAACCAGAATACAAGCCGAGGATAGCTACCTCAATCTTTATGCCCTTCCTCTAGTCCCTGGTGGCGAACGCCTTTAATCCCAGCACTTGAGAGGCAGAGGCAGCAGATCTCTGTGAGTTCAAGGTCAGCCTGGTCTACAGAGTGCGTTCCAGGACAGGCTCCAAAGCTACAGAGAAACCCTGTCTCAAAAAAAAAAAAAAAAGCCGGGCGGTGGTGGCGCACGCCTTTAATCCCAGCACTCGGGAGGCATAAGCAGGCGGATCTCTGTGAGTTCCAGGCCAGCCTGGTCTCCAAAGCGAGTTCCAGGAAAGGCGCAAAGCTACACAGAGAAACCCTGTCTCGGGGGGGGGGGGGGGGGGGGGGGGGGGGGACACGACACCAAAAGAAAAAAAACACCAAAAGAAAAAAAACACCAAAAGAAAAAGTTACCAAAGTAACCTGATACTCAAGAGTCAGATATCCAGATGCCAAGAAAGTTAGCACAGGCACAGGAGGTATTATTCCCCCCATGGCTCAGGTTCCTTTTTTTTTCCCTTTCCAATTATAAATGTTCCTCAACCATCTTTAACTCCAGTTCCAGGGGATCTGATACCCTCTTCTGGCCGCCTCAGGCCTTAGGCGAGCACATGGTGCACAAACATGCAGGTAAACACTCCTACACATAAAATAACTTCTACAGAAACTTTAAAAAAATAATAAATGCCAGCCAGTGGTGGCCCATGCCGGTAATCCCAGCACTTAGAAGGCAGAGGCAGGAGGATCTCTGAGTTCAAGGCCAGCCTGGTCTCAGAATAAATTCCAGGACTATCAGGGCTACAAAGAGAAACCCTGTCTCAAACAAACACACACACACACACACACACCAGCAAGGTATAAATATTACTTCAAGTTAGGAATGACAGTATGCACCACACTTTCAGTGCTTGAGAGGTAGAGGCAGGAGGATCAGGAGTCCAAGGTCATCCTCAGACATAACAAGCCCCACGGCCAGCCTGAGCTACACAAGACCCTGTCAAAAGCTACAGTCCAAGTATCACATTACTTCCGCTCAATCCTTACAACGCCTAAATTATACTGCTACCTTTCTTTCATTTTATAGATGAGGTTAAATGATGAGTCTGGTCCAAGGTTATACTGTAGCAAAGCCAGAAATCTGCCCTTTAACCGCAGGTCCAGGTTGGTCTCCAAATGTCCACCAGACAACCCTTATGAGGGGCCTGAAAACCTCAAAACTTCCCCTTCCAGCCAAAAGGTAGGGCTGAAGACTTTTTCACACTCCATCTGTTTTTTCCCCAAACAATAAAAATCAGGTATGTCTGCATCTGTAATCTCAGCATAGGAATATAACAAGATCCTGCCTCAAAAAGCTAGGACTGGTGGTACAGCTAGCTGGCACAGCAAATGCCTAAGCATGGGTGAAGCCCCAACTTCAATACCCAGTACCCTAAAATGTATGTGTGTGTACATGTATGTGTGTATGTATAGTGTGTGTGTGTGTGTGTGTGTGTGTGTGTGTGTGTGTGTGTGTGTGTATACAAAACAATAAACAGAAGCTCCTGAAACTCATCTAGCTGGAGATCTTAAAGGGACCAGAATGAAATCTTGAACAAATGAAAGTTAAGCCACTGACTTCAATTTTATGACATCAAAAAGCCTAAGGGGCCTTAATCCCAGCATTTAGTAGGAGTCAGAGGCAGGCAGATCTGAGTTTGAGGCCAGTCTGGTCTACAGAGTCAAGGCTACAAAGAAACCATCTCAAAAAAACAAAAGAGCCTGAGGGATGTGGGACATAGTGACACACTCCTTTAATCCCAGCACTCAGGAGGCAGAAATCAAGTAGATCTGTGAGTTCCAGGACAGCCAGAACTACCCTAAGAGAAGTGAGGTGTGGTGGCTCATGTCAGCAATCCAGCATTTGGGACTGAGACAGGGGAGGACCAGGAGTAGTTAAGGTCACTCTTAGCTACACAGTCTGAGAATCTATCTAAAAAACAGAACCAGCCACCAACCAACAGCAAATAATACAGTCCCGAGGGAAAATACTTTTGGCATCCCAGAAGGGCATCAATGGTAACACAACAAATAGGCGTTAAATTAACATCCTCAAAGGTACATAAGGGCCAGAAGGAAGGCTCAGCAGGGAAGGCTCAGCGGGTAAAGGTGCTAGATTCCCAAGACCCACATAGTATAAAAAGAACTGACTCTATCCACATCAGTGCACTCTCTATGGCTGGCAAGAGCAGGCCCACACTCACACAAAATAAATTAATTTTAAAAATACTTTTGGGCTGGAGAGATGGCTCAGAGGTTAAGAGCGCCAACTGCTCTTCCAGAGGTCCTGAGTTCAATTCCCAGCAACCACATGGTGGCTCACAACCACCTGTAATAAGATCTGGCGCCCTCTTCTGTATACATAATAAATAAATAAATAAATAAATAAATAAATAAATAAATAAATAAATGAATGGCAGAGTTCTTTTAAAAAAAAAAATACTTTTAAAGAGAAAAGGCAGAAGGAGCAAAACTTTTTAAGTATTTTGTTTGTTACTTGATTTATTTTCTGTCCATAATACAGACCTACCACATTTAAGTGTCTATAGTACAACAGAATATATAATAGGTTTTTAATACAAAATCTTGCTCGTTAGATCTATACTAGTGCAAGGCTGGAGTCAATCACTTGATTCAGACTTGATGCGTTCTGTGAGCAGGTTGCAGATGTACTCACTCACAGGCAGAGCAGTTGTCTTAAATGAACCTAATCCAGCCCCAGCACCTTCCAATCCTACACACACACACACACACACACACACACACACACACACACAGACACACACACACACAACTTAAGAAGCAGCTAGAGCTGAAGTTTTCTTGGTCTCATACAAAAACAAAAACAAAAACAAACCTAGAAATTAAGGCTCTTAGCTAGAAATCCCTGCCCTTTAGTGTCCATGCCTGCCATTTACAACTCTCCAGCCACCACCCACAGCCATCACCAGAGTGCTTGCTTCCACATGCTGGTTCACAGGGTAATCACCTTAAAACATCACAAAATGCAGGTAGGTCAAAACTGAACCTGGATGGCTCTTCTCAGTAACTTGACCAGGTTTATCACCTGGGAGACCACTTCTGGACATGCCTAGGGATGTTTCCAAGGAAATCTAACAGACTGGATGACACAGTCTCACTATCCTAAAGACTGGGGTCACAGGCTGAATAAAAAGGGACAGTGAGTCCCAACGTTCATCTGTCTGTTCCCTGACTACCAATAAAATAGCATTCCTGGTTGCCATCAAATCATGAAACAAAATAATTCTTCCTCCCTTTAACTGCTTTTCCCCAGTGGTCCCAGGAAGGAGAAAACTAGTATGAAGCCTCAGCAGACCAGCAAAGTGCAAAGAAGATGGTTTGGGGAGGGCAGAGAACGTGGTGAGAAAAGTAGAGATGCCAGACTCTGGGGACATCCCATAATGCTAGTACTTGGGGCACACGGGGAGGAGGTCCTGTAAACTCAAGGCAGCTGTGTCTGCACAGAATGGCCCTGCTTCCAAACAATACAAACCCAAAGAAGACAGGCATGGTGGCATACACCACACTTGGGAGGCACAGGCAAGCCCATCAGACTGCCTGAGACAGTGAGACCCTATCTCAAAAAAAAAAAAAAGGGCAAACCCCTGCCTTTGCCCATCCGTTAGAGAATTCTAACAGACTTCGGACATGCTCAGTAGGGAAACATTTGCTATGCAAGCATGAGGAACTTAATTCAGATCCCCAGCACTTGCACAAAAGCTGAACATGGTGGCTAGCATTTGTAACCCCCAGGGCGAGGGTACAGTGCTAGAGATAAGTACATCTTCAGGATTAGAAGCCAGTCTAGCAAAAATGCCAAGCTCCAGCTTTGGTGGGAGATTTCAAAAGGGGAAAAAAAAAAAAAAAAAAAAGGTGGGGAGCCAAATAGGAAGACATCTGTTGACCTCTAGCCTTTACACATGCACACCCAGGGGCACAAAGTCATACATCACAAATAAAAGGGATTGCAGGCATGGTAGTGCACCCCAGAATTCAGGAGGCAGAGGCAGGTGACCTCCGTGATTTTGAGACCAGTTTGGTCTATACAAAGAGTTCCAGGTCAACCAGGGCTACATATCAATACTGTCTTAAAAAAAGAAAAGCAGAAGGAAGCCAGGCAGTGGTGGTGTACACCATTAATCCCAGCACTGGGGAGACAGAGGCAGGCAGATCTGTGTTCAAGACCAGCCTGGTCTACAGAGTGAGTTCCAGGACAGCCAGAGCTGCAGAGAAATCCTGTCTCGAAAAACCAAAAACAAACAAACAAAACAAACACAGGACTTCCATATTGGTGACATCCCAGGTGGAGGCAGGAAGATCAGTCAGAAATTCAAGGGCATCCTCTGCCACACAGCCTCATAAGCCAGCCTGAACTACAATGAGACCTGGACTACACTTACATCCATCAGTATTTACACAAACAACCTAAAATTGCAGCCCTAGATGTCAGAGGAACAAAGGTTAAGAACGCCTTCCAACATGCTTACCTCTTGGGCAGATGAGCAAAGGGGTCCTTGGCCTTGGGCTCAGCAGCCAGTGCCTGCTCACACTCATCCATCTCCTCCTCAGGAGCTGGGGCAGCAGCCTTTTTTTCCTCTTTCCGCTCAGCCTGGGGGGGCTTCTGTTTCTCTTCTCGTGAGCCCTTTTCTTTCCTTGGAGTATCTTTTTTAGGCTGGCTCTCTGCAAACTTCTTAGCTGGTAAAGGAAAGAAGAAAGTCAATATTCTGCCTCTTTCCATTTTCCTCCAAACTAGGCAGCAAGCAGGGAAAAATGCTGGTGAGGAACAACCATTTGGTTGTCCAAACAAGCCTCAAGGAACAAGCACACATTATCACACACACTGCATTCCAATGTCAGTTACTATTTGATACACTATGTTCTGTGGGTCACCAAAGTCAAAGGCTATACAAACCAAGGGCTTGACAGGAACAAACTGGACCCTGACCCTGATCACATGCTGTCTCTTCAGACTTACCATCAAACTGGGCCATCTTCTCACACAGCTTCACTTCCCCCAAGACAGCCCTGAACTGGGGCTGGTTAATACAGGTGAGGAACCATCGGTTGGTATTGGGGAAGGCCTGGCGAAAAGAAGGCTCTAAGACCTGCCAGGATGAAAGGACAGAAACGGTCAACACTGTAAAGGCTGTGAACAGACTTCAGACCAGAACATAAGCCCCTTACCTCTGGCTCCACTTCCCCCTACCCCCCATCCCTACACAGCAGAACCTTAAATTACTACATCTCCTCAAGGATTTCTTTTTTAAAGGGTGCATTTTTTTAAATGTATATGGATATTTTGCCTACATGTATCTGTGTACCACGTATGTGCAGTGTTCCTTGAGGCCAGAACACAGCATCAGATTCCCTGGAACTGGAATTACAGTTGATTGTGAACCATCATATGGGTGCTGGGAACTGAACCCCAGTCCTCTAGCAGAGTAGCCAGTGCCCTTAGCCATTGAGCTATCTCTCCAGTCTCCTTTTTTTGTTTTTTTAGTCAGTTTTATTGCATAACCCCAGTGGGCTTCCACAACATGATCCTCCTGCCTCAGTACTGGAGTGCTGGGATTATAAGTGCTTCTTTCTCTTCTGCCTTTACAGTTCAATCTAAAAGGATGATTGTTGCTATTCCTTCATATACTATTATTCTATATAATATTGATTGTTTTGCTCTTTTACACAAGCACTTCATGTCTATTGTTCTTAATCTTTTAAATTTCATGTCAATGAAATTTCTTACGTTAGAGTCAACAAAAGTCTGTAACAGAGCCCATGTAAGAGTACAAGGGCTAGTGATGTAGCTCAGTGGTACAATGGAACCCAGTATGCACAAGGTAATGAGTTCCAACCTAGCATCCAAACGGGGTGGAACGGGGGTAGTTACTAGACTTATTTTCCTAAATAAGCTAACCCCCAAATAAAGACACTTTATGTGTGAAGCTGGGAATAGGACCTAGAGCATTCCAGGTACACTATTATATCACTGGGCCCCACTCTAGCTCCACACTGCAACTACAACCTACATTGATGATACAACCAAACCCAAGAGACTAGAGTGTAGCTCAGCAACACAGCATAACCCCAGCACGGAACAGACAGCCCTAACTCCTTCAGAAAAAAATTCACTCTCCTCTTTGAAAAGTTTTAAGATTGATTTCATTTCTATGTGTATGAGTGTTTTCCTCCTGTTTATATCTGTGCACCGTGTGCGTGCCTGATGCCCACTGAAACCAGAAGGTATTGGATTCTTCTTGAGCTGGAGTCAGTTATAAGCTGCTATATGTGGACTGGGAATTGAACCTGAATCCTTCACTTCTGAGCCATCTCTTCAGCCCTTCGGGTTACTGGTTTTATTTTTTAAACATGTATTGATTTCCAAGCAGCAGCTCTAGACCCATTCTGGTCCAGAACGGCAGCACAGTGGGAACCAAAAGCTCCTACTGTGCACCAGACCATCTGCCTCACAGGGCTCGTTGAATGCTTCCATGCCCACAGCACACAGCTATTAAGTGCTCAAGTATTACTTGAACCCAAGGACTTCAGAACTGGTAGTTCTTAACTTCTGTGATCTGTCTCCATGACAAGATTCAGCTCTCACCCCCTCCTATTTTGGCAAACTTGAAAATGGCATGGGCTGGAGAGGGGTCAACAGTTAAGAAGACTTGCTCCAGAGGACTCCCAGCACCAACATGGTGCCTTACATCTGTAACTCCACTTCTAGGAGATGTGATCCCTCTTCTGGCTTCTGTGAGCCCTAGGAATGCATGTGGTGCACAGATATACTTGCAGGCACCCATAGACATAAAAATAAAAATTTCTTAAGATAGTAGTATGGGGCTGCTCTTCCAGGGGACCCAGGTTTGATTGCCAGCACCCACATGGCGTCTCACAACTGTAACTCCAGTTCCAGAGGATCTGGCACCCTCACAGACATACATGCAGATAAAGCACCAATGCACATAAATAATAAATCAAAGTAAATAAATTAAATTAAAAAATGGTGGTTGTTCTAGATTACCCTGGTTTGATTCCCAGCACCCACATGGTAGCTCACAACTCCTTGGGATCTGCACAAATACATACATACATGCAAATACACAAATGAAAAAATTTTCTAATGTTTTAAGAAACATAGCAACCCAAATAGTGATTACTATCACCTTGAATTTATCACAGATAAATAAAGTAAAATAAAATAAAGAACCGTGAGAATTCTTACACCCCTCTATCTGTACCAGTAAATAATGAAGCCAAGACAGGGACTTGGATCGGCCTCCAAAAGCCCTTGATGCTGCAGTAACCATCCTTGCCTCTTACTCATCTTTAATTTTTGCTTTTTATTTTTGATGTCACTATATAGCCCAGGTTGGCCTCATACCAGAGTGATCTTGCTGCCTCAGTACCTCAAGCAGTGAGATTACAAGTGTAAGTCACCACACCCAGACTTACCCATCTTTAAATTAAACCCAGATTCCCAAGAAACTAAGCAACATCACCTAAAATGAAACAGCCATAGTACTCAATCCTGGGATTCCTACAGCCATTAACTGGCCTGAGTCACATGGCTTCTTTATAAACCTTACCTGTTTGTAGAGCCACAGAAGGGTGCAGACAACTGTGATATCAGCCAGTGTCACTCGCTCACCCACCAAAAAAGTCCTTGTCTTCAAATGAGTGTCCAGCAGCCCCAGGATTCGCCTCACCTCCTCTTTTGCATTTTCAGTGGCCTGTTGTTTTGAATACTCAAGTTTAGTGGGTACCAAGTCCCTTTCCTTGTGGCCCCACCACCAACTAACAGAACGAAAGAGCCATTTAATCAGCACTGGCTCAACTCCCACCCTCTATCATTAGAATCTAGGGCCACTTGAAATGTATTAGAAACAAAGCACTCATGTTAAATTTCTTCATGCTCAACGTGACTTTATTTCCCACTGTACTGATGGTAGTCACTACTTTGTACTGCCACACATCCCTGGCATCTTTTCCCGTCTATTTATTTCCTACTCCAAAAATGCAGGAGCCAACCCCATCTCTGTCCCTGGCTTCTCCCCAAGTTCCAAAGCATACCTGTTTGTTGTGGTGCATGATGCCCAAGGTGGGGAACACCCAGGTGCTGGCTGGAGGAACAATGTCACTGTCAGCAAAGCTCACCCACTGCACCACCTGAGCTGCTGCCTCTGGAGTACTTCCCCGCAGGTCCTCGTTGCTTACTGCAAAAGCAGAACATAAAGCTGAGAACTTACAGATCATGCCAAAACCAACCCAGGTCTCTATGATTCCACCTTGTCCACAGCAATCACTCCCAGCCACCTCTACAGCCTCATCCCCAGAACCTCTCGATCCTGTATCCCCACAAATTACCGTAATAGGCGATGGCATTGCTCTCAAACACACAGAATCCGTCATCACCCTCAAATGCTGGAACCTGGGACAAAGCAATGAAAAGACATACGTAAAATACACGAGGATTTCTCACTAGCCAATTCTCAGGGTTGAACTGTTTTAAACAAGAATGTTAGGACAACCCTTGCTATGTAAACTCTAGACATTATCTGAAACTCGAAATGAAAAATATTCAGTAACCCTTATAATCTGCATTCAGTATCTGGACTAAGAATTCAAACATGGCTAAAATGCGAAATTAAGGCCCCATGCCCTTAATCCCAGCATTCTCTGAGTATGAAACCAGGCAGGCTTAGTGAGACCCTATCTCAAAATAAATAATATATTCAGGTATGGATGTCATCAGACAGTCTACATCTACAACTCCACTACCCAAAGCATTAATTAGGTACAACCCACATTCAGCATTTGCCCCCCTCCATACTCAGCTTGATATTTAGCTCTACTCAAGCCCTTTGGGATAAGTATCCAACTCACAAGAAACTTAATATATGTGTACAGATAACACTTGGCCAAAATACATTTCATCCCACAAATAAAGTAGGTCTGTAACTGACAGTCACTGAACAGAACTATACATACCTCCAACTGTTTTCCTTTATAGACAGGATCTTACTAGACTATATAAACTGACCTCAACACAATCCTCCTGCCTCATCTCCAGAATGTTGGGATTACCAGAAACCTTCAAAATGATTTTTTTTCCTTTTAGGTGCCTGGACAGTCAAACTTGGGGCCTTTCATCCCTGACCCCATGAAATTTTTTTAAACGTCACTTCAATGTTAAAGAACATAGCATGGAGGCCATCTCCAGAATAACAGGATTCTAGGGCTCCTTGGGGGTCTCTGCTTCCCTACTCACCTTGCCAGCTGGAAATTTTCTGAGAAATTCAGGGGTGCGGTTGGTTTGGCCAAAGTGGAAGTGGGGTGGTGCGGAGAGCACGCGGACCTGAGCCCCACTGTACTGAGCAGCAATGAGAGCCTTGAAGGCCCTCCAGTTTTCAGGATATGTGTACAGGGTCTATGAGAAGAAGGGCAGAGAATGGACATGAGTAAGACTCCTAAAGACACTCCCCACACTTCCACACAAGTCCAATGTCATTTTTACTCCTTCTGGTGAACCAAATTAACTGAGTATGCCCTATGTAATCGGAGTCCTCTGAAATACCAAGAACAGAACTACATACCAGCTGCTAAATAAAGCTTGCCGACAGATGTGACCTCCCTTAAGGACATCTCTAGCAGCATTCTTCCCTTCCAAACTTCCCGGTCCCCCAGACTCCCATCTGCCCAAATACACACACACCCATGCCTCCCAGAGTCCTTATTTCATTCATTCGTGGTGACCCAGTGTATGACTACAGCCATGCTGGTAACGCTTCAAAAGTACACACACACACGTCCACCAATAGATTTCAAAGTTCCCCTAGAAGAGCCACGTTGACTTCTAATGGCATGCTCTGCTCATCAACTCCTCTTCCTAAAAGCGACGCGCACTAACATCTCTCTGGTCCCGTCCTGCAGTGTCTGTTTCCCAGCTGTCTCCCTACTACACCCTGACCAGAGAGGTACAAACGGTCTGACCTCACTGTTCCTTGATTCCTCTGGCTCCCAAACCTCCCCGAAAGACAACTCTAACTGTGCCAGTCGCCTCTGCCCACAAAGACCCTCTCCGTTTTCACGGTCCCCGTTGCTGACCCACAAAACGGTCGCAAAAGTTCCACCAACCTGCCCAGGCGCCACACCTTACAATGGCAGTGCAGCCGAACCACTTTTTAAAGATCTAGACAGTGGAGACCCGTCATCTCTTTTCTCCTCAACCCCAGAACATTCCACCTCTGGCCTCCGAGCCCCAGCCTCAGTTCCCCTCCAGGCCCTAGGAACCCTGCTCTCCGGCGGCACGGCCTGTGGACCCCAGACCGGCTCTCCGTTTGGGTCTGGAACTCTCCCGGCGCCGCCTGACCCGATTCAGTCAAAGGATGGCGGTGGATGGGGTGACCTGGATCACCGCAGCCGGCAAACTTACCCCAGCCGCCATGGTGATTCCGCAGAGAAAGGGGGTGGGGCTGTCGGTGCTGCCGCAAAGTAAGCCGCCAGGGAGACAAGGGAGAGAGGAAGGGGACAGCGTGCGGAAACAGCGGCCGGAAAGCGAGGACGGCATAAAAGGCATACGCACGACAGTTCCGTCTCCAGCCGCGCTGAGTTGGAAAAAGCAAGGGGTGGGGCCCACGGCCCGGAGCGCTGGCGCCTGCGTAGTATGGCTCTGGACAGGACCGCCCCGGCCGTGTGGCCGACCAATCGGAAGCCTAATAGGAGACAGAGCTCACCGAGGGCGGGAAGAGTGTGAGAACCGGCGGAAGCACCGCCCCTCGACCGCTTGTAGCTGTATCCTATTACGAACTACAACCGCAAGGAAAGGGTGGCAGTTTACGAAATTCCTTTTGTTCCTTTTCGGGTTTTTCTATTAAGGGATATGTCTGTCCAGCCGGGGCCCGTGGCCGAAAACATCTGGAAGTAGGTCTGCTCTGATTAAACGATCTTGCTGTTAACTTCTACAACAAAGGGGACCGGACCAATTTGCCGTGTCACTGCACCTCTCAGGCCGGGCTGCGCCTCAGAGGATCGGGTAAGGCAGGCCAGATCAGATACAATAATTTACACATATCCAAGTCTGAAAATCGCGTATCCAACTTAAGGGCGATTTGAACCCACTCTAATGTTTAGGGATAGAAGAGACAAACCCTAAACCCAGATTTGTGGTGTTCCCATGAACTGGGGCAGCAGAAGCAATCAGTGTCTGCCTTGTGGTGGTGACACTCCCTATGAATGTGGTATAAGGTGGGAAGGAGACCGCTGAAGTGGACATAACAACCTTTTTAGGGTAGTCAGGCCAAGCAGGGCAGAGGCTACATTAAGGCAGAGAGAAAAGGTGTCACCAGGTAGAAATCAAAGTTGTCCAGTGTCTGTATTAAATAAACTAGCAGCTTTATTGTCTTTGAGGCCTGGCTCATCACTTAAGGAGATTTTTAAGTGCTTGAGGGAGAAACACCTGTAGAAAATGATGAAGACCAGGGAACAGGCCTTGGGAATCTTGAACTGGCACCACAGTGAGTGTCTGGTCAGCTTGGGAGACAGATGTCACAAAAGTGAGGAGAGGCTCCCCCTGTGGCCTCTGTGGCTCACTGTTCGGTCCTTTCAGCTCCTGGGTTACACGAGCCTCCATTGCCAGCCACTCTGCTCCAGTGGCGGGACCTCCTCTGCCTTCTTCTTTGGTTTGTTGCTGTAATCGTCTCCGGGCACGCCGCCTCCCCTGCCACACTTGGTGCCACAAGGCACAGCGCCAGCTCGCGGATGACAGGTGTAATGTCTCCTTCCCTGTCACACCCTGAGACCCTTCTCCAGCCACTTCAGGTTCCGTGGGCTTCTGCTCATCCAGCTTATCTAGACACTTGGCGGTCATCAGGGGCGGCTCCCCTGGTGGTCCAGAGCTCAAGGCCCTGTCCTGAGGTGTCTCCCGAAGCTCTATTACCATTTCTTCCACCCCATTTTCACTATGGTCCCCTGCACATCCCTGTGGCTCCTCTTTCCCCTCCTCACAGCTCTCTTCTTGCCCATCTAGTCTCTGTCTTTTGTTTGTCCCTCCCAGGGGAGAGTCTTTGGTTCTGGCACCTTCTGACCGTGGTCTCTTGGTTCCCTGTTCTATATGGCATCCAAGCGCTTCCTTTAACACACGCACCAGAGCCATAACGATCTGAGGAAAGGGGGCAGGGGGCAAGGGGATGAGCTTGGCAGACAGCAGGGAGCTAGGGGAGCTGGGCTGCAAAAGTGGGAGCAGTCCCCAGTCCCGGCCCCGGGAGGAACGCTGCTGGTACTGGAGACTTCGGCAGTAACTGGCTGCTGCTCCACAACAGTTCTGCAGCCGTCTAGCCACCCGACTGGTTACATTAGCTGCAACATTGTGACTCAGGTCAAAGGGGTCCTGGAGATTCATGGGGCCAAGGCGCAGCCCCTCCCAAAGTTCAGAAGGCAGGCCCCCTGCCACCAGCAATGCCTGACCTTCCCGCAGGGACAGCAAGGAACCAGAAAGATCCCAGCCAGAAACACAGGAGAAGAACTGGGCCAGCAGGGAACCTGGAGGAGGCAGATTAGGAAAAGGGGGTCACTTAGAAGCCGTAACTGGGAGGTCCCTGCAGCTACTTCAGTAGGACTTTCTTCCCTTCTTAGGGCTTCAGAAGTGTCCTGAGAAACCCAGCTCCTTAGCCACGTCCTGCCCAGATGCTGCTGCTTACCCAGGAGCACAGTGTAACTAGGGAATAACCTCTTACTTGCCCAAGATATGGTTTTTCATCCTTAAAACAGCAGCCATAGGCTACTGTGAAGACCGTGCCTTGCACTTGAGTATGATAAATATTTCCTACTCTAGAGCTTAGTATCACTATCAGTTCTCTCTAGATACCCCAGACTCACTGAGAGGCTCTGCGTTGGTACTGGGCTCCAGTCGTGAGGCATCCTTCGGGAAACTACAGTCCCAGCCATCAACTTCTACCTGCTCCCCTTCACCTGTGACAGGAAGAAGAAAGGGTCAGGCTGGAAGGAGGAAGACTGGGGAGGAACAGGTGGAAAATGGGGTGATAGATGAGATCTCCTTCCAGGGGTTCCGAAGTGTGAAGGGTGAGAAGAAGCTGAGGCAGTTCCATGGCAGTAGAGGTGGTTCTGCAGTACCTGATTTCTGGGTGAGCTGGGCCACAGTAGGAAGCACTGGAGGGTCTCTGGTCTGAAGGAAGTAGATCACTAGCAACGTCAAGGCGTAGTTATTGAGAAGGGGGCCACCCCCTGGATAAAAACCAATAATTCCAATTAGGAAGAAGTATGTATGGTTCCTGTGCCCACTTCTTTTTTTCTCTTTTCTAAATCCCTGCCTTTGCCTGACACCAACTCGGGCCAAGTCTGTCCTCACCCTCACCTGACAGCCCATTATGCTGAGCCCAGCAGCGTACAGTATACACAAGGGGCCGGACTCGACCATCCATCTCAGAGCAGAGATTCAGGAAACGGGAGTTATAAAGGGCCAGCCTAGGACAATGGAGAAACAAAGTTGTTATGATGTAGGAACTCTTGAAACCTAATATCCCACCATCTTCCATTACAAACTTAAGACCAGCTAAAATAAGATCAAAAGAGTTTTTCCCAAAGTTTTGCCAAAACACTGGTCTAACGAAGGGATATACAAAAGAACATTAAACAGATCTAGGGATGTAGCTAAATGGTGGGACATTTGCCCAGCACTGGTGAAGCCTTGTGCTGGATCCTGGGGGGGGGGGGGGGGGGGGGGCAGCGGGCGGAGTATGTATCAACAGAACCTTAGGCAACACGACATTCCATATGTTCATCCTATACAGTCACCATTCATAAAACATGCTGTTTATATCGGACTGCTCAACAGCTAGGTGTGGTAAGCATTTCCTGTAATCCCAGCACTCAAGAGGTTAAATAGGGAATATGGAGAGCCTGTCTCAAAAGATACAAGACCAGTGAGATGGCTCAAGGAGGCAGGAGTCTGCCACCAAGACTGACACCCTCGCCAGGCAGCACTCGGGAGGCAGAGCCAGGCAGATCTCTGTGAGTTCAAGGCCAGCCTGGTCTACAGAGTGAGATCCAGGACAGGCACCAAGACTACACAAAGAAACCCTGTCTCGGGGGGAAAACAAAGACTGACACCCTCGGTTCAGTGCCTAGCACTCCTGTGTTACAAGGAGAGAACGGACTCCCACAAGTTGTTATCTGACTACAGAGATGAGATATGCACAAACACATAATTTAAAAATTTTTTGAAACAAAAAATACTGTTCAGAGCCTTTTGGGGGAGAAGCAAAGTAGCAAGAAAACTTTACTCACTGCAAAGTGACAGTACAGATCAAAAAGAAATATGCAGGCCACATGAGTGAGAGTACTCAGGGGCCCCATTATTGTTTGGGGCTTCCTTTTATGGGGTTCAAGAGAAGGCATCTGGTTGTGTAGAGCTTACAAAGAAACAAAGCATGGACTAGGAGAGAAAGAGGGAGAACCTGTTTACTTTTAACCTAACAGTTCCCAAACTTTTGTAGCTACAGAACTCTTTCCTATGCCTTTAACCCCAACAGAGGAGGCAAAGGCAGGTGGGCCTCTGAGCTCAAGGTTAGCCTTGTCTACATAGTAAGACTATCTTAAAAAACAAAACCAACAACAAAACAGCAGTACTGCATGCAGAATCAGACATAGTAGCACATGCCTATAATCCCAGGAGTCAGGAGGCTAAGGCAGGAGAATTGAGGGCTGGAGGCCAG
Organism: Peromyscus eremicus; assembly: GCF_949786415.1. Lineage (NCBI taxonomy): Eukaryota > Metazoa > Chordata > Mammalia > Rodentia > Cricetidae > Peromyscus > Peromyscus eremicus. Next base: position 51,900,764 of record NC_081416.1, read on the forward strand.
TACGGATAACAGGGCAAGACCCTGAGATACACAAAGTATTCCAAAGAAAACAAACATTGAAATGGAAGCTAGATAGGAGGTGACATAATTGGAAGAAAGGAGGACTAAACCAAAGAAGAAAAAACTCAACTCCAAGTCAGGATTCCCTCCTCACACATCCCAGAACTAAGAGCCAGCCTTCCTCAACCCCACCATCAAAGTACCGGTTGCTGAGGGAGATGTCTCCATGCAGACCTGAAGGCCGATGACAGAACTTGACCACAGGGCGCCGAGCAGAGGGCACAGTTTGGACTCTGTAAACTCCAGGGACACAGCCCCGGAGGATAGAGCCCACCAGCTCTAGTACTGCTGCTGCCTCCTCCTTCTCGTCCTGTGAAGCCTCTGCTAATTCTAGGGCCTTCCCCGGTTTCTCCTCTCCCCTGTCGTCCTGTAGTGGCGAAACTGGAGGCAGGGACTGGGGAGAAGTGACCGTGTCAGAGCCCAGAGCAGAATCTGGTGTCTGTGGTGCCAGAGAAGATGTGGTTTCCAAGTCCAGGACCTCAGAATCTTGGGGAGAAGTTGGAGACGGTGAGTCCAGAGGAGAAGCTGGGGTACAGGCCAGCACTTGAGGATCCAGGGAAAAAGCAAGTGCTGAGTCCACGGATGGAGGCGATGGAGCCTTGAGGGTCTGTGGGGCTGGCTGTAGACGGAGAGGAAAAGGAGTGAATACCCTTCCTCCTCCACTGTCCTCTATGTACAGGATTTACTCTGCAGCTTTACATAACTCACTCTCAACAGAAGCCAGGCAATGGTAGTGCACGCCTTTGATCGCAGCACTCAGGAGGCAGAGGCAGTGGATCTCTGTGAGTTCAAGGCCAGCCTGGTCTATACAGTGAGTTCCAGGACAGCCAGAGTTGTTATACAGAGAAACCTGTCTCAAACAAATAGAAAAAAGACAAGGTATCTTACTGTATAGCTCAGGCTGACCTTAAACTTTCTTCTTTTTATTTTGTTTTATGTGTTGGGTGTTTTACCTGAATGTATGTGTCTGCACCACATGGATGCAATGCCTGGAACTGGAATTACAGACAGTATGAGCTACCATGTTTGTGCTGGAACTCCAATCCTGGTCCTCTGGAAGAGCAGCTGGTACTCTTAACCATTGAGGCTTCTTTCCAGCCCCATGGCCTTTAACTTTTCACAACCCTCCTGTCTCAACCTCCCAAGTGCTGGGATTTAGAGTCATACTTTAAATTAGCCTGACAACCAGAGCTGTCCAAAAGAATCACAAGACATATAGCCTATTGCTGTTGCCCTTGGTTGCCCTCCACCCCCAAAAGCAGAAAGTAAGTGCCTACTGCAGAAGACACCATGCACTTAAGAAACAAGGTCCGGTGCTGGGCGGTGGTGGCGCACGCCTTTAATCCCAGCACTTGGGAGGCAGAGCCAGGCGGATCTCTGTGAGTTCGAGGCCAGCTTGGGCTACCAAGTGAGTTCCAGGAAAGGCGCAAAGCTACACAGAGAAACCCTGTCTCAAAAAACCAAAAAAAAAAAAAAAAAAAAAAAGAAACAAGGTCCGGGGCTGGAGAGATGGCTCAGAGGTTAAGAGCACTGGCTGTTCTTCCAAAGGTTCTGAGTTCAATTCCCAGCAACCACATGGTGGCTCACTACCATCTGTAGTGAAATCTGGTGCCCTCTTCTGGCCTTCAGGGATGCGTGCAGGCAGAACACTGGATACATAATATATAAATAAATCTTTAAAGAAAAAGAAAGAAAGAAACAAGGCCCAGAGACCCCTGAGCTGGAACTGACTTGAATGTCCCCTCCCTGAAGACTAGCTTTCATGGCACCAGAAGGCACCATGCAAGCTTCCAAAGGAGGGACCAACAGCCCTACCCAGCTCTGAACCATAACAGCACAATAACCCTAAGGGTGCTGTAGTGGCACACATCCCTTGGCGGTAACCAGCAGCTTTCGAATTGAACGTAAGACCTGCTCGCCAAGAGGGTGACTATGGCTGGGAATGGAAACCTCTGAACTACTTGGTGCTGGTGAAGTCATGGATATTGGAGGAGAGTCTACAACCATACAATCCCTAACAATAATCTAAACATCTGTCCTTATACCCACAGATAAGTGTAGTCTTCACCCCTCATCAGAGAAACTTCTCTCTGCAGTAGACACTATTTACAGAAACCACAGCTAATCAAAATGCAGAGTTGTGGAGCCCAGTCCCAGTGGATACATCTATAAAACACTCGTGCATCTAAGGCCCAGGGAACATTGTGAACGAAGGAATGGAAGAGTATAAGAGCCAGAAGAACAGGGAGTTTGCATCAGAAGCCACACCTCTAAGTCTCACCAACATGACTGCCCAAATGTGAGCTAAACAAAGACACTAATGAACACGCCAAAGTGGACAGGAAAAAGCCCACGCCCTGAGTTGTTCTCTGACTTCCACATGCCACCCCACCCCAAACACACAAAATAAACTTTTTGTATGTGTGTGTGTGTCATTTTTCGAGACAGGGTTTCTCTTTGTAGTCCTGGCTGTTCCAGAACTCATTCTGTAGACCGGGCTGGCCTGGAACTCAGTGATCTGCCTCCCAAGTGCTGGGATTAAAGGCGTGTACCACCACAATAAGCTATAAATTTTTTAAAAAAGAGTATGAGGCCATATCCACTTGCAGGTCCCACCCAGGCCACACAGCCTTTGCTCCAATCCAGGCCTGGTAGGTGCAGCTCTCACCCTCAACAGAGAAGCTTCTTCTTGCAGCAGACAGAGACCATTACAGAAATCCACAACTCGTCAAAATGCAGAGAACAACTGAACAAGGGGTGCCTAGCCCGGATAAACATATAACACAACTTCTACACCTAAGGCTCAGGGAACATTGAAAAAGAAAGGGAAGAAAGACTGTAAAAGCCATAAGACCAAGTGAATTGTATCTTTCATATATGACAGAGAACTATACCCATGAAATATCAACAATATGGCTGCACAAATGAATTCAGCAGGTTGTATTTATATAATTATCCATTTACACATATGTAACGATAATTAAAAAGAGGCTATGAATTTGAGGGGAAAATAGGAACAGTTGGAGGGAGGAGGAAACTGTAAATACAGTACATATACATGAAATTTTTAAAAATTAATTTTACAGCCGGGCGATTGGTGGTGCATGCCTTGATCCTAGCAGGTAGGAGGCAGAGGCAGGTAGAACTCTGTGAGTTCGAGGCCAGCCTGGTCTACAAAGCAAGTTCCAGGACAGTTTGGACTGTTACACAGAGAAACACTATCTCAAAAAACAAAACAAAAATAGTAACAATTTTATTAAAAAGTATGGAACTATAGTCCAATGTGGTAGAACATGTTTCTAACCACCAATCCTAACTAGAAGTGGTGCCACATACCTATAATCCTAGCACTTGGTAGGGTAAGGCAGAAAGATCTACAGTTGAGGTCCACCTGAGCTACATGGTAAGTACCAGGACAATCAGGACTGCATCATTAAAACCCTGTCTCAAAAATAAGACAGCTCGGCAGTAACAGAGCTGTTCTTGCAGAGGAACCAGCTTCAGTCCCTAGCACCCAGATGGTGGCTAACATCCCCTTGTAACTCAAGGGGGATCTGTTGCCCTCTTGTGACTTCAGAAGTATCAAGCATACATGTGGCACACAAACATGTAGACAAAATACTCATAATGTGCGTGTGCAAAGGCCCTGGGTTCAACCCCAACACAACAAAGAACACACCCTCTCTAGAGGAAGGTCTATAGGAATTCTATTTCTACACAACTTTTCTAAGAACCTAGAACTGCTCTAAAAAAGAACTGTGCATAAGAAAAAAAAAAAAACCAACAACAAAAGAACACCTTTCCTATTGCAGAAACAATCTGTAAGTTACGGATTACGAAACACAAGCGCTGGCACAAGACGCACACCTGCAACCCCAGCATGTCTGCAGAGGCAGAAGGACAGTACCGTCTACACAGCAAGTTCCAGGCCAGTAAGGGATACACAGTCTCAACTACCCCTCTACACAGATAAGCAAAAAGATAATCCCCAAATTACCTTACTGTGTATCTTTTTATATATTTTCTCCAAGTAAGATCACATACAAGGGTGAGCACCGTGTTGAATGACTTTAATCCTAGCACTTGGAAGGCAGAGGAAGGCGGATCTCTGTGAGTTCCAGGCCAGCCAGGGCTACATAGTGAGACCTTGTCTCAAAAAAACCACAATAAACAAAATCCAGTAACACAGAATTTTGAAATGTTTTATCTTCCTGTCACAACTGTTATCTATCCCATGCCAACTCACTTTCATTCCATCTAATGCACATCCATATCCACATTTCCACAATTACAGTAAGATTCTGGATTAGTACTATTATGAATGTTTTATAATTGTTAAACTAAAAAACATGCAAGTTTGGGTAAAGCATTTGCCCAAAGTCACCATGACTGCATGCTCTCCTGCTCACTCACCTGTGTCTCTTCCATATCACCCAGATCCAAGAAGAGGTCCAGATCACAGCCATGAACATCAAAGCTGTTTACAGAAGAGCCAAAAGGATGGACCACACAGCCTAGGTACCAAAGAATAAAGATTAAAAGACAGTAGAGGGCCAGCAAGATGGCGCAGAAAGTAAAGGCACTTGCCACCAGGTCTGATAACCTGAGTTCAATCCCCAGGACCCATGGGGGTGGAAGAAGAGAACCAACTCCTGAAAGTTACCCTGTGACCTCTATAAGCATGTGTGTCTCTTGTGCACACACATAAAGAGGGGTAAAAAAGGCGGGGAGGTGCAGAGGTTCAAGAACAAACATACTGGGGGGCAAAGATGGAAGAGCCAGGAAATGGAACACCTGCAGCTGCGGGGGGACTGAGGGTTCAAACAGGGGCAGGTAGACCAACAGAGGTGTCAGAGAGCTCAGACTTAGAGCAGGGGACTCACCAGGGAAGAACTCTGTGAAGACCTCCTGCATCAGCGCCACAACAAGATTCCGAAGCTGCCGCTCAGCCTCAGACAACTCCCTCAGTTCCACAAGCTTTACCATCTGTGCCTCCACATCTGGGGCCTCGGCCAGTGCTTGGGCCAGCTGTCGACTATTTGAGTCCACTCCTTTGGGAGACTTGGAGGCTGGGCTCTGGAACTCCTTCTGCTCCCTCGGCCGAACACGCAGTCCATGCTCCCCCAGCCTGTGCTTGGGCTGTGATAAGACAGCCTCCCGAGCACTTATATCACCCATCTCCACGATGGCAAACACCCCCTGGCAAACCACACAAGAGCAAGGATCATGGTTTGGCAATCAAGAATTCAAGCATGTTTTAACAGTAGAGGAGAATCTTCGAAATGGGAACCAACCCACATACTGGGAATATTTACTTGCTGTTTTTGTAAAAGGGAACATATTTAGTTAGATGAGTAATCGTCACTCTTATCCCATACATTTTCATTCCTGGTTGCCAATTAAAACCATCTATTGTCTTCTATATTTCACAATGGCTTGATTTCAGAGGTTAAAATAAGACCCACCTAGCCATGCTTGGTGGTACATGCCTATGATCCCAGACTCAGAAGGTAGAGGCAAGGCCTGGGGAGATGGCTCAGGCAATAAAGGCACTTGCCACCTAATCTAATGATGTGAATTTGAGCCCCCTGGCTCCCACAGGGCAGAAGAAGAAACTGACTATTGAAAGTTGTTCTCTGACTTCCGCATCTGTTCCACACATGTTCCCCACTCCCCTACCACACAGACACACTAAATACACAAAATGTAGTTAAGGGGTTGGAGTGATGGCTCAGAAGTTAAGAGCACATAATGCTTTTTCAAAGGACCTGAATTTGGCTCCCAGCACCTCCACAGCAGGTCACAACTATCAGTTACTCCAGTTCTAGGGAATACAATGCCTTCTGACCTCCGAGGGCACCAGGCACAAACATGCAGGCAAAATTCATACACATAATAAGTCTTTTAAAAAATTAAAATGCGCCGGGCGGTGGTGGCGCACGCCTTTAATCCCAGCACTCGGGAGGCAGAGCCAGGCGGATCTCTGTGAGTTCGAGGCCAGCCTGGACTACCAAGTGAGTCCCAGGAAAGGCACAAAGCTACACAGAGAAACCCTGTCTCGAAAAACCAAAAAAAAAAAATAATAATAATAAAATAAAAAATTAAAATGCAATAAAAAAAATTTAAAGGGGTTAGAAAGATGTCTCAGTAGTTAGGAGTTTGGTTCACAGTTGCCTGTGACTCCAGCTCTAGGGGATCAGATGCCTTCCTAGAGTCAAAGGCACTTGTGCACAAATCCACACACAGGTAAACATATACATACATTAACTTAAAACAAAAAAATCTTAGCCAGGCAGTGGCACACACCTTTAATCCCAGCACTTGAGAGGCTAGAGTAGGCAGATTTCTGTGAGTTTGAGGCCAGCCTGGTCTACCTATCAAGTTCCAGGACAGACAGCCAGGGCTATAGAGAGAGACCCTGCCTCAAAAAAATAAAAAATAAAAAAATAAAATCTTTTTAAAAGGGGAGGAGTAGGCAGGAAGATCAGGAGTTCAAGCTCAGCTACATAGCATGTTTGAAGTCAGCCTGCATGATGTGAGATTCAGTCTCAAAAACCCAAAAACCAGGGCAGGCAGTGGTGGCGCACGCCTTTAATCCCAGCACTCAGGAGGTAGAGGCAGGTGGATCTCTGTGAGTTCAAGGCCAGCCTGGTCTACAAACTGAGTTCCAAGACAGCCAGGACTGTTAGAGAGACTCTGTCTCAAAAAACCACACACAAAAAAAGTCTTTTTCCTAGTTAACTCTTTTAACAATAAGAATCCACGGCAGAGGGTCTGTATGTGGAGTTCTGGAGAAATGGCTCAGTAGTTAAGAGCACTTGCTGCTCTTGCACATAACTGCATAGATACCCATATATAAACCTTAAAAAAAAAAGAATCCATGTTGGGATAAAGTGCTTGCCACCAAACCTGACCACCTGAGTTCAATCCCCTGAATACATAGTAGGACAAACTCCTAAAAGTTGTCCTCTGACCCCACATTTGCGCCATGGACCATGCATGTGCACACATAATAAAATTTTTAAAAGAACCCATGTTGGGTTCAGAATGCAGCTCATTGGTAGAGAAGTTGTCTAGTGTACATGAAGTCTTGGACTCAAGCCTCAGCACCAAACTATAACAAATTTTTTAAAAACTCTGCTACTGCTAATATAAATACATAAACTCTAAAAAATCCTGTCTTCAAGGAACTTACCAACTAGGATTAGCAATAATATGACAGCTAGGCTGCTATGATTTGGGTGAGCTGAACAGAGCTGAATATTAATGACTGAGATTTTTTTTTAAGGTAAAACATTTGCAAAAGCAAGGCAAACATGACTGCTTGTGGGTAAAAGTGCATGTTCTTTTAAGTCATCTGTTCCTATAAAAAGGCACTCTGTATAGTAATAAAGACTGCAGCGCCAGCATAAAGATATATTTAGATGAAGAGAAAAGAACTGATACCAACAAATAAACCACTACATCTAGTCAACTAGTTTTCAACAGGATAATGAAATCAGTGGGGAAAGAATGGGCTTATAGAGAAATGCTGCTGGGACAACTGGATAGTCAGAAGCAAAAGAATGTTGGACCCTTACTTTGTATCATATATAAACAATTACAGATGTCTCACCAGGACAAGGCATGAATCACAGATAGGAGGTGATTGATAAAGGATATGGGGATGGTTTGGAGATAGACAGAGGCCACTTTCCTAGCATTCAGAAACCCCCATGTTCAATCCCTAGAACTGGAAGAAAAACCAAAAAGGGAGGGGGTGGCAGGTAAGAGGGAATAGGGCAAGAGGCTTGGCCATGCCTTTAATTCCAGCACTAGGTAGGCAGAGGCAGGTGGATCTCTGTGAGTTCAAGGCCAGCCTGGTCTACATAACAAGCTCTCAGCCAGCCAGAGTTACATGGTAAAACCTAGGATTACATGATGAGATCCTGTCTCAAAACAAACAAAATGATGCAATGTTTGAGAAGCAAGTCCCCCATAGTTAACTCTGGTGAATGGATTAAATCCAGGGAGTGTAGGAGGTGGCAGAAGCTCCCAAAACTAAGCATTCTGAATTCTGAAATGTCTACCAAGGACAAGCCACATTAGGAGGCTGTGAAAACAGGCTGCTGGTTTCTCTCTTTTCATATGAGGCACACCCATCTGATCCATTAATCCCAAAGCCACTCACTCTACCTTGTCCTTGTCCATGACAATATTGGCCACAGGGCCAAATGTCTGGAAATACTCAGAAAGCTGAGCAGAACCCACATCCCTGGGAAAGCCACTGACAAACACACTGCGAAGTCCCTGGGCCTTTCTGGTGGCTCGTAGTTGTACAAGATCCCGGTGCTTCCGGCCTTTCAAGTGGGCATCGAGGCTGGGTCCTGCAGAGGCAAGTGTGAGACATAAACATATAAAGGAGGCCTATCCCCTTGTTCTGCTCCTTTAAAGACAAAGGGTGACATTTGGACGGAGTTGTAGCTCCTTCCACATTCGATATTCTTTGATTTTTTTTTTCTACACAGTGCATTCTCTAAGTGATTTCCACGAGAAAGGGCTACAGTGCAGGTAGTGCTTGAGCCAATGATACGCATTAAGTAGAGCAACAACTGAGCACCGTAGAGGAATTAACAAGCAATCGTCCGAGGCCATATGTAGAACTAAATAAATTAGGTTCCTGACTAATTCTCAAGAGATAAATAGTAGGCATTCCAAATGTATCAGTTTCTCATATATGATGGAAATGATGGTGCCTACCACATAGGCATCATTCACATACAGCTCTGGCCATCTGGTATGTGGGAAGTGTGGGAAATTAGCTATTAGTATTATCATCAGTCAGCTGCTTGATGCCATTGGAAGCCAAGGGTCCTCTGGTGGACAAGGCAAGACCACCAGAAGACCCTGTTTAGGGGAAATCACATTTCAGATATCAAAAGTAGGATCTGATCCCTTTCGGTGTCACAGAATAACTCAGTCCACCTTTCCGAACCCTTTTCCTCACTGGCACCTTCTGCAGGCACTCAGGCCATGCTCTTTCACTCATCCTCCACTGGGGAGTCTCCAATTGAACTACTGCCCCCTCTGTGATGCCTTAGCTCTGTAAACATATCCATGGCGGACTGAAACTGTCTCAGTCCAGACTATGAGTTCCTGAATCCCTTTCCCGACTCCAGAGACCATCAAAGTACCAGGCACAGAGCAGAGATGTCCAGTAAACGTTTGAAAAGGAATAATGAACCTTTCACTATGGATATTTTGCATAGTAGGAAGACCGGGTGAGACTTTCCCAACTCTTCAATGCCCTGGGACGTACTGGGTGAAAATAGAGGTGGATGACCCTAGCGCCAGCAAACACTATAATCTAGATAACCCTAACTTTCACTAACACCTAAAAAGGAAAGCCTGCAACCTCCCCGTTCCCTCACTAGCCACCGCTTACGGTTGGCTGTAGTAATGTCGCAAAGGCAGCAGCGAAAGCGGCCACGAGGCAGCGATAGGACATCCGAATCCACCGCCGCCATAGCGACTCTCCGGTACGGACCGCCTACAACCTCTTCCGCCACCAGCCACCACCAGAATTCACAGCTAAAAATCACAATGTGCGGGGAAGTCACTTCCGCCAGTGCTGTAGGAAGTGACGTTTGCGTCCGGCGCTAGCGTATTCCTCCAGAAAACTTGTCCCTAGGTTGAGGGTTCCTGTTTTAAGTCAGTTTTAGGGAAAGCCGCCTACCGACAACGCTTATTGGCCCGAAGAATCGTGAATATTCATTAAGCAGCCACAAAGGCGGGCTTGTTTCTTGACAGCACAGCCCCGTCTTTGCCAAGTGGTGGCAGGTGATCTGTGCCTTCACTTCACCATACAACTGCACCCTCAATCTTTTATTTCACCATGAGAATAGCAGAGGGTGGGTGTTTCCAATCCTTTGCCTTATGGAGCTCAGGGACTCCCACATCCTCGGGTCAGTTCCTTTCTCTACAGCCGGATCCTTCTGCAGAACAAGTGTTTTCAGCGTTGTTGGTCCCCGTCCCCCCTACTCCCTTTCACCTGGACTCAATGAGGCAACGGCAGATGGCTACTATCCCAAGTCCAAGTTTCTTCCGCAGTTGTAGCCTGAATGAAGTATATTCACGAGGCCCACTTCAAGGTAGTACAACGAAGAAAAGACTACCAGTGGTAAGAGATAAACTCATTTATTCAAGGAAGTGGGATGGGAAGTGCTGCAGATCCCCAGTCAGGCACAGGAATCAGTCTTGTAGGTTCAGGGAACAGGAAAGAATATGTGAGCTGAGCACAAGGACCGTAATGAAATGGAAAGGCTATCAGGTGGACTCAGCAGCTTGTTCCGTGATTGTCAGAGCAGTAGACCTTAGGCAGAAAACCAGTCTGTGGCCTTGGCTGAGTCATGGGGCCCTGCTGTCACTAAAGTGTTTAAGAATTGGTTGAACTTACCAGCTGTCCCCCTATTGGACCCTGCTCAGGTATCTGATCCTTAATGCCAAACCAAAAAAGCAGACCAAACAAAAAACAGTATACTGCACACTCAACAGTGGAGGCAGGTGCTAACACTGGGTGTACAAAACCTGAGGCAGCAGTGTGTATATATACACCACTGAACCTGAACTGTAAAGTCCTGAAGTACCGCACCCATAACTACTATGGTAGAATGCATCTTTTTGTTTTCAAGACAGGGCTTCTCTGTGTAGCTCTAGCTATCCCAGAAGTCCCTCTGTAGACCAGATTGGCCTCAAACTTAAGAGATATGCCTGCCTCTGCCTCCCAAATGCTGGAATTAAAGGCATGTGTTAACACCACCCAGCTGGTGAGATGCATCTGACCCTGGCTGCTAGTGTTCCCTAGAATGCCTAAATGAAAGTGAAGGAAGGGCTGAGGATAGGTGTAGCTCAATAGTAGAGCCCTTGAGTAGCATGCACCAGGCCCTGGGATCAATTCCTCAGCACCAAAAGGGAGTGGGAGTAAAAGTGGGTAACAGGAAAACATTCTCACAGTCTTCTGTGGAGACTCAGAGCCATTACAGAACTCTGAATTAATCTACACCAAGATGCTGCTTATACTCCAGCCCCAATAGAAGCTCGAATCCCACAAGGAGAGCTGGCACAGACATCCTCACAGTCCGGCTGCATGTCTCATAAAGCTGTTCCTAGAACAAGTGCCATCTGTATCTTTCTTTGTCCTTTATTTTCCCTCTCAAAGACACCCCAACACACACACACACACACACACACACACACACACACACACACACACACCAGTGGCAGAGAACAGCTGAGCCTGAGGAGCTGAAGAAAACAGCTTTTTATTCATCACTATAAGAACCAATTACAGAATCCGAGGTTAAAAAAACGGACAAAAGATCTTTATTTCTGAGAATTGGCATATAAAAGGCAGAGGGGGAAAGGGAGGGAAGAAAGAGTGAGCATGGGCTGGGGTTGATGCCAGCTTAGGGCCCTCAAACTCTAATTAGGAAAGTCCGGACACCGGACAGTAAGAGAAACCCCCAATTAGAAAATAAAGACAAAAAGATAGGCATGGCAGTGCACTCCCCCTCCCCCGCCAGGTACCACCACCTGATAGCTGTTTACTCTCCCCTCCTCCATCCCTTTTACAAAGGGAGGTAAAATTTTTAAAAAATTAAAAAACCCTCCCCCCCCCAGCTGTCCAAACCAAGTGTGGGTCCCAGCCCCTAAATAGGGTAGGTACCCACATAGGCAAGTTCCTGTAGGCTGTCCTCCACCACAGGCACGGAGAAGCCCAAAGAAGGGGTTAGTGGCAGTCACACGGAGGGTGTCCAACCCCTCCAAGGACACACACACCAGCTTCAACCCTCCCTCACTCCTTGAGGTTTGTATGCCCTGAGCACCCACCCCTCTACCTCTCACCCCACCTCCCTCCCCTAAGATGCTCAGTCCTCCAGAACAATGGGCTCATTGGTGCTGGCAGGATGTGCGGGTGCTGGCAGAGGAACTGGGGGTCGAACTCCCAGCAGTGTTGGCTTCACCTTCAAGGGTAGGTTGGGCCTTCGGGCAGCTCGGCGCATTTCCAGGTGAGTTAGAGCCTTCCTTAAAGCCCTGGTCAAAAAGAGCAGGACAGGAACGGGGAGGGGCTTTATGAGCAGCGACAGAGCCAGATAAGACCCCACAATGAACTCTACAATTCGGGCACCCACAATCTTTTCTGCACCTATCTTTCTCAGATACCCCTACTTCCAATGCCCCCCAACCGGGATTTGTCAGTCTCAGTCCCTCCCATGGTGGACTCCCTCCCTACCTGGTATCTTTTGTGGCCACAAATACCACAGGATTGGGAGCATCAGCAGGGTTTAGTTTCTGACGCTTGGCTACTGGCTGTGAGCTTGAACGAATCCCTGAGGCCAGAGGCCTTCCATTGGCAGAGAAGGGGACCCCTGCCCCTGACATCTGGAAAAGGACAGAGAGGGCAACATAATGAAAGTGCGGCCTCCCCCAGCCTCCTATCAGAAACAAAAGCCCACCCATTCAGCTTTTCCAACCCATTGTCAACTCACAGTCTCATAGGAACGTTTCACCATAATGCCCCCCAGGCCTCGGTTCTGTGTCAGCTGGTTTCTGTTGATTGGTGTCTTGGTGCCCCGAGGTGTTTTTGGTTTCAGAGGTGCCTGGGCCACTACCAGTGGGGGCAGGGGAGATGAAACAGAAAACGTTCATACCTTCTCTTGCCTATGTAGCTTCCTTACCATTCTTTCTTCCCTCTCTACCCTGGCCCAGCAGTTTACCTTGGTCACCTGAAGAGTAGCAATGGAGGAAAAGGCCTATCAAGCTACCTACCTACCCATATTTCAAAAATGACACTGAGTATGTTTTCAGATCACAAAATACTTATGAAAAGGCATTACTGTGCCAGAATACATGAGGTTCTGGGTTTTGATCTAGCACCACCAAGACTAAAAAAAAAAAGAATACACACACACACTCATGGTTTGTTCTCAGTGGGAAGGAAAACTCGGGAAGAAAAGGCTGCTCTTGGATAGTCCAACGGCTGGCAGCCTGACAGCACCCCTCCTGTCTCTCCACCTTCTACCCACCCGGAACGAGTGTGGCCCCCATTCCATACCCAGATCTTTGACGATGGTTGCCAAGGGCAGCCGCACCAGAGGGTGAATTTTCAGTGGCGTCTTGGCAGCCTTAGGAAGTCGAATAGAACCTGGAGAAAGAAGAAAGCTTCTGGGCATGCTGCAGTTTTGTTCTTGCTCTTTGAAATGCTCTTGCTATGTAGCCCTGACTGGCCTAGAACTTGCCATCATCCTCTTAACTCTGCCTCCCCAGGGCTTGGGTTACAGGCATGCATCACAATACCTAGCCTACTTGAAACAGGGACCTACTATGTAATCCAGCCTGGAGCTCATTACATAGACCAGTCTGATAGGAACTAGGTAGTTATATCCTGTCTCAGTCTCCCAGTCTTATATTCTAGGCATGCACTACCAGACATAGCAGATCAAAATTTCTGAAGGCACTTTTCACTATTCTAGGGTCAAGAGTTAAATCTTATCTACCAAACACCCTCTGTGGCCTACTATCCCTACGTCATTAAACAAGAGAATCTGGCCAGAACAACTCTGAACTCATTAGCCATGTGGCTAGTACTACCACTCCAGTCCTTACACTCAGCCTTGATGGCATTGGCATTGATAGGTGCATAGGGTCTTCGGGCAGCCCTCCTTGGCTGTAACAGGTCTCTGCACATCCGTCTGGCAAGACGAGTCAGCTTTGTGGTCTGGAGCAAGAAAGTTTGCCTGTTCTTAGCCAGCAACTTGGCCCGGTTAGCGCTGGTTGTATAGGGGGAGAGACTCTGGGCTTCGGGTCTGGATAAATGGCCTCTTGAGTGTGGCTCCTGGAGGGACGACATAGGACAAAGGGAAATGGCAAGTCAACACTGCAGTCCTTGCCTCCATTTCCCACAGAGAGCAAACTGTTTCTGCCTGATCTCTTCACTGACACTCCACCCAACCTTCCTTTCCTGGCTTCCCAACCCTTAGCAGGTGCCCTGTCCATTTGACTGTCTCCATGTAAGGAGTCAGGTTTTCTGACCTTTGCCTAACTAAAGCTCACATCTGCATGCCCACCACTCTCTCTGTCCCCTACCTGTTCTTGCAGTGGTTCTTTTCTATTTGTTTGTTGAGACAGCTCACCTGGAGCTTACTATACATACTAGGCTGGCCTCAAACTCAGAGACCCACCTGCCTCAGCCACCACACCCAGCTCCCATCCAGTGATTCTTACTGTGGTGCCCCGAGCAGCCCCTTCAAGCTGGGTTGGAGTCTTCAGTCCCCCATACTTCTTCCAGTAAATCCAACAGGAAGCACAAAGGCGGCACTGCATGTTAGGTGGGCCCCAGGCATACCACTGGGCAGACTGTGTGGCTAGAGGAGCATAGAGAGAGGGTTAATGTGCTGGCAGGAAACATGCCACCTGAGTTCCTCAAATTCCTAGGCCAGAGAAATAGGCCACCCAAACCCAGCATCCCTGCCCTCCTTGAAACTCACTGTGGCAGCTCTCACAAGTCAGGCCTTTCTGGAATCCAGCCCCATTCATGCCAGGTTTTGAACCCACGGAAATGATCTGGTTAGGGTTTGGCTTAGTACTAATGAAGGAAACAAGGGAACACAGAAGCTAGTTAAGGAAATAACTCACTTCTATCTGTCTCTCTCTTTCTACTCCCTCCCCCTCACTCTCTCTGGAATGCTGGGGATTGAACCTTGTGCACACTAAGCCCATGCTTATCACTGAGCTACAGCTTCTACAATTTGCTTCAGCGTTCTGCTCACCCCCAATCACTAAGGAAGACATAAACTGGGAGAGGAAGGTAAACATCCTCCCCTCCCTGCCACACTTACTAGGTGGGGATGTAGACCTGTTTCAGTTTGCTGTCTGCTTCAGCAGCTTTCAATCTTTTCTGTTAAAAGGAAAAAACAGAAATTCAGACCATCTCAGTACAGATGAAATCAAACAAACCAAAAGGCAGAGAGGTAAGCAGGTGGCCTCTGGTCCAGTCTCCCAGCCCTAACCCATACCTGCTGAATATACCGATCTGTGGTTTTCCACATGTAATAAAACTGGACTATGCTTGCAAGTGATTTCCAGGGTAGCTAAGAAGAACAACAAACAAAGGATGAGATGGCACCTGGCCCTAGGTCCCGATTCCCTCTTCTCACCCTCTTTTTCTAGTTCTATTCACTTACAAAGTCCTGGCGGATATCATTGAAATCTTTCCCGTACTTCTCTAGAGCCTCTTCAAATAGCATGGCTTCAGAAGCAGACCACTCCTCCATCTCATCTCGACAGAGCACTGGGCCCCCCTGTGGCACCAGGGTTGACATGGCCTTGGCCAAGTCATAGCCATTCTTTTGTAATGTGTCCATGGCATGGAACTACCAAAAACAAGAGAACGAAGCTGATGACTTGCTGATCTTTAAGTACTCCTACTCTCTCCATGACTCCCTCCTCTCCTGCCCCGATGTGCCCAACTACCCAGCAACTGGTGCTTACCAGGGTTATATCTCGGGACGCAGCAGCTGCACTCATGTGCAAGCTTGGCTGCCGAATGGAGCTGCTGCAGTCTAGGGCTCTTGCAAAGGTTCCCACAGCTCTACGGAGAGATTGAGAAGTCAAGAAGGGAAGTAAAAAGTTCAAACAGGCTCAGGAACTAAGGAGAAAAAAGAAAAAGCACCCAGGCCTAAAACAAAGCCCACATTTGAAAATGGGTGGGACGCAGAACTGGGTTCATTCCTCCCCAGCCCATCTTCCTGATCCACCCACCCTCACCGGGCCACCACGAGAAACTGATCAATCTGCCGGTCTGTGAGAGGGTTGTCTGGGTCCCAGACTTTCATCTCCATCTTCTGTTGGTTTCGATTATCCGATTCGCCTGAGGAACCAAGCAATAGCATCACCAGGGAGGGAGAGAGAGGGAAATAATTTAGTCACTCACAATAACTCTTCCTCCTCTTCTCCGCTTGGATTCTTTTTTTGTTGTTGTTGTTTTCCCAAGAAAGGGTTTTTCTGTGTAGCCTTAGCTGTCCTGGAACCCGCTTTGTGGACCAGGCTGGCCTCAGACTCACGGAGCTCCACCAGCTTCTATCAGCCACATCAGGCCTCAGAATTCCCCTCCCAGCTGTGCCCACTTGTCTCTTTCCGGTTCCTAAGTCCCATTCTGTCGGGGTCACAACAGAAAACCTAGCAGATTTTGCAGATCCCCCAGGTCATGCGATTCACAGGAAGTTATGTTCAAGCACTTCCATTCTGTGGCTTACCCTCTGCCAAGCGATCTGGAATCTCAGCTTGGAATTTGCAACCAACTCTGATCTCCCCTTGATCAGCTAGAAGTGTCTTCTGCACAGGATCAAACACCAGTGAGTAAAAAAAGCAGTCCTAAAAATGAGGAGAGCGAAAGTTAGTGGGCAGAATCCACATGGGCAGTGAGGTACATCCAGACTTCCCAGCTGGGAGGTCTATCAACCCTTTACCTCTTTGCTTGTCCTAAGTTTAGGGGGCAACATCCCCTCCCCCTCCCTCTTCTCACAATACCTCCTTCCTTACCTCTTTTTCCAGATACTGGTTCAAGATATCTGTCTCATTCAAGAGAGTTACACTGCACTTCCCCCTAAGACAGGCCAGAAAGTACTGAATGAGCAACACATACCCTCTTATCTACCACCTCTAATACACCACCCCCTTCTCTCCATCGTCTAAGTAAGGGCACAGAGGCCACAGCGACCCTGATCCTCCTATACCTTATGTGGGTGGCTGGTAACGATTCGAACTGCCGAGAAAGAAAAAGCTCTCGGTGCTTCAACTGATGTCTCTGCTGCTCCGAGACCCCTGGTTGCTTTGATTCTTCCTCAAATTCCCCTAGAATATTAAGGAGGAAGAAATAAACTCAAGAGCTAATTTGGAAAGAGGGTCCTTTGAGATGGCTGAAGTCCGGGTAAAGGACATCCTACCTCAGCTGTTATATCTCACCTTCCTCCGGCATCCCACCCTTACCTACCAGCTTTCCCTTTTGGCCTCATGCCTGGTGTGGATGCTCATTCCTCTCTTTAATTCCATCAAGGGGAGAACTGTATAAGGATGCCACAGAAATGCACCCCAAATCTAGCTGCCAATACTGATACTACTCATAAAGTACAAGTATAGTCATAATACAGTACATCACATTCTTGCTCAACCAGCCTGAGGTCCTAGAATCTAGTTACGATGTAAGAACAGCACCCAGGGTTTATTTACCAGCTCTTCATACTTCAGGACTCTGCTGTGTCTGAAACATTACACGCAACCTAACTCTCCTTCTCTTTCTACTTGGTTAATAATAGTTTGTAGGGCTTTCAAGAAAAGTACCTCTCAAACCAGTGCCAAGACCTTCCTCCTCAAGAGGCAGCGGCTTGCACTGAAAACTTGGTGGACACAGTTAAACCTGGCTAAATGCCAAACAAAGTGGGAGGGGATAGAAAACTTGAGCACTTGTTCATTGGTGCATTGTTCCCCTGAAGAACTGGGTGTAGGATAGCAAGTGGGGAGGGGGGGGGGGTTGTGTCTCTGTGTAGTGGGCTCCACCTCTCCCTAGTGTGCTCCAGGAAACCCAGGGCTAGGGCAAGGAGGACCCCTTTTGATTGGACAAAGCCAAGGTCAACCCCTGCCAGATGGAGCTGGAAACCCTAAGGGGCCAGGAAACTTGGTAGGCCCAGCTCATTAACCCTTTCATGACTGTGGCCTGAAAAAATAAATTTAGGAAAAAACGGAAAAGTAGTTAAATCTAAATGAAAAAAAAAATTAGAAAATGAAAAGCATAAAGAGAATGCAGACAAAGCAAAAAGTACGGCAGATGCTAAATGGAACAGAGAGGGAAACAGGAGAAGAGAAAAGTTCAAGAGAACTTTCCTGCCTTCTAGCTTCCTATCGTCTCCATCAATGTTCTGGCGTCACCTCTAGACTACAACATAAGCCTCTCCCACTATTATGCAGGCATCTCAAAACATTATCTTCCTCTTCACCTTGACCATCATTCACTAATCACTATCCCAAAGGACCCAAAATGTCCCCACGTGCCTCAATTCGCTAAAGCTCTTTTCATTCCCTATCTAAATATCTCTCCTCTAACACACATAAGCCACATTCTGGCTTTCCTTATCATAGTCTCCCCACCCTGCTTCCAGCCCCAACTTGTAACAACAGGCAGGCCTCCCTCTGCAGACCAGGCACTTCCCACCCCCAAACTCACGGCCTGCCTTGGGCATGTTACCAGGGGAAACACCTGCAGGAACATGTCTAGTCCTCAGATCCCGGGGAGGGGAGAGGGGTAAGAAATGAAGACACTCACTAGCATTACTGTCAGCCAGGCTGTTGAGGCTACTAGAAATATCCCTTCGCCGGAAAAGACAGACAACCTTTGCTTCCACATTTCCATTTGCAGTCTAAAGGAGAAAGAAAAAGGGCAATGAAAATTGGCCATTTGAAAGTGGAAGTGCACTAACAACAGGCACTATCTCTGTAAGGACCTAAGTCGAAGAGACCAAAAACTTAGCAATAAAGATTTATATTCAAAGATAATTCCAGGACCAATGAGAACAACGGTCTCCATGAGTTTAAGGTCAGCCTGGTCTTCATAGCAAGTTCCAGGCAGCCAAGGCTACATAATAGAGATTCTGTATATTTAAAAGAAAAAAAATTACAAAGAGACAGAATTCCTTTGACCCCAAATGTGAGAATATAAAGCTGCCACTAAGCTCTCAGCAGCCTTCCTCCATACATCCAATGAATGAATGTTCACCTGGATAGGCTCTAAACCTAGGTAAGATTCTCCCTGCCACTTGTAGTTAAAAGACTCCAAACTCAAGAGACGGCCTTAGTGGGAGGAGCTTCTGCTCCACTCACCTTGTTTAGCTCCTCAATCCGTCTAACCAGGTAAGGATTGCTGGAGGAGTTCTCAAAATAGACGTAATCTGTAGAAGGGGGTGGGGAAGAAACGCGATCAGAGAAGAAAACCAGAGCACCCGGAAGAGAAAGTAGATCTGTGTGGGCCAAAAACAAACAAAATGCTAGGTAGAGATGATGTGGAGATGTGGAAAAGGAAAGACTTAAGAAAATAAGTATTATGCCGGGCGGCGGTGCACGCCTTTAATCCCAGCACTCGGGAGGCAGAGCCAGGAGAATCTCTGCGAGTTCAAGGACAACCTGGTCTACAGAGCGAGATCCAGGGCAGACACCAAAACTACACAGAGAAACCCTGTCTCCAGGGAAAAAAAAAAAAATTAGCTGGGCAGTGGTGGCCAACAGCACTCAGGAGGCAGAGCCAGGAGGATCTCTTCGAATTTGAGGACAGCCTGATCTACAGAGTGAAATCCAGGACAGCCAGGCTAGACAGAGAAACCTTGTCTCAGGGCGGGGGAAAGGAAAATAACTATCAACCGTCCCAAAAATCCAAGAAAGAGAGAGAAGAGAGATGAGAACAGGATTTCCCTGGAGTCCATCCACACAGCTCTGCCCTGGAGTTGCACCCCTGTGTCAGAGAATTGAGTAAATTGTTCACTCCACTTCAGGCCCCACCTTCGTGAACGCACAAGCCACGGAAGAAAAGAAAACCCCTGCGCGACGGCTCCCCAGCAGCTGGTCCCGCCGACACTCGGGCCCCTTCCAAGCCAAGCCCACTTCCCGCCCGGGGATCCAGTCGCAGGTCTCAGCACTGTTCCTGCTGTAGGCAAGCCTCTGCGGGAGACTCGACTCCCGGTAGCGTCGCCGCCGCGGAACCATAGGTCTCGGTTCCGGTTCCGGTCGGCGCTGCGGCCCGTACGACCCCAGATGAGGCTCCCCCGCGCCTGCGGACACCGAGTCTCCCTGATCCCGGCCCCAACCTCTTCCGCCCGGAGTACTCACCTCCCACCCGGTACATGTTAGCCGCCATGGCCGTTCCCGCCGCCGCCTCCGGCCGCACAAAGAGGTCCGGGAGGCTCGCGGGGGCAAAGCTTGGCTCCAGACGATGCCCCCAGCGCGGAGCTGACGCTTCGCGGAAGTGTCGATGGGGCCCGCGCAGCCGGCACCTCTGCTCGCTCAGCCGTCGCGGTTCATCACTGTTCGCACGACGACGACTCTGCTATAGCCTCACGCCCGGGACACCCAGGCCGGCGCCGGTCTGCTCGACTTCTTCCGGAACGAGCTCGGTTCCTGCCTGACCTTAGTCAGATTCCGGCTCCTAGCGTGCTCACCGAGTCCCAGCAGACGTCGTGTGGTGCCAGCCGCTGGGAAGGTTTGCCCTGCCCGCGTCCGGGTTCGCCTCCTTCCGGAACACCTTCGGCCGATACGGAGAACAAGGCCCAGCGCTCGGCTCAGGTCGGAGAGCAAGACCCCGCAGATCGGCCACTTCCGGAAGGAACTCGGCTCCTTTCGCTCAGCCGCGGCCCCGCGCTCGGTTATTTCCGTTGCAGCTCGACCCCGCCCCCGAGGGCGGTAGGGAGTCGGATTTAACTCTTTGCACTGTGGGTCCCTGCAGCTCCGACAGTGGCCTTGAAAGGCGCGCGCGCGCTCTCGCGCTTCTTGGGGTTATTTGCAAGCCGTTTTGCCTGTTATTTGCATATTTGGTCCGAGCTCCCTTTTTTCCCTTCCCGCCCTGCACTTTTTTCTTTCATCCCAATCCCACTGGGCCCCTGAGGCACCCGCCGCACTCCACAAAAGCATCAGGCATTGACTTTTTTTTTCCATTTTATTGCCCCTCACCAGGCAAAGAGTCAGAGCTGGGGTTGCCCGGCTCAGCCAGCGAGTCGTTATCGCGTGTGCAATGGGGCGCTTCGCCCCTACGGGAAAATGCGCAATTGTGAATGTACTGAAGTAAAAAAAAAAAAAAAAAAAAAAAAGCCAACCCAGAAGAAGGGCTGCCCTTGGTCCTAGGGGTTTTGGCCAGGGCGAGGCAAGGCCACAGTTCCAGAGAGACAAGACCATCCAGCATTGATCACACGTCCAGGGAGGAGGCCGGGGACAGAGAGGGAGTTCTAGAAGGCGTGGCAGGAGCGGGCCCAGAGCCCCCAGCGCCCAACACTCGCCACTGAAAGATGCTGGCATCCTTGCCACCTAGGGAGACGAGGTATGAGTCGTCGTGCGTGAACCGGACGCTAGTCACATGGCTGCCATGGCCTGAATACATACGACTTGGCGCCTGAATCAGAAAAAAAGTACAGTTGCAGCAGTGGCAGGGTCCCATGCCTACCCACCTGGACCCAACGGTCCCCTAAGGCCTCACCTTGGCTCGAGCGCACGGATACTGAAAAAGGTGTACTTTGCAGAAGTCGTCCGCCACAGCCACCACGCGTTCATTGTGGGAGCGGCAAAGGGAGTTGATGTCTGTCCCGTCAGAGCCATCAGGCCACACACCTAACAAAACAGGTAGCCTCAGCCAAGTCTCTTCCCCACAACCTAGAGCTGCGGTGTTCAGTGTTTCCAGCTGCCACTGAACTCCAGACAGTCCTTCCCAGTCCCGAGGTCCAAAGGGATCTCTTGGCCTGGATTTGCCGCTCTGATGCCCACCCTGCCACACATGACACACACCCAGCATTCTGATCCCAGAACTGGTTCCACCTTGTTTTCCCCAGCCCTCCTAAAGGGTTCTGCATGCTGGCTTTATTGCTTACCATAGACGTGGAAGCCAAGCACACAGGTGTAGGTAGCCCACTCCCGGTCTCTGCTCTCATAGCGATTCCTTAGTAGTTTGCAGCCTCCAGCCACGTCCCCTAGGTAGAAATTGCCCCAACCAGCTCAGTTGGAAACGTGACCTGATCACAGGTGTGGCCATCCATCCATTATGAACCTCACTATGTGCTTCCTGAGTTCTCACTGAAGTTGTTTGATTTGGTTTGGCTTTAAGACAGTCTAAGCCCAGCCGGTTGGTGGTGGTGCACACCTTTAATTCCAGCACTCAGGAGCAGAGGCAGTGGATCTCTGTGAGTTCGAGCCTGGTTTACAGCTAGTTCTAGGATAGCCAAGCGCCAAGGCTATACATACACATACACACACACACACACACACACACACACACACACACGTCTCAAAAGAAAAGAAATCTCTTTGAGTTCGAGGCCAGGACAGGCTCCAAAGCTACACGGAAACCCTGTCTCAAAAAACAAGAAAGAAAAAAAGAAAAGAAAAAGAAAGATTGTCTAAGTCTGGCATGGTGGCACATGCCTTTAATCCCAGCACTCGAGAGGCAGACAGATCTCTGAGTTCCAGACCACCTTGGTCTACAAAGCAAGTTCCAGGACAGCCAGGAAAATATAGAGGAAACCTTGTCTTGAAAAGAGAGAGAGTCTAGCCTAGACAAACCTGGAACTCCCAACTTCCTGCCTCATCCTCTGGATAAAGTTCTAACAGTTTCCCATCAGTTTTTCCTTCCTAAATAAGTGAACCCCGCCACACTTGCCCTGGGAAACTGTACTAAGACAACCTTTTCTTACTGCATCGTTCCTTTCCCTTTGTTTTGGGGGGTTATTTGTGGGGGGTGTTTTGTTTTTTGGTTTTTTGAGTCAGGGTTTCTCTTTGTAGCCTTGGCTGTCCTGGAACTCACACTGTAGACCAGGCTGGCCTCAAACTCAGAGATCTGCCTGCTGAGTGCTGGTATTAAAGGTATGTGCCCCCACAGCCAGGGCTTTTTGCTTTGGTTTGGGGTTTTTTTGGTTTTTCGAGACAGGGTTTCTCTGCATAGCTTTGGTGCCTGTCCTGGATCTTGCTCTGTAGACCAGGCTGGCCTCGAACTCACAGAGATCCACCTGGCTCTGCCTCCTGAGTTAAAGGCATGCGCCATCACCGCCCGGCTTGTTTTTTGTTGTTGTTGTTGTTGTTGTTGTTGTTTTGAGATAGTCTTGCTAAGTCACCTTAGCTAGCCTGGAACTAGATCCATCTGCCTGCCTCTGCCTCCCAAGTTCAGGGATTAAAGGCATGCACCACCAAACCTGGCCCATTTTTTTTTTCAACTCCCTCAAGTTCTTGTGGAAAGAAGACATTGTGTGAAACTGTACTTTACCTAGACACAGGATCTCTCCTATGTGTATAATTCCAACTCCATCGCACCTTCATATCAGCCCCTCTGCTTGATGCTCCTTAATACCATCATCCCTCCTGACTAGAAGCCTCCTATGAGCACCCACATCTGTAATCACTTAGGAGACATAACTAGGAGGGTGACAAATTAAAGGCAGCATGGGCCACCTAGAGAATTCCAGGCCAGCCTGATACAAAACAAAAAGAAACCAAACCAAACAAAAACAAAAACACATTTCAATTATCCCCATCACCCCGCCGCCGCCGCCGCTGCCACTCACAGTAAAGAATCTCATAGTCCCCAGAATTGGACATGATGAAATTCCCATCCTTGGACCAGTCAAGGTGAGTGATAAAACTGGAGTGCCCCTAGGGAACAAGAGTCAAGAATTTGACAAGACAGCTACCATTTCCCATCCCCAGACTAGCCCTTAATGCATCAGACCCCTGTCTCTGTGCACAATTAACACATCCCACCTTCTACCCTAGCATCCTTACCATACATCTGCCAAAGCGGCTGGACTTAGTACCACAACTGGAAACGCTATAGATGTAGATCATGTTGTCATGGGAACCAATAGCCAGGTACAACCCATCTACAAAGAGAGTTATTCAGACACAGAAGAGCCAGAGCAGGCTCCGAGTCCAGGGTGGGGGTGGCTCCCACCTGGGCTATACCGGACAACTGAGAGCTGTTCGTTGCCATCAGTGACGTCAGACACAATCTCTCTGGTCTCTGTGTCCAAAACCAACCACCTGAAAGGGGAGAAAGGAGGGAAGTGAGAGGGCAGGATGGGAGCCCACCCCCAGGGAGACCCTGAGCAGGGAGTTAGGATACTCCATGAGACAGAGAACCTCAGAAAGGCTGTGATGTCTGGAGAGAGGCCACCATTGCACTCTTAAGCTGGAGGATGGGAAGAGGCTAAGGGCAGATAGAAGCTGAGGGAGGGTTTCTGATGCCTCCTGGAAAAGAAGTCAGAAACTACAGGCCAGGCCTACCACAAAAACTCTGTGGAGTCGGTGAGCCTGTCACTTCCCTGTTTGTCACCCACACCCACTCCTCCCAGCCCCACTGCTTCCCCATCCTGGATGACAGACTCAAGAATCTAGCTGAGGAAGGGTTGGTGACAGCAGCAGAGGGAGGCCTGGACTACAGAGAAACCCAAATACCAACGGTGGGGTTCAACACTTAAGTGAGCCTTGGTCACCTCTTGTTCCTCCCCTGTTACCAAGAGCCCTTCCCAGACCCCCTGCCTTTCTTCCTAGGAGATCTGGTGTCCTCTCACCTCCCCGTGTTCAGTCCTACAACCACAACTGCCCCACTTGGGTGGAAGTCGGCACACAGACCTGTCTCCTGAGAAAAGAGAAGGTAAATTCAGGAAAATGCCTTTTGAAGGGGCCCATGAGACAAGGAAGAGGCTTCAAGGGAGAGGGATGGGAAGACAGCAGAACACACATGATGGAAGTGCCAGGGGAAATACAGAGACGTGAGCATGCAGCGGACAGGGGCCCGGGAGTGGGGGGAGGAAAAGGCCTGGATCACACCCAAAATATGTATACAAACACCTAATTAAAAATAAAATTTAGACCAGGCGGTGGTGGTGGCGCACGCCTTTAATCCCAGCACTCGGGAGGCAGAGCCAGGCGGATCTCTGTGAGTTCGAGGCCAGCCTGGGCTACCAAGTGAGTCCCAGGAAAGGCGCAAAGCTACACAGAGAAACCCTGTCTTGAAAAGCCAAAAAAAAAAAAAATAAAATAAAATAAAATAAAATAAAATAAAATAAAATAAAATTTAGACCAGGCGGTGGTGGTGGCACACGCCTTTAATCCCAGCACTTGGGAGGCAGAGCCAGGTGGATCTCTGTGAGTTTGAGGCCAGCCTGGTCTACAGAGTAAGATCCAGGACAGGCTCTAATGCTATACAGAGAAACACTGTTTCAAAAGAGAAAAAAAAATTAAATAAATAAAAAATAAAGTGTAAGGGGGCTGGAGAGATGGTTCAAAGGTTAGGAGCACTGGCTGCTCTTCCAGAGGTCCTGAGTTCAATTCCCAGCAACCACATGGAGGCTCACAACCATCTGTAATGAGATTTGGTGCCCTCTTCTGGCATGTGGCATATATGCAGGCAGAACACTATATACATAATCAGTAAATAAATCTTTTAAAAAATTAAGTTTAATAAAAAAAGATGGCTTTCTAGTAAGGGAAGTTGGATGGACACCTTGTCATCTTAGTAACTTCAAAGGATCTTCCAAGGCAACCAGAGAAGATGGGGTATGGGAGACCTGGGCTAGACAGGTCTCTTGGACCCCAGTAAGGGAAAGACACTCAAACCACTTAGCCGTGCTACAGATGAACTATTTAGCTGCTGAACCCAGATAAGGCCTGAGGCAACAGCAGTGCCCAGGTAGCACAACATTCCTTTCCCCAGTCTGCATAGAATTTATATTTGAGTAGCCTGTAACCATAACAACTGGTGGTCCAGATGTAGAAGGAAAGGCAATGTGAGGGAATAAGAACAGGTGTAGCAGGGTGGACCAAGGGCAGCTGACTCTACCTTTAAGTCCATGCTCCAGGCCAGTGCATGGCCTTCCCCATCCCACAGGCAGAGCTGCCGGTCATGGCCACAGGTGAGGAAGCGGTTCTGGGAGGGATGTGTACACAGTCCCCACAGCTCATCAGTGTGGCCCTGCAGCAGAACATACTTTGTCACCACTGCTCTGCCCCAGCTCCCTTCCCTACTTCTTCCCCTGGCTTTTGGTTCCCCAACCTGAATAACAGGGGAGAAGCCCTGAGCCAGATCTCCCCTCAGTAATGCGTTCTTCGTGGTTCCCACCAGCAGCTCAGAGCCAAGCCCTTCTGCAATGGCCCTCACAGCTCCGAAGTGTTCTGGAATCTACAGAGTAACAGCAGAATGTCAAAAGCCCACTGACCATTCTCCCCGCCCGCCGCTTCCTTGCCCCAGCCCATCTCTCACCTCAGCCTCCTGGAGGGCCACCAACCCAGGCCCCCACTGTACCAGCCGTCGGTCCCGCCCACCGCCACTAAGCACTGTCCCATCCCGTCGGAGACACAGGGCAAAGATGGACCCTTCATGGGCGTGGGCCTGGGCCACAATTGTGTAGGTCTCTGTTGGTAAAGCCTTAGGTAAGTCATGCTCTTAAGAGTTTGGAGAAGTAGGGAGAGGGGCAGCTTAGACCATCCCAACCCAGGATAACTCCCAGTTACTGAGCACCTACAGAAGACTCTAAGCTTAGTGACTGCCAATTCAGCTCACAGTAATATTGGCAAAACGGAACTTTGCACCTGAGATCTGACAGACCCAAATCCCCAGCCTTTTCTCCTTTACCATATGGCTCCCCACCCTTCTAGACTAGCCCCTGCCGAGAGGGTTCATCAGTTTGCAAAGTAAAAATAGGGGAAACTTTCGGCTCTGTTCCCACGGAATTTCCGAGATACAAACATCCCAGAAGCTATCCCCAGCCACATACCTTTGGCCCCGCCCCTGCCTGGGGTCTTGGAATCAGAGACACTTCGCCCCCAAGTGAGAATGTTCCCCTCAGAGTCTCCAGTGAGAATGTTCCCATCAGGGAGGAACACAAAGCAAGGGATAAACTTGGGTTTCTTGTATTTCTAGAGTGGGCAGAGGTCAGAGGTCAAAGTGAAAGGCAAAGACCAGATGTCACAGGACAGTTGGGGGTGCTGGGGCACATTAGAGTCTACAGTACTCAGTCCCACCCCCCTCCCCACCACCTCACCCATCCACACCTCACCCCAAAAACACCCTGTTTCCGGGCGAGGGTCCCATTTCCAGGAACCCCTGCTCCTCCACTCCAGTTCCAAAAGTGAACATGAGATTTTCCACTGGTAACAATACAGCTGCTGTCACGAGGGCTGAAGCCAACAGCCAGGACTGAGTCATTTGTACTCTGAAGAAAGGAAGACACTTGGTTCAGCCACCCTAAGCCCCCAGCTCCTTCACTGTCTTTGATGCTTCAATTTTTTTTTATTTATTTATTTTTTTTTATGATGTTATTGCTGCTTTGTTCTTAAGAGACAGGGTTTGTCCTGGAACTCACTTTGTAGGCCAGGCTGACCTCAGATTCATAGATCTGCCTGCCTCTGCCTCCCAAGCACTGGGATTAAAGGTGTGCGCCCCCACGGCTGCCCAGCGTTTTGTTTTGTTTCTTGTGACAGTCTCGTGTACCTCTGGCAGTTCTGGAACTGCCAGTGTAGACAGTTGAGGATAAACCCTAAACTCCTGATCCTCCTGTCGCCAAGTGCTAAGTTTACAGGTATGCACCACCACAAGTGGCTTTTTTTTTTTTTAATTTGCCTTTGTTTGTTGAGACAACTTCTTACTCTACAGACCAGCCTGGCCTAGAACTCTCAGTGAACCTACTTCAGCTTTTCAAGTGCTGGAATTACAGGCATGAACCACTACACCCAGCTCTTGACTCTTTAATTTATTTGTAGTGCAGTACTGAGATGGATTGAACTTACGGCCTCGTGTGTGCTAGGTAAACACTCTACTACTGGGCTATATCCCCAGCCCGCTTTCCTCATGCAGTCTTCGGGGTAACTGATATGACAGGCTTGTGCCACCGAAGTCTACTCTTTAACTCCATCTGCGTCCTGACGGCTGGTCTACAATAGCCCAGAGGCCCCGGGATAATTCTTCCTTCAAGACTCTGGTAGAAGGCTGGAGGTGTAGGGCAGTGGTAGAATGCTTGCCTGGAGTACTCAAGGCCCTGGTTTGACCCTCAACATTGCGAAGAAAAAACCTGACCCCCTAAAAACTAGATCCCCTGTTAGAACTTCTGTCGTTCCCAGTTCACAGAGATTAAGAAACAAAAGCAGAGAAAACTGAGAGCTTTGCCCTAGTCAAAAAGGACGTGTATGTATAAGTAAGTCTGCGACTGTCTGCATCCCACCATCCCTACCCTACCCAGGATCCGGAAACCATTAAGCCATCTAGGCTCCTCACCTTGATCTCAGCCAGCTTCACTCCCCGGCTGCAATCCCACACTGACAGCATGTGCTCATTGGAATCATCCACCACACAAAGAAAAGCGCCCTGATCCTGAGGATGGGGACACAACACCATGAGCTCTGGAGGTCTGGACATTCCTAACATTAGACAGAGGTTCTACCACAGCTGGGAAAGCAAAAGAAGTTGACAGGTATCTCTTTCTCAGGAGAACTAGCTGGATGATCCCAGGACACCAGAACTTCCCCCAGGCTTCCTGGTAAAATGAAAGAATGGTATCATAAGCAAGAAGGAGGATCTAGCCAGACATGGTGGCATATGCCTATAACAGTTGGTGGGTAGAGGCTAGAGCCAGAAGGATCGAGAGTTCAAAGACACCCTCACCTATACATTGAGTTAGAGGCCAGCCTAAGGTACATGAGACCCTGCCTCAAAAAACCAACAAGAGTCTAGAAGCTTTGTGCCCAGCTCACCACTGCTGAAAAGGCCAAGGCCCCCACACCACGTTCAAAGGCACCCAGTCCGATTTCCTGCAGCTTTAGAAGCGTCTCTGAGTCCCAGATGTGAACCACAGGCTGCAAGGGCTAGTGGGAGAGAAGGGGTCAGAACTGTGAAGAAAACTGGTTTGTAAGGTCATCCTGGCTGCTTGATGTTCTGACTTGACCTTACCTTCCCATCCTTGTCTACTCCAGCTGTCTGTCCTGAGGCTACACGAACACCATCAGGGTGAACAGCAAGGCTAAGTGGAGGGAGGAGAACTCTAGGAAAGGGGGCCTCTCAAGACCACCCAAGACACCTTCACCTTGCTTAAGAAGCAGCAAGGCAATTGTCTTTTCTGCCCTTCCACCCCCAGCTAGACCCTCTTCCTGTCAAGCCCATCAGCCCAAAACCCCAAGACCCTCACCATCGAACGCAGTCTGTATGACCCCGGTAATGTCTCTGGCCGCCACCTCCAGGGCCCCCTGGGCCTCCCCCAGGCCGGTACAGCACCACTACACAGGCAATAAAGTAGACCACCTCCCCAGAGCGCAGCACAAACAGATTAGAGCGAGAATCACGGCCCCTGTACCCATAACTGTGTTGGGGACCACGGTCAAGGAAAGGGCCAGACCAAAGACAGGAGGAGAAAAAGTGAAGCATGAAAATGGCAAAGTTCTGCTCGGCATCACCATCCACAGCAGGGTGGTATAGAATGACTCAGAGGACTCCTTGACCCCACGGACACAGCCAGAAACTGTAAAGAAGGAAGGGGGACCCATAGTGGGAAGGGGTGGTTCCCATGGAACTGGAGGGGGTAGGATACACCCAGTCAAGGCTGAGGGTCTCCGGGGGTGGGCCACTGGGCAGCTCCTCAAGACTTCGGATACCAGATGGAATGTACATGGTGATGGGGCGGCCACGAAGGAACATCTTCACTGAAATGCCTTCTACAGAGACAAGCAGAGAAGTAACCCTCCCTTCCAGAAGGCCATAGCAACATACCCACCATACCTGCAGATCCCCCAAAGTAGCTCCTAGGGCTATAGCCCAAACCCTAATTCCATCATCTAAGTTCCTCCTGTACATACCCAAATTATAATTGCTCCTCCGAGATCCAGGACCCCCAGGGCTGGAGAGGGGGTCTTTGCTCCCACGGCTATTGGGAAGAGGTAAAAGCGTAAAGACTAGGATCAAGTCCCAACACCTGAGATGGGAGGGGCAAGATACTGACAGGAGGTTCGTCCCAGTCAGCCTGCTGGTGTGGGGTCGCTGTCAGAGCAACAGCGCACCAGAGAGGTGGGGGCTTTTAGTTCCAAAGAAAGAAAGAGAAGAAGGAAAGGAAGAAGTGAGAGAAGAGAAAAAAGAAGGAAAGAGATGGGGGAGAGAAGGGAAGAAGAAAGAGAAGGTAATGTAAAGATGAGAGAACAGGACCATGAAACATATAGCCTGTGCCCTTTCTTCTAGGCCTCTACCAACCTTTTTATTCCCATATTTGTAAAATGGGGTCAAAGTGAAACCAGAGTGTACAGCAGCCCTGCCTTTCAGGAATCTGGGAGGTAGGCAAAATCCCCCAAAAGGAAAATGATGAGTGGACTCCAGAGGTCACTGTCACTGGATGATAAGCTGACAATAGCTCTTCAGAGAATAAAGTAGAAGCCGGGAAAGGACAAGGCTAGAGTGGACCTTCAGGTCCACTAAGACAACACTTCCTGGCTCTGGGATATTCCCTTGTGGCCCAGGAGTGGCACAGGAGTGGCTGGACTTTGTAGGGAGAGGGGGATCGGCTGACACTCTTCGAACAGCCATCTGTGAAAAATCACCAATGCTGCAGGTCTCTTCCCAGCACAACAGAGGCCAAGAAAGGAGGACTGCCATGCCTTTTAGGCCAACCTGGGCAACAAAGTGAATTCTAGGCCAACCTAGGCTACAGTGTGAGAACCTGTCTCAACTAAGTAAATAAAATGTCATGGGGCTTTGAGCTCCTAGAATTTTGAAAGGTATGTTGTGATATGAAAAGGTTAGCAGAACTAGAATCAGGAAAAATTGGGTTCCGAGCTTGACTGTGTGACCTCAGGCAACTGATTGCCCTCTCTGAGCCTGCTTCACCTGGTCAATGGAGAGCACAAGGAACCACCTACTCAGCAAATTTGTTACAGGGCCTAAATGACATGGAGGAGAGTTTTAACGCAGTGCCCAGAACACTGCAGGAGTACCAAGGAATGCTTTGTTTGTTTCTTCCTGTTGGGTAATGAGGTCACCCACCCCACCCAGGAATGGAGAAAGTCAAGAAACTGAGCCTGGGGTACAGCAAGCTAAAGGGAGAAGGGAAGGCTTACCCACCTCTCTGTGCTCCCTGACCGCAATAGCAGGTTGGCCGAGGAAGCTGCCTTCCTAGAGAGTTTCTGCCTGGGCCGCTCTGAGGGGGAGGAGGAGGAGGAGGAATTTCTTCGTGGCCTGGTGGGGCAGAAAAAAAAAAAAGTGAAAAGTCAAGCCCTATAGTCCTGCTTCCCAGACTTCCCACCCCTCTCAGCTTCCACCGGAGGACACCTACGTGTCAGACCGCTGAAGGGGCTGCACAGGCCTAAGGACCCCTGGGGGGCCCGGAGAGCCTGCCCCACTGCTGCTGCTGCAGCCTCCTTCAGACTGGGTCCCGCTAGGCTCCTCACTGGCCCCCTGAAGAGCTGGAGGCCCATTGCTCAGGCCAGGTGGTTCAGAGGATGGCTCCATCTCCAACTTTCCCTCTGTCTGGGTGCCTCGGCTCACCAAGGAAGGGCTGCATGCAGGTGGCAGTCCTGGGGGAGCTGGAGTGCTGCAGGGCAGACAGCAGATCAAGGTCATGCCCCCAAGTTCCCAGGAAGGAAGACCACCGAGCGTGCTGACATGCATACCTGTCCCTTGTTGGAGTTGGTGTGCCAGAGCCCTGCAGGGAGGTGGAGGAGCCATGCAGTCGCAGCAGGCGAAGAGCTTCTGCCAGGGCTGCCTTTACCAGTTCCATCTCTTCTTCCTGCACCCGAAGCCTCTGGCTCAAGGTTTTCAGGGTCTCATGAGCAGGGCCCTCGCCTGGAGAATGGGCAACAAACACTCAGAAAAGTGCCCCTACCTGGAAGATTAAGGGAGTTCTGTCCTCCTGCCCAACTTTACAATCCAATAGGACTACCCCTTTCAAGCAGTCCAAAGATTGGAGGCTTATCCAGAGGGGAAAAGACGGATGGTAGAGGATCAAGGGCTTCCTCCTAGCAGGGCATGCAGTGAGCCTGGCAAAGCTGCTTTCCTGCTGCTACCCCAGCCTCCGGAAAGACAGGGAGTACCATGGAGTACCGGAGCGGAGTGGGGGGTGGGGCGGTATGGACTACTGCCGAGGTACGTGGGAGCCAGAGAGAGGCGGCAAGCGCAAAACTGGTGAGGAACTACAGCTCTCTCATCCCACCAGCAAATGCAAGTCTCTACCAAAAGCAAGCGCAGTCAACAAGCTAGAAAGTGAACAGGCCAGTAAAGTCAGACTGAGGGGCCAGGGTGTAAGAAATGAGATCTGGTGACGATACAGAGTATCAGCGGAGAGCAGTTACAGTGTACATCCCAATGTAACTGTGGCAGTCAGAAATAAAAAGAGCCGGAATTCCCGGGGAAGAGGCCCAGAGTGACACAGTGGTCGGGGAAACTTAAGAGAACCAAGGAGTAAAATGACATTAAGGAAGTCCGAAGTGACAGTAGGAGGTTCTTAGGAGCTAGAGTCGGACAGCCTGAAGAACTGAGGATGCTCAGAGCCCCTGGGGTGTCAGAGCACGCGAGCACGCCACTAGACAGCCGTCTAGCACTGGCAGCGCCCGTCGGGCTGGCGCTCCCGGAATCCGGGCCACGCCGCCCGCCCGGCCCCATACTCACCGGGCCCCGCAGCCCCGTCCATCCGGCCCCCGCGTTACTCCGAGCGGCGGCGGCGGCGGCGGCGGCGGCGGCGTCTAAGCCGCGGGGGCCATGGCTGGGGAGAGGGGAAGGAAGCACCCCGGGCGCGCGCGCGGAGGGATGCCGTGCCACCCCCGGGGGGCGCTGTTGGGCGCGGGGACAAGGCTTGGAGGGGGCGCTGTGGAACTGGGGCCTGCTACTCTCCTGGGGTGGGCTCCCCGGGGTGCAGTGACAGGGCCGACCCGAGCCTCAGCGCCGCAGCACAAACAGGCTCGGGACCCGGAGTCGCCAGCAAGCGCGGGACGGGGGCGGGCCGGAGGGGGGGGGCGGGCCGCCAGGTAACCCTTCCCTGTCCGGGCCCCCCGAGGGTCTGGCCGGGGGCGGGGACACCCGGCTGACCTCTCACCCAGCTAGGTTCTAGCCGGGCTTCCGGGCCCCAGGCTCCCAGAGGACTTGGGAGGGGACCCAGGGCCTGAGGTCTGGGTCTCTACACCCGGAGCCGGGCGTACCAAACTCTCACTTCCGCGAAAGGCCAGGGCGGGGTCACGAAATGGGCCTTATGCCTGGGGGCGGGGCCTTT
Source organism: Peromyscus eremicus (assembly GCF_949786415.1). Lineage (NCBI taxonomy): Eukaryota > Metazoa > Chordata > Mammalia > Rodentia > Cricetidae > Peromyscus > Peromyscus eremicus. Next base: position 51,933,829 of record NC_081416.1, read on the forward strand.
CCTAAAGGGCACGACTAAGGCATCCTGAATTGGGGCTAGCAGAGGGTTATTAAGGTTGAAGTGGGAGGATGCCCAGGGTATTGGGGTCAGGATGGCATTAGCCCTGCTGAAGCCAGGCTGGGCTGACTCAGCATCCTGCCTGCCCCAGCCAACCCCCAGCCCCGACGGCTCCTCACTCCCTTGGGCAGAGATGGGAGATGGCGCCGGTGCTGCCCGTGGTGCTGCCCCTCCAACCCCGTATCCGTCTGGCGCAGGGGCTCTGGCTCCTCTCCTGGCTGCTGGCACTGGCCGGTGGCCTCACCCTCCTCTGTAGTGGGCACCTCCTGGTACAGCTGTGGCACCTTGGCGCCTTTCTGGCTCCCTCTTGTTCATTCCCTGCCCTGCCCCAGACTGCCCTAGCAGCAGGAGCGGTGGCTCTAGGCACAGGACTAGGGGGCGCAGGAGCCAGCCGGGCGAGTCTGGATGCAGCTCGATACCCTCCCTGGCGAGGGGTCCTGAGTCCACTGCTGGCGGCTGGCACTGCGGCAGGCGGGGGATTGCTGGCCCTTGCCTTGGGGCTAACTCTGGTTTTGCCTGTAAGTCTGCACCAGGGATTGGAGGAGGGCCTGGAGGCTGCCTTGGTTCACTACAAGGACACAGAGGTGCCTGGACATTGTCAGGCCAAACGACTGATGGATGAGTTGCAGTTGAGGCACCACTGCTGCGGACGCCATGGCTACAAGGATTGGTTTGGTGTCCAATGGGTCAGCAACCGTTACCTGGACCCCAGCGACCAAGATGTGGTTGAGTGAGTGATTGATTTGCTTTTCTTTTCCTTCTCCCTAGACTCCCTCCTTTGTCTTCAAATTCTCACTCAGACATGCAATAAATAGAGCAGAGTGGCTGAGAGAATGGATTACAACTCTTCTATTTATCAGCTGTGCTGTCCAGGGCATGTTGCCAAACCACTCTGGACCCATTCCTCATCTGTAAAATGGAGATAACTATACCTACCTGTCTTTATCTTCCAGATAAGCTCCTATCTTATACAGAGTTGTGGAGATAAATTAAGCATGCTTGGATAGTAAAGCACTCAGTAGATGTTTTACAGAAATGTTTTTTCAACTGCCTCTGCCCTCAGCGGCTCCTCCAGGCCTCTGTCTGCAGCCATGTAACTATATTGCCTATGCCCTTACAGCCGGATTCAGAGCAACGTGGAAGGTTTATACCTGATTGATGGAGTCCCCTTCTCCTGTTGCAACCCCCACTCACCCAGGCCTTGCCTGCAAAGCCAGCTCTCGGACCCCTATGCCCATCCACTCTTCGATCCTCGGCAGCCCAACCTAAACCTCTGGGCCCAAGGGTGCCATGAGGTGCTGCTGGGGCACCTGCAGGGTTTGTCGGGCACCCTGGGAAGCATGCTGGCTGTCACCTTCTTGCTGCAGGTCAGTCAGCCAAGGGCCCCGCCTCCTTCCACTTTCAGCCCTGTGGTCCCAGGTCCACTGACCATCATCTTTCCACCTGCTTCCCCACAGGCTCTAGTGCTCCTTGGCTTGCGGTACTTGCAGACAGCGCTGGAGGGGCTTGGAGGAGTCATTGACGGGGAAGGAGAGACCCAGGGCTATCTTCTTCCTGGTGGGCTGAGAGACATGTTGAAAACTGCAGGGCTACAGGGAGGGATCGCCCACAAGCCAGCACCTGAGGAGGCCCCACCAGAAGAGGAACCTCCCAAGGAGGTTCTACCTGAGGCCTAGTAACCTGAAGTGGGGGTGGGGTGGACAAATATGGAAAATTTACCATTCTTTACTCAGGCTGGGAAAGGAGAGGTCCTGGGATTTCAGGAGCTAGAGCAGTCAGAGACAGAGCGGAATGAGGAGGAGTCCAGGTGTCCTGGAGCCCAGCCTTTGCAATCCAAACCATCGAGATTGAGAAGAGATCAGAGTGACAGGAAAGAGACACCCAAAGGACTGGAGACTGTTTCTAGTGTACAGACTCTACAATAAAGTTTTTGGATGGAAGCCTCTGCTCTTTCTCTTGTCTAGGGGATGGGGCCTGAAGGACTATGTCTGTGCAGAGGAGGAGCCAGCCTGTGTAGGGACTAGAGAGCAGCAAGGAGGTTTGCCAAGTGAAGGGAAACACGAAGCCCTCCAGGTTGAGATTCTTTATTCTAGAGGTAGGAAGGGGATCGGCATGCTCAGGTGGGGAGGGTCCAGCCCAGCTCCTCTAGCCCCCCGGTGCATGCTTGTCCCCAATAAGTTACCCAGTTCCCTCAGCCTCCCTCCCTCCTGAGTCCATCTGTCCAGCTCCACCCCAGATGGGGCTGACCTGACTCCATACAACAGCTGCTTGTCCCCAGCTTGTGGGCAGTGCCACAGGGCAGGCTGGGGGAGGGGAGGGAAGCAGCTGGGCCACACCCTGTGGTTGGAGGGGCTGCCTCTGGTTCTGAGGGGTCAGGTCTTTTTAAAAAACCACATCCTGGGCTGGCCTGGAGCCCAGTCCCACAAGGTATGTGCCTAAAATAAGGTAGAAGTCAGGGTGAGGCTGCCATCACACCTCAATGGCTGGGTTTGAGCCCTGGCCCTGCCGCTGCAGCTGCTCCTCCTGCTTCATCTTAGGTTTCTCTGTCCGGGTGTGCCATACTAGTACCTGTGAAGGAAGGTTTGGGGTCAGGACCAGCCATGCCCAGGGCCCTGGAGTATGTGATCTAGAATGGATTCCACCAGCCCCCCCTTCTACATTCAGAGTTGGTATATAATGTATGAAGTATGGGGGTGGGGGAAGTTCACTGCCTCTGAAATGGGGCTTTGTTCCTTGACCTTCTGATATGCACACGAGTTCAGAGAAGTCTGTAGGACAAAGTGGCAGGAGCCCTGCCCTGCCACTCAGTAGTCTCCTCAACAGAGATCTGGAGGGTTTCTCCTGGTTCAAACACCCATCCCACTTCTCCCATTAACTGCTCATCCCAGGGCCAGTCTCTCCATGTCTTACCTGAGTACAGTTGGCAGCCCGTGGCTCCAGGTCCTTGGGTTCCACAAGATGGCTCAGGAGACTACTCTCCAGGTGGCCCCGGGGTGCAGCAGCATCAAACTGGGCATTGGGCTTAGCCAACAGCAAGGGCAGGGCAACAGCAAATCCCGCCATATCCAGGGGAAAGGGCCTGTTGGGTTCCCATGCTGTGTGGAAACCCACAACCCGGCCATCCTGTACCTGAGGACCCTCAAATCGCAGGCCGCCCACCAGCCCCACAGGCCACACTGAGACACCACGAGTCCAACGCATCTAATGGAGATGAGAGAAGAAACAGAGTTGGTGGCCCAGGGGAAAGAAGCACTTTGCTCATTGACACCTCTCCCATACTGTTCCCCATCTTCACCCAGCAGCCTACACCAACACTGGTAAGCAAGATAAAGAAGGGAGCTGGTGTTCTCGGCCTCTTTCCCTGTCTTTATCCCAGGCCTCACCTCCTTAAAGAGCTCCCGGCTGTAGGTGTTGTCATCATCAGCAAAATACACGACTCCCTGGGTCCCTGGTGGTGGTGGGTCTTTCTCCCCCCCAACAGCACCCCCTCTGCCTCGGAGCCAGTCCAGGGCCTTGTTGCGCTGTTCTACTCCTCGGGGCCGAACCCATCCTGGCTCGCCTTCCCTAAGCCGCTGAGCCTTGGGCGTTAGGACAGCTAGGTGTGTGAAGAGAAGACCAGAGGCAGCCAGCAGCCCCGAGACCAGCGGGGTAGGGCTCTCAGCATCCTCCACCAGCAACCAGTGTAGACGGGGCACCAGGCTCAGGGTCTGGGACAGCCGAACCAGCTCTGCCTTCTGTACCAGCCTGCAGGGGGAGAGATGCAGGAAGGAAGGGGCCAGGCAACCTTGGTCCACAGCACTAGGATGACAGCTGCTCCTGGCCACTGTTAGTATCTCCCCTGGCTTTTCCTCCACCAGTGCCCAAGCTCTGCATGTGTTATTTAGGACAGACCCAGGGCTTCAGGTATTCAAACAAGTATCAAGAGACTGCCAAGTTGCCTCCCTCTTCCTTGAGTGTCAATTTCATGCAGATGTTCACCTGCCCTGCCTTTCCAGACCAGGTCAGCACCCACTTCAACCTCAGGACTCAGGCTGGGGCTAGACTATAGGGCACATGATTTGGAATCAAATGGATCTGGGTTTGAATAATGTGGTACTTTGTTCTGGTTTTTTTTTTTTTTTTTTCTTTTTGGTTTTTTGAGACAGGGTTCCTCTGTGTAGCTTTGCGCCTTTCCTGGAGCTCACTTGGTAGCCCAGGCTGGCCTCGAACTCACAGAGATCCGCCTGGCTCTGCCTCCCGAGTGCTGGGATTAAAGGCGTGAGCCACCACCGCCCGGCTTGTTCTGGTTTTTGATACAGGGTCTTATGTTGTTACGCTAGCCTCAAAACTCCACATGCTGGTAAGGACAATCTTGAATTCCTGCTCCTCCTATCTCTGCCTCCCAGTACTGGGATGCCATACCCTGCATGTTCAGTTTTATCAAGTGAAATACTTTGGGAAATGGCTTAATCTGAGCATCAAGTTTACTCAGGAATAAAACTGGATTAAGAAGATGGGCATAAGCTGGGCAGTGGTGGCACACACTTTTAATCCCAGCACTTGGGAGGCAGAGGCAAGCAGATCTCTTTGGAGTCTAAGGGTAGCCTAGTCTACATATCAAGTTCCAGGACAGCTAGGACTATATAGAGAGACCCTGTCTCAAAAAATAATAAAGAGCCGGGCAGTGGTGGCGCACGCCTTTAATCCCAGCACTCGGGAGGCAGAGCCAGGCAGATCTCTGTTGAGTTCGAGGCCAGCCTGGACTACCAAGTGAGTTCCAGTAAAGGCGCAAAGCTACACAGAGAAACCCTGTCTCGAAAAACCAAAAAAAAAAAAAAAGATAATAAAGAAATAACATGGATAAGGACTGAAAATGTAGTTCAGTGGTAACATTTGCCTAGCCAGTATGGAGTTCAATTACCAGTAACAAACTAATAAAAATAAAATTAGATGAATACTTTGTAAGTTTTTTGTTTTTTGTTTTGTTTTTTTTTTGGTTTTTCGAGACATGGTTTCTCTGTGTAGCTTTGCGCCTTTCCTGGAACTCACTCTGTAGCCCAGGCTGGCCTCGAACTCACAGGAATCCACCTGCCTCTGCCTCCCAAGTGCTGGGATTAAAGGCATGTGCCACCACCACCTGGCCAACTTTATAAGTTTTTTGTTTATTTGTTTGTTTTTGTTTTGTTTGTTTGTTTGTTTGTTGTTTGTTTTTTAATTTTTTTATAAGTTTTATAAATATTTTGGCTTTTAGACAGAGTCTCACACTGAAGCCCAGGTTAGCCTCAAACTCAACAATTTTCCTGGCTCCATTTGATTTCTGAGATTACAAGTATGTTGTCATCCCTAGCAACAATATTATTTATTTATTTCAGGGTTAGGGATTGAACCCAAGGCCTTGCACATGCTAAGCAAGCACTCAGCCATCAAGTTATACATCCCAGAGAAAGATAGATTTTAGAGAAAAACAAGATAGGCTGGCTGTGGTGGCACACACTTTTAGTCCTAGCATTCAGGAGGCAGAAGCAGGCAGATCTCTGTGAGTGTAGACAGGGTGGTCTACATAGTAAGCAGGCCAGCCAGTGTGAGACCCTATCTCAAAATTTAAAAAGAGAAAGAAAACAAAAGAGAGAGAGCTGGAGAAACAGTTAAGAGAACTTGATGGTCTTACAGAGGACCATTCCCAGCACCCACATCATCTCACAACTACCTGTAACTCCAGTTCCAGGGGACCTGCTGCCCTCTTCTGGCCTTTGTGGTACCTGCACACTCTCAGCGCATATACATATACTCAGGCAGGAACATATACACATAAAATAAAAAGTAAATAAGTAAACAAGGTAACAAATCCTAATTTATTTTAACCAATTGGATCGTGGAAGGCAAAGACATAGATGTTCAAGAACCAGCCAGGTCTATATAGCAAGTTCCAGGCCAGCCATGGCTACATAGTGAGACATTGTTTCAAAAAATAAAAATAAGGGCTGGGCAGTGGTGCAGACCTTTAATCCCAGCACTTGGGAGGCAGAGGCAGATAGATCTCTGAGTTTGAGGCCAGCCTGGTCTACAAAGCAAGTTCCAGAAGAGCCACCACAGCTACACAAGGAAACCCTGTCTCAAAAAAAAAGGAAATCCTGGTCATTTTCCTCCAGATAAGAAAATAATTTGTTTTTTTCATTTTGAGACAGGATGTGGAGCCCTGGCTGACCTGGAAGTATCATAGATCCTCCAACCTCTGCCTTCCAAGTACTAGGATTAAAGATGCTGACCACCCCTGCCCAGCTATTTGGTTAATTTTGAAATGCCCAACAACCTGAAATTATTTTAAAGAAAGCACTAGGAATATGTGGTGTGGTTTGCCTCTTCTGGGTTTCCTTATTACTGGATCAATGCTCAGGGAGTTGGTGGAATGTGTAAGTGTATGTGAAGGTGTCCACAGTTGTCTCACTAGGCGGGTCAGTCAGCTGAGTCCAGGAAAGCATGATAACAGGATTTTTTGGCTGCAGATCCCAAACTATACTCTTAAATTGGTTTTCTCAATACTAAAACAAGATTTTGACTTAAAAAAAAAAAAGGCACAGTTTCTACAACCTGCTGCTGGGGATCACTGTCAGGGCCTAGTGAATGCTAAGCCAGTATTGTCCCCTGGACCTGCTCAGCCCCGGTTTTTAATCTACTCAGGAGTTTTTGTTTGCTTTTGTTGTTGGGTGTTTTCTGTTTGTGGGCTTGTTTGTTCTGAGACCGAGTCTTACTCTGCAGTTCAGGATGGGTGCAAACCAGCAGTCATCAGTCTGCTAAGCGCTAGGATTACAGATGTCAACTACCATACCAGGATCTAATCAAAATGTTAGCACTTTCTAACCAAGAAATTCCTAAGAGGAGTTAATTCATTGCCAAGCTCAAATATTCTTTCAAACTTTATTGTCCTATCTTAGAGTTTAGCAGTAACCCAGGGCTAGTGGTGGTGGAGGCTGCTCACGCCTTTAATCCCAGCACTCGGGAGGCAGACACAGGCAGATCTCTATGAGTTCGAGGCCAGCCTGGTCCACAGAGCTAGTTCCAGGACAGCCAGGGCTACACCGAGAAACCCTGACTGACCTGGGGAGGGGGGTAGCAGTAAGGTAATCTACTTCCTATTTTTTTGTAGAAAAAAAATTTTCCCACAAATCTGAATAAAGCTAAATCATTTATCATAACATTTTGCAAACTCTAGTTTAAGGATCACACCCTAGTTCAATGCCTCCCCAAATTCATCATTAACCCGTCTTCTTGGTAAATGCAGACCTCTTGGGTATACCAGAGCCATACCTGGCATAGGTTGGGGTAATGACATAGATTGTAGGCAGAGCCTCAGGTTCAGGGGGCTGGGCTGGGACAGGGGGTGGGCGACGGAGATCAGCTTGCAACTGGGAAATCCTCAGGTCCTTCTGTCGAAGCTGCTCAGCTGCCGCTCTCAGTGGAGGGAGGCAGTCACATGGCTGGCCTGGTCCCAGAAAGCACCAACAGGAAATGGGAATTGGGGCAGAGAACCACAAGATAGTAAGTAGTTCAGCAACCCAGAGCCAAAATCTTTTTAACTCTTAGCCAATACAGTACTTCCCTTTTAACTTGTTTTGTTTTTTGGTTTTCGTTTTTTTTTTTTTTTAAAGCATGGCACTCTTTCTTTTACTGTTGTTGTTTGAAGACAGGGTCTTGCTATATGGCCCCAAGTTGGCCTCAGATCCTTAACCCATTGGCCTGTTTTCCAAATAGTGGGCCACTATATTCAACTCTTTTGTTGTTGTTTGAGACAGGTTTCTCTGTGTAGCCTTGGCTGTCCTGGAACTAGCTCTGTAGAACAGGGTGGCCTCGAACTCATGGCATGCGCCACTACCACCTGGTTCAACTCTTCCTTGTTAATCAAGTCCATCTGTCACTTTTTTTTTTTTTTTCTTTGCTGAGGCTCCAAGCCAAGGCCTCGAACTTGCTGGTGCTCTATTACTGCACTACACCTTCAGACCTGCTACTATTTTAACTCAGACACTGGGCTAATTATCTGCCAGTCTTTCTACCTATGATACTAATTTTACCTTCTAGACCAATAGGAATAGAGAAGTCTGAACCGCTCGAGGCTCATGTAATAGCACTCACTACCTGAAAAGCATTTACCAAGTTCCTGAATAAAACGCTGGATTCAAACTGCTCTATGATCGTGTGACCACTGACTTGTCAGTAAATTCACTGATTCCACCACTGGATAAACATTTATTGAATACTCCTGGGAAAGCTTGCTTTAAGATAAATCAAAGGACCGGGGGAAAAAAAGAGGGCGCCAGCGCACACACGCCTTTAATCCCAGCACTCGGCACTCGGGAGGCAGAGGCAAGCAGATCTCTGTAAGTTCGAGGCCAGCGTGGTCCACAAAACGAGATCCAGAACAGCCAGTGCTGTTACACAGAGAAACCCTGTCTCGATTAAAAAAAAAAAAGATAAAGCAGAGACTAATAAAGTCATTACAAATTGCGATAATGAGCCACTTAGGAAATAAATTAAAAAGGAATTGGGACTAATAAGGGTCACTTGAGCTAAAGTGGTCAGAGAAGTCCTCTCTGCGGTGACATCTGGCCTAAAACCTGAAGGATGAGAATTAGACAGTCAAGAGCTTGAGGGAGAACGAACAGAGGATTCTCAAAAACCTGTCAGCAAGCGAGTCTGAGAGGCAGAGGGAGGGAGGGGTGAGGCACGGGTTGCGCGGCGGCGGCGGCGGCGGCGGCGGCGGCGGGGTGATTCGCGGCCTGACTGGCACCCGTGGGGCTGCAGGCCAGAGAGGTCCAGACCCGGGACCACCGGGAGCCGTCCCGAGGGCCGCGCGGGAAGCGGCCGTCTGCTGGGCTCATCCCCTGCGTCTAGGGCCGGCCCTCCGCACCCCGCCCCGCCCCGCTCACCGAGCTGCACCAGCGCGTAGAGGAGGCCAGCGATCGACACCAGGAAGTAGGCAAGAAACACGTTCTTCAGCTTCAGCTTCATGGCCGCGCCGCCGGGGCAGGCGGGGTCCGCCGGGCCGGCAGGGACAGGTCCGCCCGCCCCTCGGCCCTCCCGCGGGCCCCGCCCCGCCCCGCCTTCCCCGCCTTCCCCGCCCGCCCCTTGTAGTTTTTCGAGAACCTGGGTCTCTGAGCGCCACCCGGGACCACTTCCGGCCAGTGGCGCCCCTCCCCAAGGTAACTTCCGGTCCCCCTCCTGGTAGGCCAACCAGGGCGATGACGCCACGTCCGCTGCGTCTGGCGTTCATCGCCGGCTGTCAGAACCTTGATGGGAGCACGTGGGACCTAGCTCGAAATTGAGAACAAGTCCCGCCCCTTCCCTTGGGTTTTCTAGACACCCCTTCAGCCTCCGCACCCAGCGCTGGATGTTCAAAGAAACAGCCGTTCAATACTTGTTCAACCAATGAATGAAATGTATGGCCTGCCAGGTGCCAGTCCAGTTCAGCTGGGTCTCTTCCAGTGGTTCTCAATCTTCCTAATGCTGCGACCCTTTAATACAGCTCATGTTATGGTGACTCCCCAACCATAAAATTATCTTCCTTGGGCTGGGCGTTGTGGCACATGCCTTTTTTGTTTTGTTTTGTTTTTCGAGACAGAGTTTTCTCTGTATAGCTTTGGAGCCTTTCCTAGAACTCACTCTGTAGCCCAGGTTGGCCTCGAACTCACAGAGATCCGCCTGCCTTTGCCTCCCGAGGGCTGGGATTAAGGCCTGCGCCACCACCGCCCGGCTAAGGCTGAGTTTTTATAATTAGTAAGTCTCCATGTCATTTTTTGTGAACTAGCAGCCCAAAGAAAAAGCCACCTAGAGTTTTGAGACATGTAGTCCAGACTAGCCTACAACATGCATAGTAGTCTTAGGACTTGAACTGCTACCTGCCTGCAAAGTCTTCGTCCGTCCGTCTCCCCGCCCCCATATCTGAAAGGGTCTGTTGTCTAGGATGGCCTTGAACTTCTGACTCAGGTAATCTTTCTACCTGTCTCCAGAACAGATGAGTAGAAGCTCCTTCCTAGCAAGTTCAACTAACAACAGGAGGATGTTTTAAATGCTGGTAGAGCATTTTCCGTAGGTCAGATCCCCAGCAACGCAAACCAGTTTTTAAATCCCAGCACTTGGGAGGCTATGGGATAAAGGACCAGGTGCTCAAAGCCAGTGGGGTACATATCAAAATCCTGTCTTAGGTGGCACACATTTTTAATTCCAGCACTTGGACGAGGCAGGAGGATCTCTGTGAGTTCCACACCAGGCTACTCTAGAAATTGAGTTCCAGGACGGCCAGAAATATTACCCAGAAAAACTGTTTGGAAACACTCCCCCCCCCCCCCCCAAAAAAAGGTGTTGTATATTGGGTGTGTGTTCATTCGGGTCTGTGGAAAGAAGGCACAGAGCCTTTTCCAGCTGCAGATGATCCGTCTCTCTGGACTGAACCACTGCCGTTTAGCAGAGCCCTTTCATTGTTTAGCAAGTCAATTCCATATACCAAAACCTCTTATCTAAGCCCTCCAAAAGGATGCAAATTCTCAGGAAAGGAACACTACAGTTTCCTGGGTTGTCCCTAAACCAAGTTTGCATAGGCTTTGAAACTGTCAGATAAGACTTCAAACAGGTCCGGAGACAGGAGGTAGCAGTCACAAAAGGCAGATGCTAATACTAGGTGTGTTATAACACTCTGCAATCAAACCAGCTGCAGCTCTGTAGGAATTCTCCCAGCAAAAAAAGTAAGTTTAAAAGTGCTATTAGCTAAAAATAAATAGTCTTTTGATGCGAACACCTGACCTTGTATTTTGGTTTCCATCCAAAGGGACACCATTAGCTGCTCTGATCACCACTTACTAACCCACTTTAAAACATGACAACTGAGGCCAGATGGTGGTGGTGCACACCTCTGATCCCAGTACTCAGGAGGCAGAAGCAGGCAAATCTCTGTGAGTTTAAGGCCAGTCTGGTCTACAGAGCTGGTTCCAGGACAGCCAGGGCTACACAGAGAAACCATATTTTTTGGGGGGGAGGGGCGCGGGGGACATGACACAAAAATGTTGGGAGAATTCCCACAGAGCTACAGCCGGTTTGACTCCTGAGTGTTAGCCTTTTCTGATTGCTACCTTTTGTCTCTAGGTACCTTCTATGTGAATCTTGTCTGAGAGTTTCCAAAGGTGCAAAGCCTATGCCAATTTGATTGAGGAACAATCTGGAAAACTGTGATAATCCTTCACTGAGGATTTGCATTTGGCATTGTCCCTTTGGGGAGCTCAGATGAGAGGTGTTGGGGTACAAATATTAACTTGCTAAAAGTGTAAATTGGAGAATAAAGGGGCTCTTTGTTAAGCTACAGTGGACCAGTCTGTAGAGATGGATCCCCCCTGCAGCTGGGAAAGGCTAGAATCATCTGAGGTACCTCTGTGTCTTGATTCCGTGGACACGAGTGAACCTGAACCCACAACCAATAACAACAAACAAACAAAAAATGAAAACTGGTATGTGTGATATGTGTAGGCCAGAGGTCAACTAACGTTACATGTTCTTTGGGAACCATCCTTTCACTTATTCATTCATTTACTTATTTGCATGTTTGTTTGTTTGTTTGTTTGTTTGGTTGGTTGGTTGGTTGGTTTTTCGAGACAGGGTTTCTCTGTGTAGTTTTGGTGCCTGTCCTGGATCTCACTCTGTAGACTCAGGCTGGCCTCGAACTCAGAGATCCACCTGGCTCTGAGTGCTGGGATTAAAGGTGTGCACCACCACCGCCCGGCCATCCTTTCTTTTTTTTAAACTGGATTGGGCTAGAATTTACCAAGTAGGCTTGGCAAGCTGGCCAGAGTCTTGACGGTCTCCACCTCCCCAGCACTGGGGTTACAAATGCCTGCTATGCCACCACACTCAGCTGTTTCCACAGTGGGTCTGTGGATCAAACTCAGGTCCTTATACTTAGTGAGGCAGAGCAATTTTCTGACTACTCTACCACCTAAGACCCCTTGGTGGGTTGTTCTATAAAGTCCTGGCATCTACCAAGCTAAAGAAGCTTCATGCTTGCTCGGTTTACTAGAATTAAGCAGCTTACTCAGATTAAAATGGAGGGCCACTATCTTCTGGAGTATTTCAGTTTACAACTATAATTCAGACACCTAATTGTTATCTATGGTTTATCTTTTTATTGTTTCTCCTTTTATCAAAACCTGTCACAGTTGGGAACCCAGAGGAAGTAAAAAAAAAATTCCCACAAATATTTCTCCTGGTTCCTGAGTCCTCCCTCAACCCCCTTCCCAGGGCTTGAAGCCGTCCCTGGATACACATGATCATCTGCTCCCACCCTCAGCCTTCTTCCCAGCAATAAATACAGGGGACCGTGATTCGGTGAAACCACAACTCATTTCTCTATCTTGAGTGTCCCAAGGGGACCAGAGGGTGCAACAGAAGTTTAATGACCATCCCCTCTTAACTGTATGGAAGCTTCTCCCTCAAGGGACGGGAGAAATGCAGCAGCTCTGGAAAGAAACAGGGAAGAAAAGGTTGAGATGAGAAGGAAGAGAATATTCTCCAGCAACCTGAATCATGATCCATTCGTCCCTCACCAGGTAAGGGATGGTCCCAGTGTATCAGTGGAACTGAGAAAGGTGAGGGCTAGGAGGGCAGATCCAGGGAGGGAGGAATGAAAAGGGTGGGCAGTTGGGAAAGAAGAGAACAAGGAAGAAAACAAGGAACCCTAGAGTTCACTGTCCTCATCTTCTTCCAAGGCATCAACAGAAGAGGCATGAATAGATAGGGTCTGAGGAAAAGTCAGGGACCCTACGGAAGGTGAAGAGAAAGACAAGGCCCCTCGAGTCTTCACAAATGAGTGTGCTCCAGTTATAGCAACAGGATACTGGGAATGAGGGAGGGGCTTGGAAACACACAGAAGGAAAGACTAGTTCACATGTGGAATTCAGAGCCCTAGGACAGCCCTGTCACCCTGCCCAGATGTTGGCAGAATCTGAGTCTTGGGATTAGAAAGGTGAACTCTAAGTAGGGTCAAACTCCAAAGCAAAAGAAAAGGTAACTCAATACCACCACACCCCTCCTCCCAACTCAGAACAAGATCCTTGGGTTATCGAAGATGAATACTCCAGTCAGATGCCACGTTGACGCCAGGTTTGCGCAGTATCAACACAGAGGTCTCAGGGTCATGTTGGAAGGACAGGCGACTTTCAGGGGATCCTGTGGAAGGAAGCCAAGCACCACAGTCAGCAATAGGCTACTTCCCCATAGCAAGGTTCCAACCCGGTCAAGCCTGTTTCTGCTGCCCTCTCCCCATCCTGAGGCCAGACCTATCACTAACCTTTGGTCTGGAGCACCACAGCTGCTGGTTTTCCAGCCCCCATTATGACCACTCGCTCAATCCAGACAGGTGTCTCAAGGTGGCCTCTGGGGTCTGCTGAACTGGAGGCAATAAAAGCAAATGCCAATCGGAGAAGTTGTCAGGAAGATTGTTCAAAGCAAAGTCAAAAGATGAGAAAAGCAGAGTAAACCTGAGCACCCCTGAAGCCCAGGCCCATGTGGAGGGTACTCCATTACCTAGAGACAAGTGTGTTGCCAGAGAATGAGAATCGACGAAACAAGAACTCATGGCCAGTATGATAGTTAAATGTGTGTCCATCATCTAGGAAGAGCTCTCCTTGGGCTGTACTCTGAGCAAAAAGAAAGATGAGAAATTAAGCCAAGAGGGAGTGAAGGACACATCCCAGGGGACTGAGTTCTAGAACACAGGCAGACAGTTGAAGTAGCTCACCCACTGGAGACTCACCTGGGGACTGAGAGCAACAAAGAGAGTGATAGGATCATCTTTCATACAGTCTGAAGATCGCCGTATGCGCATCCATCGAGGCACTATTGTCCCACCACGTTGGAACACAGGGATCTAAGGCAAAAGTACTACAGTGAGGCACTACTTTAGGCCTTTCAGTATCTTCTGTTCTTGCTCTTTTGGGCACCCAAGGTTACTTGGACTTCAAATCACACACAGGGATGGCAGCTAGACAGGAATACTCACACTGCTCAAAGTTACCGGCAGGTACAGGGTCTGGGGACCATGATACTTCTGATAGCTTTGAATGTCATACCACACCTGTGGATGATAAGATATTGGATCACTTAATGCACAAGGGTTCCATTCTGTTTGCTTCTTTGCCTACAGCATTCTGTAACTTACCTCTCCTTGGCCAGGCAGATAGACTTGCACACCGTGGGCCCCAGCATCTGATACAGGGTGAACCAGCAGTGCATCCCCTAAAACATATAGGAATTAACATGGAACTGAGGGCACGAGCTGCCAGTCTAGAGAGCATTAAAGCATCTTTCTCTTACAAGTCCAGCCACAGTTCCTCCAATCTTCTTAGACCTTCACACATACATATCACACAAGTTCTTCTTTTTACGGGGAGGGATTCAAGATAGGGTTTCTCTGTGTAGCCTTGGCTTGGCCGTCATAGAACTCACTCTGTAGACCAGGCTGGCCTCGAACTCAGAAATCCACCTACCTCTGCCTCTGGAGTGCTGGAATTAAACATGCACCACTACCACCACCACCACCACCACTACCACCACTCAGTAACAAATTCTTCTTAAGCCTAAACCCAACCCACTACCAACTGTCTTCCCATTTCTTACCAAGCAGGAACTGATCCTCTATACTGAAAGTAGTCACATCCTGAGGATACTGTACCCAGAGGGGCCTAGGAAGGAAGCAAGACAGGAAAGGAAGACATTATCTTCTCAGACAGAGGTCAAAGACAATCCTCCAAGAACTAGCAATAAGAACCACACTGGGAGGCTGGGCAGTGGTGGCAGCACTCAGGAGGGAAAAGCAGGCAGATCTCTGAGTTCATGGCCAGCCTGGTCTACAGAGCAAGTTCTGAGACAGCCAAGACTACACAGGGAAAATCGGTCTAAAAAAAAACCAACAACACCACAAAACATCCAACTCGGGAGAAACCCAGGAGCTTTCAGCCAACTGACGGCTGCAGCTACACAACTCCACTTGTCTGGTCATTTTCCTTCCTGTCTCACTTCCCTAACTCCACTCCTCTCCAGTTGTTCTCTACCTTTTAGTGGGCTCCTCAAACACTTCAGTGACACCAAGCTGGCAAGGCCCTCTAGGATCAGAGAAGTGTCTTCTCCATTCACAATGCCAATCTCTCCTGCCAGTTTCTTCCCAAGGCCCACTGAATTTTTTTATTTCTGGTTTGTTTTACTTCAGAATTTTGGCACCTGCAGTGTCCTTTCCATGGAATGTTCTTCCTTGGGATGACAAACATCTGTCTCACTCATTGTACAAGCTCATCTGAACATGGCCGTTTTCTCAAGAAGGCCCTTTATGACCACCTAATCCTATCACCCCGTTTTACTTACTTTTGTCAAATAGCATCATGCCAGCAGTTTTCTTCAGATGTTCACTTCCATCATTCTCTTAGTCCCATTAGTCTCCCCTGACTCTCTTTTTCAGACAGGGTCTTGCTATGCAGCACAAGCTGGTGTTAGACTCTCCTCCTTCCTACCATAGCTTCCTAGACCACAAGACCAGGCTTGGCTTTGCTTTTTTTTTTTTTTTTTCTCGAGACAGGGTTTCTCTGTGTAGTTTTGGTGCCTGTCCTGGATCTCAACTCTGTAGACCAGGCTGGCCTCGAACTCACAGAGATCCACCTGCCTCTGCCTCTGCCTCTGCCTCCCGAGCCACCACCGCCCCTCCCCCCCGTTTTTTCCCAGTTACAACTTTTGATGGGATGGAGGGTCACATGCCATGCATGTGGTGATCAGAGAACAACTTGCAACATGTAGGAGTCAGTTTTCTCCTTCTATCATATTCTGGCGACTGAATTCAGTTCCCTATATTTGATGGCAAGTGCTTTTACCCACTGTGCCATTTCATTAGCCTATTAGCCTGTTTCTTTTCTTTTTTTTTTTCCTCTTTTTGGTGGTACTGGGGACTGACTGAAAGCATGGCCTTGTGCATACCAGGCAAGTACTCTACCACTAAATTACATCCTCAAACCTCCCTTCCACATTTCATATTCAAATCAGATCTTAGAAACAAGGCCCTGGAAAGGGAAAGAAAGAGGCACAGACACAAAAACCAGGCTTCATTAGCTCACAGCCACTTTAACTGACTCTACACAGACCCCACTGACTAATTTACCTCATGACAGGAAGCCCTTCTTGGTTAGCTTGATAGAAGAGGGTATACCAGAAGGGGAGCAAAGAGTATCGCTGGAACAAGGCATCTCGGATGGCATCTTGGTATTGAGACGTTAACAGCCATGGCTCTCGCCGCCCAGTGTCCAAGTGGGCATGAGCCCGAAAGAATGGCTGGTAGGCACCCATTTGGTACCAGCGTACAAGCAGCTCTGGTTCTGGGTTCTTGAAGAAGCCACCCACATCCGCTGGGAGAGGAGAAGGAGCAGGTTGCAAAAGGGCAAAGAAGAGGTACTGGCAGCCATCCATATAAATATTCTGTTCTTTGCTCATTCCCAAGTCCTGTGACTTTATCCCAATCAAACCCCCAAATTTCTCCTCCTCTTACCACCACAGAAGGAAAGTCCCACCAGTGCCAGGCTGAGACACATAGGGATAGAAATCTTCAAATGATCCCATTCTGCAGTATTGTCCCCTGTCCAAACAGCTCCTGGGGAAAAAAGTGAAGAGGGAAGGAGCTTGACAAAAAGAAAGGGACTCAGCCCTTAGACAGGTGTCCTCGGACAGCAGCCAGGATGCTCTGAAGATATTAAACACTACTCCTTTTTTTGGTTCTAGGAATTGAGCAAAGGCCTTGCATAAGCTAGGCAGGTACTCTCCCTCCAGCCCTATCAGAACTCTTAAATGGGGATTAGACATCCCATTCACTCTCTGGTTCCCCTCAAAGTACACAGCTAGAGGATGTAATACGCAGCTTTCCAGAGATACCATGGCTCCTCTGATCTGGCCTTTGTATTTTTTGTGTTACAGCTCTATTTTTTGCTTATTGTTTCCTTGAAACAGAGTCATACTAAGTAGCTCCAAGGGGCCTAGACTATCTAGGTAGCCCTACAACTAAAGCACTCCTGAGTCAACATTCTTAAGTGCTGGGGTTACAAGCCTTCACTTTCATGCACAGCTGCCACAACTCTATTCTCCAAGTCTTACCAAAGCGCTGGGAACCTGCGAAGAAAGCCCTACTCAGGACAAAGGGACGTTCTATGCCACCAGAGCGCTGTATTAGCCCGTCAGCAGTCGCCATGTGCTGGGGGGAGAGAGAGAGAGAGAGAGAGAGAGAGAGAGAGAGAGAGAGAGAGAGAGAGAGAGATGAACAACGGCCACCTGTCATCTGGTGAAAACTACAAAGTCCTCATGCTTAAGCGCTTTCTCCCTTTGTCTCCCAATTTCCTCTCTCAGTCCCTTACCACATATAAGCCATAGATGTTATGGATGTCCCGGTGCTCCCAGCCACCATAATGCACGGCATCCTTCAGCATGGTGACCTCAGGACCATTGAACACAGATGGTTCATTCATGTCATTCCACACGAAAAGGTTAGGAGCTGAACCCTGAGAACACAGGCACCAAGTAAAGGAAAAGAGAGGAAAAAGATGAACACTGTTAGACAAAAAGCTTCCAGAAATTTAGAACCATGCATTTTTCAGAATCCTCCAAGATGATCTTCAAGTCCCCATGAAACGTATAGGCCCAACAAAAGCAATGGTATCAAGCACAAAGGCTCAGTCATGAAGAAAAGGTAGAAAAGACTGAAGGCACAGGGACAGTGTCTTTCCTACCTCATAACTGTCAAAGCTGAACATGTTAGCCCACCAGGCCCTCATCCTTGGATTAGTGAAGTCAGGATAACTAGCTGAGCCTGAAAGAAGAAACAGCAGCTGTCAATCCCCAAAGAGGCAAAAACAAAACAAAACAAAACGAAAGAATTCTACCTCCTTGGCCTCCCAACAGTCTCCTCTTCAATTCTTGGCCTGCTTACCTGGCCAGCACCAGCCCTCATAATCAGAGCCATCTCGGGTCTTAACATACAGATCATGATTTCGAATTTCTTCGTGAACTCGGTAGCCAGAATCTACCTTGATGTGGGGGTCCACAATGGCCACCAGCTAGGGGCAAAGAATAAAAGTAGAAATGGTTGGGACTCTCATGTTTCAGTTTTACTGTGAGAAAACCAAACAGCTGCAGGCCACCCTTACCTTCCTTCTCTTGGAAGCCAAGTGCTCAAGCATATTGAGGGGCTGAGGAAAGCGGGTAGGGTCCCAAGTGAAGTATCGCTTGCCATCAGCATGTTCAATGTCCAACCATATGACATCACAGGGCATGTTGTGATCATCAAAACCCTGATCCACTTCTAAAACATCAGCCTCATCCCGGTAGTTCCAGCGGCTCTGGTGGTAGCCGAGGGAGAAGAGAGGGGGGAATGCCTGGGTCCCTGCAGGTTCATCAAAGGATGGTTTGTTTGTTTGTTTTTTAGTTTTTTGAGACAGGGTTTCTCTGTATAACAAGAGTCCTGGCTGTCCTGGAACTTGCTTTGTAGGCCAGGCTGGCCTCAAACTCACAGAGATCCTTCTGCCTCTGCCTCCTGAATTCTGGGATTAAAGGCATGCGCCACCATGCCTGGTTCTTCAAAGGATGGTTACGGGGGCTAAAGAAGTGGCTTGAGGATTAAGAGCACTTGCCGCTCTTCCAAAAGACCCAAGTTTAGGCTCAGAGCACCAACATCAAGCAGCTCCCAATCACCTGTAACTTCAGCTCCAGGTGCCCTCTTGTGGCCTCTGAGGGTGCTCACAAACACACATGGCATGCATGCACACACATACAGAAACAGAGGAGGAAGAAAAGGACAGAGTCACAAAGGGGATATCAAACCTGATTATAACGTAGAGGGAGACTAAAAGGAAGGTAGGGTAGGAAAACAGGCTGAGAGAGAATTTCTGAAAATGCACAAACCTAACTTCTCAAAAACAGAAAAATGAGGCTATTGGCTGGCAGAGTGGAAGCATCACCTACCTGTGAGACTAGCATACTGCCGGAAGACATCAAAAACTGAAGGCCCAAGCATCAGGAAAACATCAATAATGCCACTCTCTGACATCCAACGAATGTCTGTCTGTGGAGTCTCCCCAGATCCCTGCAGGTAATCCAGCATCTTCCCAAACAGCGTCTATGGAGGAGACAAATCAAAGTCAACCTTTGACTGCCAACTTGAGACAAAAGCAGCTATTTTCTCTTGAGCGTGCATACAGCTGGCTCCTAACCCTTTCTGTGTGGTCAGGGTAAATGATCACCTTCTCTAGGAGGCTTTCATGGACCACTCTCTGAAGCAGCACCATCCCTTCCACCAGACTGCCTTGCTGTTACCATTTACCACTCCTGAAGTCCTTGCCTTGTAACCCACTGATACCCGTCGTCTTCCCTGAGATTAGGACCTTTTCAATCTCAGTGAGCAACGTAACCCCTACACCCAGAGCGTCCCTACAGAATGGACAGTGAATCTTCTCAGGCTGCGAGGGCAGTGACTTCACTCACCACTGAGTACTACCTGGCAATCACTAAGGACCATCTCCCAAATAAGCTGTGCCACTAGCATTTTCACACTCACATTCCAGCATCCCTGTCTGAGGACCTGGCCGACTTTTACCCTATCTCTGCCCATACTATGCTCTTACCTTCCCAGCAGTGTTGGAGGATATATCAACCCATGTCTCAGCAGCATTAAGCCAGAAGATGCCCAAGTCTCGATGAGGGTTGTGTGCCAGGAGCATGGGCACAGACCCATAGAGAGCCATAGGGTTGTTCAGCTCATACTGGAACACATCCAAGTTGTACAGGCGGTATGGCTCACCACCCCTGGTGGTAGACAGACAGACTTAGACTAACGACTGGCCAGGCTGTGACATATGCAAATGCCACCCCACAGACATAGTTGAAAGAAGAACAGACTTGTTCCTTAAAAGAACTTTATAATCCAGAAAGGTAACCCAGATACAGGAAGGGAGTAATGCTTGTCTAGAATATGCAACTGAATGAATGAGCAAATTCCCAAGCCCTGGCTGCCTCCTTTTCAACCATCCCAGTGTGACTACTGGACTCACTCAGTGACCTTCAGTCTCAGGCTGTCTGCATGCTCGGGGATCCCGTACACATGTTCCATTCCTGGCAGAGAGAAGTCCAAACCTACAGACGTAGGTCCTGAAAGAAAAGCAAAGGGTGATTTACAGAGCTTCTGCTTGGCAAGATGTCCCTGAGCCCTTACCCAGGGCTTTCCCGGCCCCTCACCATAAGGCTTGCTGTCAGTATGAGTTTTGAATGTCTCCTCCCAGGCTCCTGGCTCATCTTTCTCAGCCTTCTCCTGGGTCTCCTCTGGCTGTTTAAAAAATAACAGAAAGTGGACTGATAGCCAATCATGCACCAGTAGTCTTTTCCCACTCTCATGTTCTAAATCTCATCCTTCAGGACAAGACTAGGCTCAATGTTCTTGTGGGCCTTTACTCAGCAGCCTCCCGGTCAACCCTCCACTCCACTCCAACCACCCACCACTTCAACTTGCCTTGTCACCATCCCCAGGTGTTGCCTCAGGCTGGGCTCCATTGCCTTCAGCTGGGTCTTTTGATTCTTGCCTGGAAGGTAGGAGAGCTGTCTGCTCCAATCCAGAGCGGGCAGGGATGAGGGGCTAATGGAAGGAGGGGTGAGGGAATAGAGAGCCAAGGGTCCAAAGGAATGAAAGCACTGGAGGAAGGGACTGAATGTTAAAGCTTGGGAAGGGACCCCAATGAGCAGAATGGGGAAAGAACTGGCAGGAAAACGTGGAGTAGATGCCAGCAGGAGTAGATGCCGGCAGGAAGTGCCTCCTATACACAGGCCCACATCAGCAGCCTCTGCTGGTGTCTACAAGAGACGGGCAGGGTGGTTCAGTAGCCTAGGTTCTAAATGCCAGTCCTGGCTCTGCTGCCGTCACAGAAAAAAATCTGACCTTTCCTCATTAGGCTTTACACAAAGGCAAGTTGGTCAAACCATAAAAAGCCTCTCCAGATACACTCTGGGACTCCAAAAGGTTTTTGCCAAAGAGAGCTTTTCTAGGTGGCACACGCCTTTAATCCCAGAACTCAGGAGGTACAGCAAGTGGATCTGGGAGTTCGAGGCCAGCCTGATCTAAAGTGAGTTCCAGGACAGCCAGGGCTACACAGAGAAACCCTGTCTCAAAACAAACAAAAAAATGAACAACAACAAAAGAATGCTTTTCAAGGGCAGCTGGCAAACAGTTCTCTCCAGGATCTCAAATGTATTCCAAGTTAGAACCCGGAACCCCAGCAAAACAGAAAACCCCTCCACCCCTGGCCAAGCAATAAGCTTCCTACATTCCTTAAGGACTTCCAGCACTCATCTCCCTCCCAGCCAGGGGAAACAGCAAACAAGAGCCCAAATGCCAAGAGTGGGGGGGAAGAACAGATGGTGAAGGGAAGGGAATGGAAAGGTCTGGGACAACTTCCCCAGAGGGCCAGAGTGAGGGGTGGGTAAGGAAGAGGAACAGATACAGTACCAGTGGCCGTGGATTTACCTAGAGAAAAGGTTCTTGATCTTATCCCACATGCTACCGAGCGTGAGACTAACTTTATCCGAGAAACTGGGGCAGGAGGAGATGAGTAGGGAAGGGGGAAGGAGGCACAAAACCAACACAAAAACAGAAACATAAAAGTGAGTTTCAGTAGACAAACTTCTGGAGATGGGGGAAAACGAAACCAAAAATAAATAAAATGAATAAATAAATAAATAAGCAAGCAAATAAATAAATAGGAAGAAAATAAACTAGGGGAATGTGATGATGTGAGAAGGGAAAGAAAGAGCAGATCCAGGCAGACCTCCCAGAGGAGGTGCCCAATGTACAGCTCAGGGACAAAAATAACTGCCTCCTGGTATGTACAGGAAAAGAGAAAATTGCAACCCAGGTCTGGTTTTTACCCTCTCTGATAAGATGGTGTCTCCCACCCTCTTGCCCCTATCTGGCTGTCCTGCACCCAATCTCTTCCCAAGAATACAAAACCAGACCCTGTAACATTTCTAGGCACTACCACAAGTTCCCTGAGTCCCCACCCTGTACTCACGGGACCCTGGGGGCCCTCTGGTGCTCAAAAGCCATAAGTCCTCGGGCATTGACACTGAGCAGAAGGCTGCGATCCTCTAGCAGGTCAAGACGGAATGGCCGTGCTGTCAAAATGATTTTGTAGGGTCCCTCAGCCACTGTTAGCTCTACACTGTTGTCATCATGGCCAGAAACTGAAAGCCTGGAAAAGAGATCAAAGGGGATATATGACTAGGCAAAAGGCCAAGAGGCTTGCTACAGGCATCAAGTTCAGGGAGAGACAAACTCATTAGAGCCTTTTTTTCTTTGAACATTTTTGGGGATTGGCAAGATGAGCCAGCAGGTGAAAATGCACGCTACCAAGGCTGATGCCCTGAGATCAGGTTCCAAAGACCTACACTGTAGAAAGAGAGAACCAATCTCCCAGCTTGTCCTCTGACCATTACACACATGCTACAGTGCATACCCATCCACACACATGCAGATATACACAAAACAATAATAACATTTCATTTTTTTTTGGTATGTTTCCATTTATACTGTGGGGACAGGTTAGCATGCACCACTGTGAGCATGTAGAGACCAAGGTAAGACATTCTGGAGTCTGTTCTCTACTTCTTTCATGTTGAGTCCAGAAGATTCAGCTTAGGTCCTTAGGCTGGGCCACAAGTGTCTTTACCTACTGAGCCATCCCACTGGCCCCAAAATAAGTAAACCTTAAGACTGAGTATGGTGGCACATATCTGTAACCCAGCATTTGGAAGGCAGAGACAAGACTGCCTCAAGTCTAAAGCCATCTTGGTCTAAAGCATGTTCCATGCCAGCCAGAGCACAGTAAGATCCTCTCAAAGAAAGTTTAAAGTAAAGACTAAAGAGACAGGTTAAGTAAAATGCTTGCAAAAAAAAAACCCTATCTTCGATCCTCAGAACCTAAGCAGGACATGGTAGGGCATGCTTGTAATCTCACTGTTAGAAGAGACAGGTGATCCTATAGGTTAGCTAGCCGGCCTAAGCTACTAGTTAAATCCCAAGCCAATGTGAAACTTTATCCCAAAAACAATTTAAAACAGGTAAAAATTAAAAAAGGGGACATCTGGCCGGTGGTGGTGCACACCTTTAATCCCAGTGCTCGGAATGCAGAGGCAGGTGGATCTCTGAGTTCTAGGCCAGCCTGGTCTACAGAGCAAGTTCCAGGATATCCAGGGCTACATAGAGAAACCCTATCTCCAAAAATAAAGAGGGAACACTATCCAAGGAACAACAGCAGTTTGTCCTCTCACCATTGCATGCATGCTACATGTGCATCTACACACACACACACACACACACACACACACACACACACACACACACTGGAGCTAGAAGAATGGCTCATCAATTAGTGCATACTGACTGTTCAATTCCCAGCACCCAGGTCAGACAGCTCACAAGCTCATCTAACTCCAGCTCCAGGAATCCTCCTGCCTGCAAGGGCACGTACACTTACACGCACATACCCATACACAGACATATATAAGTATAATAAATATATAAGTAAATAAATATTTAGGGACCTATTAGAAGAGGCACACACATCTGCTCAGTAGGCCATGGGGACATTGGGGTCAGGGAAGAGAGTTTAAAATAAAAAATATATTAGTATACATTAAGTGTAGAAAGGGACTCCATTATGACATTTCCATATAGACATATGCATTCTTTGTCAGTAGTAGTGGTGCACTCTTTTAATTCCAGCAGAATGAATTTTAATTAATTAATTAAGTTAATTAACTAATTAAGGGGGCAGAGTCAGACAGAGCTCTGAGTTTGAAGCCAGCCTGGTTTATGCAGTGGGTTCCAGGACAGCCAGAGCTACATAGTGAGACCTTGCCTCAAAACAAACAAACAAAAAATAAAACCTTAGAAGAAAACGTAAAAAATATTTATCTCCAAGAGGTAAACAAAACTTTTTTTTCTTTTCCTTCTTGGTTCATGTTTATGTCTTTGTCTGTTTAGTTTATAAGAAAGGGTTTCACTTTATAGCCTAGGCTGGCCTCTAATATTTATGTTAAAATGATTCTTCTGCCTCAGCCTCTCAAGTAGTCAGGATTATAGATGCCAACCACCAGGCCTGGATGAAACAGTTGTTGTTTTTGTAATGCTAGAGATTGAACCAGGGCCTCGTGCATACTCCACAAGTGCTCGCCCACTGAGCCACATCCACAGTCCAAGAGAGATTATTTAAACAAAGCAGTATGTGCTAACACCACAAGGTACAACACTGACTGACACAGTAACCTGAACACTAACACTAAAAATTTGTATTTCTCAAAAGATACCTTCAGGGTCATCAAGAACATTCAAAATCTGAAAAACTGTCTCAGTCCAGAGGAATCTATAGAGGTATGACAACTGAATACTGTATGGTATCTTGGCTTCAGAGCAGAAAAAGCATACTAGGTAAAACCTAAGGAAATCTAAATAAACATAAACTGGGGTTAATAGTACACTGCTACCAATTCAGTCAGGAAGACAAATTATAGTAATGTTAGCAAGCACACAAACTGTGTGTAGGGTACAAAGAAAGTCACTCCTTCAACTTTCCTATAAATCTAAAATCACTCCAAATTACAAAGTGTGTGTACATGTGCTGTAATGGATATTGAAATACTGATACTCAGCCTAGCACATGTTAAGCAAGTGTCCTACCACAGGGCTAAAAGCTCCCCAGCCCAAGTATTTTGATTTTCTTTTCTGGAATAACTTAAGCACAGGGCGTAGCAAAGTACTCTATAATTGAGTCACATCCTTAATCTCAAGCTGTTTTCTTTTAGTAAATTAAAAGGTTACAACCTGGGAAAAGGTACTCACAAGATATAAATGGTAAAGACTCAAGATTAACAAATTCTCTAAGCCAGTAAGGACAAACCACAAAAGAGATGAATGGGTATAGCTATCAGCTATTATCTCACAGAATAGTAAACCCAAAGGCAACATATAAATAGGGCCCGAGGAAAGAGCTCAGTTGGCAAAGTGCTTGTCTCACAACCATGAGGAGCAGAGTCTAATCCCCAGAATCCACATATAAATGCAGTGTGGTGGCTTCAGATTATAATCCCAATACTAGAGAAGCAGAGTCAAGTGGATGCCTGGGAATCGCTGGCCAGCCAGCCTAACCTAATTAGTGAGTTCCAGGCCAATGAGAGATAAATACTGTTCCAGGGGTTGTTCTCTGACAAACATCCACTGTACACACACTCACATAAAAGAAAACCAAACATACAAAGATGTTCTGTCTCATTAATTAATTGGGAAAGAGCAAGGTATTGTGTGGTAGGTAGCTCATGCCTTACAATACCAGTCCTCGAGAGACTGACACCACTAGCAGGATTAAGTGAGTCCAAAGCTAAGTGTGATCTACAAACTGCATTCCAGGCAGACCTGAGTTACAGAATGAGATCCTGTCTCAATTAAAAGGGAGAAGGGGGGGGGGGGGGGGCAGCAGAGACCCGTAATTTAAACATATGAATAAATATAAAGTAAATATTTGAGCAATCATATTCTAAACAACTGGGAAAAAAGAGGGGAGGAGAGCCTGTAAACAACAAAGGTGTGATCTGTGGCTTGCTTACTTCCTTTTTTTTTTTTTTTTTTTTTGGTTTTTTTTTTTTTTTTTTTGGTTTTTCAAGACAGGGTTTCTCTGTGTAGCTTTGTGCCTTTCCTGGAACTCACTTGGTAGCCCAGGCTGGCCTCGAACTCACAGAGATCCGCCTGGCTCTGCCTCCCGAGTGCTGGGATTAAAGGCGTGCGCCACCACCGCCCGGCTTGCTTACTTCCTTTTAACACCAGGACTTAGCCTAGGTCTGAGAGGAAGACAAAACAGCACCTGTTTGCTGAGTGAGCAGGAGTGAAAGAACTGAGACAAAAGAAGGAAAGAAGGGAAAGACCAGAGGAGGGGAGGTGCTAGTCAACTATTTCTCTGATGCAACAAAGTTACCAATGGCTCATCAGGAAGGACAAAGGGTGCTCAGACAGATACCCTTCTTAGGAAAAATTTACCGAGATGTGGGAGGATCAGCCACCAAAACATCTTGCACTCGGTATCTGGGCCGCCGAGGCTCTAGCTCATCGATCCTGATCCGAGTCATGTTCTTCTGAAGGCCCTGGAGCTCCAGCACAAGCAACACCTGCGCAAACAGAAAATCTGAATTTGGAGAAACAAAACAGACCACGCCATGCAAACCCTCTGAACACTTTCTCTCTGAGATGTCTCTTCTCAGCCTTTTGCCTACCACTCTGATTTAAAACTGAAATATATTTAGATTTATTTATTTTTATATGTATGAGTGGTTTGCCTGAGTGTATATGCACCATGTGCGTGCCTGGTGCCCACAGAGGTCAGAAGAAGGCAATGGTCCCTGGAACTGGAGCTGTAGATATTTTCTAAGCCACCATGTGGGTGCTGGAATTCAAATCTGGGTCCTTCTTAAGAAGAACAGGTGAAAGCCAGGACTAGTGGCACGCACTTTTAATCCCAGAACTCGGGAGGCAGAGGCAGGTGGATCTCTGAGTTCAAGGCCAGACTGGTCTACAGAGTGAGTTCCAGGATAGCCAGGACTGTTACACAGAGAAACTCAGTCTCAAAACACTAAGATAGATAAATAAATAAATAATTAACAAAACCCAAAAAAATCTAGCTGTGGTCACCCACATTTCACCACCCAACTTCACTGAAGCCTTGGTTCTCAACACACAACATGTACGTTGTCCTTTTCATGCCATCGTGGCACACTATGCCAATGAACACTGCCTAAAACACTTTGGCTCACATTGAGACTACTGTGTTATCAATTGTGGTATTTTTACTATACATACAAAGTTTTCTGCTCTTACAAAAATATGACAGCTTACATTTTAAAAGTTATCAGGTATGGTGGCACAGTCCTTAACACTTAGGAGGTAGAAGCAGGAAGATTTGCTGTGAGTTCAAGGTCAGTTAGGGATATATAATGAGACCCTGTCTTAGAATAAATAAATAAATGATTACTATATGGATTGCTGGCTTAAGTTTCGAGCTTCATTGATTTAAAAAAAAAAAAAAAAAAAGTAATGTCCAGGGCTAGAGAGATAGCTCAGTGGTTAAAAGCATTAGCTGCTCTTCCAAAGGTCCTGAGTTCAATTCCCAGCAATCACATAGTGGCTCACAACCATCAATAGTGGGATTTGATGCCCTCTTCTGGCATAAAGTCGACAGAGCACTCATATACATAAAATAAATAAATAAATCTTTGAAGAAGAAAAAAAAAAGTAATGTCCAGGACAGCCAGGGCTGCATAATGAAACCCTATCTCGAAAAATCAAAAATAAACAAACAAACAAACAAA
Source organism: Peromyscus eremicus (assembly GCF_949786415.1). Lineage (NCBI taxonomy): Eukaryota > Metazoa > Chordata > Mammalia > Rodentia > Cricetidae > Peromyscus > Peromyscus eremicus. Next base: position 51,961,318 of record NC_081416.1, read on the forward strand.
AAGGAATGAATTGTGGCTTGGGATTAGGACAATTTCTAACAATTTTTTTTTTTTTTTTTTTTTTTTCCGAGACAGGGTTTCTCTGTGTAGCTTTGTGCCTCTCCTAGAACTCACTTGGTAGCCCAGGCTGGCCTCGAACTCACAGAGATCCGCCTGGCTCTGCCTCCCGAGTGCTGGGATTAAAGGCGTGCGCCACCACCGCCCGGCAACAATTTCTGAAGTATGGCTCTAGCCATACATCTGCCATTTTATACTAGGTAGTATTTATATGCAATGGAATTCTCAACTCTGAAAAGCCCTGAAGATGCTCTGAATACCTCAGGACCATGAATTTCAGACATGATTAAGTCTTCATATAAAGACAAACAAGCACATCATCTCATTAGAATATAACTTTGCTTTCATCTTTAAGAAACTGTAAAATTGGCCAGGCGATGGTAGGACATACCTTTAATCCCAGCACTCCAGAGGCAGAGACAGGCCAATCTCTCTAAGTCAGAGGCCAGCCTGATCTACACAGTGAGTTCTAGGTCAGTCAGGGCTACAAAGAGAAACCCTGAAACCCTGTCTGGAAACATCCACACACATTTAAAAACAAACAAACAAACAAACAAACAAACAAACAAACCATGTGTGTGCCAAGTAACTGTTTTAAAATAAATTTATAGCTTATTTAAATGTTTGACTTGCATACACACACCACTCATACACAACACTCTCTCTCTCTCCCTTTCTCTCTCTCTCCTATAAAAATTTCTTGCAAATGTAAAAAGTTTATGAAGCTTTGGCCTAAGGAACCTGAAATCAGATTTCTTCAAAATCAAAAGTCTCAGGGCCAGAGAGATGGCTCAGCTGTTAAGAGAGCTAGCTGCTCTTCCAAAGGACTTGGGTTTGAACCCAGTGCCCACATGCTGGCTCACAATGAACAATTCTCCAGTCCCAGTAGATCTAACACACTCTTCTGGTCTCCATGGGACCTACAGACACATTGTACACAGACATGAAGGCAAAACACTAATACACAGAAAAGAATAAAAAGTAAAATTCTCAACATCAGCCTGACATAAAACATTGGTTACAAGTTTCAATTTCCCAAGTTACCACCCATTTTCCCATCCCTACTACCTTATTTTGTCTTGCCTGACCTTGGTGACTTCATGGATCAGATGGACTGTGAGAGCATCAGGACCAAGCTGAAGTGTGTCCAGCAAGGCACGGTAAGGAGAAAGGCCTGGCCGAATGCTTCGCTGCCGTCTGCCAAGTACAACAGTTGGGAAGTAAGGTTAGAGGGCATCTCAATATCCTTATCTCAATAAGCCTCTACTTATCATCTCCATTCTTACACTACCCGCCTGCCACACATACTTCCCCACATACCCACTTTTCATTCACCTCTTCCAGAAACATACTTGCAAAAGGAACTTTCGTCACAGGTCTTAAAGTTGCTTCTATCCACAGCAAGGGTAATCCCCAGACAGACCCCTAAACATGTCAGTACCAAACTTAACCAAGACCTATGGGAAAAAAAGACAAGGAGAGAACAGTTAACACCTCAGTCAGGAAGAGCCTCACCTTTTTGCCATAACCCTAAAAGACAGCTCATGAAAGGCAATCACACTAAATAGGGACAAAGAGCAGAGTAGACAAAAGATGAAGTCAGTCTTGAGTCTGGCATGGTGGCACATGTCTTTAATACTAGCGCTCAGAAGGCAGAGCGTAGATCTCTGTGAGTTCGAGGTCAGCGTGGTCTACATAGCAAATCCCAGCCAGCCAGGACTATGTAATAAGAGCCTGTCTCAAAAGAATTTTTTTTTTTAAAGAAGAAAAGTTGCTGGGCACTGGTGGCCCATGCCTTTAATCCCAGGATCCTGGAGGCAGAAGCAAGAGAATCTCTAAGTTCGAGGCCAGCCTAGTCCACCGACCTAGTCCCTGGACAGCCAGGGATACACAGAGAAACCTTGTCTTGGAATGAGAGAGACAGAGACAGAGACAGAATCAGACAGACAGAGAGCGAGCAAGTCCTGAAGGGATGGCTCATTTACACCATCCCTTCAAAGGGCAGAGAGAGCAGACAAAGCACCTCTGGACTTCAAAGGCCCAAGTACTGACTGTAGTTACATCAGCCTCTCAGAGGGAAGAAGCAGTAACAGTCAATCCCAGAGGAAATGGTCATACCATGTGTGTACATCAGAGCAACAAAGCAAATTATACCTTTCGGGTTAAGGCATCAGATGGAGCTAGAGCTAGAACATCAAAAGCTATGCCCTCAGTTAGTCTGCTGGTCATGATGCCTAAGGTCCTAGCTTCCCTGGAACACTAGGCATCCACCTCCTTTGATGTTCAGTTCTGCATCTTCAAAACAGATAGCCATCATTATTTAAGTCTAAAAAGAGTAACAACTGAAAAACATACTGAGCCCTAATGAACCCAAAGGGCCTAGCTAACTGATCTATCCCTAGCTTTCAAATGACTGAAACTTTTAAAGAATCAATACCCTAGTATCACCTTCAAACACTGATTTAATTGGCCTAAAAGAGGGTCTGTTTAAGCTCTATATGGCATGATATATGCTTGTAGCCCACAGCTCCATGGGAGGCTAGAGCAGGGTTAGGAACTTTTTTTTTTGCATAGGAGACTCATCTGAGCAACAGAGTGAGAACTTATCTCAAAAATTATAATTCAATGGACAGTGGTGGCGCACAACTTTAATCCCAGCACTCAGGAGGCAGAGGCAAGGCCAGCCTGGTCTACAAAGCAAGTTCCAAAGACAGTCAGGGCTGTTACACAGAGAAAACCCTGTCTTGAAAAGAAACAAACAAAACATAACTCATAAATAAATATCCTCTAACTCTAATGAGTAACCAGGGCTCAAAACTACTTCTTTATGCCAGGCGGTGGTGGCACACCCTTTTAATCCCAGCACTCGGGAGGCAGAGCCAGGTGGATCTCTGTGAGTTCAAGACCAGCCTGGTCTACAGAGTTAGATCCAGGACAGGCACCAAAACTACAGAGAAACCCTGTCTCAAAAAAACCAAAAAAAAAAAAAAAAAAAAAAAAAAGGAAGTTAGTTTGGGGCTCTAGAGACAGCTCAGTGGGTGCTCTTCTAGAGGACCTGAGTTGGATTCCTAGACCTACATGCCAGTTCACAACCTTCAGAAATTTATTTTGGGAGATCCCCAACACCCTCTTCTGGCATCAAGCACACACATGGGGCACAGACATGCAGGCTGGCAAAAAAACCCATACATAAAAAATGACAATAAAATTTAAGTTAGCTTGAAGAATATATTCACCAACTAAACGAATCCTATATCGGGACTCTCATATTTTAGTGTCCATTTATATGTAAGCCAGGCAGTGGTGGCATACACCATTAATCCCAGCATATGGGAGGCAGAGGCAGGAGGAGCTCTGTGAGTTCAAGGCCAGCCTAGTCTACAGAGCAAGTTCCAGGACAGCCAGGGCTACACAGAGAAACCCTTGCCCTGAAAAAAGAAAAAAAAAGAAAAAAAAAAAAAAAAAAACAAGAAATAACTAGCCAAGTATGGTGGTATAGACCTATAATCCCAATATTTGGGAAGTAGAAGCAGGAAGACTAAAGTCTGAGCTATGTAAAACCCTGTCTTGAAAATAAGACAAGAAACATTTGCTACGTTTATTAAACAAACACTACCAAACCTTGGACCAGAGACTTATTTTCTTTACTTTTTTTTTTTTTTTTTTTTGGTTTTTCGAGGCAGGGTTTCTCTGTGTAGCTTTGCGCCTTTCCTGGGACTCACTTGGTAGCACAGGCTGGCCTCAAACTCACAGAGATCCGCCTGGCTCTGCCTCCCGAGTGCTGGGATTAAAGGCGTGCGCCACCACCGCCCGGCTTCTTTACTTTTTTTTAGTATTGAAGATTGAACCCAGGGTCTCACTCATGCCAGGCAAACATTGAGGTATATCCCAACTTCTAACATCAGCCTTTTAAACAAGTTCTTTCAGTGACTATGATGTAAGCAATACAGGAACATACTTAGAAGTGTCCCATGGAGATGGCAGAGGGGACTCACAAGATGGCTTGGCGGGTAAGGTACTTGCTGCCAAGTGTAATGACCTAAGCTTGATTATCCAAGACCCACATGGTGGGAGGAGAGAACCAACTCATTACTTACATGTGCATAGGCACACACACAGGCAAAATAAATGTTAAAAAAAAAAATCTTGTTTAAAAAAGGGGGAAGCCAAGCATAGTGGTGCACCTCTTTTTTTTTTTTTTAATAATACATTTTATTTTTACTTTTTTGCCTGCAAATATGTCTGTATGCGGTAATCAGATCCCCTGGAACAGGAGTTACAGATAGTTGTGAGCTGTCATGTGGGTGCTGGGCATTGAACCCAGGACCTCTGGAAGAGCAGCCAGTGCTCTTAACCACTGAGCTATTCCTCCAGCCCCCAGTGATGCACATCTTTAATCCCAGCACTTGGAAGGCAGAGGGAGGCAAATCTTTTCTGAGTTCAAGGCCAGCCTGGTCTACATAGCGAGTTCCAGGCCAGCCAACGGTAGATTGGTAATACAGAAGACATGGTTCCTCTAAGCCATGAAACCAACACAGGGCCTATCATACTCAGTTATCCAGCTTCCATACCTACTTGGAAGAAAATTACCACAAAGCAAGGTGAATGCTTTGCATTCATCAAGCCCTGTTTGATCCCCAGAACCACCAAAAGAAAATTTTGAAAAGGATCAGTTAACAAAGGAAGCCCTCTAGAAGCTGAAAATTTTGGAAGGCTGTCTGGGAGCCACCTGTAGTGAAAAAAGCCAGCTAGAAAAGTGAGAAAACACTAGGAATTGGTACACTAGGCTGAGCAGGAGTAAGTAACAGTAAAACAAGTAGAAGAAATGCTACTAGAAAAACCTAAGCACAAGGCATATATACAGCCCTGGTCCTGAGGAGTGGCTGCTACAGGAAACTGGGCGACTGTCCCTGTGCTCACCTGCCCCAAATAGAAGTAGTGAGCAGTTCAGCAGTTAAATACTCCCTGGAGCCCTATCTTCAGGTCTATAAAATAGGTTTGGGGAGATGTCCATAAGGATATGATTTCTAAAGGATATTTCCAGCTCTGACTTGTTGGCTTTAGGAATTCAGGGATGCCTTAAGCGCCCCAAACAAGGTGTTCACAAGGTAAAAGTCAGGAATGAGCTTTAAAGTAAGTCCACTTGTTTATTGGAGAGCTAAGTTTATGATTCACCCTTTTTATACTGCTGCTGACAGTACACGCCTCTTCCCAACCCATTACGTCCGTTAGGTGTACCGCGCTTTGCGGTGCTGATGTGTTTCTAAGCTTTTCTCGGTTCTAGAAAAACTCTAGAGCGCAGACCAAACCATTCGATTACATGTTGTGTTTGAGCAACATTATCCATGCAGACTGTGAACTTACTCCCTGCCCCAGCCGTGCCCACCAAACGAGCATTAACGAAACTGGTCAGGGCTGGTGAGGAGAGCAAGAAAGTAATACAGGACGACCTGGCCACCGCAGTGCTTCCAGCCTGAAAGAGGAGCAGTGTGGCAACAGGCTGCTTTATCACAGGCAGGGATGCATTTCGTCCCTCTACCTGCCTCGGCCCTGAGCACTGCAGGAAGGCGGCGGAAGCATTGACCACCGCGAGCCGCCAAGGGAGAAGGGGCGGCTGGGAGCGGCCAAGGCGGAAAAGAGCACCCAGCTTCAGCCTTTCTAAGTCACCCGGCGAGATCCAGGAGCCCCACAGACAAGGGCCGCAGCGACTCGCGAATCTGCCGCTGGAGGATGAAGCCTGAGGCCACCACCACGGGGACAAAGAGCCCTGCGAGGCCAGGAGTAGCAGGGTGACGGGAAGGCATAGAGAAAGGAGCAAATGGGGCTCGGGGGATCTAAGGGCGTCCGGGCGCGCCCCCGGGTTCCGGGCTCCTCACCGCCTCCTACGCGCCGCCACTGCCGCTACCGCCGCCATCTTGTACCGGGTTTGCTCCTTGACCCGAACCTACCCGCCCCTGCGCACGTTGAGCCACGTATCCTAATCCCCGCCCCTTCCGGCCTCTCGATTGGCCCGGCCAGAGCGCGGCCGGACGTCTATGCCATTGGCCGAGCGCGTTCTAAATTATGGATGGGGCGTGGTTTGACGTCCCGGCCTCTGCAGTCTCAGGCTTTGGCAGCTTTCTGAGTCAGATAGAAACACTGGACTGTTTGTCTGAACTCCGCAAATTTTATTTAGAAAAAATGATGGGGTTTGAAAAAAGTGACACCGCTCATTACGTACGGACTTAGAAGCCTCCACCCTTCCGTAGCTCCTTAGTCTCTTCTTTCACTGT